>NC_056629.2:196498619-197163619 GCF_002870075.4 Lactuca sativa
GAAATTTTATGAGCGCCACTTCCTAAAAAGCATTTTCTTTATACTATTTCCTTTAGTGTTACTGTTTGATGTCCCACACCATGCTTACGCTACAATGTATCTTCCTCGGGTGTCCACCATTGTGGACCTTCTTGATTGTCTTTGCTTTTCCCTTTCCTTCTCCGACTACCTTCAACTTGAGTTTCAATAACAAATTCTACCGATGGTTGTGCGGGTGGTGGTTGTTGGGTAGGAATCGATTGAAAGGTTGTGTGTGTACCAAAAAGGTTTTGTTGCAAATTCGGTATGGAAGATGATGTACCAAAAAGGTTTTGTTGCAAATTTGGTTGTTGCCCGTAAATGTTTTGTTGAAAGTATGTTGGTGAAAGAAATTGCATAGGAGGTGAGGCAGTATTGACAAAAGTTTGTTGGTATGGTATTTACGGCGATCTTTGTGTATTTAGTAGGTTAATATCCAACGAATCCCATATGAGAGGTTGTGTTATGGTGTGGGCGTGAGTTTGGGTTTGGTGGATGGATGTTTGGGTTTTGCTTCATTTTTAGTCGAAGAGGTTTTGAAATTGTAAAAAATATAGTGAAAGAAAAAAAAAATGTTGTGAATAAAATTGGGTGAGGTGATATGTATTTGTAGGTAAAAAATTATTGTTTTAAAAAAGAAAAATAAGACCATTGCATTCAATGTTTCAATTTCCCCATTAAGATATGTCGAGAACGCAACGATCTTCAACACTACACCAATACGGGGTGGTGTTCATCAACCCTCAACGATGCTGAGGGGAAGTTGAGAGGGAGGGGCCTAAAATAATGTGGATAGTTTTCTTGAACGGAAAATTAATATACTCCTAAATTAACATCTATGTCACTGGAACCCATGACCTCTCAATTGAAAGTCGGTCAGTTGGATTTCGCTGCTTCGTCTTTATTAAGGGAGAAAGTGTGTAAATATTCTACCTCAAAAGGAAATAGAAAAGACAATTCAATTACGTTATCACTTTTCATTATTTACCTAACCCAGTTTTTCTTTCATTCCTCTCCAAATGAATCAGCAAAAATATCCATGAGATTTATGGAGTTTACTTAACTTCATGGACACTCTTCAAGCACCGATCAACACTTATTATCCATTATGAATTGCAAATATACAAATCACGAAACTTTAGAAATTAGAGTTATTGTTTTTGAAGAATCGGCTTTCAAGGAGACTGTCGAAGAAACATCTGCAAGTATGTTTTGGATTTATTTTGTCTTCCATTTATTTTTTCTCTCATATTTAAAATTTTCAATCCAGTTTAGTTTATATTTAGCTTATAAACATGTCTGTCATTGTAACATTCCAAAATTATAAGTTAAAATTTTCATTTTTAGTTCAATCATAAACACCATTTAATCATTTCAATCTTTCAAAACTATATATCAGAGTATAATAGTTATCATAGTATAATTCCCAAAATCATTAAGTGGGGAAACATGGGTGGATGCGTTGTGATCAAGCCGGACCCTTCCCTCGCGAACCAGGAGTACTTGAATTTTTTTTTTAAACATAAACAGTAAGCATGAAGCTGTGACATCCCCATTTTCACGGCCAGAAAAGACCGATTTTGTTTATGCTTTATAAAGATCAGAGTACCTCTTTTAATAAAAGTGTTGCGGAATTTGTTCCTAGTAAAACATGATAAATACGTTATCAAATCATTTCCGAGGAAAAACATTTGTATTCATTTTAAAACATTTGGGATGTCATCGTCAATACAGAAACATAAGCATGAACAGAACTTACATCCATTATCACTAGTGATTTATATCTCCTTAATCTCTCAGTGTAATGTAACTTCATATCGACACCTGTGATATACATAAACTGAGTGGGTCAGGTTGGGAAACCTGGTGAGTACATAGGGTTTTCAACCCATAATAATATAATTATTATGTTTAAACAATCAAACAATCAACCCAATTACCCATCCCCATTATCTTCTTTATTCTGAAGGGTCTACCCCAAGAATCAGCTATTTCTCGTTCATTCATTCCTAAGGATTTTCTTAAGGAATAGGTACGAAGTCCATCGTTACCTATGACACAACTGTCAAGCACATCTGCTAGTTCTATCACTTAGGCACAACTTCCAGAATTGTGACATTCTCTATAGGGCGCATTTGCCGGTATAGTCCTTTAGGCGCATCTGTCGGGGTTATGAGGTTCTCTATTAGGCGCTTCTGCCGATAGAGTCCTTTAGGCGCATATGCCAGGGTTTTATTGACAATATCGTTTTCGAGAGTCCACTCGCAATACATGTCAATGGGTTTTTAGAGTACACCGGTGAACACATCGTTCACAACACCTACAGGTTGCAAGCCTGCTAGTGTTCCACTGGACTGTCTAGAATAGTTTGTGGTTGTCATCCATACTCTGCTGAATGACGGGGCCATCATTTGGGGAAAGGCTTCTCACATCGTCCACCTCTCACCCTCACCTCGTGGTCTATAACACCTCTCAACTCATCGTCCAACTCATATACCATCTACTACATCTACTCATGTTTTACCCCAACATTTTCATAGATATAAAATACATATACAGTTTAAATCATTTAAAACGTGTATAAAATCGTTTATCTAGCATAGACAGCAAGTACTCAGATAATATGCACACATAGCACGTAATTTATATAAAATACTTCATATCTATGTGTAAGTTGAAAGTAACTATGCACTCACATGATAAGGTGGTGACTCGGCACTCGGACAACACTTCGTTATCTCAAAACAATTTCCCTCGACAAAACCTAGTATCAATACCACTAGGCTTTAGTCTAACGTTAACCGCGACTAATTAATAGTCTAGCTATTATTATTATTATATAAGCGTTAAACAACACTCTATATAACTTATAATAATATCTCAAATAATTATTTTAAGGACCTAATAACATTACTATAATTATTTGAAAGCTATATTAAAAGTTGCATAGGCGTAGCTCACTTACAGCGAATTTTAAAGAAAATCGGGCTTCGCTTGGAGCAGCATTTCGAAACCGAAAGACCCTTTTTCTCGGGACTCCGGGAGCCTCGGGGCTTCCTTCGGGTGCTAGGGGTTCACCTAGGCTTTAGGGGGCTCAAAATAGGCTAGAGAGAGAAAGTTGTGAGAGAAAGATGAGAGAAAGGTGTGGAAGTATCGGCTGCCCTCCTCTATTTATAGGTGCGAGGCCTCACAAGTACACGTCGCGTTCAGCATAACTACATTGGGCGTAGTTCAAATAAGGTCACCAGCTCGCGTACAGCTGGTTTGCACTTCGGACCGGATAAGAACGGGGGGAAAGCGGGGCGTTACGGATCTCCTCCGCAGGGCGTAGAGCGAAGGAGAGGCGACGTGGTTGTTGGATTAGTGTCTAAGTCCATAACTATTTTGGTATGTACTTGACCCGATGGTGCATGGTCATTTTGGGTTGCCTTCACCAAAACAACTTGATTGGAGAAATAAATAAAGAGAGAGGTTATTATGATTTATTAATATGTTATAAGAGTAATATATTAAAGGAGAAATCATATTTGTTTAATTAATATTGCTCAATAATTAATTAAGAATTAATTTTGTGATCAAGTGTAATTAATTAAACTAGAGGGGCTGAATTGTAATTATATGATAGTTACAAAATAAGGTAAGGATTATCTTATTAATAGGTTGGACGAATTTAAGGTGATAAGGCCTTAGAATTCGACTAGGATAAGGGTTTTCAAGGCTTATCTTATGGTTACTTTGTGGGCAAGCAACTAGATAAGGATAAGGACTAAAATCTTAATCTCTACACCTATATAAAGACCCCCCAAGGCTCATGAATTCGTCCATGCCTTCCCAAGAGGTCCTAGAGACGAATTCTTATACCTCTCCTCTCTCTTTATACCTTCTTCATTTGCTCTTGGTGTTTGTAAGCCATTAGAGGAGTGACACTTGTGACTCTAAGCCTTCCAAAGTCAATTCAAGGAGGAATTGGGATTGTTATTGCTACATAACAATCAAGGTAATATCATAAACCTAATTATATGTTAATATCGATTTCCATATGCTAGAATTAGGGTTTATAGTCTTGGATTCAAAGCATGTACAATAGAGAAACCTAGATCCAAGCATTAGGGTTTATATGAGCACATAGGATGTCTTATAACCAAAACCCATTAGTGGTATCAGAGCCTAGACTGGTTTCTATTATATTGATGCTTGACATGTTTGAAAAATTCGATTTTTTGGTTTCTGGAGGATGGACTCGCCGAGTCCATAGCTGAACTCGCCGAGTCCATGCAGACTCGACGAGTCCAAGCCTGGCTCGACGAGTCAACTCGTCGAGACAGAGGTATATCCGGGATTTCTTGTTGTTTTTGATTATGGATAGTTACCTTATCATATTAGATCAATATTAATCCGATTTTATGATATATTTGACTATATTCTTGATCTAATTGAAGATATTTATCAATTAATAAGATAATTGTTTCCTTATGTGATAATTAATTAATTATTTTGACTTAATTGGTAAATTGTTTTGCAAGAAATCATTAAATAAATCAAATATGGATAATTATGTAATTAAATGTTAATTTAGATTATTTGTTATTTGATCCTTGTGCTTTAAAAAGTTTCATATTTTCCCCTTTAGGTTTTATAGTTTAAATTTGAACCCAAATGTTTTGTTGTTTTGAAATTTAAATAGTTGAAACCCTAATGGTTTGAAAAAGGTTTCAAAACTTGCCCTCAAGTTTTGGAATTTAAATTTTGATTAAATGGTTTAATTTTGATGTATATTTAAATTCTAAACCCTAATGTGTTGAAATGTTTCAAAACTTGCCCTCAAGTTTTGGAATTTAAAAGTTGATTAAAAGTTTAATTAGAAATGTTAAATTCTAAAAAGTCTAGTATAGTTTTGAAAAAGTTCAAATCACACCCTTATGGTTTTATTAATTAATTAAGGTGTATAATTAAAAGAAGTTTAATAAATCCATAAAAGTTTAGGTTTACAATTTAACTGAATTAAAAGTATAATTGTTAAATTAGACCACCTAGTATTTTGAAAGTATAAAATACACCCTATACTATATATAACATTAAAAGTCTAACATTAGATATATGTATGAGTAAAAGTTAGTCTTACCGTTAGTAGGTCTTATTCACGAAGCTGGTCTATAAGGAGTGTTTAAGGAAATTGCCTATAAAATGGCGATTGAATGGGTATCCACTCTTACCCACCGCACTCTTGACTAGTGGAGGGTCGTTAGCCGAACGGGTAGGATAGGACGAAACCTTCCATTAGAAGTATAATGAAGTATAAAAGTAACTAAATGTTTTTCAAAAAAAATTCCCAATCTTAGTTACTTAGGCAAAAGTGAATTGATGCAATTCCATGAAATTACACTTTGTGCCCTTGCGAAGACGTTAGTGGAGCGTGTGTGGTTAAACGGCACACTAAATGGTTCTAAGCAAAGGTAGCAAAGGGTGACTCAATGTTTGTCATAGTTCGATGGAGCGTGTGTGGTTTACCGGCACATCGAATAGGTGACTGTAACATGTGAGGGCACCATGTAAATTTGCATGGTTATTCACACCCGCGTTGTGATCCTCGGCATCCCAGTCACAAACAAGAGGGGCATATCGAGATTTAAACATGCCATTGAAAGCTCAATGAATCTCAAAGGATCTAGGAGTTTTCATAGATTTAAAACTTAAATTTCTTTTTCGTTTTTTCGTGGTGGAAATTAGTGAATCGTCATTCACTTACCTTTAAATGTTCTACAATTTGGGTTACGACATCCCTCTCCCGAGTTGTAGAATATTGTGTTGGGTCCTAGCCTTAGTATCTCATTTGGGTGATTTACTAAGTACTCAATCAATCAACTAACTTGAATTTGTTTTTCTCCCGTTTTGTAGATGTCAAAGTTCGACAACTATGGTCTTCCCAAATCCCGTGGAACAAGCATTCCACATGAAGATGGTATTCCACGATTCTATCGAGGAACGAGAAATCATGCTTCACTTCCTCCTCCTCCTCCTATTGTTCTCCCCAACCCACAAGATCGAAGAATTGAAAGGTTCAATATCACTAAGGCCCTATTGGAAATGAAACATGAAGATGGTAAACCCGTGTGTGCCCACGTTCTAGGAATGAAATCACACATTGACAAGTTGATAATGTTGGGTGTGTCATTCCCAGATGAGTTGGTTGTAAATTGGGTTTTGCAGTCATTTCCTAAATCATATAATGAGTTCAAAAGAAAGTATTATATGATGGATCATGACGACAACCTCATTGACCTAACTTACATGCTCATTGCTGCTGAATCATAAATGATTTGGCGAAGCAATGGAGCGTATTTGTTGGAAAAGTCAACCGACCATGCTTCCAAGGACGTTCTAGGAGAACCGACATGCGTTTACTGCCAAAAGAAAGGACATTGGATACAAGTCTGCCCAAAGAGCCTGAAGAGTCCAGAAGATGGGAGAGTCAAAGAGTATGGTTGTGCTTCAGGTAAAATCCACTATCTAACTCCATTAAGTTCCTATTCATTAATTCTTAATACACAATGTAATAAGATTGCATTTGAATGTTTTACAGGATCGGTGAAAAGAAAGGAAGCTTGGTGAAAGAGCAAGATGAATCTAATCACAAGGAATGGATCTTGATCGCATGGACTTGAAGATTAGATTTTGAGCTTAGATAGTTATGATAGAGTTGTTAGAAATTTTTCTTTTGAAATACATAGTTTTCAATGGATTTTGCATTGTAAGGACAAATGTTTTCCGCTGTTTTTATAAATAAAATAAATTTTCGTTTGACTTATTTATTTATTTGTTTATTTCCTTGCAATGAAATCGTTATGAAAATTGGTGTTTGCATATTTCTACAACAAATGGATATGATTCTCACTTATGGTGGATATGGAAAAGTCGAGAATTTACCAAATAGGGAGAGTTTCTCATCGCCCAAGTTTCAATTGGACAGAAATTTGGAATCATGCAACTTGGTTGCACGATGAATGAGAAATTTCATATTTGGAAATTAGACTAATTCATTGACAAAGTGTCAAGTGAAGGACTTGGAGATCGAATACACAAACTTGTGTGTTGATCAAGTCCACTATAAGAGTAACAAAGATATTCGTCATGATTTACTAAAGGTTTAGTAAATATGATTATACTTACAAGATTAAGTGTAATTCTGAATTGATTAAAGGGTTTAGATCAATAGCAGAACGAATAAGAAGAATCAAGTAGGCAGAAAGATAAAAGTTTCTCCATTCTAAGAAGATAGGAGAGTACCTTTTATGCTTTATAATAGGTCTTAATGATTAAGAACCATATCTCAATTGATCCTCTAAATGAGTCTTAGTACAATTGTATGTCTAAGAAGAGGAATCAAGAATTGAAGAAATGGTTAAATCAATAAGTCAATCATACTTCGTTCCAATAACAAGTCTTAAAGTTAAGATTGTGACATCGAGTGAAAAAGTAAGGTTTATAACATTCATCAAATGTGGAAAGTTGTGATGTCTTGGATAAGACAAAGACCAACTAGGACCAATTTATGAAGTATTTTGATAAAAGCTACACTAACTCTTGAATATTTGTCAAGAAATGGTTATTGACAAGAGAATCTTATATGTCAAGGAGTCAGTGGGAGTCTTAATGGTCTTGAAAGGTTTCAAGAACAAATCAAATAAACCTTATCGATCATCACTAGCACACGAGTTGAGGTTTACAACCTATCGTGATGACATTATTTTGGTTCTGTGCAAATCCAATCGACTTAATTATGCATGAGAGTTCTATGAGTTCTCATTTTGAACGCATAAAAGGCAAAGCACCTTAATCAATGAAAGGTACATTGATAGGAAAGGGTGAGTTGCTTAACTACTTGGAAGACATGGTGGGCAGCTGTGCTACCATAAGGCAAGAAATCAAGATTAAGAAAGTTCGGTCCATATGAGTTCGAATTTGTCGTAAACTTTGGTTTTAACAAATTCACATGGATAGGAACACATACACCGTTTAAATCTAAGTGTCATAAGATTTCCTCCTTCATGAAAATGATTGTGAGGAAATGCATTCACTAAGAAAGATTTTAAGAAGATAGTGATTGTAAAATTGCATTCTCGAATTCGATTATGGTTACGGTATCCCTTTCCATAATTTGAATTGTGAGGTTTGGCAATTAGTCTTAAGTGTTTAGATACACATATGAACTATCGAAGGCAAAGGTGTATAAGTTCAAGAAACCTTGATAAAAGATTATCAAAGCACTAAGTATTAGAAACATGAACTTAAGAAATTCAATAAGCATTGTTTTTCTGAAAGTTAAGATGTTTATGAATACATGTCGAAGGTAGTGGGAGCATAAGTGTTATGTTTTATAATAATCATCATAGTGGGAGCATAAATGTTATGATTGTATGATTATTAAGGCACGTATTGCAAGTTGGCAATATTAGTTATAGAAAACAAGAGTTATACCTTGCAAAGTCGTAAGGGTTGAATAGTTGTTTTGCTATAATTAAGGGAGAGAATATTATGCTTCATTTCGAATCTAAAGGATTAGGTTGAGAAATGTTAATAAATTTAGTCAAGGGTACATAGTGTGTTCTTAAAATTTCGATTATGATTACGGCATTCCTCTTCACAATTCGAATTTTGAGAACATAGCAAATGAAATATTATGGCGGAAGATTGATAAAGTATCAAATCTTTATGTAAGACATTATGCATTGTGTCCCATACGCTTCGGGTATAGGATCGATTGCAAATGCTATAATATTTGACCATTCTAAAAATTTTCCAAATGTCTAGCGCATTTAGAGGGAAAAATGACTAGAATCGGTTTTGACTAAAATAATGAAACAACTATCAAAGGACAACCCAAAGTTCGACGAGGATTGGTCGCTTGTGAGTAGTTGGAAGTATAGTATTGGAAAATATGGAAATGTTTTCGTATTGGATGGACCATATCGACATTATTATGAATAGACAAGATTCTATTAAGAATAAGTTGTCATATGGAAAATATGGAAATGTATCCATATTGGGAATTGAATATTGAAAAATCTATGACTAGATTAGAAACTTTTATGCAAAAGGATGTTCAAAGGAATGTATTTTGAGTGAGAGACATCATATCTAAGGAATTGTCTTGTAACAATCTCTAATAGAGGACTTTGTAATATCATTGGCAATAGTCTTTGTGACTTTGGTGCAGTGACATTACGAAAGGATAGTTGCATAGAATGTTAGAATCTAGCATATTCTATAAGTAGCAAGGATTTGATATTCTTTCACTTATGGAAAAGGATTTGGAGTTGTGAAATGAGAAAGATTGGAAATGTGTTCAATTTGATCTATTTCACAAAGTAAGAACCATAGGTAAACATTGTGTGCATGCTAGGAGCATGGGACAAATGTAATAATTCAAGTAAAAAGTTGATTACCCGAAACGACAAATAATGAGTAATCAATATGGTGATAAATAAAAGGTGTTTTATTTATGCTCAAAGGGTTGAGGCCATATGGGATTAGTATTATTCTTGTGTTTCATATTTGCATGTTTTGACTTCCAGAATAATTGAGTTTATTAAGAATAATCGAATTATTCGAATGGGCCACAGTCGTTCATATGTTGGAAGTAGATATGAATGAAGACTGTCATGAATTGGTGTGTGGATTGTCTAAAGAGCATTAGACATAAGCAAATGTTTGCTGCAACATTCATGAGTGATTATGAATATGAATTTGAGCATTGGATTAAACCCACGCTCACTTGGATCACTCCTTGAATTGTATCACGAGTGATTAGTGAGACGATAACATCTTATATTCTTGAAACCGAAATGTGTGAGTTGTATCTTGCGAATCGGTTGCACATTGATAATATGTAAACGCACTAGTAACTTGGTGTTATAAAACATATTGTTGTGTGTGATTTGGTTAGTGAGTGCAAGCAAGCATTGTATCAAAGTTTATCCGTTCCTTTTATCCAAGGAATGATAAAAGCAATATCTTTTGGGCCCCTCGATGATTTAGTGATGACAAACGTAAATGCTCGGCCGAGCTAGGGCTGATTTGATTTGTTCAATTAGTCAGTCGTCATAAATCGGAATCGAGATATAGTACAAAGAGAATGATTTGAAATCATATCTCATATGATATCTAGAATGGAGGAATATATGCTCCCTTATCTAAGGACACGCGTATCTGATAGGATCAGAGTTGACAGCGGCTTTGGAAAGCTACGATTGCAGATCAGGATCTGAAGTCATACGCAGAATAGTTGTTAGACTTATCCAAGTGGGAGATTGTTGGATTAGTCTCTAAGTCCATAACTATTTTGGTATGTACTTGACCCGATGGTGCATGGTCCTTTTGGGTTGCCTTCACCAAAACAACTTGATTGGAGAAATAAATAAAGAGGGAGGTTATTATGATTTATTAATATGTTATAAGAGTAATATATTAAAGGAGAAATCATATTTGTTTAATTAATATTGGTCAATAATTAATTAAGAATTAATTTTGTGATCAAGTGTAATTAATTAAACTAAAGGGGCTGAATTGTAATTATGTGATAGTTACAAAATAAGGTAAGGATTATCTTATTAATAGGTTGGACGAATTTAAGGTGATAAGGCCTTAGAATTCGACTAGGATAAGGGTTTTCAAGGCTTATCTTATGGTTACTTTGTGGGCAAGCAACTAGATAAGGATAAGGACTAAAATTCTAATCTCTACACCTATATAAAGACCCCCCAAGGCTCATGAATTCGTCCATGCCTTCCCAAGAGGTCCTAGAGACGAATTCTTATACCTCTCCTCTCTCTTTATACCTTCTCCATTTGCTCTTGGTGTTTGTAAGCCATTAGAGGAGTGACACTTGTGACTCTAAGCCTTCCAAAGTCAATTCAAGGAGGAATTGGGATTGTTATTGCTACATAACAATCAAGGTAATATCATAAACCTAATTATATGTTAATATCGATTTCCATATGCTAGAATTAGGGTTTATAGTCTTGGATTCAAAGCATGTACAATAGAGAAACCTAGATCCAAGCATTAGGGTTTATATGAGCACATATGATGTCTTATGACCAAAACCCATCAGTGGCATGATCCAAAGCGAGCCTTGTCATCGGTATCGGACGGCCGTGGCGCTGCCACGTCAGCACCCCTATGATCAGCTTCGTAATTTCGATTTTAAAATTCAAAAATTCGTATCTTCCTCATACGAGCTCCGTTTTTTACGTTCTTTATATCCACGCGAAGGTGGGAATGTACTCTACAACTTTCGTTTAAACTTCGTCGGCTAATTTTGACTTTATTTTAAATTTTTTTTATTTTTAACAGGCCGGGACAAGATTGGTCCGTTAAAAATCCATAACTTCTTCATCCGACGCCCGTTTTCGTCTGTCTTTTTATCGTTACGCTAATATTAACGAGATCTTAGATTCTCGTTTAGGTTGTGTTGGCTAAAAACAGCTCGATCAAATATTCGAATGGGTAAATTATGTCAGTCGTCCCTCGTGCATATGTCAAAATGCACGTTTAGTCCCTATTTTTAAAAATTTACTCGGACCGTCCATCGTTTGTTTAAATCCTACATGCTTCATCCCTGGTATATGATTTTGTTTCGATTTTAGTCCATGCCAGATTTGAAATGACCATAATGCCCTTTTTATATTTCTTTTTCAATTAATTTAATGTTTTGTTATTATTATTAATTATAAAAATATGGATCCACTTAATACCCAAACCCAATCCCACCCCACTCTTCCCAGATTTCTCTTCGTCATCCTCTTCTTAACTCTTGAGAAAGCCTTAAAATCACTTTTTCTTAAGTCATCGTCGATTAATAATATCTCCGACGAACCCTCTCTTTGCGTTCATCACCATCTCCAGCCCGTTGCAACCATGTTTGTCGAAAACAATCTTTGTTTTACACTCACACTACCCCTCACCACCACCCTTACCTAACCCCACTCGATCTGCTCCCCTCTTCATTTCGTTGATCCTACTCCTATCATCATCTCCAACCATCCTTAATTGCACCTTTCATCTACAGTTTCCAAATCTGAAATTTGTAACTCAAATGGTTTTAGAAATTGAGAAAGAGAGAGTGAGATGAAAAGAAGATAAGCAGAGAAGGAGGAAGGCAACAACTGAATTGTTGCTGCTGATGGTGGTTTAATTCACCTGATTAGGTTACTTGTTCTCAATCGATCCATGTAATCTATGGAGAATATATGGCTACGTTCGATTCGCCACGTGGGGTTTTAAACCACCACATAGGGTTTCAGATCGAGATTCACCATCGCCATCGTTTACAGATCGTCACATGTGTGTTGCCATCGCCATCGTCATCTGTGTGCTGCCTAGGGTTTCCTTTGTTCGAAAACCTAGATCTGAAGCAGTGGTCCTTTGTTTGAAACCGAACAGGGGAAACATGAGAAGAGAGTAAAATAGAGATTGAAATTGGTTAGTGTCTTGGAATCGATCTCCATTGTTTGAAACCGACGATGTCCAGGAGTTGTCGGAGCATTGAAGTCTGTCGATGTGGGTGGTCTGCAGAAGAAGAAGGGGATGGGGAAATGAGTTATCAAATGTAATGACTCATTTCTTTTTTAAATGCAATAATAATTATTTTTTACAATAAACAAATCAATGAATAATTAATAAACAACAAATAAATATAAAGTAAATAAATAAATAAGGGCAAAATGGTCTTTTTATGTGCAGAGGGACTAAGCATGCGAGGAAAAACAAACCTAGGGACGGTCCGAGTTAATTTTTGAAAATAGGGACTAAACGTGCTTTTCAGCATATGCACGAGGGACGATTGGTGTAATTTACCCTATTCGAATTTCGAGTTGTACACTGCTAAACCGAAACTTCGAAAAATCATAACTTCTTCATACGAAGTCCGATTTGAGCGTTCTTTTTATGGACGCTCTCGGTTTAATGTATTCTACAATTTTCGTTTAGATCGCTAAGGCTAAATCTCGCTCTATCGTAAATTTACTATATACACTTTCCGGTATCGTGTCGGTTCCGTCGCGAAACTTCGACGGGTCATAACTTCTTCATTATAACTCGGATTTCGGTGTTCTTTATATCCCCGGAATCCTTGTTTCGACCACTACAACTTTATGTAAAGATATGAGGCTTATCTCACATTTTAATTTTGACGCTTATTTTTATCATTTATTTATTATACATTTATAAATAAGTAATAAGCACACAAATACACATAATTCACATAATAATACTCAAATATTTCATCTTTATTACTTCAAAAAGAGTTACAGTAGTTGACCTAAATTATTACATTGTCTAAAAATGCTTAGCCCTGAAACTCGGGCGTTACAGAAGCTTAGCGAGTTTCCCACAATTTCGCATACCATACATATCTGCCAACTCAAGGCTGTGTCGGGTCTATTTCACCCTCAAGTCTATTTCAACTCATATTTCAACTTAAGTTTGTACCGGGTCTATTTCACCCCCATACATATAGCAAACAGGCACATAGGCATATAACACATACATCAGGAGTCAAAAAGACTATAGGAACATAACATATCCTAGTGTCCTACAATATAATGACCAACCTCACCCCAGTCTGCTGACAGTCCAACATATGCTCGAGCTACTAGACCAGAGAATCCCCACGCTAACCAATCAAATGCAATCATGATCAATAATCAGATTATAACCATAATCGGGACTTAATTCACTAATTCTGACTCCTAAGGTAAAAGATTATTTTACCCTTCCTCCTCAATTGGCAGAAAGACCAAGGCCCAAACATAAATGCACTAAAAACACAATAACCTGCCCAAATCCAAAATACACCCAAGGCCCAATTCCATAAAGGCCCAACCAAAAGCCCAAAATATCAACTATCCATCCTCGCGTCGTGTCCAGTCCTTGGTCACGACGTGAGATCCCACCAGGTCCGATTCCACCTCATCCTGACTCAACTCAAACATGAAAAGTCACTAGAGCTAGCCTCACGTCGTGAGAAGCCTTCTCCCACGTCGCGTGCTCCAAGAAGCTAACCATAAACGGGGTCATTCAACCATCACGTCGTGAGACCCCAAGTCTCACGTAAACGAACATCATAAACGAATGTTCAGAAAAATATGAACATAAACGAACATATATTATGGTAATATAATAAAAAAATTGAACATAAATGAATATAAATAAATTAAATGAACGAACATAAACGAACGTTCACGAACATAAATGTATAAACGATGTCATTGTTCATGTTCATTTATTTAACTAAATGAACGATAATTTTTGTTCATGTTCATTCATTTATTAAATAAACAAACATAAACGAACTTCTTGCCGAACAGTTTATGAATGTTTCACCGAACGTTTAGTTCGTTTACAACACTAGATATAAATGAATCGTGTACACAAAAAACAATATTAAATAATTATATTGGACGAACAAAAAAATATATTTAAATAAAACATCAAAAATATTAAAAGATTTTTAAACCACAAAAACAAAGATAAATAAATAAAACAATAAATAAGTAAATAATAATAATAATAATAATAATAATAATAATAATAATAATAATAATAATATAATTTTATTTAATTTAGATAATTGATTTAAACTATAAAAATAATTTTATAAATAATCTATATTAATTCTATAATAATTTTAATAAATTGTTAAAAGAAAAAGAAAAAACAAAAAGAGATAATTTGATCTTTTTATATGGACCAATGACCAACAATTTAATTTTCAGAAACCATATCGATATAACGTATCAATTGTTAAACTTAAGGACCAAACCATATAGATATAACGTATCAATTGTTAAACTTAAGGATCAAAACTGAAAATTCGATCAAACCACATGAACCGTAATTTATTCTTTCTTGTTATTTTTAGATAGAAACTAAAGTTCTAATTAACGTAAGGCGTGACTTGGCGGCAATGTCAAACCTCAAACTTTTCCGATCCTTGACGAGCCACATCATTTGTAAGACGTGACTTAAAGCGGTAATTTTGTATATAATTAATATTTTTATATGTATTTTTAAATATTATTCATTTTTCTACACATATTTGTTAAGACGACGTTTTGGTAAACCTTGACGACGGGTAAAAGCTTTTAAATCATAGCGCAACATGACGGAGCCATACCAACTTTTTTTTTTTTTTTTTTTTTTAGAACAGAAACCAATAATCTCATATTAATGATATAAATATAAATTTCGATACAAGCTTTCCCTGGTTTGAAATTCGAAACTCCATAACATTTCTCTCTCCCTCTGTCACATGCACAAACACACAGTAATGGCGAGCCAACCATCAGAGCGAACAATCGGATTATCTAAACATACATTATCTATCTGTGACGAAAGGATCGAACATATGGGTTCACTAACAAATGATTGTTTTGCTCCTAGGGTCGCAAGATTCCTAAACCCAATAGCTAAATCCCTCACAGAAGCTGTTGATCCCATGTTCAAACCCACCGAGCACTCAAACCCACTCTTCAAAGGATGGAATCGTACGCTGAACAAATGGGCGGAATGGGTCGATCAAATGGCCGGAAAATACAGCTCCCTTTGGGTAAATTCGGGTATCTCCGACTCCATCATGAGCTCTATCTACGAAGTCACCTGTAACCATGACCTAATTCCAGCTTTGTTACAGTTTTGGAGCCCAAAAACAAACACCTTCGTTTTCCCATGGGGTGAGGCTACAGTTACTTTAGAGGATGTAACGATCCTTGGTGGGTATTCAGTTATAGGGGATTCTGTTGATGATGTTGCTTTAATGGCGGATTCAGGGAAAAAAGTTGAGGAAATGAATCGGTTCAGGTCGGATTTGGTGATGAGTAAATCAAAGAAAGCTTCGCATTCAAAGTGGATTCAAATGTTCATGTCCAAACAAAACGGACACGAACACGAACACGAACACATTGCTTTTCTGTCATTGTGGTTGTCGAGGTTTGTCTTCCCTTCTTTAGATCGTGATTCAATAGGCAAACACGTTTTCCCAATCGCAGTGAAATTGTCACAGGGGGTCAAATTAGCTCTTGCGCCTGCAATTCTAGCTAGCATTTACCATAATTTGAGAATTTTTAAAGAACAATCGTTAGATTCTTCAAACTATTGTATCAATCTGTCAGGTCCTTTTCAGCTGGTTCAGATCTGGGCGTATGAAAGGTTTCCAATCATAGGACCAAAACCCCCTAATGAGCTTTGTGCAGGTGAACCCAGATTAGCTCGTTGGCATACTTTGAATTCAAATGTTTGTTTAACCCTTTTGCATTCGCATCTGATCAACCCTGAAAATTTTATTTGGAGACCATATGTTGTTGATGTGAAAAACTGGGTCCATCCCTCGTATTACCATGATTCGAGAGAGATTGTATCTGATTTTATGAACTTAGATGATGAATTGCAGTCTTTTGTTCGGGTTTTACAACCTTGTGAACTTAATGGGCTCAATTGTAAGGCGAATTATCTACCTCATCGTGTGGCTATGCAATTTGGTTTTGATCAAGATATTCCTGGAGATCTGTCTAGTTACAATTTGAGCAAGTTTGTGAGACTTTTCGTTCCATCAAGATCATTTCTTGGTGGGGTTTCATTGAGGTACTATGATTGGTGGAAGAATTTGGATAGGAAAGATGGCAGAAACTTTGATTTGGATCTTGAAGAAGGATTTAATGATGTTTTTATGAGTTTGAAGAGCATATGCAATACCACAAAGAGGAAGATTGATTTCCTCAAAGGGCCATTTGTTGGCGAGTCACAAAGCAAGAAGAGAAGATTGGCAAGTGAAGTAGGAAGTGGGAGAAATGAAGTCATCCAAATTGACTAATATTAAACATTTATATATGCAATATGCCCAATATTTTTAAAAGCCAAACTTACTTATGCTTGTCAAAATGATTGCGTTTAGTTGGTTATTATGTAAAAGATGTTTTGTTCAAATGTTAAATATCATCAAATTTTTGGTATAGTGAATCTGTAACGCCCCATTTCTAGTATGTGAATAAAAAATTGTATTTCTATTCTTAAGAGGAACTCGACGAGTCAGTAGCCCGACTCGTCGAGTAGAGACAGGATTTGCATGCGTCTTTAATGGGCGACTCAACGAATTGTACCCCGACTCGGCGAGTCCGCCAGCCTGGAAGAAACCCTAATTTCAGGGGTTTGCACCCTATTTAAACGTAATTATAGCCCCTTTCCAGCCTCCATCACCTTCAGAACGTCTCTCCCTGTAAACCTTAGCCCACCATTGTTGAGTTTGAGTGAGTTCTTCCTAATTAGTGTGTTTTGTGTGCATTTTGGTGTTGAAGAAGGTCCAAAGGAAAGGAAGGAGATCCAGATTCTAGGCTTCATTTGCTTCAACTTCGTGTAATAAAGCTTCCATCTTGGTTATTGAACTTATAGATCTAGTTTGTCCCTAATTTGGTGGTTTTGGAGGTTAAAAACCACAAATCCTTAGTGTTGGAGCTTTGTAGTCAATTCATGTCTCAGATCTAGTCTCTCTTATGCTCCAGAAGCTCAGTAGAACCATCTTTTGGCAGCCATAACCTTGTTCTAGTCAAGTAACCTCCATAATAGCCAAGTTTTAGTGTTCTTGCTTCATTACATCATGAGTACACGTAAAGTTAGCAACTTTACGTGTTATGTTAGTCCTAGAAACCCAGATCTATGAATTGGATGCGCTAAATCGGTCTAGAATCGACTGTATGGTGATTGCATGTTAGGACTCGGCGAGTCGTTCATATGACTCGGCGAGTCTGGTCGTGAATCTTGAATTTAGGGTTACGTCGAGTTACTGGGTTAAACCATTGAGTCGAGGAAGGACTCGGTGAGTAGAACAAGACAGGATTTGGAAATAGGGAGACTCGGCGAGTCATGGCATGACTCGGCGAGTCAAGTCGTGACTAGCATCATATTTCGGTGTCAAGAGACTCGACGAGTCAAGAGGTGAATCGGCGAGTCAGATCGTGAGTAGAATTAGTTAAGAGCTTGAGAACTCGGCGAGTCAGTAGGAGGACTCGACGAGTAGGGTCAACTGGAAAGGGTTGACCTTGACTTTGACCAGGGGTAAGAGAGTCATTTTACCCTGAGAGTATTTACCAGTATTTTGACTTAGTGTTTATGGGG
Source organism: Lactuca sativa (assembly GCF_002870075.4). Classification (NCBI taxonomy): domain Eukaryota; kingdom Viridiplantae; phylum Streptophyta; class Magnoliopsida; order Asterales; family Asteraceae; genus Lactuca; species Lactuca sativa. Next base: position 196,516,803 of record NC_056629.2, read on the forward strand.
TTTGTAGCCGAGGAGTTCCGGAGCAGCAGTGTAACACCCCAAAGTTTTGAAGACCAAGAAAGGAAAGAAAACCCTAAGTTTAGGGGTCGACTCGGCGAGTCCAAGGAGGAACTCGGCGACTCCGAGCGGGATCTGGGTCGGGGAGTAAGTGACCGACTCGGCGAGTTGGCCAAGGAGACTCGGCGAGTTTGGTCTGAGCAAGGAAAACCCTAAATCCGGGACTTGGAGCTTATTTAAACGTCTCATTCTCTCCTTTAGGGTTCCTTTACTGCCTTTCTACCACAGAACACTAAACCCTAGCCGCCATAATCGTTTTGGAGCAAGATCTACCCTTGGTGAAGCTTTTGGAGCTTGAGAGAGAAGATAGTCATTGTGGAGCAGGAAGGGGGCCTTGGATCCAGAGTTGGTGGAACATTTCTGAGCTTTTAAAGGTAATAAATCGTTACCTTCCCTCTTTTGTTTAATAGATCAACGGCTATGTGATTTGGGGATTTTATGCCATGCTTAAGAGCTATTTCGAGTTAGAAGCCTAGATCTGAAGTTGCTACTTCAGATCTGAGTGTATCTTGGCCTAGAAAGTCATAAAGCATCTGTTCTTGGGTTGATAGTGAAGCCTCTTTGTCTTAAACCCTAGTTTGGATTGTTTTAAGCCTAGATCTCTTGATCTACACGTAAAGTTTGCCACTTTATGTAGGGGATAGGCCTTAGAAGTATGGATCTATGAGTTGGAAGCCCTGTTTGGCTCGAAAAGCCGCTGCATGGATTAAGGACTGAATAGACTCGACGAGTCCTTCGAGTGGACTCGACGAGTAGCTTGAAGATGAGGAGGAACTCGACGAGTGGGATGAACAACTCGTCGAGTCGGATGAAGTTAGGCATGAACTCGGCGAGTTGGAAGAACAACTCGACGAGTTGGTTGAAGATTGCCTTGGGCTCGGCGAGTCTATTCTTGGACTCGGCGAGTCAGGTCGCGAAACCCCAAACCCTTCGAGTTGAAACTCGAATCAGTGAGTCGGGTGGAGACTCAGCGAGTTGGACAGGTCAGGACTCGGGAATACTTGACTCGGCGAGTCGAGTCGCGAATAGAAAGACCACTGAGCATATGAACTCGGCGAGTAGGGTTGACCTGGAAGGTTGACTTTGACCAGAGTTGACTTAGTTGACTTTTAGAGGACTGTCAGACTAAGTTTTATATTGACATTTGAAGCTCGAGGAGCTAGTGGAGCAGCAGTTCAGAGTCAGAGGTCGGGTAACAATCAAAAGGATTAGCAACATCAGTTCAGCAGTCTCAGGTGAGTTTCCTTCCAGTAGGAACGGGTCTACGGCCACAATGCCGACCCGTTTGGCTAGTAGTAGTTTCCGGATTTTGATCCGATGCAGTAGTTAGTATGTTTGATGCCTTCGTGGCTCAGACAGGATTTATGTGTTATGTGTTCCGGGTTACGGCCCGTTGTAGTATGCAGTATATGTGTGTTCATGCTAGTTGATATGTTTATGTTATGTTCTATTCAGTTAGTCTGGACTTCGGTCCGATGCAGGGGGCAAGGCCCCAGTTAGCCCGGACTTCGGTCCGATGCAGGGGACAAGGTCCCAGTTAGTCCGGACTTCAGTCCGATGCAGGGGGCAAGGCCCCAGTTAGTCCGGACTTCGGTCCGATGCAGGGGACAAGGTCCCAGTCAGTTTTCGGACTTTGGTCCGATGCAGGGGGCAAGGCCCCAATTAGTCCGGACCTCGGTCCGATGCAGTGGGCAAGGCCCAGTATGTGCTTTATATGTTATTGCATGGTATGTGGTAGATTGGGGGAGCTCACTAAGCTTCGTGCTTACCGTTTTCATTTTTGGTTTCAGGTACTCGGTTTTCAAAAGAGGAGCTCGGGAAGATTGCAGTGCACACACCATAGTCAGTTAGCCTGGGAATGTTTGACTCTGATAATGATATTATGTTTTGAATTAATACTCGAGAAATCATGTTATGACTTATGATACAGTTTTTATAAATATGGTTTTATTACTTATTTTAAAACGAAATTTTCAGACTGTATTTTTGGGATGTTACAAGCAGTCAGCTAGTTCCAGATTTAGCATCTCAGCAGCCAATGGTACGAAGTGAGTTTCCTTCCAGTAGGAACGGGTCTAAGGCCACAATGCCGGCCCGTTAGTTAGCAGTAGTTCTGGACTTCGGTCCAATGCAGTAGTTCAGCGCGCTTGATGTCTTTGTGATTCAAGCATGTCTTTGTGTCATGTGTTCCGGACCTTGGTTCAATGCAGTATGCAATATATGTGTTTATGCTAGTTGTTATGCTTATTATATGCTATGTTCAGTCAGTTTCCGGACTTCGGTCCGATGCAGAGGGGCAGAGGGCAAGGCTCTGGTTAGTTCCCGACTTCGGTCCGATGCAGTTTCCGGACTACGGTCTGATGCAGAGGGCAAGGCCCTGGTTAGTTCCGGACTTCGGTCCTATGCAGTTTCCAGACTTCGGTCCGAGGCAGTTTCCGGACTACGGTCCGATGCAGTAAGCGAGGCCCAGTATGTGCTTTATATGTATTGTATGGTATGTGGTAGTTTGGGGGAGCTCACTAAGCTTTGTGCTTACAGTTTCAGTTTTGGTTTCAGGTATTCCCGCTAGTAAGGGGAAGAGCTCGGGTTGATGGCATGACTCACACCACAATTACAGATTTATCCTGAGGGTTTTATTCAGATATTTTGATATGATATTGACTCAGTTTTTATGTGATACATTTACTATGGTATTTTGGAACATACATTCATAGTTTTATTATATAAAATTGGATGATGTGGTTTTTGGTATCGATAAAAACAAAAATTTTTGGGTTGTATTTTTGGGATGTTTCAGAATCTGCTGTTGATATCACTTGATATTATGTCTAGATCTGATGTTGTTCAAGCTTATAACTTCATTGCATTCCTTTTCGATTGATGGTATTTGAATGAAGTAGTGAAAATAAAGAGAGGGAGTCTTTGTTGAACTAATTAAGCGTATATAGAACACCAGTATGTCCATATCTGATTATCGGCCACTTTCTTCCAAAAAAAAGGTTTTTACCTTCTAAAAATATCCTTTTAATCTTCAATTTTTCACACAACCATTTAATTAATTTTCCCTTATTTTTACCGACATTTTTCTTGTTAGAATCACCAACAATGGATCCAAACAATATCTCACATAACACCACCCGGAATTTTTTTTTTCACCATCTCACTTGGAATTTGGTAATGCTTTTCCACCCCCGCAATAGTCATTTTCCTGGTGGAACCAACCTTCACGTTTTCCTCAAATGCCTCACTATTTTCCTATAAACTGATTCCCAATTTGAATCTGTTCCCTAACTGATAGTTAGTTTTGTTTACTTCTTTTTATAGTTTATTTTAGCATATTTCATTCATAATTTAGATAATTTCCATGCATACTTTCCCTTTTGTTATTTTATGACTATTTCGGGTACTTTCGAATCTTGTGAGCATAATTGCAGGTTTTCGGGTCTAGCTGAGCGGGAGTGTTCGGGACGTATGGGAAGCGATGAGATTTGGTAGACAAAAATGATGTTAGGCTTGGTGATTGTGGAGATGATGCATGGAGCGAGCTTGATGATTATTTGAAGGCTTGGAGAGAAATAAACATTTAAATTTTCAAGATGCGGGAGTATATTCAAGCATGCATAGATTATTAATCGGGCTAGTTTACGAGCTATGAATCATTTGGAGAAGCCAAATTGGGCTTAAATTGAAGAAAACTTGAAGAAAAATGGGCTAGGAGCTGATTGGGCTCGCACTGGGCCAAGTGGGCTAGGCTATGGAGGCCCAAAACCTCAAAGATGCTACATTCAGGGACCACCCGCGCAACAGCACGCGGGTCGCGCAACCTCCTGCAGGGGCAATTTCGGAAATCCATTTGGAAGGCTATTTGAGGAAGGTTGGTGCCCATCTTTTGGGGACTCTTGGACATCCGATTTTTGGAGATTCTCTCTGGAGTTTTGAAGACTTTTGAAGGCCAAGAACACTTGAAGAACATCATATTTTTACCTCTTGATTCTTGCTTAATGTTTGGTACAATTTTCTCTAACTTTGTTTCTTTGGGTTTAGTCATGCTTGGCTAAACTAATCTTGGTTGACTTTTGGTTAATCCTTTGAACTTTTGTTGAATGTTGAAGAATCCATGAACATGTTCTTAAATCTTTATGGGAATGTTTTGTGTTTTAACATCTTATCACTACTTGTATGTTTTAGTTCATGAGTTTAAATGTGTTTGTGGTGATTAGTTGGCTAATTTCTTGATTAAGTAAAGGATCCTCAAATTAGCAAGCAACAAATGATTTTTGTGTTGTTTTTGCTTCACACAATCATAAAAACATTTCCTCCAACATGGTGGTGAAAGCATTTGACCCCTCTTGGATTTGGTGACTTTTTGGTTCTTAATGCTAGTTGACTTTCACTAATTACATGCTATTTGGAATTAGTGACTTTGACTAAGGAAATTGTTATGAGCTTCTATAGCCATTTCAACAATTAAGAAAAGTCTAGGTAATCTCAAGCTCCTTGGATTACTATAGCCAAATTAAGGATTTAAATCAAAGTATTGCACCATTGGATTCTAATGATATGTTCATCAAAAGTCAAAGTGAGGAAACTTTAAGTCAACCATCTCTCCCTTATTGATTTTACATAAAATTCTTATTTTTGTTGCATTTGTCTATTTAAACCATAGTTAATTCTAGTTTGTTTCAAGTATTTCAAAACACCACCCCCCCCCCCAATTTTATTTTTATTGTTATTTTACAAGTACTTTTACAAAGAGATTTTTCATAGAGTTATAAATTGGACCAATCTCCGTGGATACGATCCCTTTACCACTATACACTACTTTAGTGTGTAATATTTAGGGTTATTATTTTTGTTGGCCTCGACAACCACCACTAACCCCAACTGTAACCATCAGTATCGGTTTAGACCTCCAAAACCTATATTGTTGAGCTGACACCAAAATATGATTCCATGACCACTATTCAACTAAAATTTGGTTTGCTTCTCAACAAAATTTTTACTATTTCAATGCACGGGCTATTAACATACACTAATCTAAAGACGTAAATGGTTCAAATAAATTGGTTTATGCAACAAAAAGAATAAGGAAGCTAACTTTCACGCAGTGCTAATCAAATATGACTAGAATGGGATGGTGTCTATTATGAACTAAGGAAGGATAAAAAACCATATACCAATTCAAACAAAAATGAAATAATAATAATAATAATAATATACCAATGCAAACAAAAATGAAAAACTTAGTGTTCATCCATTAAAACCATATTAATATCATTCAGTTCGAATGACTTCAATTAAACATGTTGCTTCCATAAACGAACATATCTCTCGACCTTCTATTTGTCAATATCAGTATCGACATAACTAATAAAATGATATTTTGAACTCATCTCAAGCATCACCACAATTTCATTAATTATATCTACAAATTGATACACCACTTGTCTCATTTATACAAACAAATAACTACGGCTAACATACTAAATTAATAAGCATACAGTTGAATAGCCCGACCGATTATGCTACACTTCTTTTTGCATTTTTGTTAATTTTTAGGCATTATTTTTTATTGATGAAAAAACTAAATAGAACAAAATTCATAATTTTTTGTTTTCTATCAATAGACATCAATATTTATACATAATTTTTTTAACCTTACAGTCTGTTCAAATTCAATTTCAAATTTACAACGTGAATCTTGAACTATATATAATTAAATTATTGATATTTACAATGTAAATTTAGTTATACGATATTGATATGTGTGGATGGATGTAAATTTACATATGAATTTGAGATAAATTTACATCTGGTGTTCTTATATCATTCTTTTCTCTAGCTAATTCAAGACATCTTTTTTCTCAATTTAATTTTCTAAACTCTAACAACCTCAACTGTGTTTGTGAACTATATATATGGTAAAAAACTCTTGAGTTTTGTAATGATTAATTAGTTTAATGTTGAAATCATACGTATACATAACTAATCATAAATACATATAAGTTCCAAACTCATAAGTTGTAATCGGTATTTAATTTTCAGTTAATTGTAGTGGAAGTTGGTGCGAGGAAAATAGTTTCTATTATAGTATAGTAGGTGTAAATATAGTTATAGATGAGAAAGATGAAAGGTGCAACTTTGGAAGATACAAAACTACATAAGCAAACTTATTAGTTGGTATAATTTAAAGTGATTTTTTATGTTGTTAGAAGTTATGCTAAGTTGTATAATGTGTGTGATCTTTTGATATTATAAAACGTTATACTTTGTTGTATAACTAATTTATTATATAAATATATATACCTCTAACATCTTTCAAATTACTTTTGCTGTTAGCTTTTACAAATATATAATGTTTTTATGTATAAAAGCATTTGATTGTATTCTAGTTAATTTGATAAGGATCTTCAATTTCTATTTGATTGTATTTTAGTTGAATTGATTGAATTTTAATTCCCAATCAATTAGAGCATCCATATTGTTGGTGGTGCTTGCAAGCCATTTCAAATGTCATGTAAACATTAAATATGATTATTTAATTAAAAAATTAATATACTACCTTGTCCCAATATAAGGAATGGTTAAATATTTATTATATTGATTATAAAAGGTATAGCCTATATTTCCTATAAAACAATCATAGGATTCAATAAAATATTAATATACAAGACTTGCAAAACTTTCACAAATTGACAAATTGAAAGATCAAGTAGAAATATTAAATGTTTAGTTGGTTAAGTAATAATGAGAGAGTATTTTGGTAAAAATGTTATTTATTTTTAAAAGTTGACTATTATTTTGGGATAAACCAAAAAGAAAAAATAGATTATAATTTTGAGACGGACGGAATAATATTTTTTTAATTGTATTTTATGTTTCATATGAAAATTGAATTAAACATAATACAAATGTGTTTTGCAAACAAAAATTTGTGATGCAAATTCGATAAATTTTTTTTTTGTAAAAGATAATGTGTAACAAAAGAGAAATTAAATTATCTCCTACCTTTTATGTCTACAATTATTCATATCCACTAAAATTATTATAACAAATCAACATTCAATTTAATTGTATTTGATATATTCTTAATATAATCTTAATGAGTTAGTTAAAAAAATATGAAATAATGACACGTGTCATAATTTTATTGGATAAAATCATTTATAGGCATAAAAATAAGAAGCAATTTAATTTCTCAAAACAAAAATACTCTTAAAAAAATTATGCTGTATTTGTTAGTACGTTTGATGTCACAAAAAAAAATGGTTAAAAGTACTATTTATTGTTGGTAGTTTTAATTGCCGATTTTTCTATGAACTAAATTTAATAAATTAATTTTTTTTTTCTTTTTAATATTATATCTAAAACAAGTGTAAAAGCGAGAGTGTGGGAGCGGGAGAAATGAAACAAGCCCTTCAACTCGATTACATTTTCATGTCATCTGGTCTCAAATTCTCAATCGCCATGTCAATTTCCGGCACACCTCCCTCAAAACTTTGACCATTCGTCGATAAAGAGTGTGGATTTCAAACTTCGACCATTCGTCGATAAAGAGTGTCGATTTCAGTAAGCTTTACCTGCGCAATAGCTCTAGGGTTTATATTTTTTTCTTTTTCTTTTATAGTAGAGATATCAATTTAGGTTAACAATATATTGTATGTTATGCACCTTTTCTGTCGATTTGCAATCTGTAGTCAATTAAAATTCAGTTGTGCCTAGGAATTATAATTTCCATTCATGGATAAGCTTATAATTAGGGCACAACTCAAAGACTAGTCTTCATAAGTTCATTTGCCTAATTGAAGGTAAATTAGATCGATTTTGAGTCCTAAAAGGGCCTGGTTTGGCCATTTAAGTGATGAAATGTTCCTACGTTAAGTTAATGGATATGGTCTATGGGTCAGTTAAACCGTTATGATTTAGTTAAATTGTTTTTTCTTGAGCCATTCTGATCTAGTTAACTTGGTTTTCTTGAATGTTTTCAGTTTAGTTGATTTTAAAGAAGATTAAACTTGATATTTCACCTTGTAGGCTGTGATTATGAAACCAAAGAAGCTACCAATGAGTAAATACAGAGGCAACAAGCAACATGAAATTGAACATTCATGTGATATGGTGGATCATATTAGCAATCTACCAGATTGTATTCTTCACCAGATTCTGTCATTTATGCATACAAAAGAAGCTGTAAAGACTTCCATATTATCTACAAGATGGAAGTACCTCTGGGTTTCCGTTCCTAAACTTGATATTGATGATGCAGTGTTGTATCCTAGAGAGATTGATGACAAGCATCCATCTAAGGTCACTTCCTTCATGAACTTTGTAGGAAGGGTCCTCCGGATGCGTGATGCATCGAATTTAGAAAAGTTCAGTCTAATATGTCGTATTTCCTCTGATGCATCACAAATAAAACTATGGATTTCTGATGCAATCTCGCACAATGTTCGGGAGCTTGATCTCTGTATAGTGGATATGATTTCATCTGTGCTTCCTAAGTCTATGTTTTGTAGCATGTCATTGACTAGCTTGAAATTAGAAGTAGAATGGATTAAAATCCCACCTCACGTTTCTTTTCCATGCCTGAAAAACCTGCACCTAGATTATGTTGGGTTCCTGAATGATGGTGATGCAGAACGACTTTTCTCAGGCTGTCATGTTCTAGAAAAATTGGTTTTATCATATTGCCAGTGGATTCACTTGAATCACATTGTGATTTCCATTTCCACCTTAAAAAGCCTGACCATATTTGATGACTCGGACTTTGAGCCAGAAGATGATGATATTGGTTGTAAGATCAAGATTATTGCAGCAAAGCTTACATGTTTTGAATATATCGGACATCTATCAAACGAAATTCTCTTGAGTGATATACCTTCCCTTGTCAGAGCATACATTCACATTTCTCTCCCTGAGGAGAGGCAAAATGAAGTCACATGTCGAGCTGTTGATCTGCTCAAACAACTACGAAATGTTATGGCTTTGGGGTTATCTAATGTCACTATGGAGGTAACTGAAAAAACCTAATCTACATCTTAAGTTGAATATATCACAACTCACCTCTTTCTAGAATACTGTTAAGATTATGATTACTGACTTTTGTGTTTGTGTGTTCTGTTTGTTTTCCATGTAAAAAGTCTCTTATATTTACAGACATGCCGCTCCATTTACCGGTTTTCCCAAATTTGATCAATTTAACGTTGACTAAGGAGATCGAGAATTATACTTTTGGAGCAGTGATGAATTTGCTTTACTTCTGTCCAAATCTACAATTTTTTGGTCTCTCTGAGGTGGATTAATCTATATATTCATGCCAATGATTATATGATATTAACATAAGGTTTTCTAAAATTTTGTACAGGGTTTCGAGAACTCCATGGACCTTGGTGAGGAAGATAGAGTCTGGTTATTAGTACCTATATGCATGACGAATTGCCTCAAGATTGTGACTTTCAAGAACTTTCATGCTACTGATTCAGAAATATGTTTCCTCAAACGTGTTTTGAAGTATGCAACTGTTTTGGAGAGGATGAATATCTGTTGGTCTAAGACTCAGGTAGGAGAACGAAAGAAGGAAACAGATGTCATAAAGGAGTTCGAAAAGGTCGAAAGTAGCTCTGCAGTCTTTGTTGTCAGGTTCACATGAAATATCAACAACTTGCATCTACTATTTGTATTCCTTTTTTAGTGTTTCCCAATAAACTGGGATTCTTTGGGTTTTGATCTGCATTAGGATTTCATAAATCATTGATTTGAAGGTTTGGATTAAACATTTCATTTCATTTCATTATTTGTTTGCTGGCTTGAATTTCATGTCTATATTATCGTATTGCCACATCAGTTGCCTAGTTGGCAGAAAACAAACCGTTAAAACTGGATATTAAAGGTTAAATTGGTATAATTTAAACATTTTCTACTGGACTAATGGTGCGTTTGATTATAGAAAATTGTTTTTTCATTTTTGTAGAAACGTTTTCAAAAAATAGAGTTGAGTTTTATTTTTAGTTTCCAATGAAAGTTTTTTAAAACGCATTTGTTTGAAACCGATGGAGTACTCTTTTATTTTTTATTGTAGAAATTTAGAAAACTTTGAAAAACTGTAACAATCATTTTTTTTTTTAATTTGCACACAATTTGGAAAACAATTTTTTTTTTGAAAAATGAGTCAACTAAAACTTTTTCAATTTTTTTATGGAAAACTCCAAATGCACCCTAACCCTTTCTTCTCCAAAATAATTCTCTTGTCTTGTTTCATTCAAGTTCAAAACTTATCCCTAAACAACAATATTAACAACTTAATTAAATTTCAATATGTTAATTTCCCTAAAAATAGCCTTTTTTACCCATAAAAAGAAAACAACGCACTTTAGATCTTTGGCTAAATTTCAGTTAACTCCCCCGAAACCTCTTCATTCTACCCCTAGTTAATAACGAACTAAACTCTTTGATTAATCACCATAAATGAAAAGTACCTTTGTTACCCCTAGTTAATAATGAACTAAACTCTTTGATTAATCACCATAAATGAAAAGTACCTAGCGTTACAAAGTGATACTATTTCAGTGATTATTTGAAATTTTGAATGTGTGTCAATTGTTGGTTGTTAAAATATAAAAGGATGGGATGTATGTTCTATGACGGATGTTGTTGAAACGGGTTTTATATGCCTTCACACACTTCCATTACAAGTGTGTATTCCGTTTTCCCTTTAAAGTTGGTTTTTCTTATTCTTGTTTATATTATTGGTATGAAAAAACTCGTTTGGTTTTCATGCTACATCATGTACATGTGTGATACATATCTGAGGGGCACATATCGTTGTTTATACATATCACTAGTGTAATGTTTATAATGAAAATAGGGTTATCCCTTTACAAATTGCATGAGCATGTGAACATGAAAATATTTTCATTTTCCACATACCACATGTGCACATATGCTGACAATACGAACATTATGCGTAATTCCACATGTTTGATTTATTTGTCACATTATAACAATTGTATATGCACCTTCATGGAACGTTAATGATGCAAATGTGAAGAGAATGATATTCAAGGAATGTTAGAAATAAATGCACTTAAGTGGATGAAATTGATAATATCATAAACATAAAGTTTTTAAGAGTTTTCAGATGAACAGTGACGTTTTTATTTTGGCTTCTGTCATTCTTTTTGAAGTAGTTTTGCGTATAGTTTACCTTTGGATCATACAATTCACATGCAGTAGTTGTAAATTACAAGTGATGTCTAGCCTAGCTGGATTGATGCATCGGGTTTGATACCCACATGGGTTTGAGGTCAGGAGTTCAAATCTTTGAACCTATTAAATTTGTCTCTTGCAATTATGCTCCATGTGTAGGAAGTTTTCCTTGAAAATACCCTTGGGGGCTGAGTTTGCCCTATATAGGAGCTCAAACTTGGGGTCACCATTGAAATATTGTGGTGAAGCTTTTGCTAAATCGTTTGCCATTTCCAAAAAAATAGTTGTAAATTCATTTAATATTTATACATTTTTAATGATAATTCTGCATTTATTTGTTATATATAATTTTAATTATATTTAATACTGGTATTGATTTTAAGGTATTAACACCATCATTTTAGTTGTATAAATTATCCTCTCAAGTCATTATCACTTTTTGTAATCATCTATTAGTTTATTTTGCTTATTGATAGTAATTACTTAGATTAATAATTTTGATTTCAGTCACTACGATTTGTTTTGTGTTGTGTTTGTCAGGAGTATTACAAAATAGAATGCGTATCACATAACCATGCTGTAGTTCATTACTTTAATTCTAGTCAATGAGATAAACTTTTAACTAGATTTTCTTTATTCACGTATAAGAGAAACGTCAACCCACAAAGAAGAAATAATCAGTAGAGTTTAACAAAGGTAAAAAGACACATACGAGCAATAAAATGAAAAATATATTGAAAATCAAAAGGAGCATGGTGAGAAGGTACATATAGAACCAACATACAAATAGAAAAACTAGATATAAGTAATAACTAGGAAGAAAAGTATTGACAAAACAAGTTGAAAGTAAAAACAGTGAAAACTAGGCAAAATATACACACAATATAAAGGCAACTTGCACCTAGACTACTCATGTACTACTCCTCGACCTTGATCTTATGCATCCACACTCTCTAATCAAAGCTCGTGTCCTTGTAAAGAGAAAAACTTCATTCAAATTTAACATTGCATTATCTTCACTCTTTTTTATCATATAGTCTCTCTTCCTCGCACGATCTATAACGACCGTCTCCACCCTATGAAGTGAAATTTGTTGCATATGTCCTAAGTATGTCTGAAACCACCACACTCTTTGTTTCTTCAATTACTATATGATTAAAGTCGCTTTTATTGTATTTCTAAATGTTGTTTCTAGTACCTTACACAATAAAAATATATCATATGATTACTACAACATCCTCACTTTTGTGACCTTCATATTCAGCTTGTGTTCATTCTTAATAACATTAATTAGAACCATTTACGGGATAATGATTTGAAAATGTAACAAACTTTCAGTTTTATTCACATTTAGTCATTAAACCTTTTTGTGTTTGATTTACCTCCAATTTATCTGAAATTGTTCGCATTTTATCCTTATGACCAGTTATAACCGGTCATAAGGGTAAAGTATGAACAATTTTAAATAATTCAGGGGTAAATCAAGTACGAAAAAGTGACTAAATGTAAACAAAGTTAAAAGTTCATTACCCTCTCAAATGATTATTACCCTTTTAATTTTGTTAAAAGATATTATATGTATATATATGGTGAAGGAATTAATTATACATATATATTAAAATTGTCTACCTTAGCTACAGTAAAGTGGCTAAGGAATTGACAGAAATGGTCCCCTGTCTATGTGTGGTTTTGCAGTTATGTCTCTTTTGATAATTTTTTTGGTGGTTGGTCAGTTTATGCGATTTTGTAATTTCTTTCTTTACACGTGTTCTTTTCACGCCGTGTCACCGTTTTTTCAGCCAATCGCCTTTTGATTTCTGTTGTCGTATTACCGAACTTCTTCTTCTATCTTTGTTTCCATCTTTCTTCGTTTTCCATTTGTTTCTTTCTCTTTCTTCTTCTATTCTCAGGTGATATTCTTCCCATATCTTTCATTTTTTTTTCTTTGGATTTTTCGTTTTGTTTCGTTGTCGTTTATGTTTCCCCTGCTTACGTTCCGGCCTCCACCGCTTCTCGTTTCTTCCTGACCACCGATTAAGGTTAAGGTTGTTTTCTGTTCCACCGTCATCTTCAACACCGGTGAGTTAAAAAACACTTAACTTATGCTTTTATTTGAAGTAATTAATATCAATTTATGATTATCCTATCATTTTAAGGCACCATAAATAAAAGGGCTACATTTTCCCCACACGGTTCTAACAAATTCTAGAACGTAATTGTGTATCTGGGTGTGTGTGCATGTGCATTTTTTTTCCATTGAGAAGGACAACATCAACATGATGATTTCACGATTTGGTTCTTTTCTTCTCTGAAGATGAAATTGGTTGTTGATGGATAAGGGAAATTGGGAGACATTGGCAGACGGTGCTCAGTTGCGTTCCTCATGTCAACGTATGTGGTTTGATTGCCCTGTATTGATTAGAGTTTGAGAGCGACATAAGTTCAAAACGAGATGTTCATAAATCAAGGGTTTTTTATGGGTTTTCAAATGAAATCTGAGTAAACAGAAAACCCATAAACATCAATCATATTTAATTCATACACTCAATCCAAAGAACATCCTTTTGATCATCTTTTCTCTGCAATGCTATTGTTTATTTTATGTGAAAATTTTCAATGTTTCACCCTTCTTCATGTTCCTTATGCAGGTTACCGGACAAATTTCCTACAGGAACTCGAGTGTTTATTGTAGATCCTATGCTAGCAATAGGTAAATCATGTTACTAAATAAATGTCTTAAATACCCTCTAATAATGAAAACCTACAGAATTTTCTCTTTTTAAATTAATTTTGTTTTGCATCTAAATAATCTTCAGGTGGCACAATTATGGCAGCCATTGATCTGATTAAGGACCGTGGAGTTGATAACCAGCATATCAAAGTGGTAAAATATTTAGTATTGTAGAAAATCAGTTATTAAATAACTTCCCCCTTCCAAAATAAAAACCAATATTCAGTTTATTAATATCAAGATTCCTTATATTTATCATATTTAGGTATCTGCTGTGACTTGCCCTCCGCCCTCCAAAAGCTGAGTGAGAAGTATCCTGTGTATAATATTACTAAAACCTTTGACACTTGATAAAGGGTATATCTGTCTTTTGTGCTTTACTTGTATTGTAATTCCTCAGGCTTCATGTATATGCTGGAATCATCGATGCAACTCTTACTGACAAAGGGTAAGTTAGTAAATTCAAGAATTATATAATCTTGTGTTATCAAGTTATCTAAAGATTGTGTTTGAATGGTGAATTTCAGGATGATTATCCAGGGACTTGGAGATGCAGGAGACCAAAGTTATGGTACATAAATGAAACCAAATGAGGGCATTTATGGTACACCGTAACTTTTTTAAGTTGTGTTGGGTAGTTTTTTAGTTATAAATTTTGTTGAATAAGTTAAGACATTCATGTCTTTCAGTCTGATTGTTGTTGTTATTATTATGACAATGTGACTTATTTATGCTAAGATTTCTTTTAGCACCTTTTGCTTGATTTGCTTTATCATAGCATGTGTATGTGCATGTCTTATCTTTTTCTGTTTTTCATTTAGAATTGCAACCAAGTGAACCAACTTATATTTCTTTAACCTTTCACTTGCATTTTTTAAAAAAAACATGGTTATAGCTGGTCTCAAACCCACACATAATTTAACTTTTTTTTTTGGACGTTTCTAGAATAAATTATTTCCTTTACATTTTGTAGTTAGGCTTACCCATTCTGCTCCTAATGCTGAAATTGTATTCCTTAATCAGAAGAAGAAGCGTAGTGTGAAGGGTATGACATCTGAAGGATTTTCCCATGAAACTACCATGTTCAATAATGGAGCTGAAGTTTTGCACACTAGCTATTCGATGAAATGATTATGTTAGTTTTTTCATTTCCTTATCATTGTTACATATGTAATTTATGATTTGCTCTGAAAGAGTTATCTGAAAGATTGGTGTTCTTCCATCAGCTGCACATTGTACAAAAAATATTCTTCTTATCTTTATATATTTTCATGTGTGTAGAACTCATCCAAATTGTTGTTAGTGTAGTGCAATCCTATAAATAATATATAATTCCACAAGTTTGTACCCTTTGATTAGGTAAACTGAAAAAAGTTAAGAATTTTATAAAATTTACCCTTCTGGCCTTTATGTTCCAACTAGAAGGTAAAAAATTGGTGTTCTTCCATCACATGCACATGATACATTATTTTTAGGAAACCTTGATAAATGTTTGTTTTAACTTTTAATAACCTCTTCATTACAATGTCAGTCTTTTAGTTCCGTTCATCTTAGTTATTTTCTTCATTTATGGTGGAGTGATGATGATTTTAATAAAATTGTACGCAAGTTAAACTTATAAATATGGTTTTTTTGTTTTTCATTATGTATCAGCTATATATAAACTTTTTTTACGGTGTATAGGTTTTTTTGCAATACGTGCGTTTTTTACGGCTGGGTCAAAGCAACATTTTGTTCTTGGTGGTACTTTATATCCATCTGTTCAATGGGCTGAAGAGGATCCTAAAGTTGATCTGGATTAGCTTGCTAAGGTGTTCATTGATCTCCCTTATTTATAATTCATGATTATTCTGAATCATCTGTTGTTAATGTGGTAATCTGTTTAATTTGTTTTAGAAATCATGGTCTAATTGATTAGAAATGTTTTGATTTATATTTCAATTAGAAAAATCCATTACCCTCATTTTATTTTATAGTCTCTCCAAACGAAACTCCAGGGAAACTTGAGGTCCGTTTCAAATTTTCTTCCAACTTTTTACGAGGTTCCACATTTTTTAGCTAATTTTTGCTTATTTTTGTAGCTTATACTATGAATAATTAAAAAAATGATAATATTTTGAATTTTCAGGGGAAGATTGTTGCGATCTTGGTATGTTGGATTCTTGGATTTGGATCTTTGGTCACATGGAATAGTATGTTAACCATAAGATAATGCTACTAAGCGCTATTTCAAGTAAGTAGAAAAAGGTTTCATAATCTTTTCAACTTGCTTAATTTTTATGGTCAAACGAAAAAAAAAGTTAATACTTTTTGTATATAATATTATTTTGTGTTTTCTTATTTCATAGGACTATCATCCATCACGGGCGGTTCCTGGATTATTGGAACCGGAAACAGAACCGGTTACTTCGGTTTATGATATTTTGGAAGCACTCTTATGGTCTAAAAGTTCAGTTATATGATATGCTTTTTATATGATACTATTATGTATTATGTTGTTTGACTTCCACTCGGATGCAAAAATACTTATTAGCCTAAACGTTTTTAATATATTATCATCATGAACTTTCATGTAAAGTTATTCAAAATTAACAATAGCAGAAATCAAATTCTAATTTTGATTATTTTCTCCTCTTCTATCTTTTCTCTAATACACCATTTTGATGTAATCTCTGACTTTTCATTTCTCATTCAATTATTTGAATTCGGTCATGTATTTTGTTAAATTTTCCTCTTTAATGTGTTAACTTTTCTATATAATGTAATTAAATATTAATTGAGTAATTGTTTTCATGTTGTACAACTTTTCTATATAATGTAATTAAATATTAATTGAGTAATTGTTTTCATGTTGTACATTCACTACTCTGCCAAACATGTTGATTTAAGAGACCATCAATCTTGGATTTAAGACTGGAATATATGTCAAGATTTAGAGAAATTCTCGGAACAACATCCATGATTAGTGACCTCTACATATTTATATGCCTTCAACATGTTCGTGGCAATGAGAATCTTTCGATTCTTATTTCTTTCTCAACAAAAAGCTCTATCGAAAATCTTATCCAATTATGCCATTATACTACAACACTTTGATTTTTTTTTCTTATTAATGCATTGTCCTGTGAGAATTTTATCCAGTTATTTCATTGTACTTTTGAATTTTTCTTATCACAAAGATTTATGCGTTTGTAAATGGGTGGCTCATAGAGATTGGCAACGTACTTTACTTTGGCTACCAATTCAGGTAATGTACTTTAATTTTAATCAAAAGCAACACTTTCCATCCCCCCGCAACGCGGGGGGAAACTTTCTAGTTAAACATTGAAAATGTAAAGGATATAAGAATTTTATATCATTACACATACATATCTTCCATGTGGGCCCAAACCCAATTTTCGCAAGGCTTTTTAGAAACAAACCCCATTTTTACAAAATACAAATGTCTTTTGTTGAAAATTAACTGTAAATTAGATGTATATTAGGCTGTCAATTAGGAGTAAATCAAGGTGTATAATTTCCATATTACAATCTTCTTCCTGGTATCAGAGACAGATTATTATTCCTGATTCCTGCTGTGTTTCTTTTTCTTTTTAGACCTTTCGGTTTTTTGTGTTTCTTACCAGACCCGGTCACGATATACTCCAAATCCTTTCGTCTTTACTGATAAGATTCGGTTATCGTACTCCTGTTACAGGCATTTCTTTTATTCTGTTCTGTTAAACAATGTCTGGAACAAACAATATGTTCAATCTTTCTTCCTCTCCAGTTCTCTCTGCTGAAAAATTGACAGGTTCTGATAATTATATGACTTGGTCATCTACTGTGGAGTTGTGGTTTATTGGTCAAGGTCTTGAAGATCACTTGACAAAGCAACTGAACAACATTGATGTCAAAGACCAACCCAAATGGAAGCAGATTGACGCCTTCCTCTGTAATGCCCTCTGGAATTCTATAGATCGAACGATTGTTGCTCAATACCGATCGTATCGCTCTTGCTACGAGGTTTGGCAGAAAGCAAAGAAACTTTACTCGAACGATATCAATCGTTTATACACAGTGGTCTCAAATATGAAGAAAATCATGCAACAAGAACAGGATATGCAAACCTATCTTGGGAACATAGAGACTATTCGACAAGAGTTCAATGAGCTGATGCCATCCTCTACAAATCTCGAATTGCAAGAAGAGCAACGTGGAAAATTCTTTGTGGTTCTTGCACTTGCAGGATTACGTCCAGATCTTGAGTCTGTTCGTAACCAAATCTTAGCTACTCATGGGATTCTAAATCTTGATAATGTTTTTGAGCAGCTAGTTCGTATTTCAGCACCAACAAACATCACTACCGGTTCCAACATCATTGATTCCGCAATTCTTGTTGCATCTAAGGAGGGAGGCAACCGTGGTCGAGGGAATAGAAACCGGCCCCGATGCAGTCATTGCAATAAGATTGGTCATACAATTGACCGATGCTTTCAGCTTAAACCACCTAAGATAGCTAATGTTGCACATGAGGGAACCCCGCCAGGCAATGTGTCTATCTCTACTGCTGATTATGAAGAACTCCTGAAACTACGAGAAGAAAAACAATCTCCTATTGCTTGCATATCTCAATCATCCCCACCGGGTCCTTGGGTGATTGATTCAGGTGCTACCGAACATGTGTCTGGTAACACAAATTTATTCTCTAACATTACATACTCGGATACATTGTCCCATATTACCATGTTTAATGGCTCACAGACTAAAGCTACGGGCATTGGACAAGCCCAACCTGTACCTTCATTATCTCTTGATGTCCTTTTTGTACCCGGTTGTCCATTCAACCTTATTTCTGTTAGTAAACTAGCTAAAACCCCACCATATAAAGTCACATTTTTGGATGATCTGTTTCTTGTGCAGGATCGAAACACTGGGAGGACGATTGGTGTAGGACGTGAGTACCATGGGCTATATTACCTCACACCACCTTCTTCACCCACATGTATTGCAACTGATTCTCTTGCCATTATTCATCATCGTTTGGGACATCCTAGCCTTTCAAAGTTACAAAATTTGGTACCCAGTATTGCAAAGTTGTCTTCATTGGAGTGTGAGTCTTGTCAGTTGGGAAAGCATACTCGTAATTCATTTCCTAGTCGAGTCAATAAACAGTCTGAATCTCCTTTTGCTTTAGTTCATTCAGATGTGTGGGGTCCTAGTCGTGTTACATCACATTTGGGTTTTAACTATTTTGTCACCTTCATTGATGATTACTCAAGGTGTACTTGGTTATTCTTAATGAAAAATAGATCTGAATTATTTTCTATCTTCAAATCCTTTTGTTCCGAAATTAAAACTCAATTCGGTATTCCCATACGTATCCTACGAAGCGACAATGCAAAAGAGTATTTTTCAACTACTTTTCAATCATTCATGACCTCAGAGGGTATAATTCATCAATCTTCATGTGCACATACCCCACAACAAAATGGAGTGGCTGAACGGAAAATCAGACACCTGATCGAAACGACACGTACTATCCTTCTTCATAACAATGTTCCGCTGCAAATCCCTCATTCTTTATTATTTCCTACTCAACCAATGTTTTCCCTTCCACCTCGTGTCTTTGGTTGCACATGTTTTGTCCATGATCTCACACCCGGAAAAGATAAACTACGCGCAAAATCTCTCAAATGTATCTTCTTGGGTTATTCTCGAACACAAAAAGGTTACAAATGTTTCTCTCCTGATCTTGGACGACATCTCATTTGCGCTGATGTAACCTTCTTTGAAACTACCCCATTCTTCAATAATACCGACCGCAGTAAGTGCTCTCTTGATTTTGTCCGTGAAGATGATCCACAGAACCCACCAAACTTCCACTCTAAGCATCCGATCACAAATCCAATCAATGATTCGTCACCACCTGTGGATCCTATCACAAATACACCACCACCTTTGCGTACTTACCATCGACGTCGGCCGGCCCAACCAACCGACTCTTCTTCCGATGAACATCCTTCTGAGCACATGGTTTCACCTACAACAGAACCTTTGAGTGAACCTGATGATACTACAAGCCTACCGGACTCACCTCCTACGCCGATCACGCCTTCTGTGTTGGATCCTGATCTAGACCATCCCGTAGCTGAACGGAAAGGTACTCGTTCCACTCGTAATCCTTATCCAATCTATAATTTCTTGAGCTACCATCGTTTATCCCCTTCGTATACTGCCTTTGTATCGTCTTTGTCTTCTGTTTCCACTCCTAAAAATCTAAGGGAGGCTCTTACAAACCCACGATGGAGACAAGCAATGGTCGATGAGATGAATGCATTGCACTCTACAGGTACGTGGGATTTGGTTCCGCTTCCTCCAGGAAAATCGACAGTCGGTTGTCGTTGGGTTTATACCGTCAAAGTCAATCCTGATGGAAATATAGACCGGTTAAAAGCACGGTTGGTTGACACGTTATCACCAGTTGCTAAAATGACTTCAATACGGATTTTTCTTTCCATGGCTGCGATTCATCAATGGCCTCTCTACCGGTTGGACATAAAAAATGCTTTCTTACATGGGGAGTTGCAAGAAGAAGTTTATATGGAGCAACCTCCTGGGTTTGTTGCTCAGGGGGGAGTCTAAATTGGTATGTCGACTGAGGCGTTCTCTCTATGGGCTTAAACAATCCCCACGAGCATGGTTTGGTCGCTTTAGCTCGGTCCTTCAAAAATTTGGTATGAAGCGGAGCGAGACTGGTCATTCTGTCTTCTATCGTTGCTCCTCTAACCATTGCATATATTTGGTTGTTTATGTTGATGACATCGTGATTACCGGAAATGATCATGATGGAATTCAGAAGCTCAAGCAACATCTATTCCAGCACTTTGAGACAAAAGATTTGGGAAAACTCAAGTACTTCTTGGGAATAGAAGTGGCACAATCCCAACAGGGTGTCTTTATCTCCCAACGAAAGTATGCATTGGATATTTTGAAAGAAACCGGCATGACCGATTGCAAACCTGTAGACAATCCAATGGATCCGAATGTCAAGCTGCTTCCAGATCAAGGGGAGCCTTTATCAGATCCAAGCAAATACCGAAGGCTCATTGGCAAACTTAACTACCTCACGGTAACACGTCCTAATATAACGTTCCCGATGAGTGTCCTTAGCCAATTCCTGAGTACGCCATGTGACAGCCACTGGAATGCAGCCGTCCGGGTTTTGAGATACATTAAGAAAACTCCGGGAAAGGGCCTATTATATGAGAACAAAGGAAACACTCAAGTAGTAAGCTATACAGATGTTAATGGTGCAAGTTGTCCATTTGAAAGACGCTCAACCACAGGGTATTGCGTTTTTATTGGGGGTAATCTTGTTTCATGGAAAAGCAAGAAACAGTCTGTGGTTGCTTTATCAACTGCCGAAGCCGAATATTGAGCCATGGCAAAAGCAACATGTGAGCTTATATGGATGAAGCATTTCCTTGAAGAGTTGAAACTTATAAAGGTTCAACGGATGCAATTGATATGCGACAATCAAGCTGCTCTTCATATTGCATCAAATCCGGTCTTTCATGAACGAACCAAGCACATAGAGATTGACTGCCATTTCATTCGATAGAAAATTCTTTCAGGGGAGATTGCTACAAGTTTTGTCAAGTCAAATGATCAACTAGCAGATATATTCACAAAGTCTCTCGCAAGGCCAAGGATTAATTATATTTGTAACCAGCTTGGAACATACAATTTGTACGCTCCAGCTTGAGGGGGAGTGTTGAAAATTAACTGTAAATCAGCTGTATATTAGGCTGTCAATTAGGAGTAAATCAAGGTGTATAATTTCCATGTTTAAATAATTGCCTAGATTAGTGAGATAGGCTCTAGTATAAATTAAGGCCCTGTACTTCTTTATTCCTTATGAAATACAGATTACAATCTTCTTCACCTTCGAGAAAGTGACAGTGTGTGAGCTCATTTAGTCATTTCTTCAAAACCCTAGATACATTCCCAATTTATTTTCTCAAATTTACTCCGTATTTAGCCCCAAATACAAAAGTACTTGCATCTTTTATTCAATTAAGAATTTTATCTCATTACACATACATAGGGGGTGATTGAGATTTGCTTATTTAACTCAATAAATTATTTCTTATAAAAGTATTTGTTTATTAGCTTATGTGGTGATAAAAGAGTTTGGAAAAAAATATTTAGATTAGGTTTTGACTTTTGAAAAACCAACAAGTCAATCACTAAGCATTTCTCAAACTCAAATCTCAAACACCCCGTATTACTGCAAAGAACTGAGATCTCAGTTGGGATTTTCATATCGACATGAAAGGTAAAGAAATCAAACCAGTAACATGAAGAATAAAGAAGGATAACAAATAGAAACTTTGTGTAAAATCCAACAACTGAAGTTTATATCCGAAACAAGAAATCAAAATATATAACATAATATTTTCCAAAAGATCACAACTCTTATGGTGATCAACCTCTTAAACAACAACTGTTATCAAACCTGCAAATGCTTAATGGCTGTATGAACGTCCTTATCTCCTCTGCCACTGCAGTTAAGGACAAGCTTGGTGCCATTAGGTAAAGTAGGGCACAGTTTCTCTAGATAAGCCAATGCATGAGATGTCTCAAGAGCCGGAATTATTCCCTCTAATCTTGAAAGTCTCTTAAAAGCTGCACACAAACAATTAATAAAATTAAGCAAATACTTTTAACTATTTTAGTCTCTGTGCCATTTAAATGACCATTTTGCCCCTGCATTCATCTTCCTGTCATTCATGTTCATGAACCCCAAATTGTTACGCAAAGAACAAAGGTAACAAGAAAAGGTTCATTTCACATGAAAGATAAAAAGAAAAGGGCAAATAGGTCATTTTACATGGACATAGGTGTTAAATTAAACGACCCAAGAACAAAAAGGGAGGATACAAATGCATCGCAAAGGACCCGATCCGTAACTTTTGACAAACCACAGGGTGGAAACTTGTAATTCACCCAAAATAAAATATGTACCTTCCAAAGCTTCCTCATCAGTGATGCTATAATATTCAGCCCGCCCTAAGTCTTTCAGAAAGCTGTGCTCGGGTCCCACTCCCGGGTAGTCCAGCCTACAATAAGCCATAATATAATATGATTTGAGATAAAGGAAAAGAAAACCGTCACAACACAAGAAAAATTCCATTTTTAGCCCTAAAAAACAATCTTGTTCGAGTTTTAAGGTTGAATAAAAAGGTAAAAATAATAATCGGATACGTGGACTTATTATATTCAAAATCCATGAAGATATTTGTTGAATTTTGCAATAATATATATAACAGCAAAAGACATTCTAGGAATTTATATATGATAATGCAACTAATGGAGTGCAATCTTATTAAGTTGTTGTACTTTGAAAAACCCACACAATTATAGCAGTAAAAAATGCTTTCTACTAGGATAACTGGTAAAATTGGGTCAATACATTAAACTACAATTATGTAATATAAATAAATAAACATAGGATGCTATAAGAAACAAATGAACCTGAGTAGATTGCTATTTCTCACATTCAACCCAAAAAAAAAAAAGGCAACGCACTTCCATTTATATGTGTACTATATATTGTATTTCCATTATAGCATTGTATCTACATTTTTTCCTTATCAAAGCATTGTACTTTGAAACATCTACCAATTATAGCAATGCACTTTGAGTTTGTTTCTAATTATGACATTATACTTCTAAAAACCTACTTATATAGATAACATTGCTATAATTGGGTAGGTTTTTTAAAATACAAAACCATAATACAAAGAAAAAAACAAATAATTGCAGTCTACTTACCCTGCACTAATGGAATGAGGCTCAATGATTTGACCATCATCATCTTGTAACAAGTAACTCATAGCTCCATGAAGCACCCCAACTTCTCCTTTTGTTAAAGTGGCTGCATGTTTTCCACTATCAAGCCCAAAACCTGCAGCCTCAACTCCAATCAATCTGACTTCTTTATCTTCAACAAACTCATGAAAAAGTCCCATGGCATTCGATCCACCACCAACACAAGCAACCAAAACATCTGGTTTTCCACCCCATTTTTCCATTGCTTGTTTGCGCGTTTCTTTACCAATTACTGCATGGAATTCACGCACCATCATGGGGTAAGGATGTGGGCCCGCAACCGAACCTAAGATGTAGTGAGTTGTTTCCACATTGGTTACCCAGTCCCGTATGGCCTCTGATGTGGCATCTTTTAGTGTGGCAGTTCCTGAATGAACTGCTCTTACCTAAATCATGTAGTAATTATAGGAAATGACCAAATGAGAAAATTGTTAGAAGGTATGAAATGTAAAGAAATTGTGAAAAGTAACAAAATGGTGTTAATGTTGCATTTATAAACCTCAGCTCCAAGCAGCTTCATTCTAAAGACATTAAGAGCTTGTCTTTCCATATCCTGAGCACCCATATAAATAATACACTGCAAACCAAATCTTGCACATACAGTTGCAGTTGCCACTCCATGTTGCCCAGCACCCGTTTCAGCAATAATTCTCTCTTTCCCTAATTTCTTGGCCAACAAAGCTTGAGCAACTGCATTATTGATCTTATGTGCACCAGTGTGGTTAAGATCTTCCCTTTTAAGATAAATCTCTGGCCCTTCACCATTGGGACGTTTATAATGCTCTGTAAGTCTTTCTGCAAAGTATAATGGGCTTTCCCTACCAACATAGTCCTTCAATATCCCAGCTAATTCCTTCTGTACTCGCATAGTTTATTACATAAGTTAGCAATTCGTCCATAAATTGAACCAAAAGAGAGGTTTTTGTAGTAGTACTGCATGGATTTTTTATAATGATTACTAGTCACAATGTTGCATATTTAGTCTAAACAACACTTTGTTGGATGAAATGAGAAAACAGTGAAACCGCGTTTAACTCTTTATACTTATTTGCCAATTTTTGAAGACCATAGCATGCAAATCTTTAAACACACAAGTTTAGTTGTAGATATTTATCGAAGAATTGTTTGATTATAACTATACAATAGGGCATCTTTTGTATCAATTACTATAAAGAAGCAAAATGTTTACAGAGATGTTTCAATTGGTAAAACAATGCATAAGTACACAATCTTATCACTTTCAAACATAGAAATGCACATCCAACCAACGCTTGGTAGATAAATCGGCAAGTGGTCCTGTAAAATTGTGGCATTCACAGAAACGAGATGAAGTAACTCGCAATCAATACCTGGAATTCATGATCGGTAGCTAAGGCTTTAAAAGCTGATTCAAGCTCGGAGAGAGCGAACATTAGGGTTTCAGGAACATATTTCCCACCATACTTACCAAAACGGCCGAGCGAATCGGGGCGCTGAAGAACCGACAACTCATCCTGAACCACCGCTTTCTCCAGCTCCATTTGACCGGTGGGTTGTTTAGCAAGGACACAAGAAACGGCAAACGATTTGGGCGAGCAGGACCCAAATTTGTTTAACCGAAGGGATAGTTGTGAGGGGTATGGATTGAGAAACGCCGAAGAGGACGAGCTGGAGAGAGCGGCAGTGGCGGTGGTTCCGGGAGCTGGGGTTGTTAGTGAGAAAGCCATTATCGTCTTTGGAATTTATAAGGGTTTGTATTTGTGAGCTCTTGTGGTGGGAAACTGATAAAAACTATGGTGTTGTTCACTGATACGGGAACGGGATAGATACGAATCGAGTGAAAATATTATAGAAAAGAAAACACGAACAATCATGTATGTCGGCCCAAATAGGACCCAAAATATCGAAACACGACATTCAACACATCCTAAGCCACAACAAAATAGATACATGCCATGCGATTAAATAAATTAAAGGAGTGGTAACGATTTATAGGTAAAATGACTCTTGAGGTTAATTAACTTTTGCGTTTGTATTCATTTGGTTTTTTTTTTTTTTTTTTTTTTTTTTTTTTTGTATTCAGTATACCATCGAACTTGTTGTTTGTATTCACCATAACCCTTTTGACCTGTGATAGCCGGTCAAAGGGTTATGGTGAACACAAACAACAAGTTCGATGGTATATTGAGTACAAAAAAAAAAAAAAGACCAAATGAGAACAAATCCAACAGTTGGTTACCCTCCTGATTCATTTTCCCTTTACTCATTTACAACAAATCTCACATCATCTCCTACTGATATTAATGACTTTATGAGATTCATTATTGCTTCTCTTCAAAACATAACCTACGAAAAGACATTATTCATACATGTAAAACTTTGTAATGCACTTGAATATTTATTAGGGGAATCTTGACTAAGCAGACGCATTTCATGACTACATTTACATTTCCAATCAAATGATTTATCGTATCATGGATTCTAGACAAGTCTACAAACGAGTGGAACCACAAGTGCTGTGATTTTTTAGTTTACTTAGCTTTAAGATCGAACTCATGGGATAAGATACAACATCAATATGTACAATATTATGGTGATGTGTCTACAAAAGCAGCATGATACTGTACATATTGATGTTGTATCTTATCCCATGAGTTCGATCTTAAAGCTAAGTAAACTCAAAAATCATAGCACTTGTGATTCCACTCGTTTGTAGACTTGTCTAGAATCCATGATACGATGAATCATTTGATTGGAAATGTAAATGTAGTCATGAAATGCGTCTGCTTAGTCAAAATTCCGCTAATAAATATTTAAGTGCATTACAAAGTTGTAAATGCATGAATAATGTCCTTTCGTGAGTTATGTTTTGAAGAGAAACAAGAATGAATCTCATAGTCATTAATATCAGTAGGAGATGACGTGGGATTTGATGTAAGTGAGTAAAGGGAAAATGAATCAGGAGGGTGACCAACTGTTGCATTTGTTCTCATTTGGTCCCTTTACTTTTTTTTTTTGTACTCAATATACCATCGAACTTGTTGTTTGTGTTCACCATAACCCTTTGACCGGCTATCACAGGTCAAAAGCCGGTCAAAAGGGTTATGGTGAACACAAACAATAAGTTCGATGGTATATTGAATACAAAAAAAAAGGAAAGGGACCAAATGAGTACAAACGCAAAAGTTAATTACCCTCAAGAGTCATTTTCCCCGATTTATATATTGTGTGTTGGAACTTTGTTAAATGGTAAACTTTTTCTTTGAGACTTGTCCCATATTGGAAGATAGATAAAACTTATATTCCCTTAAAAAGCCTCATTCTAGTTGTTTGTTAATTAGATCAAAGGCTTGGATTAAAGTGATTGTGTTGGATTTGGTGATTGGGCTAGTCAAATTAGTCTTTTAAAACTTATATATATATATATATATATATATATATATATATATATATATATATATATATATATATATATATATATATATATATATATATTAATGGTCAAAAGATTGGCCTTTGGGGTCTCCTTGACTAATTAAATTATTTTTATATATTAATTCCGATTTTGACTTTTTTAATTTTATTAAAAATATGTTAAATTCATTTTAACTGTCTTGCCAGTTATTTTTGGTTAGCAGTTTTTGGAGGAAAATGTATATCTATAAATAGATCACCAAAGACCAGATTTCGGGTTCGGAAAAACCACACAAAAATTCCTCATATAATTTCGTATTCCACATTCAATGAAGGGAACATAGTAAATTTCGTCAGAATCAAGAGAAGATCTTGATTGATTATTGTATCCTTGACTAATTAAATTATTTTTATATATTAATTCCGATTTTCTGCACAACACAAAACAATCAATAAAATAACACAAAATGCGGAGATGGGCCGTTTGTACCCCTTTTTAATCTTCTTCTTCTTCATGTTCATGAACCCTAAATTGTTACCGGATGAAGATGGATGAGATGAAATAACACATGGGTAAAAAGGTTATTTTAAACAGACTTAACAGTACGGGTGTTAACCTAAACGACCAAAGGACAAAATTTAGGAACAAAAAAGGTTGAAAATCCAACCAATGGACTAATTTGTAGTACTTTTTTTTTACAAAATCACATCACCCTACACTTTAAGAATCAAAAAACGAGTTTTTTTTTCATTTGTTTTTTCAAGATGTTTGATTAAAGGTGTGGTGGGGTGGTGTGGGTTTTGAAAAACTTTAGCAAGAAAAAAAGTTGTCAAGTACATAGCTATTTGTTGCATTACCCCGCAATAATGGAAAGAAGGTCAACAATTTGACCGTCATCTTGTAACAAGTAGTAGGTCATGGGTCCAACCCCAACCTCTCTTTCTTCTGTTAAAGTGGTTGCACGTTTTTGTTTGGCTATATCAAGCAAAGAGCCTGAAGGCTCAATTCCAATCAATCTGACTTCTTTATCTTCAGCAAATTCATTAAACAGGCCCATGGCATTTGATTCCAATCAATCTGACTTCTTTATCTTCAGCAAAGAACCTCGGCTCCATTGCTCTTCATTCTGCGTAGATCAATGGCTTGCCTTTCCATATCTTGAGCAGCAATGTAAATAACGCATTGCATGCCATATTGTGCACATACAGTTGTTGTTGCTACTCCATGTTCCCCATCCCCATCACCCATTTCAGCAATGATTCGTTTTTTCCCTAATCTATTGGCCAACAAAGCTTGGGCAACAACATTGTTGATCTTATGTAAGTTTCCAGGGTTAATATCTTCCCTTTTAAGATAGATTTCTGGCCCTTCACCATTCGGACCTTGATAATACTCTGTAAGTCGTTTTGGAAAAAGTAGAGGTCTCTCGCTCCAAACATAACTCCTTAATATACCATTTAATTCCTTCTGCACTTACATAATTTATTCCATAAATCACCACAAATCGCTGATTTTTTAGTAATATAATATATTGTACACATTTTCTTACAAAAATTATGTCTGTATGGAAGCACCGTCTTGCAAGTGATCAATGATTGGGTACCCAGCTTCTACTTTTTCTTATGGTTATATCATTCATTGTTTAGGATCAAATGATCAGTTTCATACCAGTTGCAATCATTGTGGTTGTCAAATACTTCAGTAAAATTACTTTGATACCTATATTTTACATTTATTCTAGGGTTAAATCGCTCTTATGCAACGACATTTCACTCTTTTCCCAATTTATGCAGCAAAGTTGTTTTTTTAGATGAAATATGCAACCACATTTTATTATAGGACCAAAAATGTGCAGCAGTTTGCCAGAAACATGTTCAACCAGTTGAAATTGGCAGTAGGTGCATACATTGGCAAAAAAGCGAAACACCGTTGCATATGTAAAAAAGGTGAAACATTATTATTGCATAAATTGGTATAAGAAATGAAAAAAAATCATTGCATAAATAAGCATTTAATGGGTAGAATGCCATGACATACTCAGGTTAAAAGTTGCATAATGGTTGCATATACAAAACCATTTTATTGCATGAAATGCAAAAAATAAGCAACATTTAACCAATTACGCTTAGAGTTAGAGTGTCTTTGGAGATACCCCTCCTTAACATATCAACAAGCAAGCGCTACTGTAAAATTGGAGCATTGTTTCAACTAACTGATACGGTTTGCTAAAATCATGAACATTAACATAAAAAAGAGGACTTTTCTATAACGATCAACACATGAAACCTGGAACTCATGGTCGGTAGGGAGGGCTTTGAAAGCGGATTCAAGCTCGGAGAGCGCGAACAATAGGAGATTGACCCATCTCTTAGCCTCAGATTGCTGGCTAGCTCTATTGGGTTGGTGTCGGGTTAGCCCTTAGTTTCCTTCCTCTCCTTCTCTTTCAGGGCTCGCTTCTCTCATCTCTAGTTTTTCGTCTACTTCTTTCATCTCCGCAATAATATACATGTTATTTCTAATAAGAGAAAGTATAGATCTTGAATAAGTTGGCTACGATTAGTCACTTCGGAAGCCGTTAACCAACACACCGGATTTTGACTGTCCTTCTAAGGTAAGGAGGCTCAACAAAGATCTAAGCTACTAGAATGAACGGCACATTTCGGCTTGCTTTAGTCGCTTGCCTAAGAGTGGTGAAAGTGTTATGCCTAGATCGACTAAAAGGGCTTACCAACTACCTTCCCCTTGTAAAGTCTTCAACTTGACATTGAATTCTTCCTAACATACGACTGTCTTTCATAAGAACAGGAAAGTCTTTACTCGAATCAGTACGCCTTGCCATAATGAATGTTTGTTGGAGATAGAGGTATGGCGAAGAGCTTTAGAACTTTTCTTATTGGATTGAGAGTGCCCGTTATCTGCCATAGCCGCATGAAGAATTCTGAGAGGAGGTCTTTTCCAATACCAAGCCCTAAAGAGAAGGGATTGATAGATCGCTTCTCACCAGTAGCTAGCCTGTCTACTGTCCCATAGAAGGGGAATCAAGCCCGAAGAAACATCGGACAGGTTGGAGTTCTTACCTTCTTGGGATTCCATGGACCAAGATCTGCTTTGGTTTGTGGGACATGCTTCCCACCATAGTTACCAAAACAGGCGAATGAATCGGGCTGCTGGAGAGCTGACACCACTTGCCCCATTGATTGTTTCGAGAGAACACAAGAAAACGCAAACGACGAGCGGAACCCAAATCTCATCATTGAGGGGATAGTTGTGAAGGATAGGGATTAAAAATTGGTGGAGAAGCAGAGTTGGTGGGACAGGCAACGGCGGCAGTTATGTGAGCTAGGGTTGTCAATGAGAACGCCATAGGATCGGAGTCAACGAGAACGACGACGGTTATGCAATTGGTGTTTAAGGCGGGAGGGAGACGGAGTGGTAGCTTAGCATAGGGCTGGCAATTCTCGACACGACACGCGACACGACCCGCGACACGACATGAAATAAATGGGTTTGGGTTGAGTTTTTCAACCCACCAACCCGCTAACCCGCCAACCTGTTTATTAAACGGGTCATATATGGGTTTCTCAAAAAATAAACGGGTTAACCCGCCAACCCGTTTATTTTGTTAATAAAAAAATTATTTTATTTTTAAATGTATTTATGTATCAAGTATTAATATTTAATAAGTATTACATAATATATGTCATTTATTCATAGATCATTTGACTATTTTGATATTATGACTCGTGGTGGATGGTCTAATGTCATAAGTCGTAACCTATAAGGCTAAGTCTGTAACATGTTTCTATGAATGTTTTTAATTTTTATTTGGATGTTTAAGACTTAAATATCTAAAATTTGGACCCATGAACCCAAATCTGACCCACGAACCCGCCAACTTGTGAACCCGTATAAATAAATGGGTTGGTGGGTCATATATGGGTTTATGTTCCAAACCCGCCAACCTGTGACCTGTATATTTAAATGGGTCGTGTTTGGGTTGACATATTTTGACCCGCCAACCCGCGACACGCCAACCCGAACACGACACGATTGCCAGGCCTAGCTTAGCACGTAAGTTTTTCTTTATTATATATATATATATATATATATATATATATATATATATATATATATATATATATATATATATGTATTTTATTACTACTTCAGCTTTGTCTTTTATATTGAAAAATGTAAGGATTGATAATGCGTATTTTTATTTTGAAAAATAAAAAATAAAAAATAAAAAAATATAGCAAAGTAGTAAAAAATGCAACAGCCAATCAAAGCAAAGCTTCTTCATTTTCTCTTCTCGTTAAGCTGGCAAGGAGTGTATCTTAGCGAGCCTTCTAGCGAGAGCTAAGGGCGGTGTGCAACAAGCTTAGTTACTTGATAGCAAACATGCGGGGAAATGACTTATTAGGGTAATTAATTATTGTCCTTGTACTCAATCGGTCACTTTTTTTTTTGTATCTCATTTACCATTGAACTTGTTGTAGATGTTCACAGAAACCATTGAAACCGGTTATTAAAGGTTTCCGACAATTTCTTATCTCCGACGACTCTCCGGTTGTCTTCTCCGGCGAGCCTCCGGCAAAAATGAGTTTTTCCGGCGAACTTTTCTCGTCTGACATCCAAGCGGCATCCACCGTCGGTGTTGCTGC
The DNA here is from genome assembly GCF_002870075.4 of Lactuca sativa. Lineage (NCBI taxonomy): Eukaryota > Viridiplantae > Streptophyta > Magnoliopsida > Asterales > Asteraceae > Lactuca > Lactuca sativa. The sequence continues at coordinate 196,548,730 of NC_056629.2, forward strand.
TTAGCTTTCTCCACCCTCCCCTCTCTCCCTCCTATCGATTTGCTGCCAGAAAAAGGAAGAAGGGACGCAAGCAGCAGGCCACCTGCCACCTCCTCCTGCCATCACCGGAACCCACCTGCCACCTCCCTTTTGACGCCGGTAAACCACCATTACCACCTCATGCTGCTTGTTGCTGCTATAAGTCATCAAACCGAGACACAAGGATCCGTCGAAAATCTCATTTTTGCCGGAGGCTCGCCGGAGAAGACAACCGGAGAGTTGCCGGAGATAAGAAATTGTCGGAAACCTTTAATAGCCGGTTTCAATGGTTTCTGTGAACACCTACAACAAGTTCAATGGTAAATGAGATACAACAAAAAAAAAAGCGACCAATTGAGTACAAGGGCAACAATTAATTACTCTAATAAGTCATTTCCCCCAAACATGCTTACCAAACAACACACTCTAACCTGTATGTATTTGATCGGAGTTGAATCAAAACTGAAGGAGAATATAACTATATAGAGTAAATTATTGAAATCGTTTCTATGTTTTGGTCAGAATTGCAAGTTTGATTTTTTTTTTTTTTTTTTTTTTTTTTTTTGCACTCAGATCATTCTTACAATGGCGGAGGGAATGGATGGGCTAGCCGGTGCTTTGCCCCCCCCCCCCCCCCCCCCCCCCCCCTAATACCATTTGTTTTACTTGCTATATAGTTATCCAATTAAATTAACCCACATCGAACACATATATAAAGTCCACTAGCCCCGTTTATCTATTTAATTAACCTTTAGATTACTAAAATCCTACCTCCAATATTATAAAATAGATACTTTTAGTTAAATAATATCAACAATAGTCATCGACGGCACAATTAAGAAATTTTGGTTTGGTTGCTTCAAAGCTACCATCTTCAAATTAATGCTATGTTCTCCAAATTTGAAAGGTTAACTCTAAATTCAATGATAAGAACTTTTTAATCCTTATTACATATTTAGTTCTTTTATTTTGTTAATTTATGTAATCTGCAATTTAAATTAATGATAGTATTATAGTTAGTAATTTGGGTTTTTATAACTTTAAGGTAAGTCATGAATAAGAAAAAAAAAACATTCGATTTTACATTCTTTTTTAAACGAAAAAAAAGATGTGAATGACCTACATTACATTCGATTAGTGATAATATTAGGCAAAATGTTCACAATACATACTCACAACCTGAAAGAACATTATCAACAACAAAAATAGTGAAAACACATCTTCGAAATACCATAGGTGATGATTATCTTAAAGGTTGAGAGAGAGAGAGAGATTTTTCACAGATAAAAGAATAAATGATTTTCATTCTATGAAACAAGACGAGCCCAATTTAAAGTGAACAATGAACTACTTCTTATACTTTTATAAATTCTATATAATTGAGTTCTTACGAAATGAAACATAATACAATATGTATCTATGTTCTAACAAATTATTTTAATTCTAGAAGGTTAATGGATGAGAATCGGTGCTTATGATTGTCTGGAAATATTTGAAGATTGATTCATTGTATAAGTCAATGTAGCTCATATTTGGATGTTTTTTCTTTATCAATTTCTTTTTGAATTTTATAAGCTCTATTATGTTATTTGGATATAAAGAATATATTAATATTTTATTTCAGTGTAAGCCCCCCTTATTATAAAATTATGGCTCCGCCCCTGCATTCTTATGGTTTTGTTATTTTTATTATTATTTATTTTGTATTATTCGTCTTTCACATACATAAAAAGACTATATTATTCTTATATTTTTTTTATTAGATTAGTTTACTAATTAAAGAAAATTAATTAAGTAATTTATAAGGTAAGTGGGACCCACTCTCACTCTAATCACTACCAACACTACCACCACCAATCACCAGAAACCACCACTACCACCGGTCACCGGAAATCACCATTACCACCAACGATCATCGGAAACCACCACTACCACCAACAGTCATTGCCAACCACCATCATACACCACTAGGAACTTGAAATCATATATGGAAAACCCCTTAGCAAACCTCAAATGAAATCCTCCACCACACCAGCTCGAGAATCTTAAATAAAATCCACCACAACACCCACAAGCAGATCTGGAAAGGAAAGAAATGAGAAAAAAAGAAGAAAAATAAAGGGAAGAAATTTGAAAAAAAAAATTATGGATGAAACGTACAATTTTGACAAAACTGGACGATTTTAGTAATTTACTCAACTATATATAAAAGTTTAGTACAAATTATTAAAATGACTCTTGTAGTTTGCAAAAATTACTGAAATGGTTCCTGTGGACTTTCCTTCTGTTTTCGTCCCTAACAAATTCAAAAAAGAAAAGATTGAAAAGACTTTGAAAAGAACAAATTAAAAGACTATGTTGCCCTTAATGATATTTTAAAACATTTTTTTAAATATTTTAAACTCTTTATATTTTTTAGAATTTAAAATAAGAAAATAGGGCCCACTTCACACATATCCTCACTTTATGAGAACCCTGTTAGATTTGGGGTATAGTAAGGCTTGGAATTTCGAGAATTGTGTAAAACACTTTCAGATTAAAGCATTTGGGTGGTACTCCCAATATTCTTCAATCGGATAAGACTCAGAGCAACAAGAATTTGGAATGCTTTGAGGATTATTTCGTTGTACCAGAAAATGAGACCAAAACCGAATTTATGATCTTTGTCTGAAAACTGTCATAAACTGTAAAAACTGACATAAAACGGAAGTTTGGATAAGGGTCAAACAATGGTCAATTCTCGACCCCACCCGCCAGGGGCTGCCGCCCCTTGGACCCCGCTCCCAGGGGCGCTGCCCCCGGACCCCCGTCTGTTTAGGGGCTTCGCCCCTAAATGGCAGTGTACTTTGAAAACTTGATCAAACTTAAACAAGTGTGTACTCCACACCTTCCTCACTTGTTTAATATTTATCAAGATACCTTTGGTCAACAAAGTAATCCCATTACACTTAAATAATATTGATGATAACAAATCACCAACAAACCCCACCGGTGAGATACATTCAACATCGTCACCCTAGTTTCCTTGATCCTCTCATTGCTTTTCCGATGAGCCCTCATCGAGCAACTACATTATTTATCTTATGTGCATGGGTGTGGTTAAGGTCATCTCTTTTAAGATAAATATATGACCCTTCACCATTGGGACGTTTATAATGCTTGATAAGTCGTCCTGCAAAATATAATGGCATTTCCCTACCAACATAGTCCTTCAATATTCCAGCTAATTCCTTCTACACTTGCATGGTTTATTACCTAAGCTAGCAATTCCTCCCTAAATAGAACAAAAAAGTGAGGTTTTTGTAGTAATGTACGGATTTTCTTATAATGATTAAGGTTTGTTTAGATGTAGGTCTTGTTGCGTTTGATTGTAGTTATAGGCTTGTTTAGGGTCAACCCATTAGTTTGAAACTAGTTGCAAGAATATTGATTATAAAATAATGATTATAAAATAGTAAAGTAAATCACTTACATACATTATTTTTTATATGTTTTTTGTTGATGTTTCGTTATTTTTTTGACATTTTGTTCGTTTATATGAAACTGACTTTTAAAAAACCAGATTATCCGAAGCCGTAACTTTTTTTACAACTTAATTATGTTTTTTTATAAAGTTTTTTTTATAACTAATGAATACTTTTAACTTTTTTGACGTTTTGTTCGTTTATCCAAAATCAACTTTTAAAAAACCTAACCATCTAAATCTGAATCCTTAACTATTTTTACAACTCAACAATGTTTTTATAAAGCTTTTTTGCGACTTAGGAGTATTTTATAGAGGCTAATCCGACGAATTATTAAAAACCCAAATTATCGAAATCCGTAAATGGTTATACTTGAAATTCATATCTCATGCAAAAATCCGATAAAAACTGGTCCACATTTAACCAAACTCCAATAGACTGAAAACTAGTTTTATATTTACATATATAAACTAAGGGAAAATGACAAAATGACTTACAGAATTTCTAGGGTTAGTCGATTCGGTCCCTAAAGTTTTGTCGGACATTATGGGTCCCTAAACTAGGATACGACCTGCTCTTTTAGTACCTGTCAACCTGTAATAGCCGGTTCAGTGACCATTTAGACCAAAAAAACTCACATTGTGCCCCTATAAAGCCAAAAAAATAAGTTCAGATATTATCTTGCCAAATAACGCAGAATAACCCACAAGCCAAGTGTACACAAAGCTTTCACTCAATTGCAGAAGTCACCATGGTTCGAACGCAATTCCAAGCAACACATTGTGCCCCTATAAAGCCAAAAAAAATAAGTTCGAATATTATCTTGCCAAATAACGCAGAATAACCCACAAGCCAAGTGTACACAAAGCTTTCAGTCAATTGCAGAAGTCACCATGGTTGGAACGCAATTCCAAGCAACACATTTAACAACGTACCTCGTTGGAAAGTGAACAACGATGGACTCAGGTTCACAAAGGCATTTCCCGGAGCTACGACGTTGGCTGCAATGTTAGCTGTGATGGTGGCTAGCGTGATTCCGATGATGGAGAAAATCATGGTTGAAATCCCACCAATTTCTCCCAATAATTCAATCGGGTTCGAGATTACACGACCGAAGATGACTTGCGTCGATGTCGTCACTGCTAAGCTGACGAACATGAATGCACCTAGGAGAATCAGTAGTCGACCGATGATTTGATCCTTTTGGCTCTTGGCGTAACGAGTGAAATCGGGGATGTTAAGTTCTAATGTCACCCAAAAGCTTGCAGTCAGCGACGGGAAAAAAAGCAACCAGAACTCCAACAACGAGAGGCGGGAAGACATCGAGAGAACTTGACCAAATCCGCCGGCTTTGACATAAGCCCAAATGAGTAAAGCCGAAGTGAGAATAATCAAAATTAGGGCACAATATTTTTCAAGCTCCCTGATTCCATCCATTCCTTTGATTACAACCACTAATTGGCTAGATAATCTCCGAACTTATTTTTTTGGCTGTATAGGGGAACAATGTGAGTTTTTGTAGTCTAAATAGTCACTTACCGACTATTACAGGTTACACGGACTAAAAGAGCAGACCGTATCCTAGTTTAGGGACCCATAAAGCCCGATAAAAACTTTAGGGGCTAAATCAACCAACCCTAAAAACTTTGTAGAGCATTTTTGTCATTTTCCCTATAAACTAATGATAAAGAAGGCTAAAAAACGTTATCAAATTAACTCTTGTAATGATCAAACGAGGAAAATGTTAGATACATATGTGAGTTGTTTGCTTTGACATTCATATATCTTTCTAGACATCCATATATGTTAGTTGTTTGTTTTTAGACATTCATTAATATCCTAAATCTCTTAAAGAAGAAAACATAATTGAGGCTGCAGAATTTTCAGCAGCCTTAACTTTTGACCTCTCTTCTCCCTTGGTGAAAAATATCTTATCAGAAAGTTCAATTTGCACGGATGCTATGTATCTTCTATTGTGTGCAGGACCCAATTCTTGCTCAATTCTGCAAGAAAAAAACATTAAGATTAAACAGATTTTGTAATTTATTTGGTTTCCATTTTAATTAATATACAACATGATCAAAATAGCAATAAAGGCAAAATATTTACATACCTGTAAGTCCCTTTTGGCCACTTTCTCCTGTTACAAAATTGATGTATTTTTAGTTTAGCACCTTTAATCTCAGTGGCTTCACCACAATCAACATCCATGTGTAGACTTACTGCATCAGTGCTTTTTAGCCTTGTTAACTTAGATAAAGCAACCTCAGCTGCATGAAGTTTGACATTCTCTTTTTTCTCTGAAGAGCCAGAAGCAATAAATCTTCCATCAACATAAATGCTTGCAAATATATTAGATACAGTATATTTCTATTTGCATCTCTTTTCAAGGATGCAAATGCATATAATAGTAGTTGCATTGGGAAAGAAGTTGGCATTTGTTAGAGAAGCTCTAACCTTTCCTCCCCTTCTTGGTGTCAACAATTTTCCCCTCTTTTTCACATGCCTCATATATCATGGTAACAGGTTGTGACTGTTTCTCTAGCACATTCAGCATAATCATCGGTTCAAGTAGCTCTCTAATTACCTGAAAACAGAAAGTCAAAGCAATTGATCATCGTCAACACATGTAATCTAATCAAAATTTGAAGAGATGTATAGGATCACAATTGACAACCACTCACCACCCACAGTTTTTGCAAATTGAACCCACAATCTTCATAAACAGCTCCAGCAACTGATTCAACAATATCAGCAAGTACCTTTGGAGCTTTCATTTGTTCACCATAATCTACCATCTCATCTTCTTCAACCGCGATCACAAATTCCCTAACCTAATAATAACAAGCACCATATTCTCCAATTTCAATTACAAAAAAATAATGAATAACGACATAAATACATTTTTTCTGAGGAAAAAACTCAACATATTGTCCCCCAATGCTAAAAAAAAAACATCATGTTATTTCCACATCTATTAAAACCATTATATTTTCTGGTTTTGGTTAAATTAATGCTTTGCATAGCCTATTGCCTACATGGGGTTGAAAAGATTACACCTATAGCAATTAATTACACAGTTTCTGAAAATTAAAATGCAATGTAAGCTTTTTTAATTCCATGTAGGACATGCAACCAATTTTGAAGCATCAGTTTAACCAAAATCCGAAAATATAATGATTTTAATGGCACACAAATAACATAATGGGTTTTTTGGTATTTTCCCTGAACAAAGATATAGATTGTATATAAACAGACAGTATAGTAATACAAATACCTTATCATTGAGATCAATGGTTTTGTGGCGGATATATTTGTAAAGCTGGTTGCGGACTGCCACATAAGCAAGATTTTCATTGCTAATATTTACAGGAATCCGCTTCTCTCGATCTCACTCCAATATCTGATTTTTTTTTTTAAAAAAGTTTGTAATCTTTAATCGAATTTGAAGAGATGTATAGGATCCAAACCACTCACCACCCATAGGATTTGCAAATTGAACCCACAATCTTCATATACAGCTCCAGCAACTGATCCAACAATATCAGCAAGCACCTTTGGAGCTTTCATCTTTCCACCATACACTACCATCCCATCTTCTTCTTCTACCGCAATCACAAATTCCCTAACCTAATAATAACAAGCTCCATATTCTCCAATTTCAGTTACAAAAAATAACAAATAATGACATAAATATAGGGGGAAATGCCAGAAAACCACGACGTGTTATCCCTCATTGCTCAAAAAACCATTATGATATTTTTGCATCCTTTAAAACCATTATATTTTCTGATTTCGGTTAAATTAATGCTTAAGTGAAGTTAAAAAAGATTACATGGCATTCTTAATTTAAAATATATATATAACTTATATGGAATAGCAATTATAGTTTGTCATGTAAGATTTTTAATTCCATGTAGGATATGTGCTATGTGCTTACTCAATGTTAAACACGAAAAACACAATAAATCACTCCAACATAGGGAAAAACATAGTGAAATTTCACTCAATAGCATTCAAATGATTAAGAAAAATAGATAAAATGGCAGATTCGAGAAGCCACTCTCCCAGGGGATAAAATCCTCTAACAAAATCAAGATACTCTTACACCTTGTTCCCGAGTTCTACTTAAAGAGGGAAATGGGAGGATACGGAGGGAAAGTGAGGGGTATCGAAGGAAAATCGTGTTCCCGAGTTTCATTAATGGAAGGAAAGTGAAGGGAGGGGAAGGGTTTTGGAGTCATATTTTCCTTCCAAATTTTCCTCCCAAATTGGGCGGATTTGGGAAGAAAGTGAGGGGAAGGAAAATTTCAAGTTTTATTTTCTTTTTCCTCCTAACTCGGGAACACGAAAACATAAAATTTTCCTCTCATTTCTTTTCATTTCCTTCGAACTCGGGAATACGGTATAATGAATATTTTCCTCCCCCTCCCTTTCTTTCGGTCAAAATTTTCCTTCCCTTTCCTTTGATGAATTTACAAAAAAAACTGGGGAACAAGGCGTTAATTCTCTCCACTATCCCAATATCTTATAGGCTGAGCCTGTAACAGAAATTAAACCTAAAATGCCTAATTTGCCCTTCCACGATCAAATATGCTCTTTATTTCCCAAACTACCCTTTTCTATAAAAACATGGCTAAATTGGATGCATGGCAATATGCAACCAAGTCTTTTGGTTGGGTTATCTAATTGTGAAGCATCATTTTATCCAAAATCTGAAACATAAAGATTTTAATGGACACAAAAATACCGTAATGATTTTTTTGAGCATCAAGGAATAACATTTTGGGTTTATGGTTTTTTTCCCCCTAAATAAAGATACAAATTGTATTGTATGTAGATATTACATAATACCTTATCATTGAGAGAAATGTTTTTGTGGCGGACATATTTGTAAAGGCCGCTGCAGACCGCCACGCGTGCAAGTTTTTCATTACTAATATTGGCGGCACGGAGGTTAGAGATTTGACCAGGGTCAAGGTCAGGGTAAGCCAAGTAGACAACATTCGCAGTGACAAGTCCAAGAACAGAATCACCTAGGAGTTCAAGACGTTGGTACGACTGAGAGTGGGACCCACTGTAAGAAGAATGCGTTAAGGCTGCTTCCAACAAACTTTTGTTGTTGAACTTATACTTCAATATGGCTTCCACAGTTGCAATGGAATCTTCCATATTTGTCATGCATTGACCTGATGATTGACTTTCTTCCATCACCAAATCATCAATGTTGTATGTGTACACAATCTTCTCGGATTCTGTTTCGTGTACATCCGGGAACATTTTCTTTTGAGAAAGTAAAGTCTACACTTCTGTAAAGTACGTTGTTAAAATAGGAAGAAACAAAAAGAGGATGTTTTAATTTTAATAAATAAATACATTCTTTCCTACATCCACAACATTAGTGCAATCTTGGACTTAACCAGTAAGACACATTAAATGAAGTTGTGCGGGTTTAACCCAAAACAGAAAATATATAATTTAGTCTCAACAAATAAGAAATTGAAAAGAAAAATAATAACCTCCGGAAAATTAAAATAAAATTTCAAAGTGAATATGAGGAAGGAAATTGAATATAGCATTCATAATATTTTGTACACAATTATCATTCTCATATGAACCTCGGCTTCCCATGGATACACGATGCTTTCTACTTTAATCACAATTAAACGTGGCAATAGGTTTCCATGATGATCGTAACATGAACCCAAACAATATATTACCCGGGAAACACATATCATCATCAACATTGATCAAAACTTAAACCGAAAACATAAATACGAATTTACCTCTATTGTCTCTGAGAAGTCTCCAAACGCTACAGTGTGTTGTTCTACTCGTAACGGGGAACAATACTCGGTGACTCAGAGTCAATTCCTTCAACTGTAAAGTCAATGTCTGTGTATCATGGTTACGCAGGGAACAAGACAGGAGGGTGAGGAAGGAGAGGGTTTTAGTTTAAAACATCTAAGTACCCAACCCCATTACAGTGCTTTATCTTTAATCCTATTTTATATTTTAGAGTAAATTACACGAATGGTCCTATGGTTTTAGGTAATTTGTGCGTTTGGTTTCTAACTTATTTTTTTAACTCAGAAGGTTCCTGCTATTTGTTTTTGTTATGCGCTTTGTCCTTATTGTTTGTTTTTGTTACGCGTTTAGTCTCTATCTTACCTAAAAAGATTAATATTTAAATAGGGAAAAATGGTGGGGTAGGTAAGGCAAGGTGAGGGGGTGGGTTGGGGTGTGTTTATTTAAATAAATTAAAAAATCAAGGGCGAAATAGTCTTTTTAGGTAAGAAAGTGACCAAACTCGTATAAACAACAAATAGTAGAGACCTTCCGAGTTAAAAAAATAAGTTAGGGACCAAACATGCAAATTACCCTAAACCACAGGGACCATTCGTGTAATTTACTCTATATTTTAAGTATTTCATCTTCAAACCCTTTTTCATATTTTATCCCAAAAAATATAAGATATGTTTGGGTTAGCTTTTTTTATCTCAAAAGTGATTTTTAAGAAAAATACTTATTAACTTATGGCTTTTAGGAAAAACTAATTTTAAAAAGTGTTTGGATAAGAAAAACAGTTTTTTCAGGAGTAAAATAGTTAAAAAGCTAAAAAGCTAAAAAATTTCAACTTTTTTAAAGCTTTACTTTTTCTATCCAAAAAATTATTTTAAAAAACGCTTTTTAAATACACAAACATTTTTTAGCTTATTATAAAAAGCTAATAAACTTTTTTGAAAAACTATCACAAACACCCACCTAGTATATTCCATTCTTTCAACTTACATAAATTGTCAAGTACACTCTTCTACTAATTTAGTTTTAACAAATATATAATCTATATTTTTTCATTTCAATAATATTAAATAAACAAGATTATATTTTTAATACACTTATAAATAAATATTATACATGCATTTATAAAAACATTACACATACACAAAGTTAATTACATGTTTATTAGCATATGAGATCGTGTTTGTAAGATATATCTTAACTATAAGCTTTTGTAAATAGTTATCGTGTTTCATGATTTTAATATGTATTTAAATTTTTATATGAATTCGATAAATAAAAATAAATTTTATATTTATGATTAATTAATATAATTTATTATATAACAAAAATATTATAAATATTAAATATTATATTTAAATTAAATCTAATAGATAAAATAAACTAGAAATGTTATAAATATATAAAATGGAGGACTAAACCCGACAACTAAAACTTCATCCCCATATTTGGAGATATGAATAGTATTACCCCATATATGGGATAATACTATTCATATCTCCGAATATGGGGGAGAAAATGAGGTAGGATTGGAGAAGAACGGGGGAGAAAATGGAGTAAAAAATCAATACATATTCCATCAAATTTAAATTTCATGACTGGAACATGAGTATCTGGAACTGGTTGAAGTATTGTAACTTCCTCCATTCCTATCAAAATTTCCACCTAGCACACACAAACCAAAAATTATACTCAAATATCACCACTACAATGACGCCTAGCTTGAAATAAATTAAATTGTGATGTTCAAACAGATCCATCTCTATTACCGCACTTCCATCAAAGCCTTTATGTTGTTGTTCCTTGACTTGCATTGAAGATCTATATCAAAATCGATGTTTTAACTCATTGGAGACAACGGTGAGATGTAGCAGCAGAGGAGGAAACAACGATTTAAGACGGTGGTAGACCGAAGAACATCGATATGGTGGTCGACGATTTTGTGAGTTTAGACAATGATGGATCTAGACGCGGTAACATGCTAATGTCGGTGGTGATAGTAGAGGTTTGGCGGTGATGTCGTTGGTTCAACAATGTTTTCATCAGATCTTATATCTGCGTTTCGTTGGCTGTTGGGTAGCGATAAGGGAAAGGGAAGGCGAAGTCGGAGAATTTGCCTGAGGAAATGATAATGAGGATGTCGCCAACGGTCGTGTCGTTCGTCGTAATCTTGCTATCGAAGATGGCTAGAGAAAGTAAGATAAGTAGGGACGAGCAAAAGGACCAAACCGGCCCGAACCGAACCGGAACCGGGAACCGGCTTCGGCCAAAATCAAGAACCGAACCGGCCCGGCGGTTCTACCGGTTCCCGGTTCCTACCGGTTCTTGTCGTGTCTTCAAATGTTGGAACCGGTCCTCTAAAAATAGCATCATACGGTTCCGGTTTTTGCCGGTTCTACCGGTTCCGGTTATATCAGTTCCGGTTCCTACCGGTTTCCGGTTCCAAAAATACACAAAAACAATATCCCGGTCCGACCCGACCGGTTCCATCGGGTTCCGGTTCCGGTGTCGGTTCCGATTCCGGTACCGGTTCCGGCCGATTCCCCGGTCCATATGCTCATCCCTAAGGATAAGAATAAATGAGCTTGTTGATAGGATAGAGAGATTAGATCTAGATCTGATTTTGAATAAAATATTATGTGTTTAAGAAAATGAGTTTAGATTTCATAATATTTACTATCATGACACTCCTATTTTACTCCTATTTTATGTTTATTAAAACGGGCTACGATTTGTATCTATTTCCGATCATACCATTTGTAAACATACATATAATAAATTAAAAATATAATTATAAGCTAAAAAATAATTGTTCTTAGGTTCTATTTTTTCTCATTTAATCTTCTCTCTCTTTATATATATATATATATATATATATATATATATATATATATATATATATATATATATATATATATATATATATATATATATATATATATATATATATATATATATATATATATATATATATATATATATAGGACGGTGCACTTGAGATTAAAAAATAGAGAGATCTTGAGATTCAGCCTCAGCCACAAATTTCTCATTTGCCGCTCTAACGTTTCAGCGTACCGATAGCGGGGGAGTATGCCTAATTGTAAATTATTATATGGAAAAGAGAGATAATCATATATGATTATACATGTTTATACGTATATGTCTAATCATAAATGATTATAAATAGATGTTTGTTCATAGATTGAGTAATCATATATGATTATGACTAGGGATGAGCATTTGGACCGGAGAACCGACCAAAACCGGAGCCGGAACCAGAGAGAACCGATTGGGCCGGGACCGGGATGATATTCTTGTGGATTTTTGGAACCGAGAACTGGTAGGATCCGGAACCGGTAGAACCGACAAAAGCTAGAACTGTATGTTGCTATTTCTCGAGGATCGGTTCCAACATTCAAGACACGACAAGAACCAGTAGGAACCGAAACCGGTAGAACTAGCAGTCCGGTTCGGTTCCTATTTTCCACCAAGTTCGGTTCCCGGGCCGGTACCGGTTCCGGTTGTGGGGATGGTGGCCGAGGATAAAGGAACGGGCGGCACTACATAATCATTTATAATTATAACACACTTGTTGTGCCGGGGCACCGGAAGGTTAAAGCGGCATATGTGAAACACGTGGCTGATGTTGAATCTTAAGATCTCTATTTTATTTTTAATTTTAACGGTACCTACATCTTTCTCTCTCTCTCTCTCTCTCATATATATATATATATATATATATATATATATATATATATATATATATATATATATATATATATATATATATATATATATATATATATATATATATATTAGTTATTCAATGGAAGTATAAAAATAGCTTCCTGATAAATCAACTCCCACTTAATCTAAATAATGCTTTTACAAAAATACCACCTTATCTCTTGGCATATATTTTTTTTTAATAAAATAAATAGATATTTCTAAAAATATGAAAGAAAGACAATTATGTCACTTAAAAGAAAACGAATCTTCTAAAAATGTGGATTTCAATTTCATTGCTTAGATTTGAAATCCCCCCTATTCTTGATTTTTGAAAGAGATGACATTAAAACCAAAGCCCAATATCTTTCAAACTACTTAAAAAAGAAAACATCATATTCTACCATTTCAACAAAAACTAGAGCACAGTAGCTATAACCCACTTCAAAAAAACATTTCAAAAGTAAACATCTATCGTCTTTAAAGCAAAATTTGATTTGTATTTAAACCTTTTAAAAAACTGATACTAATCATCCACATCTGTTGACAGATACCACTTGCAGCCAATGACGATCTTGAAGCCATCAGCTAGGGTGGGACACAACTTGTTTAAGTAAGTCACGACATGGGCGGTCCTTACATGCAACTTTATCCTCTCTTCCTTCAACATTCTAAGATAAGTTGTGAATACACAAAAAAAAAAAAAATAACAACTACCAGTAAATATAAATAAGTAAATAAATAAGTAAAAAGCACAAAATTTGTACCATCCTAGTCTTCTGAATCATTGGTGATACCGTACTCCACCCTCCCTATGTCTTTTAAGAAGCAATGTTCTGAACCCACTCCGGGATAAGTTGAGCCTATTTTAAACTTTAAACATAATAGATTAAACATCACATATGTCAAAGATCAAGGGGGGAAATAAACAAACCCAAATTTACCTGGGATCCGAAATTTGAATATCATGAATGTAATTGTCCTCATCATCCATTAAGATATACGTAAGTGCTCCATGAATCAACCCCGGCTCCCCGTCTTTCAAAGTTGATAAATCTTTCCAGAAATTTCCATGATGCTTATGTTTAAATCGACCTGAAATTTGCACCCCGATATGTTTGACTTCCGGATCTTGAAGAAACTCATGAAACATGCCAATGGCAAGTGATCCTCCTCCGACGTAAGCAAGGATGACATCCGGTTTGCCAACCCACATTTCGAGTGATTGCTCCCTTATTTCCTTTCCAATAACCTTGTGGAAATCGCTAACCATAATGGGGTACGGGTGCGGTCCCAGAATCGTGTTAGTTTTTCACGAACCACAAAAGACAATATTCAAACAGAGATGAAACATGGAAGAAAGTATGCCAAAGCTTTTGAGGCTTTTCTTATTGAACTTGAAAACAGAGAAAGTGATGCATAATCACGTACACATAACTAAGTTATTTAAACAAAGGAAATTACATAAAAATAGGAACTACCTCCACTAAGCTTATGACCAGGACTTTCAAACACATGGTTTGATTTATTCCACACTAAAAAAAACACATGCAACAGCTTCTGAATTACTTTTCAATATTTTCCCCCTTAATTCAGGCTCAAACCTTCTTAATTCCAACGAGACTTCACATATCTTCATGTTTTACTCTTCTCAGTGTCTTAGTGAGTATGTATGCCTTCTGCTCTTGACTGTTTACATGTCTCACTGTTATTTCCCCATTCTCTATGCACTCTCGAATGAAGTGAGATCTTATATCAATGTGCTTGCTCCTACCATGAAAGATTGGGTTCTTCATGAGATCAAGAGATGAACGATTATCAACATACAATTCTACGGGTGACACACATTGCCCTATAATTTCACCAAGAAGCCTTCGAAACCATATTCTTTAGCAAGCTGCCAGAGTGGCTGTTGACCTACTCCAATGCCTAAGTAATATGATAGGAGATCCAGGTCACTCATCTCAAACTTGGTATTCATATCACTCTTGAAGTCTTGAACCTACTTGTGGCAACTGCCAGTTACAAGCAAATCGTCTATATACACCCCAACGATCAGTATGTCACCATTATTTTTCTTGGTGTATACCGAATATTCATGAGCACAACGTACAAAATCCAATTTTTTCAGATATCGATCCGGGCACACATTCCAGGACCTTGGGGCTTGCTTTAAGCCGTACAGGGCGTTAATCAATTTGTACACCTTGTTTGTTTCACTTTCTTTTTGGTAACCTTCTGGCTGTAAGACGTACACCTCTTCCTCTAATTCTTCGTTAAGAAACGTCGATTTCACGTCAAGGTGATGCACCCACCATCCATTAGATCCTGCTAAAGCTAAAATGAGACGTAACGTTTCAATTCTGGCCACCGGTGCAAAGACTTCATCGTAGTTAATTCTGTGCTTTTGAACATACCCCCTTCCTTTGCCACAATCCTTGTCTTGTACTTTATGATTTTCCCAGTTGGGTCTCGTTTCAGCTTGTACACCCACTTCAACCTGATGGCCTTGCGATTTTTAAGGAGGTCAACCAAAGTCCAGGTGTTGTTCTTTTCAATCGACGCCAATTCTGCATCCATTGCTTTTATCCATTTCTTTTTCTTACTTTCTTCGACATATGATGTTGGTTCTTCATCATTGTATACCAACATAAGTTCTTCAGGAGGGAGTTGAATTTCTTTCATGTTCTCGTACAACTCGATGAACAGTCGGTAGCGTTTCGTGGCACCAACACACGTGGAGCTTGAGGCGGTGCTCAAAGACGTGATTGAAATTGGGGCATTTGGAGTATCGGGTGAATCAGGCGTACTCAATGTGTTAGTAGGCGTGTTATGTGGGCTTGACTGTGAGTTAACTTGGAAATTAATGGGTTGAGAGTCTTCGGCCCACTCATCGTTACTTTGTGATGACCCAATTTCTTGTTGTGGTGTATCCGGATCACACTCGAGTTCTTCATCATAAACATCATCGAGGTTAAAACCTTCGACAACGAACTTTATCCCTAATGTCACTTTAACCTTCGAGCTATTCTCCCACATCCAACCTTGTTGTTCATCAAAGACTACATCTCGACTCGCATGTATCTTCCCGGTGTCTGGGTCCAACAGCCTATATGCTTTTGATCCTTTTTCAAATCCCAGATGAACTAGTCGAACACTTTTTTCATCTAGCTTCTTCAGATACCCTTTTGTTATCCTCATGTGAGCGACACAACCAAATACTTTGAGGTGCACGACTTGTGGATTTCTCCCTATCCACATTTCACATGGTGTAGAGCCTTTTATGACTTTCATACTTACCATGTTGAGTACATAAACAACGTGACTCACAGCCTCTCCCCACAATACATCTGGTACATTTATTGTTTTCAAACTGCTCCTAACCATCTCCAGTATAGACCAATTTCTCCTTTCTACCACCCCGTTCTGTTGTGGAGAATAGGGTGTTGTGACGTGTCGATCGAGCCCGGTCTCGTTACAATACATGGTGAATTGATTTGAGAGGAACTCCCCTCCTCTATCTGTTCTAAATATCTTCATCTTCTCACTTGTCTCTGCTTCAACCATTGTTCTAAAGTTCTTGAATGTCTGAAATGCTTCATCATTTGATTTTACCAGTTACAAGCAACTCATCTACATACACCCATAGCTAGACTCGAGACAGTACGAGTAATACTCGCCCTTGCAAGAACAAACGGATGGCTTGTGCACCATCTAGATGTGAAATCAGCCTTTCTGAATGGCAACTTAGAGCAAAAAGTTTACGTATCTCAACCAGAGGGATTCGAGAAGAGAGGTCAGCTAAACAAAGTGTTTAAACTGAAGAAGGCCCTCTATGGGTTGAAGCAGGCACCTAGAGCCTAGAACGCATGCTTAGATAGATACCTGGAGAATTTGGAATTTGCCAGGTGCTCTCAAGAATACTCGGTGTACACTCGAAACAAAGCCGGTAAAGTCCTAATTATGGTAGTGTACGTAGATGACACTACCATAATTAGGACTTTACCGGCTTTGTTTCGAGTGTACACCGAGTATTCTTGAGAGCACCTGGCAAATTCCAAATTCTCCAGGTATCTATCTAAGCATGCGTTCTAGGCTCTAGGTGCCTGCTTCAACCCATAGAGGGCCTTCTTCAGTTTAAACACTTTGTTTAGCTGACCTCTCTTCTCGAATCCCTCTGGTTGAGATACGTAAACTTTTTGCTCTAAGTTGCCATTCAGAAAGGCTGATTTCACATCTAGATGGTGCACAAGCCATCCGTTTGTTCTTGCAAGGGCGAGTATTACTCGTACTGTCTCGAGTCTAGCTATGGGTGTATGTAGATGAGTTGCTTGTAACTGGTAAAATCAAATGATGAAGCATTTCAGACATTCAAGAACTTTAGAACAATGGTTGAAGCAGAGACAAGTGAGAAGATGAAGATATTTAGAACAGATAGAGGAGGGGAGTTCCTCTCAAATCAATTCACCATGTATTGTAACGAGACCGGGCTCGATCGACACGTCACAACACCCTATTCTCCACAACAGAACGGGGTGGTAGAAAGGAGAAATTGGTCTATACTGGAGATGGTTAGGAGCAGTTTGAAAACAATAAATAGTCGGAGAATTTGCCTGAGGAAATGATAATGAGGATGTCGCCAACGGTCGTGTCGTTCGTCGTAATCTTGCTATCGAAGATGGCTAGAGAAAGTAAGATAAGTAGGGACGAGCAAAAGGACCAAACCGGCCCGAACCGAACCGGAACCGGGAACCGGCTTCGGCCAAAATCAAGAACCGAACCGGCCCGGCGGTTCTACCGGTTCCCGGTTCCTACCGGTTCTTGTCGTGTCTTCAAATGTTGGAACCGGTCCTCTAAAAATAGCATCATACGGTTCCGGTTTTTGCCGGTTCTACCGGTTCCGGTTATATCAGTTCCGGTTCCTACCGGTTTCCGGTTCCAAAAATACACAAAAACAATATCCCGGTCCGACCCGACCGGTTCCATCGGGTTCCGGTTCCGGTGTCGGTTCCGATTCCGGTACCGGTTCCGGCCGATTCCCCGGTCCATATGCTCATCCCTAAGGATAAGAATAAATGAGCTTGTTGATAGGATAGAGAGATTAGATCTAGATCTGATTTTGAATAAAATATTATGTGTTTAAGAAAATGAGTTTAGATTTCATAATATTTACTATCATGACACTCCTATTTTACTCCTATTTTATGTTTATTAAAACGGGCTACGATTTGTATCTATTTCCGATCATACCATTTGTAAACATACATATAATAAATTAAAAATATAATTATAAGCTAAAAAATAATTGTTCTTAGGTTCTATTTTTTCTCATTTAATCTTCTCTCTCTTTATATATATATATATATATATATATATATATATATATATATATATATATATATATATATATATAGGACGGTGCACTTGAGATTAAAAAATAGAGAGATCTTGAGATTCAGCCTCAGCCACAAATTTCTCATTTGCCGCTCTAACGTTTCAGCGTACCGATAGCGGGGGAGTATGCCTAATTGTAAATTATTATATGGAAAAGAGAGATAATCATATATGATTATACATGTTTATACGTATATGTCTAATCATAAATGATTATAAATAGATGTTTGTTCATAGATTGAGTAATCATATATGATTATGACTAGGGATGAGCATTTGGACCGGAGAACCGACCAAAACCGGAGCCGGAACCAGAGAGAACCGATTGGGCCGGGACCGGGATTATATTCTTGTGGATTTTTGGAACCGAGAACTGGTAGGATCCGGAACCGGTAGAACCGACAAAAGCTAGAACTGTATGTTGCTATTTCTCGAGGATCGGTTCCAACATTCAAGACACGACAAGAACCAGTAGGAACCGAAACCGGTAGAACTAGCAGTCCGGTTCGGTTCCTATTTTCCACCAAGTTCGGTTCCCGGGCCGGTACCGGTTCCGGTTGTGGGGATGGTGGCCGAGGATAAAGGAACGGGCGGCACTACATAATCATTTATAATTATAACACACTTGTCGTGCCGGGGCACCGGAAGGTTAAAGCGGCATATGTGAAACACGTGGCTGATGTTGAATCTTAAGATCTCTATTTTATTTTTAATTTTAACGGTACCTACATCTTTCTCTCTCTCTCTCTCTCATATATATATATATATATATATATATATATATATATATATATATATATATATATTAGTTATTCAATGGAAGTATAAAAATAGCTTCCTGATAAATCAACTCCCACTTAATCTAAATAATGCTTTTACAAAAATACCACCTTATCTCTTGGCATATATTTTTTTTTAATAAAATAAATAGATATTTCTAAAAATATGAAAGAAAGACAATTATGTCACTTAAAAGAAAACGAATCTTCTAAAAATGTGGATTTCAATTTCATTGCTTAGATTTGAAATCCCCCCTATTCTTGATTTTTGAAAGAGATGACATTAAAACCAAAGCCCAATATCTTTCAAACTACTTAAAAAAGAAAACATCATATTCTACCATTTCAACAAAAACTAGAGCACAGTAGCTATAACCCACTTCAAAAAAACATTTCAAAAGTAAACATCTATCGTCTTTAAAGCAAAATTTGATTTGTATTTAAACCTTTTAAAAAACTGATACTAATCATCCACATCTGTTGACAGATACCACTTGCAGCCAATGACGATCTTGAAGCCATCAGCTAGGGTGGGACACAACTTGTTTAAGTAAGTCACGACATGGGCGGTCCTTACATGCAACTTTATCCTCTCTTCCTTCAACATTCTAAGATAAGTTGTGAATACACAAAAAAAAAAAAAAAATAACAACTACCAGTAAATATAAATAAGTAAATAAATAAGTAAAAAGCACAAAATTTGTACCATCCTAGTCTTCTGAATCATTGGTGATACCGTACTCCACCCTCCCTATGTCTTTTAAGAAGCAATGTTCTGAACCCACTCCGGGATAAGTTGAGCCTATTTTAAACTTTAAACATAATAGATTAAACATCACATATGTCAAAGATCAAGGGGGGAAATAAACAAACCCAAATTTACCTGGGATCCGAAATTTGAATATCATGAATGTAATTGTCCTCATCATCCATTAAGATATACGTAAGTGCTCCATGAATCAACCCCGGCTCCCCGTCTTTCAAAGTTGATAAATCTTTCCAGAAATTTCCATGATGCTTATGTTTAAATCGACCTGAAATTTGCACCCCGATATGTTTGACTTCCGGATCTTGAAGAAACTCATGAAACATGCCAATGGCAAGTGATCCTCCTCCGACGTAAGCAAGGATGACATCCGGTTTGCCAACCCACATTTCGAGTGATTGCTCCCTTATTTCCTTTCCAATAACCTTGTGGAAATCGCTAACCATAATGGGGTACGGGTGCGGTCCCAGAATCGTGTTAGTTTTTCACGAACCACAAAAGACAATATTCAAACAGAGATGAAACATGGAAGAAAGTATGCCAAAGCTTTTGAGGCTTTTCTTATTGAACTTGAAAACAGAGAAAGTGATGCATAATCACGTACACATAACTAAGTTATTTAAACAAAGGAAATTACATAAAAATAGGAACTACCTCCACTAAGCTTATGACCAGGACTTTCAAACACATGGTTTGATTTATTCCACACTAAAAAAAACACATGCAACAGCTTCTGAATTACTTTTCAATATTTTCCCCCTTAATTCAGGCTCAAACCTTCTTAATTCCAACGAGACTTCACATATCTTCATGTTTTACTCTTCTCAGTGTCTTAGTGAGTATGTATGCCTTCTGCTCTTGACTGTTTACATGTCTCACTGTTATTTCCCCATTCTCTATGCACTCTCGAATGAAGTGAGATCTTATATCAATGTGCTTGCTCCTACCATGAAAGATTGGGTTCTTCATGAGATCAAGAGATGAACGATTATCAACATACAATTCTACGGGTGACACACATTGCCCTATAATTTCACCAAGAAGCCTTCGAAACCATATTCTTTAGCAAGCTGCCAGAGTGGCTGTTGACCTACTCCAATGCCTAAGTAATATGATAGGAGATCCAGGTCACTCATCTCAAACTTGGTATTCATATCACTCTTGAAGTCTTGAACCTACTTGTGGCAACTGCCAGTTACAAGCAAATCGTCTATATACACCCCAACGATCAGTATGTCACCATTATTTTTCTTGGTGTATACCGAATATTCATGAGCACAACGTACAAAATCCAATTTTTTCAGATATCGATCCGGGCACACATTCCAGGACCTTGGGGCTTGCTTTAAGCCGTACAGGGCGTTAATCAATTTGTACACCTTGTTTGTTTCACTTTCTTTTTGGTAACCTTCTGGCTGTAAGACGTACACCTCTTCCTCTAATTCTTCGTTAAGAAACGTCGATTTCACGTCAAGGTGATGCACCCACCATCCATTAGATCCTGCTAAAGCTAAAATGAGACGTAACGTTTCAATTCTGGCCACCGGTGCAAAGACTTCATCGTAGTTAATTCTGTGCTTTTGAACATACCCCCTTCCTTTGCCACAATCCTTGTCTTGTACTTTATGATTTTCCCAGTTGGGTCTCGTTTCAGCTTGTACACCCACTTCAACCTGATGGCCTTGCGATTTTTAAGGAGGTCAACCAAAGTCCAGGTGTTGTTCTTTTCAATCGACGCCAATTCTGCATCCATTGCTTTTATCCATTTCTTTTTCTTACTTTCTTCGACATATGATGTTGGTTCTTCATCATTGTATACCAACATAAGTTCTTCAGGAGGGAGTTGAATTTCTTTCATGTTCTCGTACAACTCGATGAACAGTCGGTAGCGTTTCGTGGCACCAACACACGTGGAGCTTGAGGCGGTGCTCAAAGACGTGATTGAAATTGGGGCATTTGGAGTATCGGGTGAATCAGGCGTACTCAATGTGTTAGTAGGCGTGTTATGTGGGCTTGACTGTGAGTTAACTTGGAAATTAATGGGTTGAGAGTCTTCGGCCCACTCATCGTTACTTTGTGATGACCCAATTTCTTGTTGTGGTGTATCCGGATCACACTCGAGTTCTTCATCATAAACATCATCGAGGTTAAAACCTTCGACAACGAACTTTATCCCTAATGTCACTTTAACCTTCGAGCTATTCTCCCACATCCAACCTTGTTGTTCATCAAAGACTACATCTCGACTCGCATGTATCTTCCCGGTGTCTGGGTCCAACAGCCTATATGCTTTTGATCCTTTTTCAAATCCCAGATGAACTAGTCGAACACTTTTTTCATCTAGCTTCTTCAGATACCCTTTTGTTATCCTCATGTGAGCGACACAACCAAATACTTTGAGGTGCACGACTTGTGGATTTCTCCCTATCCACATTTCACATGGTGTAGAGCCTTTTATGACTTTCATACTTACCATGTTGAGTACATAAACAACGTGACTCACAGCCTCTCCCCACAATACATCTGGTACATTTATTGTTTTCAAACTGCTCCTAACCATCTCCAGTATAGACCAATTTCTCCTTTCTACCACCCCGTTCTGTTGTGGAGAATAGGGTGTTGTGACGTGTCGATCGAGCCCGGTCTCGTTACAATACATGGTGAATTGATTTGAGAGGAACTCCCCTCCTCTATCTGTTCTAAATATCTTCATCTTCTCACTTGTCTCTGCTTCAACCATTGTTCTAAAGTTCTTGAATGTCTGAAATGCTTCATCATTTGATTTTACCAGTTACAAGCAACTCATCTACATACACCCATAGCTAGACTCGAGACAGTACGAGTAATACTCGCCCTTGCAAGAACAAACGGATGGCTTGTGCACCATCTAGATGTGAAATCAGCCTTTCTGAATGGCAACTTAGAGCAAAAAGTTTACGTATCTCAACCAGAGGGATTCGAGAAGAGAGGTCAGCTAAACAAAGTGTTTAAACTGAAGAAGGCCCTCTATGGGTTGAAGCAGGCACCTAGAGCCTAGAACGCATGCTTAGATAGATACCTGGAGAATTTGGAATTTGCCAGGTGCTCTCAAGAATACTCGGTGTACACTCGAAACAAAGCCGGTAAAGTCCTAATTATGGTAGTGTACGTAGATGACTTGCTTGTAACTAGAAATTGTAATGATGTGATAAAAATCTTCAAGGAACATATGAAGAAAAAGGAATGGATAAAAGCAATGAATGCAGAATTGGCATCGATTGAAAAGAACAACACCTGGACTTTGGTTGACCTCCCTAAAAATCGCAAGGCAATCGCAGTGGGTGTATAAGATGAAACGAGACCCAACTGGGAGAATCATAAAGCACAATGCAAGGATTGTGGCAAAGGTGTATGTTCAAAGGCACATAATTGATTACGATGAATTCTTTGCACCAGTGGCCAAATTTGAAACAGTATGTCTCAATCCAGAAGGTTACCAGAAAGAAAGAAGGTGAAACAAACAAGGTGTACAAATTGATTAAGGCCCTGTAGGGCTTAAAGCTAGCCCCAAGGGCCTGGAATGCGTGCCTGGATCGATATTAGAAAAAATTGAGTTATGTACGTTGTGCTCATGAATACTCAGTATACACCGAGAAAAATAATGGTGACATACTGATCGTTGGGGTGTATGTAGACGATTTGCTTGTAACTGGTAGCTGCCACAAGCAGGTTCAAGACTTCAAAAGTGATATGAACACCAAGTCTGAGATGAGTGACATGGGTCTCCTATCATATTACTTAGGCATTGAAGTAGGTCAACAGGAAGGTGTGATTACACTAAAGCAAGAAGCTTATGCCAAGAATTTACTCATCAAGACTCGTATGCTAGATTGGAACTCCACCAAGAGCCAATGGAACACAAGTTGAAACTTCGTAAAGATGAAGGAGAGTTGGTGAATCCCACAGAGTACAGAAGTATTGTTGGAGGACACAGGTATTTGACCCATACCCGTCCAGACATAACGTTTGCAGTTGGAGTGGTAAGTCACTATATGGAAATGCCAACTACAAAACATCTTCAAGCTGTTAAGGGAATACTCAAGTATATGAAAGGCACCCTTGATTATGGCCTAAAGTACTCAAAAGGAGTAACACTTGCGGGATACACAGATAGTGATCTAGGGAATGATGTGAATGATAGGAAAAGTACAGATGGAATGGCATTTTATATGAATGGAAACTTAGTTACATAGGCTTCACAAAAACAAAGATGTGTGGCTTTATCCTCCTATGAAGCAGAATTTATGGTAGCCACTTTGGCAGCTTGCCAAGGAATATGGCTTCGAAGGCTTCTTGGTGAAATTACAGGGCAATGTGTGCCACCAGTAGAATTGTCTATTGAAAATCGTTAATCTCTTGATCTCATGAAGAACCCAATCTTTCATGGTAGGAACAAGCACATTGATATAAGATCTCATTTCATTCGAGAGTGCATAGAGAATGGGGAAATAACAGTGATAAATGTAAGCAGTAAAGAGCAGAAGGCAGACATACTCGCTAAGACACTGGGAAGAGTAAAACATGAAGATATGTGAAGTCTCATTGGAATCAAAAAGGTTTGAGCCTCTGAATTAAGGAGGAAAATGTTGAAAAGTAATTCAGAAGCTATTGCATGTGTTTCTTTTGTGTGGAATAAATCAAACCATGTGTTTGAAAGTCCTGGTCATAAGCTTATTGGAGTTAGTTCCTATTTTTATGCAATTTCCTTTGTTTAAATAGATTAGTTATGTGTACGTGATTATGCATCAATTTCTTTGTTTTCAAGTTTAATAAGAAAAGCCTCAAAAGCTTTGACATACTTTCTTCCATGTTTCTTCTCTGTTTGATTGCCTTTTTTGGTTTGTGAAAAACTAACACGGTTATGGGATCGCATCCGCACCCCACTATGGTTAGCGATTTCCACAAGGTTATTGGAAAGGAAATAAGGGAGCAATCACTCGAAATGTGGGGTGACAAACCGGGTGTCATCCTTACTTACGTCGGAGGGGGATCACTTGCCATTGGCATGTTTCATGAGTTTCTTCAAGATCCGAAAGTCAAAATTATCAGGGTGCAGGTTTCAGATTGATTTAAAAATAAGCATCATGGAAATTTCTGGAAAGATTTATCAACTTTGAAGGACGAGAAGTCGAGGTTGATTCATGGAGCACTTACGTATATCTTAATGAATGACGAGGGCAATTACATTCATGATACTCAAATTTCGAATCCTAGATAAATTTGGGTTTGTTTATTCCCCTTCCCCCTCCCCCCTTGATCTTTTACATATGTGATGTTTAATCTATTATGTTTAAAAATTAAAATAGGCTCAGCTTATCCCAGAGTGGGTCTAGAACATTGCTTCTTAAAAGACATAGGGAGGGTGGAGTACGGTAGCACCAATGATTTAGAAGCCTGGGATGATACGGATTTTGTGCTTTTTACTTATTTATTTATATTAACTGGTAGTTGTTATTTTTAACTTTTTTTTGTATTCACATCTTATCTTAAAATGTTGAATGAAGAGAGGATAAAGCTTCATATGGGGACCACCCATGTCGTAGCTTACTTAAACAAGTTGTGCCCCTAACTGATGGCACCAAGATTGCAATTGGCTGCAATTGGTATCTGTCAGCAGATGTTGATGATTAATATCATTTTTTAAAGGATTTAAATACAAATCAAAATTTTCTTTGAAGACGGTAGATGTTTAGTTTTAAAATGTTTTGTTTTGAAGTGGGTTATAGCTACTGTGCTCTAGTTTTTGTTGAAATGGTAAAATATGATTTTTTTCTTTTTTAAGTAGTTTGAAAGATATTGGGCTTTGGTTTTAATGTCATCTCTTTCAAGAGATCAAGAACATGAGGGATTTCAAATCTAAGCACTGAAATTGATTTCCACATTTTTAGAAGATTCGTTTTCTTGTAAGTGACATAATTGTCTTTCATATTTTTAGAAATATCTATTTATTTTATTAAAGAAAATATATGCCAAGAGATAAGGTGGTATTTTTGTAAAAGCTTTTTTTATATGAAATAGGAGTTGATTTATCCAGAGGATATTTTTATACTTCCATTGAATAACTAATATATATATATATATATATATATATATATATATATATATATATATATATAGAGAGAGAGAGAGAGATAGGTACCGTTGAGATTAAAAATAAAATAGAGATCTTAAGATTCAACCTCATACACATGTTTCACATCTGTCGCTTTAACCTTCCGGTGTTCCGGCACGGCAGGTGTGTTATAATTATAAATGATTATATAGTGCTGCTCATTCCATTATCCTTGGCCACCATCCCCACCGCCATAATCGTCACCGTCACCACCACTACCAGCACCTCTGACACTAGCCGGCCCCACCACTGTCACCCCCGTCACTAGATATTATATCTAGGGGTGTAAACTTACCTATTAATTAATTATGGTAATTAAATAAATATTTAATCTAAAATATTGAATTACCTTCCCTTAAGAGGGTGTTTGGTTTGCCTTTTAAAATGATTTTTTCTTTATCTTTTACAAAAAGTTTAAAAAGATGTTTGGTAAGGTAAAAATGACTTTTAAAAATGACTTTTTTCATAGTGTATTTTCAGTCTTTTTGAAAAGTCATGTATACCTGACTTTTTCTAACTTTTCACCAACTAAAAATTAGAAATTACCAATATACCCCTTGTCCACCCTAATTAACGTCATTCACAATTCACATTCACAGATATCTCTCTTCTTGTTCTCTCCGCTCACGTAGCTTAGCTTTTCGCATCTCGACCTGCAACAAACACCTGCGACGCCGGCGACCTGCAACACCGGCGACCTGCAACACCGGCGACCTGCAACACCGGCGATACCGCGCGATCTGCAACCCCGCGATCAGGTTTGTTTCTTTTCAATTTGATTTCCGATCTCAGATGTGATTTCCGATCTCAGATGTTGCAATCTCTTCCTATCTATTTCCGATTTCCATTTGATTTCGGATCTATGATGTTACATTTGATTTCCGATTTCTAATGTTACGTTTGGGATTTCCGATTTCCATTTGATTTCAGATTTCTGAAATTGATATTATATGTAATTGATTTGCTGTGAAAATGATGTGCTGTAAAATAATTGATATGCTGTGAAATTGATTTCCGAATTTTCCACGAACTGCTCTTCTCTCTAGCCTCTGAAACAATTGATATGCTGTGAAATGTGCTCCTACCGATTTCAAAATTTCCTTGAATTGTTCTTCTCTCTAGCATCTAAAATAGTGATTTGTTATTCCTGATTTCTGAAATATGCTGTGAAATAGTGATTATTTTGTGAACTTTATGAAAAATGAATTAAAAGTTAATGAAATTGATGAAATATCATGCTGATGAAATTTTTTGTTCATGGATTATATTTGTGTTAACAGATGACTGTTTTGTGAAATTGATATGTTGTGATAATCTATTTTTTCTGTTTTGATTAGAATTTTGATAAACTAATGAAATCATTTAGAAAGGTTAATGATATTGGTTTGTTGCTTAAATGTTAATACTATATGTATTCACAGATAATGGATGAAAACAACACTACAATTGTTGATTGTGAAACATCTTTAAAAATGAAAAAACCAAAATTTGGGTGGGATAATCGTAGCTTCATGGTGTTTGTTGATTCGTGCTTGATTGAAAAAAAAGGCCGTAAAGCCACTTCCTCCTTTGATAAAATTGGGTGGGAAAATATACAAAAACGCATTAAGGAGAAAACAGGTTATAGCCTTGAAAAAAAAAACAACTAACAAACAAATGGGAGAACATGAAAAAAGAGTGGAAACTTTATGACCGCTTAATGAGGCTTGAAACCGGACTCGGTGGGACGAGAAGCCTAGTAGATGCGTCCCCCGAGTGGTGGGAGGAGAAAATAAATGTATGATTACTATTTTTTTTAATTATTTTAAGTTATGATTGTATATAGATTGAACATATTTGATTTACAATATCTTTTTGTCTTGTAGGAGAATAAAGATTATGCCAAATTTAGGAACACAGATTTGAGCATATTTGATGAGAAATATGCTTTTTTGTTTCGGGATTCTGTTGCCATTGGAGATCAGACTATGACTCCATTACAATTTCAAAACAATAGCAATCCAAACGAAGAAAATATGGCGGGCAAAGGAGATAGTGATGAAATCAATTTAGATGATGATGAGCCTCTTTTTACTAGTCTCCATGAAAGTAGTTCAAGTAAAAGGAAGAGGTCTAAGTCTGTTTCCAACAACCGTCCAACCAAGAGTAAAAATTCAATTTATGAAGAAAAAGTTGATGCTTTATTGGATTCCATATCATCAAAAAGCACACAAACTTATCCACAAAATAATCCGTCCCCAACAATAACAGATTGCATGACCATTGTCATCAAGTTCCCCGATTTACGTGAAGGGTCCAACAATTTTTCACAAGCCTTGTTTGTCTTCACCAAAATGCAAAACCGTGAAGCTTTTATGTTTCCAACGACCGACGAAGCCAAGATGGAGTTTCTTAAGTTACTTATGAAATAATGATTTAGTCATATGTGTTATGCTTTGACATTATGTGTTGTCCTTTGACATTATCCTTTGACATTATGTGTTGTCCTTTGACATTTTATATTATGTGTTATTGTTTGACTTTATGTTATGTGTTAATGGTTGACATCATTTTATTTGTATTATGTAGGATGGATAGTGATGATTCTAATTCATCGAATGATAATGAAGAATGTGTAATGGAAGATGATAGAGAATTTGAAATGTTATGTGGATTAGCTTTGAAAGGGATAATACTCGTTCGTAACTTACGTACACCATGTCACACTTCAGATCGCACAGGGCACATGTTTATTACAGAAGTACTAAATGGCCATCCTAGACGTTGTTATGAGATGTTTAGACTCAACGTACCAGTTTTTAGACAGTTATGCTTAGATCTTGCTACAAATTACGGGTTACAACAAACCCGAAAAGTATCTATAAAGGAGTCTGTAGGAATATTCTTGATGACTTTGGCGCATGGGTGTAGCAATAGATTTGTGCAAGAATTTTTTAATCATTCAGGGGAAACGATTCACATGCATTTTCATACAGTTTTGGAAGCCGTGCTAAAACTGAGTGCCGACATCATCAAGCCAGACACAAACTATAATGATGATGTTCCCGAATATATATTAAATAACCCTCGGTATTATCCAATGTTCAAGGTATTATCCAATGTTTATTTTCTTGGTAGTCAAACTTTAACGAATAATTTATTTATGATATATTTTTGAATTTGAAGGATTGCATTGGTGCTATAGATGGGACACACGTTAGGGCATCGGTTCCACAAAAAGATGAAGTGAAGTACATTGGTCGAAAAGGATATGCAACACAAAATATAATGGCTGTTTGTGATTTTAACATGTGCTTTACATTTGTTTGGGCCGGTTGGGAGGGGACTGCACACGATACAAGAATTTTCAATGAAGTCTTACAGAGACCGGATCTTAATTTTCCCTATCCAACGGGTGGTTAGTATTTTTTCTTTTTTTTTTTGGAATACAAGTTTTATGTTTTTACTACTTGTTTGAAACGAATAATAAATGTTTGTTTTATTTACAGATAAATATTACATTGTTGATGTTAGATATCCAAATACGAGAGGGTATCTTGCTCCATACAAAGGCACAAATATTCGTTATCATTTACCAGATTTTCGACGTGGACACACGGCTGCTATTCGTGAACCTCGTGGACCGAAAGAGAAATTTAACTATCTCCATTCATCATTACGAAATATCATTGAACGAACTTTTGGAGTGTGGAAAGCTAGGTGGGCGTTATTAAGAGACATGCATGTTAATTACAAGTACAAGAACCAAGTGAAAATTGTGATGGCATCGATAACGATCCATAACTACATTAGAAATGTTGGTAGGTTTGATAAAGCGTTTAATAGGGCACAACAAGAATCCTACAATCCCGTACGAGGTGATACCGGTAGTGATGTTTATGAAGAAGGTCCAAGTATATAGCAGCGAGACGGGATATTATTGCACAAGATATAATCACATTACGTAGATGAATGTAATATTATCTATGATATTTTTTATGAATTATTTACAATTTGTATGAACGTAATTTTAATATTGTCATGGTCTAATCCAAAAAATTAGAAATATTTTAATTTGTATGAACGTAATTTATATTTTACATTTATATGAACGTAATTCTAATATTGTCATGGTCTAATACAAAAAGTTCTCTTATGAATTATTTACAATTTGTATGAACGTACTAATTTTAATATTTTCATGGTATAATCTAAAAAATTAGAAATATTTTAAAAGAAATTTATATTTTATATTTTCTAATAAAATGTTTATAAAATTATAATATGTGTTTAAAAAAAATTTATATAAAATAATATATGTAAAATAGTAAATCAATATAAATATGTAAACATGTCCTTTTTTGTCATTTTATAAACCAAACACTTTAACTTTTGACTTTTCCCTTCAAAACTAATCCAAACACATTTTAAAAAATAACTTTTCCAAAAAGTCCTTTTACAAAAAGGACTTTTGCCCCACAAAAGCTAAGCCAAACACCCTCTAAATCTTTCATTGTTCTAAAAAACCTAAATAATCCTGCCGTCTTCCGTCTCCACCCCATCGGAATATCTTATCGACGATTCCTACACTAGGGTTGTGATCTTCATCTGCAGCGCTTCTATTTTCACTCTCTTGCCTCCTTCGGCACTCAATACATGCTTCCATTATATCCACCTTGAGGGTTTTGTCGGCCACCAAAGCTTCGACCTAGGTAATCCAAACAAAATTCCTGATCTTTCTTATGAGTTTTATCAAGATAACCATTTCAATCACATTTTAATTTTATTATTAAAATGGAGTTAATTAATAGGAACCCACTAACTTGGTCTAATGAATACGTTTTTTTTTTTAATCCTGAATTGGGAATAAGTCGGGTAGGAGGCAATTCAAATCATCTATAATAATTGATGACTAGGTTGAAGATAACCATACTAATGAATTAAGATTAAGGCAGACACTGTATTAGTTAGGAGGTCAATCAACACTGTGCTCTCATTCTTCTTTAATTTTAAATATCCACCAAGTTGATTTTGCAATTTAAAATCTGACTTAAATAATGATAGAGTGGTAAGTTGAATTTACAATTTTGAATGCGACTTAATCTTGCATATGATTGCCTGTTCAATATTTTCTAAAATGCTAGAAGAATTATTATATTATTTAGTAATAAAAAACGATTAATTTGTTGTGGTTTGCAATAGGTGATGTATGTGTTTTGTGCCATCATTAGTTAATATTCATTATCTCAAACTCAAAGTGGTAATTTACTTGTAACTTTTGTCTATTTGTTATAATGAGATTTGAGTTTTTCAATTCCACCTAAAATCACTATAGCTTTTCAATTCCAATTAAATCTTCATCACCTTGTGGGTTGGATTTTACACAATTTTTTTAAGTGGTTCAATTTATGTTTAAGAGTATTGATTAGCTTTTTTAAATCTTTTCACCCGCTGGATCTTTGTTTTCATATATTTTGAGCATTGACTCATCCATAATTTCAACAAATTTAAATTTGTATTTTCTTTATATAAAATTTTTTAATGATCCTGATTTTTTTTCTTCAAAAGTATATCAAACATTTACGCCTTAGATAATGCTGCCCTATTATAATTATTATTTTCCAAAAATATATCCGTTTAATGAGGAATTTGATATAATAAAGGAAGTGAATGTTAGTTAAAATGAGATATATATTCCATAATTATTACATGAGATTATTAAAAAAAATTAATATCAATGTGTAAACATTAAGTATTTTTAAAGTGAAATTTTAGAATACATACAAACGATGATGTTGTACAATGAAATATAAAATTGAATAAACTGAAAAAAAAAACACTATTAAAGCAGTCAATCTTGAAAATAACATAGTTATGAAAAATTATAAAGTAAGATAAAAATTATAAGATATTAGGAGATTTGTAAAAAGTACATTTAGTAAAAGCGTTACGGTTATTAAAAAAAATAAGATCGTTAAGATTAGTGAAAATACAATATATAAACTAAATTATCACAATAGTAATGAAATGTCATTATTTGATATTTCATATAATTGAAAGATATATCAAATTACATTGATGATATACTAAAATTATTCAAAGTTACGCCAAAACTAATACAAAGTTCTTGCGAACACCAAATAAATAAGAACAAACATAAAAGCTAGCATTTATATTCATAATCAATTTAAAATAAACCAATCATGATTTAAAAAAGAATCTCCATTGATGATATACTAAAATTAAATCTATATAACATTTAACATTTTATAAATTATATTACATAACTTTATTTGAATAAATGAAATAGTTGTCAATATTTAATGTAATAGAAAAAACGGCATATTGGTTGTCAATATATGTTTAAATTATGTAACATTATTATGCAAGGAACGTCTAATTAAAATGTTTATAAATATATAAATATAATAACTATATAAGATGAGGAAAGTCGTTCAACTAATAAAACAAAACATGATGTCTACAAAGAGATCTTTCAATGATTATATATATTTATTGTTTTCAATGTATTTTCTACACATTTCAATAATACCAATAACCATATATTTTTTTATAATCATTATACAATATCTATAAACGATTATATGTTTTTTTATGCGTTTCCCGCGTTTAACACGGGCTATAATCTAGTTCTATAGAATTACTAAAGTTTGTTTATTAGACTTTTTATAAAAGCAATCTCACATAATGATATTCTTATATAATTCGATTTCATGACAGATATTCTCACAGAGTGCTCGATTCTATGTCTATTATTCTCACACAATGCATGAATGGAATATGATGGTCAAAGGCCTCAAGGTTGGATGATGGTGTGAGATAGAGATAAACAATAATCACAGTCATTCACAAAAAAAAACACTATTCATCGTATATTTTGACAGAATAATCTACAATAGAATAATATGATTATATTTAATAGTATATTTTGGTAGAATATTGAAGTAGAATAATCTAAAAATTGTTTTTTGGACCATATATTCTTGAATAATATTAAAAATAGGTGATTATTCTTTAAGAATGTTGTTATTCTTTAATTTATGGTTTAATTTTTTTTTTATTCTTCATTAGGTTCATTCAATCAGAATATGTATTTTGTCTGAATATACATTTTGTCATAATTTGTATGTTGTCAGAAAATGTATTCTTATAGAATGTCCAAATTTAGAGAATTAATATCATTTAAGGTCATATTTCAAAAATTAAGGCAATTAATTATTCTTTAAAATCTGAAATTTTCCTTTTTTAAATAAAGTTGAATTGACTAAAATACCTTAAGCCACCATTTCATTTAATTAGAATGTTTTTTAATCTAATTATATAAGATAATCATTTTCTTAAATTAATAAAAATGATTGGTCCACAATCATTCCTAAATCTACACAATAATTAATTAGAATACAATAATCTAAGCTATATATATATATATATATATATATATATATATATATATATATATATATATATATATATATATATATATATATATATATATATATAATGAACTTTTAATATAAAATTGTTTATGTTGAACGATTAAATATTCTATAACTTTAATATTTAGTACATAAAGTGTTTAATAAAATTTTAATATATTAAACATTTTGTACACCAAATGTTTAATAAAATACGATAGTGGATTAATATGGGTCTTTAAACTGTGAATTAGTGATGTGCTATACTAAATTGTGAATTATTGTCTGGAATAGTGTACTAAAATGTGAATTTATTGTATTAAATTGTGGATTTTATGTATTAAGTTGTGAATTGATTACATTAAGCTATGAATTTTATATATTAAATTGTAAATCGACTATATTAAGCTTTGATTTTTATTAATTTTGTATTTGCTTCTGAAATATAAGGTGAAAGAAGCATTATCCACATATATGATTTTCTCTAATTTTAAATAAAATATGTAAATTTTAAAACTACGAATATTGTATAAATAAACTTTGAAAGAAACACTAGCCTCCATATATGATGGTATAAATTTAAGTTTTAAGTTGAGAATATAATTGTAAGTGTATCTATTTTTGTGTATTAAATTGCGAATTTATTATATTAAGCTGTGTATTTTGTATATTAAACTGTAAATTGACTATATTAAATTGTTATTATTTTATGATTTTTTTTATAATCGGTGGTATGTTGTACAAGCTAAAAGACATACCATTCTTTTTGGGGAAATAGACTTATTACGGTAATTGACTTTTCGGTTGTTCGCATCTATGTAACTATCTTTTTTTTCATATCTAGGTAACGAACTTTTTGAAAATATTCACATACGACCATTATGACCGGCTGTAGCAGGTTACATCCGGTCATAACTGATTATAATGGTCATATGTGAACACTTCCAAAAAGTTTGTTACTCCATGTGTACAAAAAAAGATAGTTACCCAGATGTGAGCAAACCGAAAAAGTAAGAGTAAATTACATGAATGGTCCATGTGGTTTGGGTAATTTGTGCGTT
This sequence comes from Lactuca sativa, assembly GCF_002870075.4. Taxonomy (NCBI): domain Eukaryota; kingdom Viridiplantae; phylum Streptophyta; class Magnoliopsida; order Asterales; family Asteraceae; genus Lactuca; species Lactuca sativa. Next base: position 196,583,306 of record NC_056629.2, read on the forward strand.
TGGTCCCTAACTTATTTTTTAACTCGGATGATACCTACTGTTTATTTTTGGTATGCGTTTGGTCCATGTCTTACCTCAAAAGATTATTGTACCCTTTTTAAATAATTTTCTTATTTATGTAATTTATTTTTTATATATTTAAAAAAATTAATAGACCCTACATATTTGTATCTCTTCACCCTAAACTTGAAACCACATTTAAGAAATTTAAGTTGGGTCCCACCAGTCACCATCTCATCTCTCATCATCCTAACTTCTATTTCCTTTCCATCTTTAGTGACATCGGCGTCTTCACCATCTATTCTTTTTTGGTCCTTCAACTCTGGCGAACCAACACCAAAACCCTTTATTGGGTTGTGGTGGTGGAAAATTCAATGAAGAGACAGTAGGTTGTGGGTGAGGAGATACATATATGTGGGGTTTATTAATTTTTTAAAATATATAAAAAATAAAATATATAATAAGAAAATTAGTTAAAAAATAAATTAAAAAGGGCATAATAGTCTTTTGAGGTAAGACAGTGACAACGCATAACAAAAATAAATAGTAGGGATCATCCGAGTTAAAAGATAACTCAGGGACCAAACGCACAAATTACCAAAACCACAGGGACCATTCGTGTAATTTACTCTTACCTTTTCGGTTTGTTCACATTTGTGTAACTATTTTTTTTACATATCTACGTAACGAACTTTTTGAAAGAATTCACATATGACTATTATGACCGGATGTAACTTGCTACAGCCAATCATAATGGTCATATGTGAACACTTGCAAAAAGTTCATTACCTAAATGTATATAAAAAAAAGATAGTTACCTGATTTGAACAAACTGAAAAGTTAGTCTATTTCCTTTCTTTTTGTTTTGTTGTAGACAAAACTTTATCTACACATTAAATGCACCTCATCTTTGCATTAAAATCATGTACGGATTTTTACTCAAGCATGTAAAACACATTTTACTACATTTTTTTTTCCATTTCATCTAAAGAAATGAGAGATCACAATTTATGATTCTTTGAATTAATTACTTACCAAAATTTTGTATGTTTTGTAAAAGGTTCAAGTTCACTGAAATCTCAATAAATTTCATATAAACATACTACTTTTTTAAAGAACTCTCATACGAACTCCTCAAAACAATACATGATAACAACTTTAAGCATGATTCTACGTGAACTCTTTAAATGGTGATTAAGGGTCTCTTTCAACAATTACATAAAGTATAATTGCTAAACTATTAAAGAAGTATAATTGCTAAACTATTAAAGAAGATATTTGAGATATTGAAGTAATGTTTGTGCATATTAAACAGTTATGAATGATAGTACACTATAGTTATAAGATAAGTACACTTAGTTGATGCACGAATTAAACAGATTAAATAAAATAAGGCCCATATGTAACATCCAAATGTAAAAAAATAAAGCAAAAAACGTTTTCTAGTGGTCGATCTAGAGGGCCATGCGACTTGGGATGCGAGGTCGCACACAACCTCTATGTTGCATGTAAGAAATCAATGTGACATTGATCGATTTAAGCTAATTACCAGATGCAATCCATTTGAATAAAGTGACAATGGCAATTATGCTCATCATTTAGAAATCAGAACCACTAGAATGAACATGGAGGGGTGTGTGACTAGTGCGACTGTCAATGAACCAATGGCTTGGGATTTTTTTAGGGCATTTTTTAGGTGCGCTGTAAGAATATTGTTTCTTTTTCTTGATTGTGAGCTTAATATTTACCAATCGGCCTTCTAAACTGTTTAGGTATGATTTGATGAGCCTGTTTATTTCTAGTGTTGAAATCGATCTTGTTTAGTCAGTCTTCTAAGATTGTTTTTTGTTTTTTCGAATATGCGATTTACTGTTCAAAATAGTGATGGCGTTTTATAGAATTTTTCTACAACTACCGATATGAATCAAGCTGATGCATAAATAAAGAGTCAACGATTTTCAAGGTTATACCTGAAAATCAGGGTCAGATGAGAGGCTTTCGTAAGCTGATTCGAGTTCGGAGAGAGCCGGCAACATGCTGTCTGGACAGTGACTTCCGCCGTGTTTCCCGAAAAAACCCTTCGAATCAGGTCGCCGGATAGCCGGAAACTCGTTCTGTTTGGCAAAAACTCTAAATCCAGACACTGACTTGGCGGAACGAAACTTGCTCAACTGAAGTGATCGACTGTGAAGCAATGGTGGATTAGAAAACCCCGACGGGCTGCCGGCAGTCGTTCGGCGGAACGGAGCTGTTAACGAGAGCGAGAGCGGCATTTTTGTGAAAGATGCAGAATCGGAGTGGCGGAGTGATGCAGACTCCTTTCTCACGTATGGTTCTCTCTCCTTCTTTCTCTCTCTTTCTGGGAGGATGAAATCATGAAATGCAGAAGGTACGGAGTATGCCTATAACAGCTTTCCAGATTTTCAATTAACTCTCCTAACGTTGATTTTGCCTTAGCTTATAATACTGTACTGTACAATTCGCAATGCTTATAAACATATCCCATAGTTATGATACTTGAACCCTTATGGCCTTATCCCTTGGACAAGCTACTAATTTAATTATTGTTATTTGACGTTTTCTTGACTACTTTTTTCGTAGACCAGTAATTTCTATTTTTGTAGTTGTTTGCTGGATTATACTTAATCAGATTTTAAGAAATAAAATACCAAATTTTAGGGATTAAATTTTGGACTTAATCACTTATTTTAGCTACTATAATGTTTTAAGCCCGATCAAATATTTTAAATAGAAACAATTTTAAAAAGTAGAGTTATACCACTATTTTTATTTCTTGATTTTTGTATTAAAAGATGTTTTTTTTGTGATAAATGGTAGTAGAATATTTTAAATATTAGATATGTACAGTCTTCAGTGGTTGTATCTAACCATATGCAAATTTATTCTTCTGAATCTTATTAAAAAAAATTAAATGGATGAATATCAAATATATTTGTTGTCACGTCTTTTTATAATGAAATGTTCTAAATAACTTGTTATCCTTAATAAAATGTCTAAAAGAACACTGATAGATGTTTTTTTAGATATATTAAAATATAAAAATTATGAAAAGGAAAAAAGCAAAACATATTAATGTTATTATATATGTATGTATGTAGTGTAGCTCATAGCTAGCTCATGTTGATATTTTGTCACACCTCAAAACCGGAACGGCGGAAACGTTATGGGGTGGATGACGTCATGTCAAGTATCACAACACATGCATTATAGTAATCGAAGTACAACAAAACATTGCATTAATAGAATAATTTTACATGGTTACATTACAAGGTATCAAAGTAATACAAGTAAATATAAGTAAGTACGGCCTGGCACTAAGTTATCTTCATCAACAGCTCCGAGGTGTACCTGTCTAATGCTAACCTGAGAATACAAGTTATTTGAAAAGCGAGTATCAACATTTTTTACAAATGCTGGTGAGTTCATAAGCATTTAGTGACGTTTCATTCAAATAACTTAATAAAGTAATAGTTTAAGTGATTACTGTGTATTAGAGTTCTTTCCAGAAAATCCTATATTTTCTTTTAATAAAGCAGCCTTCTACCAAGGCTGGTCAGTGATGTGTGGTAAAAAGTAGTTTTCCCTAAGTTGCTATCATTATCAAGATACTGAATTTGATTATTGAGGAAAGCAAACGACATCAGGGAAAATCATATGCCTCAGCAGTGAGGACTGCTGACTAAGGCAAGGAACCATAGACTCCAGGAAAGTATCAAACGAACAACACGTCTGGTTCAGTCTAACAAGTGGAGACACAGACCCCAGAAGGTACCAAATGAAAGGTACAACTAGTAAGGTCTAAAACAGTGAATACAGACCGCAGACAATATCAAATGAAAGATACGTCTAGCAAGGTCTAAAACAGTGAATACAATGAATACAGTGGATTCTGTGAATACAGTGGATACAGACCTCAGACAACATCAAATGAAGGATACGTCTTGTAAGGTCAAAACAGAGGAGACAGACCCTAGACAGTATCCAATGAAAGATATGTCTTATAAGGTCAAAACAGTGTGACTCTGAAAATGAGTTACCAGCTTACAGAGTAAATTGCTGGCGAAATATCGTTACCTTAAAGCCATGAATTATAAGGTAACCCGGGATACACGTAACCATACTGACTAGAGTACCAGACGCCCTACAAGCGTCTAAGATGTGACATTTGTCACCCGTTGGCTTGGTAGGCCGGGACTGTAGCTAACAGTCTGGGTGTGGGGTTGTCAATCCCGTATAGATCTATACACACAATGTCCGCTCTCCTTACAGGAGACTCTGGTTACCAACTAGACGACGGAGAAGGCCGTGTCCTGAAGATGCATCCCAAATAGTGGGTAGAGACTTCCAACTAGTGGGTTTCTAATGTAAGTGCTGAACTAGAGGTAGAGACTCTTAACTGAATTGATTGAAGTAAACCCGTATGTCCATGCTTGGGTACATAATATATAACTAATGAATCAAACGACCTTTGGATGGACATCCGATCCCACCAGACCACATCTCAACGAAGAAAAAGAAATAGGGAGGACAAGCCTTCCTAAGTCCTTCAACCATTATTTATATGCATCTATACAAGCACAGACATACATCTAACTGCTTGAGTGGGTATCAAGTAAAAGTGATTCTCGTGAAGTAGGAGTGTCTAACAAGTGAAGTAAGAGCGGTCGCAAGTGAAGTAGGAGTGTCTAACAAGTATATGCGTATCACGAAGTAGAGACGACAATAAGTGAAGTAAGAGCGTATCAAGTATAAGTGAAGTAAAGGCGATATCAAGGATAAGTGAAGTAGAATCATATCACTAAGTAAAAGTGTGAATAAGTATAAGCGTCCATCAGGTATAAGTGACTTCAAGTATAAGTGAAAGCGTTACAGAGTAGGAGTATAAGATAAGTATAAGCGAAGCAGCAGTATTTAACAAGTAAAAGTATACGTCGAAAGAGGGAAACTTTGATGAAAAACTTTTATATCCGGAGAAAATCACAATTTGTATTCTTTTGTAAAATATGTTTGAAAACCTTGGAAAATCTTTCATGAATCAGTTGGAATGAATTTAGATAAAACGGTATGAGTAAAAGTGTTGAAACAATTGAAAACCATTATAGTGTCCTACTCGGTAAAACAGTATACAGTAGTAAAATCTTGTGCATGCGAGTTATCAATCACATGTGATTGATTTGATAACTGGCATGTTTAACTTGTATTCCCCCCTTAAAACATGTAAAAACATTTAAAAGGTTCATTCAGGGGTATGAACTCACCTGGTGTAAGTAGGTCCGACGAAGGTGCTGTTTGGGCGTTCGGTGTCACGCAAGGACTTGAACACACACAATGACCTATTTAACATATGATAACATATGTTTACATACAATTAGCACATTTAATATTAATTAAACAAATATACGCGCTCACAGGAGCGGAAAACACTTTGGATAAGTGTTTGGGTGTTCCGGGTAGCGTCTAAAGGTGTGAATGGCTAAGGAATGGAGCTTACTATCCAAGAGTACACTCCCAATGTTGTGTTTACGGCCCAGGGACATCTCACCATGAGTTTACGGCCGTAAACTCATGGTGATGAGTTCTAGGGTGTTTAAGGCTTCTACTTGCATCATGGAATTATTCTAAGCACTTTTCCTAAAAGGCATGAGTGGGTTCAAGGCTCCTAAGGGCATTAACTTGGAGTTTACAGCCTAGGGACACTCCTAAGGGAGTTTACGGCCGTAAACTCTCACCCTTAGAGTTTTGTGAAGTTTCAAGCCCCTATTACCTTTCTAGCAATTTCTAATGGAGTGTGATGCTATTTTGGGGGATTAAAACTATCATTTGGATGTGTTTTGGGGAGTTTACGGCCTAGACACTTGCTTGGGCCGTAAACTCCTTTTAGCCCCTCCATTTCTTGTGTTTAAGCCCTTAAATCCTTCCTAGTATTTTACGATAAATGTCTAAGGCCATTTGGGGAAGCAAAACCACACTTTGGGCAGGATTTGGGGTGTTTACGGCCTTGGTATAGACCTGGGTTGTAAACTCCTTTTTATCCTTCATTTTGATGTGTTTAATAGATCCAAACCCCAAATACTAAGTCCCTAAATTATGTATGAAGCCTAAGGGTGGTTTGGGAGTGTTTTTGGGGCATTTTGACATTGTTTAGAGGGGTTTACGGCCTAAGCATGTGCTTGGGCCGTAAACTCTCTTTTATACCCTCAATCATTGTGTTTTGATGTTTAAACACTCCTAGGCTAGATCCCTAATTAATTTCCAAGCTTAAGGGCAAGTTTAAAGGCATGTTTGGCACTGTTTTAGGGGTTTACGGCCCTAGAGTGTTCCTGGGCCGTAAACTCCTTATCCCATGCCTTCTTGGATGGTTTTTGGGCTATAATTACAGCTAGTAATGTTTAGAACAAGCTTGGGTAAGCGGACTTACAATTTGGAAGCGTTTGGTTGTGGATTCGGGGCGAAAACGGGTCTAGAGAGAGAGAGAGTATAGAGAGAGAGTGTAAAAAGTCTCCAATGGACTCCACTCACCCTTATATAGGGTTCCGAGTCAGGGCTCAGTGGAATTTTACCCGATACTGCCGTTAAACGGGGCTTTTGGTCGCACCCGATTTAGTGGTCGTAACAATAAAACTTAACATTTTCCAAATAAATGGAAATGTGTGTCCTGTGTTTTTATTTCCTTTTTATCACGACTTAACGCCATGTTAAATGTAAACAATTGGAATGTTTATTAAATTGACGCCCTCTAATTAACGGAACTTTTATACAGTGGAATATTCCGTTAACGGTAACGGGGAAATGTATCGGGGCAACTTGGGTTGTCACATCATCTCCCCGTTAGAGGGAATTTCGTCCCGAAATTCAGGTATAGGCAAGGAAGTAGGTATGAATGGCCAAGTAGAGGTAAGAGAGTACTTCCTATATGGTTGTCCTCGCATTCCCATGTGATCTTTGGTCTGTGTTTGTCATTCCAACAGACCCTCACGTACGAGATGCGGATTCCGTCTAGTGTAGCTAGTGGGTTTCCAACTGGTGTATTCTCATGGTTAGGGTTCTCAATCGATTCTATCAAGATGAGTGGGGCACGAAGAGTGTTGTCGGGAGATCACATATCAAGTCTAAGAAATGGATCGATCGGGTGTGAATCCTATGGTATATCCGAGGGTAGTAACGGCCTGAAAAGAGTTGGACCATGACTCCATAAGGATTCTCGGATGGTCCTACGCTGTCGGAAGGGTAGAGCTTTTCAGTACTTAGAACATAGTGTACTTCTATGGCAAGATCATCACTGGCGTGATCGCCATTCCGAAGTTCCTAACATTCTCTCTCGTACTGGTAGTGTAGTCCTTCAGGTTGGTTCTTAGAAATCTCGAGTGGTCTTTGGTTTCGTGTTTTCTGTCAATTGGCTGATAGAGACTTTCAAGATCGTCGAGTGGGTTGTGTGACTATGGTTATCGGTTTGCTGTAGAGTGTCTATCTCAAGCTTGTGCAAAATGGACCTGCACTAACGAACCTTGAAATACAGAAACCCTGAGGGTCGGGGAGATAGAGTTTCACCAGACGAGTGTTGGACTATCTCGGGAGGTGGTTGTGACATCCCCAAAATCACGGCCAGAAAAGACCGGTTTGTTTATGCTTTGTTTAAAAATCAGAGTTACATTTTAAATGAAAGTGTTGCGGAATTTGTCCCAAAACAAAAATATGATAAAGATTTATCAAAAGCATTTCCATATAAATGTATTTCATTAAAAGACTCGGGATGTCATGTTCGTACAGATCAAAAGCATAAACTGTACAATATAAGCCTTACTACATTATTTCATATCTACAGGCCTGTATCCGTAATCCCTCGTCCAAAACATCACACCTATGCTCATGCGGCACTACCTGTAATACATAAAACTGAGTGGGTCAGGCTTGGGAGCCTGGTGAGCACATAGGGTTTTCAACCCACAATAAATAAGTTTATTAATTTCATCGATCAACAATAACCCGATTACCCGTTCCCGTTATCCTCACTTTACGTCCCTAAACACCTATCATAAGGGACCTAGCCTAAGGATCATCATCGGGACGGACACTACTGCTAAGGGGATTCCTCAGCAATAAATGTCCTAAAGGAAACCATGTGGGGGATGGAGTACACCGGTGAACATATCGATCACAAACACCTACAGGTTGCGAGCCTGCTAGTGTTCCACTGGACTGTCTAGAAGAGTCCGTGGTCGTCATCCATACTCCGCTAGATGAAAGAATCAACAACATCAACATCGAGGCCTCTCATCATTTTATCACACATCACCTATTGCATCTACCCATGTTTTACCCCAACATTTTCGTAGATATAAAATACATATACAGTTTAAATCATTGAAAACATGTATAACAACGTTCATCTAGCATAGATAGCAAGTATTCAGATAATATGCACACATAGCACGTAATTTATATAAAATACTTCATATCTATGTGTAAGTTGAAAGTAACTATGCACTTACTTGTTAAAGTGATGATTCCAAAATCGGGCAGCGCTTGCTTCTAACGATTATATTTTCCTTCGACGAAACCTAGCATTATTATCGCTAAATTTTAGTCTAATATTTACCGTGACCAACTATTAGTCTTAGTATTATTATTATTATATAAGCGTTAAACAATATTTTCCAACCACTATGTACAGACAGGGGCCAGACATAAAACACCCGAGGGCAGGACCATTTTGGCATATAGCACTTCTGAAATCCAACAACCCTATGCAGCCCTTTAAACCAGATTCCCCGTACCGCGAGTAGTTAAAAAAAAATATTATAACGACACTTATATAAGTTATAATAATAGCTCAAATATTTATTATAAGTTCATAATAACAATACTAGTTTTAAATATAAGCTATATTAAAATAAGGTAAGCATAACTTACTTACAAGGGGGTTTTAGCTAGGAGTCGGGCTCTGCAGGGGCAGAACTTCGTCGCTGAATCTTTCTAAGAAAGATTCGTGCAGCGCTTCAGCGCTCACCTTACTATACTAAGCTACAGAAAGAGAAGTCGAATCACTAGGGACCGAAATGCTCGGGGGATAAGGAGAGAAAGACTCTTGAATCAAGAGAATGGTGCAAGAAATATGAGAGCCCAAGGCTCTTATTTATACTAATTGAATTTTCAAAAACTACCCTCCATAATTACTTAATGACCTTTTAGTTATATAAACAACTAAACACCCCTCTATAATACTATTATAAATGGATTTAATGATATTTGTACTAAAATAATGTCGAAAGAACTCAACATTAGTCTTATAATGACCGCATCGCCGATACCTTTCTAATGATATATACATATGTATATATATGTGTACGTATACATGATTTATACTTTATTTTAATACGTAAATATGCTATTATAATTTGTAACTCGTTCATACGAACTCCGTTTTTGACGTTCTTTATATCCACGCGTAGGTGAAGACGTACTCTACAACTTTCGTTTAGACTCCGTCGGCTAATTTTGACTTTATTTTTAAAATTATATTTTTAACAAGCCGGGACAGGATTGGTCTGTTTAAAATATCATAACTTCTTCATACGAAGTCAGATTTGGGCGTTCTTTTTATCGATGTTCTTAGTTTAACATATTCTACGACTTTCGTTTAGATCACTAAGGCTAAATCTCGCTCTATCGTAAATTCACTATTCACGCTTCCCGGTATCGTGTCGGTTCTGTCGTGAAACTTCGACGGGTCATAACTTCTTCGTTATAACTCGGATTTCGGCGTTCCTTATATGCACGGAAACCTTGAGACATATTCTACAACTTTATGTAGAGATATCGGGATTATCTCACACTTTAATTTTGACGCTCATTTTTATTCTTTATTAATTATACATTTATAATTAAATAATAAACACATATAATTCACATAATACTCAAATATTTCATCTTTATTACTTCAAAAAGAGTTACAAGAGTTGACCTAGACTATTACATTGACAAAAATGCTTAGCCCTGAAACCCGGGCGTTACAGTGGTTCTACTATCTCTGCGTGAGATAATATTCGTGGAACACCTAATAGTCCAATGAATCTCTAAGATTATGGTTTATTCTAGCGTGGAAAGTGCATGCTCCTGCATAACCCTTCGACTAACACCAGGACTGGTGTCAAGTTTATAACCTCTTCGGGATCAGGGTTATGAGGCTTAACACAACTACTTTCGCACTTGGCCAAGTATTCTTGGCTGCGCAGGTTATCCTATGGTTCTCGGTATCCTAGTGTTCAATTCAGAAAGTGTAATTCATCATCTATAGGGCGACGACGATTTCCTCCTTGCGAGAGGGTGGAGGATGATAAGCACCACTTGTCTATAACTGGGTGGACGAGGTGCATAGTAGTGCGAGCATCTACTGCAACTACTCTTCCGAAGGTTCTGAGTTTTCTCGGTCTAGGTCAAATCTAGTGGGTATAGAGTTTTCATCACTCGGAACTTTACTAGTTCAACCCGCAGTGGTTCTCTTGATTTCGGCTCCTATGTTATCGAATAGGGTGAAAGCGTTTTGCGACGAGGTCCGTGGTAGAGCTCATGCTTGGCTTAACCACCAATACTTGATGTATGCAAACAGTATACCTCGTTATAGTGGTCAGCCTCATGAGTTCTATTCTCTGGGTTCACGAACCGGATGTGCGAGGTGCGAAGGGTCTCCCGGGGGATTCTACGGAGTATGCTTCGGATGGTGGTCGTCTTCTTAGAGTATCTGCAGTGTCGTTCACTTTGGTGTCCAATTGACTACGAGGGGTTGGTCAACAGTGTGCGGTACCCTCCCTTGGGTACTTCGGAAGGTTTGAGATAAGAGGGACGATTGACGGATCGCATTAGGTTTGATTATTTGTATTAGGTTTAGGTTCGGAAGAACCTTTATTTACCGACATGGGTATGGAGAAAGTTCTTTTTGCACATCACTAATTATGCACACATGGTTGCACGAAGTCAAACCATGATCAATAGAGTCGTCGAAGTTGGCACACTTCGACATGATATAAAGTGAAGATCGATAGAGTCATGTGCCGAACAGGCACACAAGTTCTAGGCGTCTCAGGTTTCGTCCTATGTATCACTACCGCGGATACTTGGACCGATAGAGTCGACGCGGAACTATAGAGAGTTCTAAGTGTTTCCGAATAGAGTATCTTTTCATGAACGGATTCTCACGAGGCATTTCTATAATCGCCTCACATATACTAGTCATGTATATTTAAGGTGGGGAGGATTGTTGACTGAGCGACCCCACCCTAAATCCACAACCAAACGAGGAACAGGAAATGAGGCGGCATTCGCTCACTCTAGGTCTGTCCATCTTAAATATACATGGCCGTAACATATATGTTTAGCCATTATAGTTTTACCTAATGAATTTTAAATTTTATAACAGTGCTGCGACTTTCGCCTTACTGTGAAGAATTTACATTTGAATTAGTCTTTTATTGTTCTTAGTTTAGTTATCCGAGATCGAGGGACGTACCAAAATCTAACGAGTTCCTTGCCACTTCTCCCTAAGCAGTAGTGTCAGGCTCCTTCTGTGTCTTTGTCTTTCTCTTCGGTTAGGCAGTCCTTCTTGAAGTGTCCCATTTTACCACATAGGTGGCAAACTGTACGGGTCGCCACATTGGTGGTTGATGTAATGAATTCAACCGGGGTTCTGCAGACGCGAGCAGTATGCCCCAACATGTGGCACCTAGCACAATAGAGCTCTCGGCAGACCCCATGATGATGGTAGCTGCACTTGCTGCAGTGGGGAAGGTCTCCTAGGTATGGTCTTCTTGAGGTCGGGAGGGAAGGATTGACAGGGGTATAGACTATCTCAGCTCGTTGCCCTTCGAAAGGTCCTTGAGCCGAGGTACTTCCCTCCTCTATCTTGATTTTTCTCTTTAGTGGGTTTGAGTGAGGTTCTTGGGTGGCTGAGTATGGGAGTGTTGGTTGCTGCTGTACATCGCCAGGATTGGAAATCCCGATAGGGCCCTTGCTAACATTTGCGGTGTTAGCATTCAGGTGAGCCATGACAGCTGCTACGGTTGCTGAGACTGCAGCTTGGAACGTAGCTTCATCGAATAGGAGAGCATGTTTCTTGCTTGTGGATTGGTTACGCTTCTTCGGTGACATGGTTTTCCTACACGGAAAGGAATGCAAGGTAATGAGAGACGATGGTTAACCCTGGACATTTCTGTCCTTAACGTATTAGGCATAAATTTTCCCGTGCCTCGGATGTTGGTTGTCTGAGTGTCGACCTACATCCCTATGATGTTGTCCTGGTAATCGAAGTGAGTGTATGAGTATCAGAAAAAGGCCATAAGATGTGAGTCGTTCCTACTAAGTTACCTTTATATTGGAGAAGGTTTCACTCTCCGGCCTGGAGAGATTTGAGAACAGTTCGGAACGAAACTGCGGAAAGAGAGGCTCACAAGGGCAGATGGCTAAAATTCTCTCAATAGAGATGTGGGGATCCGCCCTAATCGTGTATTTGGCAACGGGAAACGACGATTTACCTAACACATAGCGTGAGTAGTGTAACCACTAACTCACTAAATTGTATTATTTTAAGGGTGAATTATCGTGACGAATACGAGGAAAAGACAATTCCCGGGTTCCATGTACTGGCTCCCTCGGTCTGCCCCGTATCTTTGACTGGAATCGGCGTTGGTTTCCTTCGGGTAGTTTCCTAGGGTTCTCTTCTCGTATGGACATATTGAATTTTCTACTCCGCCTTCCTTCTGATTCCGACTCTGGGTGTCACCGCTTCATGATGGATGACTGGAATCTCAGAAGTTTAAGCGAATCTCTCACCACTGTCCCTAAAGAATATGGGCACTTGGGGCATTCAATAGTCTCGGCCCAGCCCCCCTAAAGTCTAGGTAAACCCCCTAGCATCCGAAGGAAGCCCCGAGGCTCCCGAAGTCCCGAGAAAAGAGCCTTTCGGCTCGGGAACGTTGCTCCAGCGAAGCCCGGTTTTCGAGAAAACCCGCTGTAAGTGAGCTACGCCTAACCTATCTTTAGTATAGCTTATGTTTTAATATAGTAATGTTATTAGGACCTTATAATAAGTACTTGGGCTATTATTATGAGTTATATAAGAGTGTTTCTTAACTCTTATATAATAGTAATAATATCTAGACTATTACTTAGTCGCGGTTAACGTTAGACTAAACTCTAGTGGTAATGATACTAGGTTTTGTCCGAGGGAAATTGTTATAACAGTAACGAAGTGCTGTCCGAGTACCAAGTTATCACCTTATCAAGTGAGTGCATGGTTACTTTCATCTTAAACATAGATATGAAGTATTTTATATAAACTACGTGCTATGTGTGAATATTATATGTATAACTGCTATCTATGCTGGATGAACGATTTTATACATGTTTTAAATGATTTAAACTGTATATGTATTTTATATCTACGATAATGTTGGGGTAAAAAATGGGTAGATGTAATAGATGGAGTATGAGTTGGATGATGAGTTGAGAGGTGAAATAGACCGTGAGGTGGGGGTGAGAGGTGGACGATGTGAGAAGCTTTTTTCCCAAATGATGGCCCCGTCATTCAGCAGAGTATGGATGACAACCACAGACTATTGTAGACAGTCCAGTGGAACACTACCAGGCTCAAAACCTATAGGTGTTGTGAACAATGTGTTCACCGGTGTATTATAAAAAAACATTGACATGTATTGCGAATGGATACTGTCAATAAACGAAATAGCCCCGACAACAATGGATTTAGTTCCTGTTGAGTAAACCCTGGAAACGATAGATTTCGTGCCAATTCCTTAGGATTGAGTTAACGAGGAGTAGCTGATTCTTAGGGTAGACCCTTAAGAGTAAAGAAGATAATGGGGATGGGTAATTGGATTAACTATTTGACGATTAAACATAATAATTATATTATTGTGGGTTGAAAACCCTATCTACTCACCAGGTTTCCTAACCAGACCCACTCAGTTTATTTATATCACATGTGTTGATATGAAGTCACATTACACTGAGAGATTAAGGAGATATATATCACTAGTGATAATGATTGTAAGTTCTGTTTATGCTTATGTTTCTGTATTGCCGATGACATCCCAGATGTTTTAAAATGAATAAAAATACTTTCTTTGAAAATGCTTTAATAACTTATTTATCATGTTTTACTGGGAACAAATTCCGTAACATTTTTATTAAAAGAGGTACTCTGATTTTTATAAAGCATAAACAAAATCGGTCTTTTCTGTTCGTGAAAATGGGGATGTCACAGTTGGTATCAGAGCATTAGTTTATGCGAACTAGGAATATGGATTTATTTCTAGACTTAAACTTAGAATGCTAAGCAATGATTGTGAGGAGTGTGTCTTAGGTAATACACCTGAATAAACACAAGCACTAGCTTATTTAGGGAAAATGTCTAACATGCTTTTATGTGCTAAATGATTTATGATGCTAAATGTATAATCGGATCTATGGTCTGTTGCCGACCGGATCTGGAAACTTTATGTGTTCAGCTTTCTAAACGTTTAATTACAGTATTAGAACTGGCATGTAACTTTTCGGAGTAATAAGGAGATTTACACGTCGATCGTAAATAAAATCTTTCCTATCTTAATTCTCGTCACTACACACTGAACATCCGACTTGGTGTATATATCGACATGGTGAGCACTCGAAGCAGAATTGGAAGTGGAAACCCACAGCCCAAACCACAAGTGATTGAGCATGCACCAGAAGTAACAGCTGGGCCAATCAGGATGGCAGGGGTACAGAAAATGGTGCAGATAATGTTGGATCATCAGATGGAAGAAACAAGGAGTTTACTTCAACAAAGTAAAAACGAACTTATTGTGCTAGTACGCCAGGCACCTACTCTTGAGACAGCCATCAGGGTTAAGATTGGCAAGAAGAAGAAATTTGAGGGATCTTCAAGGTCCAACAGGAAAAGCTTATTCTCACAGTCTGGAGAAGGAAGAGGTGAAGCAAAATGGTGTAACAGGAGATGCCCTAAGGAAGTGACATGCTTCAAATGTGGGAAGATTGGTCATTATGCCCATACATGCTCAACCAAGGAGGAAGTTTGCCTTAAGTGTAGTGGAGAGGGACACTTCAAGCAAGATTGTACGATGAGAGCGACAACACCAAATGTACCGCTGAAGCACTATGAGAGATGCGATGAAGAGGTGACTTGCTACAAATGTGGAAGGACAAGGCATTACGCCGGCAAGTGCACGTCCAACATGTAACTGATGGGTTTTATCCATATGGACATTCCTATGTGCACATACAAAACCCTAATGCTTGGATCTAGGTTTCTCTAATTGAACATACATTGAATCCAAGACTTCTAATGACTAATAGAGTATAACAATAATATGAAATCAGAGATTAGAAGTTTACCTTGAATCACTTGCTTGATCTTCTTATCCTTGAGGCTTTAGAGTCACAATTGTCACTCCTCTAATGGATTACAAACACCAACTAGCAAGAAGATGATTTAGGAGAGAGGAGAGGGGATCAAATCGGCTAGGGCTTCTTTCCAAAGCATAAGTGCCGATTTCTCTTGACCCCTAGGGTCTATTTATACTAGTTAGGTTCCTAGGGTTTCACCCTTAAACCCTAATTGGATAACTTAGGCCCTAAGCAATCCTAATCCCTTCATGATAAGCCTTTGGACGATTCCAAGGCCTATCCAAAGTCCTTAAAACCGGCCACCCTTTATCCATAAGGGATTTACAGCCCAAAGTATAACTATCATACATTTGACAGTTTATGCCCCTTTATTCAATTAATCTCTTTAAGTCACCAAATTAATTCTTAATTAATTTATGACTTATATTAATCAAATAACAATATTATTATTCCTTATATTATTCTTATAATATATTAATAATATTCCTTCTCTCATTATAAATCATCCTGTCAAGTTGCTATGGTGAAGGCAACCCAAAAAGGACCATGCACAACCGGGTCAAATACTTGCCTAATATAGTTGTAGCCTTAGACACTATTCCAACAGTCTCCCACTTGGATAAGTCTAGTAACCATATATACAAGTATATTCCGATTAGCAATTGTATCTCTCAAAGACGCTGTCAAACTCTGATCTAATCAATCTTGTCCTTTAGATAAGGGATCGTACAGTCCTCTGTTTAGATATCACGCTGACAATTCTATGGAAACAATTTGTCTAGCATTTGGTTTCTCGATTTCAAATTTATTTGACATAGAACTTAATCAAACACATCAATTTAGTTCTGACTGGGCCCGACACATAAGTCAAATCAAATCATCGAGCGGCCGAGATATCGCTTTTAGCCTCTTAGGATAAAAGTAACAGATAAACCTCGACTTATATGCATTTACTTATTCATTAATCAATCATACACAACAATGCGTTTTATAACATCAAGTTACTGATGCGGTTTCGCATTATCAATGTACAACCAACTAACAAATAACAAACCATATATCTAGGTTTTAAGACCATATGATATTATCGTCGTGTGATCACCCTTTTTATCATATTCCATAAGGTGATTCCTGCAAGCACGGGTTTGTTCCAATGCTCAAAACTAGTTCTTAAGCACTCATGAACGCTGCAGCAACCTTTTGCTATGTCTAATATCATTTAGACAATCTACATACGAATTCATGACAATCTTCATTCATACCTACTTCCAAAATATGAACGATTGTGGACTATTTGAATAATTCGATTATTCGTAATAAACTCAATTATTCTGGAAGTCAAAACATGCAAAGTGAAACAATAGTTAAATGATTAACATAGGATAGTAACATTACTAAATAATACTCTTTTATTTAATCATCAAATGTTAATTATATTTATCTGTTACACGTTTCTAATACTATCTAATCTATACTAATATCATCATTCAGCCCAATACTCTTAGCATTCTGCAAGTGCTTAACCCTACTCGGTCCCTTCGTAAGCAGATCTGCTGGGTTATCTTCTGATGATATCCTCTTCACCACGAGTTGTCCTTCTTCTACACGATGTCTAATAAAGTGATATTTTCTGTCGATATGTCGAGATCTACCATGATCCCTCGGTTCCTTGGTCAAGGCAACCACTCCTTCATTATCACAGAAAATCTCCATGGGCTCCTTTATGGTAGGTACAACTCCAAGATCACCGAGGAAGTTCTTCAACCATATTACCTCCTTCGACGCTTCGCTCGCTGCAATGTACTCCGATTTGCACGTTGAATCAGCTACGGTTTCCTGTTTGGAACTCTTCCAAGTCACTGCTCCTCCATTAAGGGTAAAGACCCAGCCCGACTGCGAACGGTAGTTGTCCCTGTTGATTTGAAAGCTGGCGTCACTATACCCTCGCACCTTCAAGTCATCACTCCCCCCGAGAACTAAGAACCATTCCTTCGTCCTCTAAAGGTACTTAAGGATATTCTTGACTGCAATCCAATGGGCTCCACCAGGGTTCCCTTGATATCTACTAACCATGCTCAAAGCAAAGGCTACATCTGGGCGAGTAGAAGTCATAGCATACATGATTGAGCCAACTGCGGAAGTGTATGGTACTCGGCTTATTTCTGCTATTTCAGCTTCGGTACTCGGACTTTGAGTCTTACTCAACTTGGCATTACTTTGTATCGGTAATTCTCCCTTCTTCGAGTTTTCCATACTAAAATGTTTTAGTACTTTATCTAAGTAAGTGTTCTGACTAAGTCCTATTAGTCTCTTACTTCGCTCTCTCACTATCCTTATTCCCAAAATATAGGAAGCTTCTTTGAGGTCCTTCATAGCGAAGCACTTCCCGAGCCAGGACTTAACCTCCTGCAGAGTCGGGATGTCGTTTCCTATGAGCAATATGTCATCGACATACAAAACGAGAAAGCTAACTATGCTCCCACTGGATTTGACATATACACATGATTCATCTTCGCTTCGTACAAATCCAAACTCTTTGACTTTCTCATCGAAGCAAAGATTCCATCTGCAAGACGCTTGCTTAAGTCCATAAATGGACTTCTCAAGCTTACACACTCTATTCGGATGCTTCGGATCAACAAAACCCTATGGCTAAGCCATGTAAACATCCTCAGCCAACTTCTCGTTAAGGAAAGCGGTTTTGACATCCATTTGCCAATTCTCATAATCATGAAATGCGGCAATAGCTAGCATCACTCTAATAGATTTAATCTTCGCAACTGGTGAGAAGGTCTCATCATAGTTAACTCCAGGAGTTTGAGTAAAGCCCTTCGCAACCAATCACGCCTTATATGTGTGTACGTTTCCATCCATGTCGGTCTTCTTCTTGAAGATCCATTTGCACCCAACGGTCTTACGTCCGGACACATTATCAACCAAATTCCAAACTTGGTTGTCATACATGGACAGGATCTCGCTGTCCATTGCCTCTTTCCATTTCACAGACTCCGGGCCTGCCATGGCTTCCTTAAAGCTATTAGGTTCATCTAGATTTATTAGTGTACCATCACTAATATACGTGTCCCCTTCGGTAGTAATATGAAAACCATAAAACTGGGGTTGAACTCTAACTCTTTCGGAACGTCTAAGAGGTAAGGATAGGTCAATCGGCTCAACCGGAGTTTCCTCCTCGGGTTGAGTGCCAGCGGTAGAGGTTCCTTCATCTATCGACTCTTGAATCTCTTCAAGCTCGATTTGCCTCCCACTGTCTCCTTGGCTTATGAGTTCTCGCTCTCAAAAAACTCCTCTCCTCGCAACGAAGACTACATTGTCCTTCGGTCTATAGAAGAGATATCCAAAGGATCTCTGCGGGTAGCCGACGAAAATACATCGCTCACTTCGAGGTTCGAGCTTGTCGTGAGTGTCTCATCTTACGAAAGCCTCACAACCCCAAACCTTGATATGTGCCAATGAGGGAACTTTCCCTGTCTACATCTCGTGAGGTTTTTTGGCAACCTTCTTAGTAGGGACTCGGTGAAGGATATGGGCGGCAGTCTCCAAGGCATACCCCTAAAATGAGATAGATAGTGAAGCACGACTCATCATAGAGCGAACCATGTCTAACAAGGTTCGATTACGCCTTTCTGCTACACCATTCAACTATGGTGTCCTAGGTGGTGTCAATTGTGAAACTATTCCACACTCCTAGAGATAGTCGTGGAATTCAAGACTTAGGTACTCTCCTCCTCGATCGGATCGAAGCATCTTGATTTTCCTGCCCAATTGATTCTCCACTTCATTCTTGAACTCTTTGAACTTTTCAAACGTTTCTGACTTTTGCTTGATTAAGTAGATATACCCATATCTACTATAGTCATCGGTGAAAGTCACATAGAAGCGGTTTCCATCCTTTGTGGTTGATCTAAACGGTCCACATACATCGGTATGTATGAGGTCCAATAGACCCTCACCCCATTCACATGTACTAGTGAAGGGTGACTTAGTCATCCTTCCAAGCAAACAAGACTCGCATGTGTCATCTTCCCTAAGGTCGAATGACTCCAACACTCCATCCTTTTGGAGTTGGGTTATGCGTTTCTTGTTGACATGTCCAAGACGACAATGCCACAAGGATGCTCTATCCATACTATTGGAAGAATCCATGCATAAAACATCATTTCCTAAGTTATCTACAATCATAACAGTTTCATAAATTCCATTACACGATATTGCTTCAAAATATAAGACACCATTTAGATAAGCAAGAATAGAACCATTTTCATTATTAAAAGAAAATCTAAAACCTTGTCTAAACAAACCATGAAATGAAATGATGTTTCTTGCCATTTCTGGCGAATAGCAACAATTGTTCAAATCTAAACATAAACCATTCCTAAGCACTAAAGAATACACTCCAATCTTGGTCACAGGCGACGATCTTCTGTTCCCCATGATTAGATTTATTCTTCCATGCTCCACATCCCTATTTCTTCTTAGTCCCTGCAATTCAGAACAAATATGGTAACCACAACCGGTATCAAGGACCCAAGAAATAGCATGAGATGAATTGTTAGATTTAATTGCGTATATACGTGCGAAAGACGGCTTGATCTTTCCTTCCCTTATGGCTTGCAGGTAGTCTGGGCAGCTTCTCTTCCAATGCCCTATTTTATGGCAATGATGGAACTCTGCCTCCTTTGGGTTAGGGTTAGGCTTAGCGGGATCAACTTTGGTCCCACTAGAGGAGGAACCATCTCGGGACTTTCCCTTGCGGTGGCTCTTATACGGAGCCTTCCTCTTCTTGCCTCTTCCTTGCCCAATGGCCAAAACAGGAGCAGCGGGTGGATTGGGAGTGGGTGCAACAGACTTGTCCTTGAGGTTGCTTTAAGTAACCCTAAGGAGACCTTGGAGCTTACTTAGGGTGACCTCTTCTTTGTTCATGTGGTAGGTCATCCTAAATTGATTGTAACACGGAGGCAAAGAGTGAAGCACCATGTTGATCGCCAAGTCTTCCCCAAAGTCAACATTCAACTTGCGAAGACGATCGATATACCTTTGCTTCTTTTGCAGGTGCACGGTAAGAAATTCTCCATGACCCATTTTGGCGGAAATCATGTTAGTGAAAATCTTGTAACGCTCTTTCCTCGCGTTCTGGTGGTATCTCTCCAACAAGTCTTGGTGCATTTCGTACGGATACATGTCCTCATAGGACTTTTGGAATTCGACGTTCATAATTGCTTTCATGATGCAATGTACCTTCGTTGCGTCACGTTCATGAGTCTCAAAAGCAGTCATTTCAGCCGGAGTAGCGATTTCTGGGTTGATTGTCTCGAGCTTCTCATCGAGGACATACTCCTTGTCCTCGTAGTGAGCAATTGTGCGAATGTATCTTATCCATTCGCTAAAGTTCGTTCCATCGAAAGTCACCTTTTGACAAAGGCTCATCAATGTGAATGAGCTAGCAGCAGCGTTGTTCGCGTTCGACATCTACAAATAGAAAGGACAAAGATAGATTAAAATTTGAATCCCTAATAATCACCCAATAAGAAAATTTAGGGCTAGGATCCAACAACAATATTTACATATTAGAAAATGGATGCCGTAATCTAACATGAAAACAATTTGAAGGTAAGTGAATGACGATTCACTAATTCTCCACCATGAAAACATAACTTTAAGTTCTAAATGATGGGTTTTAGCCATAAGAACTTTCCTATGTGCGCATGCAAAACCCTAATGCTTGGATCTAGGCTTTCTAATTAAACATGCTATGAATCCAAGACTTATAATGACTATTTAGGTGTAATAACAATATTGAAACAGATCTAGAATCATACCTTTGAATTCCTTGTTGATCTTGTTGTCTTGGAGCTTCTAGAGTCACAATTGTCACTCCTCTAATGGCTTACAAACACCAAATAGCAAGGAGGATGATTTGAGAGAGAGGAGAGGGGAGGAAATCGGCCAGGGTTTCTATGCTTTAGATGAAGTGCCGATTTCCATTAGCCATAGGGTCTATTTATACTTGTAGACTCCTTAAGGGTTACAACGTAAACCCTAATTGGATAATCTTCTCTTAAGGCTATCCAAATCCTTTCCATAGATATCCCCTTGGATGATTTGAAGCTATCCTAGCTTCTAGAATCCGTCCATTGCATATCTATATGGATTTACAGTCTAAAGTTTAACTATCAAACAATTGACAGTTTATACCCTCTTATTTAATTAATCTCTTTAAGTCACCAAATTAATTCCAATTAATTCTATGACTTACATTAATCAAATAACAATATATTTTTCTTTATATTATTCTCATAATATATTAATAATATTTACTCTCTCTTAATAAATCATCCTATCAAGTTGCTATGGTGAAGGCTGTTGGATTAGTGTCTAAGTCCATAACTATTTTGGTATGTACTTGACCCGATGGTGCATGGTCCTTTTGGGTTGCCTTCACCAAAGCAACTTGATTGGAGAAATAAATAAAGAGAGAGAGGTTATTATGATTTATTAATATGTTATAAGGATAATATATTAAAGGAGAAATCATATTTGTTTAATTAATATTGGTCAATAACTAATTAAGAATTAATTTTGTGATCAAGTGTAATTAATTAAACTAGAGGGGCTGAATTGTAATTATGTGATAGTTACAAAATAAGGTAAGAATTATCTTATAAGTATGGTGAACGAATTTAAGGTTGGAAAGCCTTAGAATTTGAGTATGATAAGGATTCAAGGATTATCTTATTGGTTGCTTAATGGATAATCAACTAGATAAGGATAATGACTGAAACCCTATCTTTACACCTATATAAACACCCCTAGGGTTATGAATTCGTGTATCCCCTTCCCAAGAAGTCCCAAACACAAATTCTAACCTCCCTCCTCTCTCTATATACCTTCTCCACTTGCTTATGGTGTTTGTGAGCCATCAGAGGAGTGACACTTGTGACTCTTTGCTTTCCAAGGTCAATTCAAGGAGGAATTGGATTGTTATTGCTATATAACAATCAAGGTATGTTCTTAAACCTATTTACATGTGAATTCTGATTTCCATATGCTAGTATTAGGGTTCAAAGTCTTGGATTCAAAGTATGTACAATAGAGAAACCTAGATCCGAGCTTTAGGGTTTGTATGAGCACATAGGATGTCTTATGACCAAAACCCATCAGTGGTATCAGAGCCATGATTGGTTTCTATTGTATTGATGCTTGATGTAACTGAAAATCGTGTTTTGGCCTCACTGTTCGACCTGACTCGGCGAGTCACTCTTGGACTCGGCGAGTCAGCCTTACTCGGCGAGTTCCAGAGGGTGACTCGGCGAGTCGGTGCGTCAGACAGTGCTTATCTCGGGATTTCTTGCTGTTTTTGCATTGGGATAATTACCTTATCATGTTAGATTAATATTAATCCGATTATATGATATATTTGACTATAATTATAATCTAATTGAAGATATTTATCAATTAATAGGATAATTGTTTCCTTATAAGATAATTGATTAATTATTTTAAGTAAATTGATAAATTATTTTGCAAGAAATCATCAAATATGGATAATTATGTGATTAAATGTTAATTTGAATTATTTGTTATTTGATCCTTGTTGTTGTGAAAAGTTTCATATTTGGCCCTTTAGGTTTTATAGTTTAAAATTTGAACCCCAAAAAGTTTTGTTGTTTTGAAATTTAAATAGTTGAAACCCTAATGTTTTGAAAAAGGTTTCAAAACTTGCCCTCAAGTTTTGGAATTTAAATTTTGATTAAATAGTTTATTTTTGATGCATATTTAAATTCTAAACCCTAATGTGTTGAAATGTTTCAAAACTTTCCCTCAAGTTTTGGAATTTAAAAGTTGATTAAAAGTTTAATTAGGAATGTTAAATTCTAAAACTCTAGTATAGTTTTGAAAAAGTTCAAATCACACCCTTATGGTTTTATTAATTAATTAAGGTGTATAATTAAAAGAGATTTAATAAATCCATAAAAGTTTAGGTTAACCATTTAATTAAAAGTATAATTGTTATAGTTAACCACATAGTATTTTAAAAGTTATAAAATACACCTTATACTATATATAACATTAAAAGTCTAACATTATATATATGTATAACTAAAAGTCAGTCTTACCGTTAGTAGGCCTCATTCACGAAGCTGGTCTATAAGGGGTGTTTAAGGAAATTGCCTATAAAATGGCGATTGAATGGGTATCCACTCTTACCCACCGCACTCTTGACTAGTGGAGGGTCGTTAGCCGAACGGGTAGGATAGGACGAAACCTTCCATTATAAGTATAATGAATTACTAAAGTAACTAAATGTTTTTCATAAAATTCCCAATCTTAGTTACTTAGGCAAAAGTGAATTGATGCAATTCCATGAAATTACACTTTGTGCTCTTGCGAAGACGTTAGTGGAGCGTGTGTGGTTAACCGGCACACTAAATGGGTCTAAGCAAAGGTAGCAAAGGGTGACTCAATGTTTGTCATAGTTCGGTGGAGCGTGTGTGGTTTACCGGCACATCGAATAGGTGATTGTAACATGTGAGGGCACCATGTAGTTTGCATGGTTATTCACACCCGCTTTGTGATCCTCGGCATCCCAGTCACAAACAAGAGGGGCATATCGAGATATAAACATGCCATTGAAAGTTCAATGTATCTCAAAGGATCTAGGAGTTTTCATAGATTTAAAACTTAAATTTCTTTTTCGTTTTTCATGGTGGAAATTAGTGAATCGTCATTCACTTACCTTCAAATATTCTGCAACTAGATTACGGCATCCCTTTTCTAGGTTGTAGCGTATTGTGTTGGGTCCTAGCCTTGGAATTTCATTTGGGTGATCTACCAAGGACTCAATCTATCAACTAACTTGAATTCGTTTTTCTCCCGTTTTGTAGATGTCAAAGTTCGACAACTATGGTCTTCTCAAATCCCGTGGAACAAGCATTCCTCATGAAGATGGTATTCCACGATTTGATCGAGGAACAAGAAATCATGCTTCACTTCCTCCTCCTCCTCCTATTGTTCTCCCCAACCCACAAGATCGAAGAATTGAAAGGTTTAATATCACTAAAGCCTTATTGGAAATGAAACATGAAGATGGTAAACCCGTGTGTGCCCACGTTCTAGGAATGAAATCACACATTGATAGGTTGATAATGTTGGGTGTGTCATTCCCAAATGAGTTGGCTGTGAATTGGGTTTTGCAGTCACTTCCAGAATCATATAATGAGTTCAAAAGAAAGTATTATATGATGAATCATGACGACAACCTCATTGACCTAACTTACATGCTCATTGCTGCTGAATCAGAAATGATTTGGCGAAGCAATGGAGCACATTTGTTGGGAAAGTCAACCGACCATACTTCCGAGGACGTTCTAGGAGAACCGACCTGCGTTTGCTGCCAAAAGAAAGGGCGTTGGATACAAGTCTGCCACAAGAGCCTGAAGAGTCCAAAAGATGGGAGAGTCAAAGAGTATGGCTACACTTCAGGTAAAATCCACTATCTAACTCCATTAAGTTCCTATTCATTGATTCTTAATACATAATGTGATATGATTGCATTTGAATGTTTTGTAGGATCGGTGAAAAGAAAGGAAGCTTGGTAAAAGAGCAAGAAGAATCTAATCACAAGGAATGGATCTTGATCGCATGGACTTGAAGATTAGATTTTGAGCTTAGAAAGTTATGATAGAGTTGTTAGAAATTTTCTTTTGTACATAGTTTTCAATGGATTTTGCATTGTAAGGACAAAATTTTCCGCTGCTTTTATAAATAAAAATAAATTTTCGTTTGACTTATTTATTTGTTTATTTCCTTGCAATGAAATCGTTATGAAAATTGATGTTTGAATATTTCTACAACGAATGGATATGATTCTTGTTTATGTTATCTATGGAAATGTCAACAATTTACCAAATAGGGAGAGTTTCTCATTACCCAAAGTTTCAATCGGACAGAAATTTGGAATCATGCAACTTGGTTGCATGATGAATGAGAAATTCATATTTGGAAAATAGACCAATTCATTGACAAAGTGTCAAGTGAAGGACTAAGAGATCGAGTACACAAAGTTGTGTGTTGATCAAAGTCCACCATAAGAGTAACAATGATATTCGTCATGATTTACTAAAGGTTTAGTAAATATGATTATACTTACAAGATTAAGTGTAATTCTGAATTGATTAAAGGGTTTAGATCAATAGCAGAGCGAATAAGAAGAATCAAGTAGGCAGAAAGATAAAAGTTTCTCCATTCTAAGAAGAAGGGAGAGTAGCTTTTATGCTTTATGATATGTCTTAGTGATTAAGAACCATATCTCAATTGATCCTCTAAGTGAGTCTTAGTACAATTGTATGTCTAAGAAGAGGAATCAAGATTTGAAGAAATGGTTAAATCAAGAAGTCTATCATACTTCGTTCCAATAACAAGTCTTAGAGTTAAGATTGTGACAATGAGTGAAAAGAATTAAAGGTTTATAACATTCATCAAATGTAGGAAGTTGTGATGTCTTGAATAAGACAAGGACCAACTTGGACCAATTTATGAAGTGTTTTGATAAAAGCTACACTAACTCTTGAATATTTGTTTGTCAAGAAATGTTTTGACAAGAGAATCGTATATGTCAAGGAGTCAGTGGGAGTCTTAATGGTCTTGAAAGGTTTCAAGAACAAATCAAATAAACCTAATCGATCATCACTAGCACACGAGTTGAGGTTTACAACCTATCGTGTTGACATTATTTTGATTTTTTTTGCCAATCCAATCGAGTTAATTATGCATATGAGTTCTATGAGTTCTCATTTTGAACGCATAAAAGGCAAAGCACCTTAATCAATGGAAGGTACATTGATAAGAAAAGGTGAGCCGCTTAACTACTTGGAAGGCATGGTGGGCAGCTGTGCTACCATAAGGCAAGAAATCAAGATTAAGAAAGTTCGGTCCATATGAATTTGAATTTGCCATAAACTTTGGTTTTAACAAATTCACATGGATAGGAACACATACACCGCTCAAATCTAAGTGTCATAAGATTTCCTCCTTCATGAAAATGATTGTGAGAAAATGCTTTCACTAAGAAAGATTTTAAGAAGATAGTGATTGTAAAATTGCATTCTCGAATTCAATTATGGTTACGGCATCCCTTTCCATAATTTGAATTGTGAGGTTTGGCAATTAGTCTTAATTGTTTAGACACACATATGAACTATCGAAGACAAAGGTGTATAAGTTCAAGAAGCATTGATAAAGGATTATCAAAGCACTAAGTATTAGAAACATGAACTTAAGAAATTCAATAAGTATTGTTTTCTGAAAGTTAAGATGTTTATGAATACATGTCGAAGCTAGTGGGAGCATAAGTGTTATGTTTTATAATAATCATCATGATAGTAGGAGCATAAATGTTATGATTGTATGATTATTAAGGAAAGTATTGCAAGGTTAGCAATATTAATTATAGAAAACAAGAGTCATACTTTGCAAAGTTTTAAGAGTTGAAAGGTTGTTTTGCTATAATTAAGGGAGAGAATATTATGCTTCATTTCAAATCTAAAGGATTAGGTTGAGAAATGTTAATAAATTTAGTCAAAGTTACATAGTGTGTTCTTAAAATTTCGATTATGATTACGGCATCCCTTTTCACAATTCGAATTTTGAGAACATAGCAAATAAAACATTATGCGTCGTGTCCCATACGCTTAGGGTATAGGATCGATTGCAAATGCTTTAATGTTGAACCATTCTAAAATTTTCCAAATGTCGAGCGCATTTAGAGGGAAAAGGGACTAGAATTGGTTTTGACTAAAATAATTAAACAACTATCAAAGGACAATCCAAGTTCGACGAGGATTGGTCACTTGTGAGTAGTTGGAAGTATAGTATTGGAAAATATGGAAATGTTTCCATATTGGATGGACCATATTGACATCATTACGAATAGATAAGATTCTATCAAGAATGAGTTGTCATATGGAACATATGGAAGTGTGTCCATATTGGGAATTGAATATTGAGAAATCTAGATTAGAAACTTCTATGCAAAAGGATGTTCAAAGAAAGTACTTTGAGTGAGAGACATCACATCTATGGAATTGTCTTGTAACAATCTCCGATAGAAGACTTTGTAATATCATTGCGATAGTCTTTGTGACTTTGGTGCAGTGACATTACGAAAGGATAGTTGCATAGAATGTTGGAATCTAGCATATTCTATAAGTAGCAAGAATTTGATATTCTTTAACTTATGAAAAACGGATTTGGAGTTGTGAAATGAGAAGGATTGGAAATGTGTTCAATGTGATCTATTTCACAAAGTAAGAACCATAGGTAAACATTGTGTGCATGCTAGGAGCATGAGACAAGTGTTGGAATTCAAGTAAGAAGTTGATTACCCGAAATGACAAATAATGAGTAATCAATATGGTGATAAATAAAAGGTGTTTCATTTATACTCAAGGGTTTGAGGCCATATGGGATTAGTATTATGCTTGTGTTTCACATTTGCATGTTTTGACTTCCAGAATAATTGAGTTTATTAAGAATAATCAAATTATTCAAACGGGCCACAGTCATTCATATGTTGGAAGTAGATATGAATGAAGACTGTCGTGAATTGGTGTGTGGAATGTCTAGAAAAGTATTAGACATAAGCAAATGTTTGCTGCAACGTTCATGAGTGCTTATGAATGTGATTTGAGCATTGGATTAGACCCACGCTCACTTGGATCACTCCATGGATTGTATCACGAGTGATTGGTGAGACGATAACATCTTATATTCTTGAAACCGAGATGTGTGAGTTGTATCTTGCAAATCGGTTACACATTGATAATATGTAAACGCACCAGTAACTTGGTGTTATAAAACATATTGTTGTGTGTGATTCGGTGCGTGAGTACAAGCAAACATTGTATCAAAGTTTATCCGTTCCTTTTATCCAAAGTAGGATAAAAGCGATATCTTTGGGCCCCTCGATGGTTTAGTGATGACAAACGTAAATGCTCGGCCGGGCTAGGGCTAATTTGATTTGTTCAATTAGTCAGTCGTCATAAATCGAAAATCGAGATATAGTACAAAGAGAATGATTTGAAATCATATCTCATATGATATCTAGAATGGAGGAATATATGATCCCTTATCTAAGGACACGCGTATTTGATATGATCAGAGTTGACAGCGGCTTTGGAAAGCTACGATTGCAGATCGGGATCTGAAGTTATACGCAGAATAGTTATTAGACTTATCCAAGTGGGAGACTGTTGGATTAGTGTCTAAGTCCATAACTATTTTGGTATGTACTTGACCCGATGGTGCATGGTCCTTTTGGGTTGCCTTCACCAAAGCAACTTGATTGGAGAAATAAATAAAGAGAGAGAGGTTATTATGATTTATTAATATGTTATAAGGATAATATATTAAAGGAGAAATCATATTTGTTTAATTAATATTGGTCAATAACTAATTAAGAATTAATTTTGTGATCAAGTGTAATTAATTAAACTAGAGGGGCTGAATTGTAATTATGTGATAGTTACAAAATAAGGTAAGAATTATCTTATAAGTATGGTGAACGAATTTAAGGTTGGAAAGCCTTAGAATTTGAGTATGATAAGGATTCAAGGATTATCTTATTGGTTGCTTAATGGATAATCAACTAGATAAGGATAATGACTGAAACCCTATCTTTACACCTATATAAACACCCCTAGGGTTATGAATTCGTGTATCCCCTTCCCAAGAAGTCCCAAACACGAATTCTAACCTCCCTCCTCTCTCTATATACCTTCTCCACTTGCTTATGGTGTTTGTGAGCCATCAGAGGAGTGACACTTGTGACTCTTTGCTTTCCAAGGTCAATTCAAGGAGGAATTGGATTGTTATTGCTATATAACAATCAAGGTATGTTCTTAAACCTATTTACATGTGAATTCTGATTTCCATATGCTAGTATTAGGGTTCAAAGTCTTGGATTCAAAGTATGTACAATAGAGAAACCTAGATCCGAGCTTTAGGGTTTGTATGAGCACATAGGATGTCTTATGACCAAAACCCATCAAAGGCAACCCAAAAGTACCATGCATAACCGGGTCAAATATTTGCCTAATATAGTTGCAGCCTTAGACACTATTCCAACAGTCTCCCACTTGGATAAGTCTAGTAACTATATGCACAAATACAATTCGGCTTGCAATCGTAGCTCTCAAAGACGCTGTCAAACTCTGATCTAATCAATCTTGTCCTTTAGATAAGGGATCGTACAGTCCTCTGTTAGATATCATGCTGACAATCCTATGGAATGGTTAGTCAAGCATTTAGGTTTCTCGATCTCTGACTTATTTGACACAGAACTTAATCGAACACATCAATTCAGTTCTGACCGGGCCCGGTACATAAGTCAAAATAAATCATCGAGCGGCCGAGATATCGCTTTTACCTTCTTAGATAAAAGTTACAGATAAACTTCGACTTATATGCATTTACTTATTCATTAACCAACTATACACAACAATGCTTTTTATAACACCGAGTTACTGATGTGTTTTCGCATTATCAATGTACAATCAATTAACAAATAACAAACCATATATCTAGGTTTTAAGACTATATGATATTATCGTCTTGCGATCATCTTTTTATATCATATTCCATAAGATGATTCCAGCAAGCGCGGGTTTGTTCCAATGCTCAAAACTAGTTCATAAGCACTCATGAATGTTGCAGCAACCCTTTGCTATGTCTAACACCATTTAGACAATCTACACACCAATTCATGACAATCTTCATTCATATCTACTTCCAACATATGAACGATTGTGGACAATTTGAACAATTCGATTATTCCTAATAAATTCAATTATTTTGGAAGTCAAAACATGCAAAGTGAAACAATAGCTAAACAATTAACATAAGATAGTAACATTACTCATAAATAAAACTCCTTTATTTAATCACCAAATGTTAATTACATTTATCTATTACATGTTTCTAATACTATCTAATCTATGCTAATATCATCCTTCAGCCCAATACTCCTAGCATGCTGCAACTGCTTAACCCTACTCAGTCCCTTCGTAAGCGGATCTGCTGGGTTATCTTCTGATGATATCCTCTTCACTACGAGTTGTCCTTCTTCAACACGATGTCTTATGAAGTGATATTTTCTGTCGATATGTCTTGATCTACCATGATCCCTCGGTTCCTTGGTTAAGGCAACCGCTCCTTCGTTATCACAGAAAATCTCCATGGGCTCCTTTATGGCAGGTACAACTCCAAGATCACCGATGAAGTTCTTCAGCCATATCGCCTCCTTCGACGCTTCGCTCGCTGCAATGTACTCTGATTCGCACGTTGAATCAGCTACAGTTTCCTGCTTGGAACTCTTCCATGTCACCGCTCCTCCATTCAGGGTAAAGACCCAGCCTGACTGCGAACGGTAGTTGTCCCTGTCGGTCTGAAAACTGGCGTCACTATACCCTCGCACCTTCAAGTCATCACTCCCTCCGAGGACTAAGAACCATTCCTTCATCCTCCGAAGGTACTTAAGGATATTCTTAACCGCAATCCAATGTGCTCTGCCAGGATTCCCTTGATATCTGCTAACCATGCTCAAAGCGAAGGCTATATCAGGGCGAGTACAAGTCATAGCGTACATGATTGAGCCAACTGCGGAAGCGTATGGTACTCGGCTCATTTCTGCTATCTCAGCTTCGGTACTCGGACTTTGAGTCTTACTCAACTTGGCATTACTTTGTATCGGTAATTCTCCCTTCTTCGAGTTTTCCATACTAAAACGTTTTAGTACCTTCTCCAAGTAAGTGTTTTGACGAAGTCCAATTAGTCGCTTACTTCTTTCTCTTACTATCCTTAGAATAATAGAAGGAGATCATACTTGTGTGATGGTCCTCACTTGATCCGAGATTGTCCGAAGAAAAAGACATTTTATGTGATCGTGTTGTAAGAAGAAGAAAAAAAAAGCTCACATGAGTTCCATGTGACTTCTAAACTCTATGGCAAAAGACGAGACATGGTTCTAAGGTAGGAAGTCTCATGCTAGTCGAAGCCAATGTGAATGGAGTAAATACCAAGGCGCTAATAGATTCAGGTGCGACTCACAAATTCCTTTCTGAAAATGAAGCAAAGAGATTGGGGATCCACTACATGAAAGAAGAAGGCCAATTGAAGGTTGTCAATTCTCTATCCAATCATATCATATGAGCTTTCACTTGGAGTACTCATGAAAATCACAGAATGGGAAGGCACCATTGATTTGGTAGTCGTACCCATGGACGACTACAACACGGTATTAGGAATGGAATTCCTAGAAGAAGTACATCCATGGTCATTCAAAAATGATAACAATATGTGTATTTCTAAAGGTACAATCATCGTACCTCTGGAAAGGACTAGAACAAGGTCTCGAACACAATCGACTATGATGTTTAACAAAGACCATAAAGAAGTCGTGAAGATACTGAACAATACCCTAAGTTGGAAGAAGGAACATAATTCACAAGCGAATAGTAATCATAATGATCGAATTAAGAAGTATGTGAGACCAAACAACATAGTTCAAGGTATCGACACATGTCGATGCAAGATGGGGTCGCGATCACCCTTGAGAATTGGTTTGGTATTCCATGAGGCTACAAGAAGACCCAAAATAGGCAAAGTAGTAAGAAAACAAGTGATACCTCACCTGAAAGATCGCTATACAAAAAGACTCGACGTGGACATCAAGGGTTTAAGTGGAGGAAGGTGTCATGGACCAAGTTTCTGGAAAATTCCACGATCGTTTAGAGAACTCTGGCATGATCAAATATACTTGAGAAGGCTCTAGAGAGATCAGGAATGCTCTACGAAACCCTGGAATATGCTAGAAAATTATAGATGTCTGTGGAGCAAATGAGAACGATCTGGAATAATCAAGAGGGCACTAGACGAAGCTAGAACGACCCAGAAGACTTTGGAACGATCTACAACATGCTAGATCATACAATGACGATTTGGATAATGTCTGGACGACCTAGAAATTAAATGATGTAGAATATGTAATAAATGCAACATGATTAACTAAAGGAATCCAATAATGCAACGTTATACATTTAGTAGCGAGTTTACACTATTGTAAATCATGTCATAATTCCAAGTTTATATACAGTATCACTCGATAAAACGTATACAACACCAAAACCCTGAAGGTTGAAACATCTACGTTATTGGACTAACCAAATGAGATCTCAACATATATAAAAGTCTTTCGATCGAACTCTAATACTTATCGGTAACTTGTTTAATAAATCGAAGCAAAAGTTAGACCTGATATTTGTCGTCTACAGCGATGGTTTCGTAAGCATTTTGAAGCTCCTTCACGCCATAGTTCGTCGAATAGGGAAATTGTGTCCCGCCAAATTTCCAGAAATAACCATTGGAGTTTGGGCGCTGATCGAGAAGCGGCCACCCATTTGTCGGAGCGTTTGGTTTTTTGGCCAATACTGGGACTCTTGACCTTGGTGAGCGGCAACCAAGTTTGTTTTGCTTAAATGGCGAAGGGGAAAAGGCTGAGAGGTGTCTAGTAGGTATAATGAAAGAGAATGCCAATTTCGAGATAAACGCATAAAGTATAGGAGATTTCCGAAGTGGCTACACAATAAAGGAATAAGGTTTTGATTTGATTTGGAGGCTTTGCAATGGTGATGATAGCTGCTCTTTTTCTGTCTCTCTCAAACTTTTTTTTCTCATAACAGAGTACGGATGGACAATGAGCATTAGAAGGCACTAACCGCCAAAATAAATATTTTGCAAATCAAATTTCTTACAATAACTCGTTTTTAACTCTATATTTTTTTCATATTAAAAGTATAGAATTTTGAATATTTCATCTACTATTAAAGTTAAAGTTATACATTAAAAAATATAATATGAAAAATATAATTACGTTATATTATTGATGATATTTTTTATACAAATTGCATTTTAATATTATTTTGTATTAAAATGACATTCGACATTTGCTAAATTCAACCTTTAAATACCAATGAATCATTATGTTGTGATATAACACGATAACCAAAATACACCGTGGACAAAATTTTTGCATATAGCAATTATAGAAAATTGACGAAATTTTGATAACGCATGACATTTAAGTGATTATGAAAAGATATATATTAAACGATGAGAATTGCTTTTTATTTTTTATACCTTCAAATATTCTTTCCCGTTAACATTATTACAAGTGTTATAATTCCATATTTTTTTAACTATCTCATTAAGAGTATATTAGGAATATATAAAATCTAATTAAATTGAATGGTGGAATAATGACACGTGCCATAATATTAGTGAGTAAGAATATTTGTAAGCATAAAAATTTGAGACAATTTAATTTCTCTAACATGAAATGTCTTGAAACATATATTTAATTTAACTTAAATTATATTAGAATGGCTATTTCATTTTCTTGTATAAAAAGTTATAAATAAAACGACTAATAACAATTGTGTTCTAAAAAACTCCAACTACTTGTAGGTTGTAACAGATTTCGTATTAACTTAAAATCATATTAAAAGTTAGTTGTAGTCTATATCTTAGAAACTATATAAAGTTCGGTGCAAGAGATATTTATATTTTCATTTATTTCTATTATAACTCTTTTATATATATATATATATATATATATATATATATATATATATATATATATATATATATATATATATATATATATATATATATATATATATATATGGAGTGGTTCAAATGAAAACCACAAAAAAATTAAGAACTCTAAGAACCTTGATTTCATAGTTATTAAACATTTGGATGCTTATTAAACATATAAAAATCCTAACTTTTTTATGTCTTTTTTGCTAATAAAAGGGCAAATTCAAAATTTTACAGTTTAATATTTTCATTCATATTTTAACAAAGAAAAAACATATTTCATAATTGAATATAGTCTTTTACAATTTAATATACAAAAACCACAACTTAATACAACCATTTTACAATAATTCAAATTTTCAAAAAAATCAAACCATAAATCTACCACCACGACTAACTAACACACGTTGCTACCAACCATCTATGTCAATGTCGCTACCATCATTCTTTCAAAATCATATCTGTATACTATATTCACAATTTAATATATCTATTAATTCACTAATTTAGAGTTTAATGCTAAAAAAATTGTAAATAACAACACATTTTTACATATTCATGCAACACAAAAAATTAATACATTCACAGCTTAATATAATAAATTT
Organism: Lactuca sativa; assembly: GCF_002870075.4. Classification (NCBI taxonomy): domain Eukaryota; kingdom Viridiplantae; phylum Streptophyta; class Magnoliopsida; order Asterales; family Asteraceae; genus Lactuca; species Lactuca sativa. The sequence goes on from NC_056629.2 coordinate 196,618,018, forward strand.
CCAGTTTAATACACAAAAAGTATGTATTCACAACCATATTATCAAATTAAAACTCTTACAGTCAATTAATAAAATTGACAAAAAAAAAAACATTCATTTGTAGTTTAAAATTTATAAAACAGTAAATTACGCGAATGGTCCATGTGGCTTAGTATAAATTGCACGCTTGGCCCCTAACTTATTTTTCTAACTCGGATTGTCCTCAAGTTTTAATTGTGTACTGCGTCTAGTCCCTATTTTAACAATCTGTCAGTTGTTTCCGATAGATACCCCACGTGCCTTGCACGTTAGGGGTATAATAGTCATTTGCGATTGCCAACGTTCTACCGCCAAGAAATAAAAGATGTACCTAAACCCTGAAGGTTAAAACATCTACGTTATTGGACTAACCAAATGAGATCTCAACATATATAAAAGTCTTTCGATCGAACTCTAATACTTATCGGTAACATGTTTAATAAATCGAAGCAAAAGTTAGACCTGATATTTGTCGTCTGCAGCGATGGTTTCGTAAGCATCTTGAAGCTCCTTCACGCCATAGTTCGCCGAATAAGGAAATTGTGTCGCGCCAAATTTTCAGAAATAACCATTGGAGTTTGGGCGCTGATCGAGAAGCGGCCACCCATTTGTCGGAGCGTTTGGTTTTTGGCCAATACTTGGACTCTTGACCTTGGTGAGCGGCAACCAAGTTTGTTTTGCTTAAATGGCGAAGGGGAAAAGGCTGAGAGGTGTCTAGTAGGTATAATGAACGAGAATGTCATTTTCGAGATAAACGCAGAAAGTATAGGAGATTTTAGAAGTGGCTACAAAATAAAGGAATAAGGTTTTGATTTCATTTGGAGGCTTTGCAATGGTGATGATAGCTGCTCTTTTTCTTTCTCTCTCAAACTTTTTTTTGTCATAACAGAGTACGGATGGACAATAAGCATGAGAAGGCACTAACCGCCAAAAAAATATTTTGCAAATCAAATTTCTTATAATAACTCGTTTTTAACTCTATATTTTTTTTCATATTAAAAGTATAGAATTTTGAATATTTCATCTACTATTAAAGTTAAAGTTATACATTAAAAAATATAATATGAAAAATATAATTACGTTATATTATTGATGATATTTTTTATACAAATTGCATTTTAATATTATTTTGTATTAAAATGACATTCGACATTTGCTAAATTCAACCTTTAAATACCAATGAATCATTTTGTTGTGATATAACACGATAACCAAAATACACCGTGGACAAATTTTTTGCATATAACAATTATAGAAAATTGACGAAATTTTGATAACGCATGACATTTAAGTGATTATGAAAAGATATATATTAAACGATGAGAATTGCTTTTTATTTTTTATACCTTCAAATATTCTTTCCCGTTAACATTATTACAAGTGTTATAATTCCATATTTTTTTAACTATCTCATTAAGAGTATATTAGGAATATATAAAATCTAATTAAATTGAATGGTGGAATAATGACACGTGCCATAATATTAGTGACTAAGAATATTTGTAGGCATAAAAAATATGAGACAATTTAATTTCTCTAACATGAAATGTCTTGAAATATATATTTAATTTAACTTAAATTATATTAGAATGGCTATTTCATTTTTTTGTATAAAAAGTTATAAATAAAACGACTAATAACAATTGTGTTCTAAAAAACTCCAACTACTTGTTGGTTGTAGCAGATTTCGTATTAACTTAAAATCATATTAAAAGTTAGTTGTAGTATATATCTTAGAAACTATATAAAGTTCGGTGCAAGAGATATTTATATTTTCATTTATTTCTATTATAACTCTTTTATATATATATATATATATATATATATATATATATATATATATATATATATATATGGAGTGGTTCAAATGAAAACCACAAAAAGATTAAGAACTCTAAGAACCTTGATTTCATAGTTATGAAACATTTGGAAGCTTATTAAACATGTAAAAATCCTAACTTTTTTTTTTTTTTGTCTTTTTTGCTAATAAAAGGGCAAATTCAAAATTTTACAGTTTAATATTTTCATTCATATTTTAACAAAAAAAACATATTTCATAATTTAATATAGTCTTTTACAGTTTAATATACAAAAACCACAACTTAATACAACCATTTTACAATAATTAAAATTTTCAAAAAAATCAAACCATAAATCTACCACCGCGACTAACTAACACACGTTGCTACCAACCATCTATGTCAATGTCGCTACCATCATTCTTTTAAAATCATATATGTATATAAAATCATGTATATTCACAATTTAATATATCTATTAATTCATGTATATAAAATCATGTATCGTCAGATTAAATACTATATTCACAATTTAATATATCTATTATTTCACTAATTTAGAGTTTAATACTAAAAAATTGTCAATAACAATACATTTTTACATATTTATGCAACACAAAAAATTAATACATTCACAACTTAATATAATAAATTTTCAGTTTAATACACAAAAAATATCTATTTACAACCATATTATCAAAGTAAAACTCTTACAGTCAATTAATAAAATTCACAGCTTTAAAAAAACATGCATTTGTAGTTTAAAATTTATAAAACAGTAAATTACGCGAATGGTCCACGTGGTTTAGTATAAATTGCACGCTTGGCCCCTAATTTATTTTTCTAATTCGGATTGTCCTCAAGTTTTAATTGTGTACCACGCCTAGTCCATTTTAACAATCTGTCAATTGTTTCCGTTAGATACCCCACGAGCCTTGCACGTTAGGGGTATAATAGTCATTTACCATTGCCAACGTTCTACCGCCAAGAAATAAAAGATGTACCTAAACCTTGAAGGTTGAAACATCTACGTTATTGGACTAACCAAATGAGATCTCAACATATATAAAAGTCTTTCGATCGAACTCTAATACTTATCGGTAACTTATTTAATAAATCGAAGCAAAAGTTAGACCTGATATTTGTCGTCTACAGCGATGGTTTCGTAAGCATTTTGGAGGCTTTGCAATGGTGATGATAGCTGCTCTTTTTCTGTCTCTCTCAAAATTTTTTTTTGTCATAACAGAGTACGGATGGACAATAAGCATGAGAAGGCACTAACCGTCAAAAAAATATGTTGCAAATAAAATTTCTTATAATAACTCGTTTTTAACTCTATATTTTTTTTCATATTAAAAGTATAGAATTTTGAATATTTCATCTACTATTAAAGTTAAAGTTATACATTAAAAAATATAATATGAAAAATATAATTACGTTATATTATTGATGATATTTTTTATACAAATTGCATTTTAATATTATTTTGTATTAAAATGACATTCGACATTTGCTAAATTCAACCTTTAAATACCAATGAATCATTATGTTTTGATATAACACGTTAACCAAAATACACCGTGGACAAAATTTTTGCATATAACAATTATAGAAAATTGACGAAATTTTGATAACGCATGACATTTAAATGATTATGAAAAGATATATATTAAACGATGAGAATTGCTTTTTATTTTTTATACCTTCAAATATTCTTTTCCGTTAACATTATTACAAGTGTTATAATTCCATATTTTTTTAACTATCTCATTAAGTGTATATTAGGAATATATAAAATCTAATTAAATTGAATTGTGGAATAATGACACGTGCCATAATATCAGTGAGTAAGAATATTTGAAGGCATAAAAAATATGAGACAATTTAATTTCTCTAACATGAAATGTCTTGAAACATATATTTAATTTAACTTAAATTATATTAGAATGACTATTTCATTTTCTTGTATAAAAAGTTATAAATAAAACGACTAATAACAATTGTGTTCAAAAAAACTCCAACTACTTGTAGGTTGTAGCATATTTCGTATTAACTTAAAATCATATTAAAAGTTAGTTGTAGTCTATATCTTAGATACTATATAAAGTTCGGTGTAAGAGATATTTATATTTTCATTTATTTCTATTATAACTCTTATATATATATATATATATATATATATATATATATATATATATATATATATATATATATATATATATATATATATGGAGTGGTTCAAATGAAAACCACAAAAAGATTAAGAACTCTAAGAACCTTGATTTCATTGTTATTAAACATTTGGATGCTTATTAAACATGTAAAAATCCTAACTTTTTTTTTGACTTTTTTGCTAATAAAAGGGCAAATTCAAAATTTTACGGTTTAATATTTTCATTAATATTTTAACAAAAAAAAAATCATATTTCATAATTTAATACAGTCTTTTATAGTTTAATATATAAAAAAACCACAACTTAATACAACCATTTTACAATAATTCAAATTTTCAAAAAAATCAAACCATAAATCTACCACCGCGACTAACTAACACACGTTGCTATCAACCATCTATGTCATTGTCGCTACCATCATTCTTTCAAAATTATATCTGTATATAAAATCTTGTATCGTCAAATTAAATACTATATTCACAATTTAATATATCTACTAATTCACTAATTTAGAGTTTAATGCTAAAAAATTGTAAATAACAATACATTTTTACATATTTATGCAACACAAAAAATTAATATTTTCACAACTAAATATAATAAATTTCCAGTTTAATACACAAAAAGTGTGTATTCACAACCATATTATCAAATTAAAACTCTTACGGTCAATTAATAAAATTGACAAAAAAAACATGCATTTGTAGGTTGAAATTTATAAAACAGTAATTTATGCGATTGGTCCATGTGGTTTAGTATAAATTGCACGCTTGGCCCCTAACTTATTTTCCTAACTCGGATTGTCCTCAAGTTTTAATTGTATACCGCGCCTAGTCCCTATTTTAACAATCTGTCAATTGTTTCCGTTATATACCCCGCGTGCCTTGCACGTTAGGGATATAATAGTCATTTACCATTGTCAACGTTCTACCACCAAGAAATAAAAGATGTACCTAAACCCTAAAGGTCGAAACATCTAAGTTATTGGACTAACCAAATGAGATCTCAACATATATAAAAGTCTTTCTATTGTAACTCTTATATATATATATATATATATATATATATATATATATATATATATATATATAGAGAGAGAGAGAGAGAGAGAGAGAGAGTGGTTCAGATGAAAACCACAAAAAGATTAAGAACTTTAAGAACCTTGATTTCATAGTTATTAAACATTTGGATGCTTATTAAACATGTAGAAATCCTAACATTTTTTTTGACTTTTTTGCTAATAAAAGGGCAAATTCAATATTTTACAGTTTAATATTTTCATTCATATTTTAACAAAAAAAAAACATATTTCATAATTTAATATAGTCTTTTACAGTTTAATATACAAAAACCACAACTTAATACAACCATTTTACAATAATTCAAATTTTCAAAAAAATCAAACCATAAATCTACCACCGCGACTAACTAACACACGTTGCTATCAACCATCTATGTCAATGTCGCTACCATCATTCTTTCAAAATCATATCTGTATATAAAATCTTGTATCGTCAGATTAAATACTATATTCACAATTTAATATATCTATTAATTCACTAATTTAGAGTTTAATGCTAAAAAATTGTAAATAACAATACATTTTAACATATTTATGCAACACAAAAAATTAATATATTCACAACTTAATATAATAAATTTCCAGTTTAATACACAAAAAGTATGTATTCACAACCATATTATCAAATTAAAACTCTATCAGTCAATTAATAAAATTCACAGCTTTAAAAAAACATGCATTTGTAGTTTAAAATTTATAAAACAGTAAATTATGCGAATGGTCCATGTGGTTTAGTATAAATTGCACGTTTGGCCCCTAACTTATTTTTCTAACTCGGATTGTTCTCAAGTTTTAATTGTGTACCGCGCCTAGTCCCTATTTTAACAATCTGTCAATTGTTTCCGTTAGATACCCCACGTGCCTTGCACGTTAGGGTATAATAGTCATTTACCATTGTCAACGTTCTACCGCCAAGAAATAAAAGATGTACCTAAACCCTAAAGGTCGAAACATCTACGTTATTGGACTAACCAAATGAGATCTCAACATATATAAAAGTCTTTCGATCGAACTCTAATACTTATCGGTAACTTGTTTAATAAATCGAAGCAAAAGTTAGACCTGATATTTGTCGTCTACAACGATGGTTTCGTAAGCATCTTGAAGCTCCTTCACGCCATAGTTCGTCGAATAGGGAAATTGTGTCCCGCCAAATTTCCAGAAACAATCATTGGAGTTTGGGCGCTGATCGAGAAGCGGCCACCCATTTGTCGGAGCGTTTGGTTTTTTGGCCAATACTCGGACTCTTGACGTTGGTGAGCGGCAAGCAAGTTTGTTTTGCTTAAATGGCGAAGGGGAAAAGGCTGAGAGGTGTCTAGCAGGTATAATGAACGAGAATGCCATTTTCGAGATAAACGCAAAAAGTATAGGAGATTTTCGAAGTGGCTACACAATAAAGGACTAAGGTTTTGAATTGATTTGGAGGCTTTGCAATGGTGATGATAGCTGCTCTTTTTCTGTCTCTCTCAAACTTTTTTTTGCCATAACAGAGTACGGATGGACAATGAGCATGAGAAGGCACTAACCGCCAAAAAAATATGTTGCAAATCAAATTTCTTATAACAACTCGTTTTTAATTCTATATTTTTTTCATATTAAAAGTAAAGAATTTTGAATATTTCATCTACTATTAAAGTTACAGTTATACATTAAAAAATATAATATGAAAAATATAATTACGTTATATTATTGATGATATTTTTTATACAAATTGCATTTTCATATTATTTTGTATTAAAATGACATTCGACATTTGCTAAATTTAACCTTTAAATACCAATGAATCATTATGTTGTGATATAACACGATAACCAAAATACACCGTGGATAAAAAATTTGCATATAACAATTATAGAAAATTGACGAAATTTTGATAACGTATGACATTTAAGTGATTATGAAATGATATATATTAAACGATGAGAATTGCTTTTTATTTTTTATACCTTCAAATATTCTTTCCCGTTAACATTATTACAAGTGTTACAATTCCATATTTTTTTAACTATCTCATTAAGAGTATATTATGAATATATAAAATCTAATTAAATTGAATGGTGGAATAATGACACGTGTCATAATATTAATGAGTAAGAATATTTGTAGGCATAAAAAATATGAGACAATTTAATTTCTCTAACATGAAATGTCTTGAAACATATATTTAATAAAACTTAAATTATATTAGAATGGCTATTTCATTTTCTTGTATAAAAAGTTATAAATAAAACGACTAATAACAATTGTGTTCTAAAAAACTCCAACTACTTGTAGGTTGTAGCAGATTTCGTATTAACTTAAAATCATATTAAAAGTTAGTTGTAGTCTATATCTTAGAAACTATATAAAGTTCGGTGCAAGAGATATTTATATTTTCATTTATTTCTATTATAACTCTTATATATATATATATATATATATATATATATATATATATATATATATATATATATATATATATATATATATATATATATATATATATATATATATATATATATATATATATATATATATATATATATGTGGAGTGGTTTAAATGAAAACCACAAAAAGTTTAAGAACTCTAAGAACCTTGATTTCATAGTTATTAAACATTTGGATGCTTATTAAACATGTAAAAATCCTAACTTTTTTTTGTCTTTTTTGCTAATAAAAGGGCAAATTCAAAATTTTACAGTTTAATATTTTCATTCATATTTTAGCAAAAAAAAACATATTTCGTAATTTAATACAGTCATTTATAGTTTAATATACAAAAACCACAACTTAATACAACCATTTTACAATAATTCAAATTTTCAAAAAAATCAAACCATAAATCTACCACCGCGACTAACTAACACACGTTGCTACCAACCATCTATGTCAATGTCGCTACCATCATTCTTTCAAAATCATATATGTATATAAAATCATGTATCGTCAGATTAAATACTATATTCACAATTTAATATATATCTATTAATTCACTAATTTAGAGTTTAATGCTAACAAATTGTAAATAACAATACATTTTTACATATTTATGCAACACAAAAAATTAATACATTCACAACTTAATATAATAAATTTCCAGTTTAATACACAAAAAGTATGTATTCACAACCATATTATCAAATTAAAACTCTTACAGTCAATTAATAAAAGTCACAGCTTTAAAAAAAACATGCATTTGTAGTTTAAAATTTATAAAACAGTAAATTACGCGAATGGTCCATGTGGTTTAATATAAATTGCACGCTTGGCCCCTAACTTATTTTTCTAACTCGGATTGTCCTCAAGTTTTAATTGTGTACCGCGCCTAGTCCCTATTTTTACAATCTGTCAATTGTTTCCGTTAGATACCCCACGTGCCTGGCACGTTAGGGGTATAATAGTCATTTACCATTGCCAACGTTCTACCGCCAAGAAATAAAAGATGTATCGCTTATTAGCGTAATCATACACAAACATTCACAGATAAAACCTTTGAAAACCCTTGATCGAAAGAACCCTACATTTGAAGACGACGATGGCGCCTTGGAGGATACGTGCTACCATGGACGAGATTGACGTTGCTCGTCGATATGGTAAGTGTTCACTCCCTCGATCAGTTAGTAACTTAAACAAAAAAATATGTGACTGATGTATCTTCCCCTCAATCTACAGTTGGACATCCGATGATATTCTCTATTCGATTACACCATGGTGGACAGTTTACATAGTTCCCTGGAAGAAAGTACGTCAAAGGCAAGCAAAATTAAGTTGATTTACTAGACACTGACACCTTTTCCATTCACGACATTGACGAGATGATGGAGGAACTTAGGCATATTGATTCAGACCAGACACTGCTCTACTATCAATTCCAGAGACTGTTTAGCGATTTGGATTTTGGGTTATTTGCTTTGGGTTCTGATTAGGATGTTCACCATCTGGGTGCGTATGTTGGTAACCATAAGCTAATAGATGTATATATTGAGCATGGGAAAACAAACTTACACACTTATTCTATGTCCCTAACTTTAGTAAGGTTAAAACCGTTGAAATTAAAAAGCCACCAGCTTGCTCCGAAAGGTTGTTCTTGGAGTGGCATGACTCTCCAATTGAGCATGAGAGTGTTCCAGACCTAACCCTAGTTGACCATGAGAGTGTTCCAGACCAAACACAAGTTGAGAATAATAGTCACTTATACAAAGAACCATCTGTGGTCGACCATGTTGATTTTGAAATGAATTTAGAGAATAGGGATGACGATGATGATGATGATGGTAGTGGAAACAACAATGGCAGTGGAAGTGATGAGTTTGGTGATGATAGTGAGGGTCGAGATAATGATTTTTTTTATTGATGGGGACAATCTCATACATGATGTTGATGTGGATATTAAAGATTTCCATATAAACATTGACAAGGATGTAGAATAGGTTGGAGGTTCTTCTGAAAGTAATGTATTTGAAGATACACAACAAGGTGACTTGGAAGTGATTAACACAGAGGTTTTGTTGTCTGGGTCTTCATCGGATGAAGAAAATGATGGTAAGCGAAGGAAAACTATTAGATCCATACAAAGGGCTTATGAAAATGATGCAGCTTTGGTTAGTGAGCCTTTCTACATTTTTCAAACTTTCAGTTCATCTAAGGAATTTAAGACACAAGTGAAACTACATTCCATAAGGACAAGAAGGGAAATACAATTTGAGAAAAATGATAAGAACAGGGTTAGGTTTATGTGTAAGGGCACTATACCAAATCTTGCTACTAATGAAGAATACAAATGCCCATGGGTTATCTACTGTAGTAAGTGGAAGCGTGACATAGATTGAATGGTTAAGACATACACAAAAAAGCATTAATGTCTATAAAAAAGGAAAGTTAAAGCATGTGACTATAAGTTCCTTTCAGAGCATATAGTACAAGTTATTGAAACAAACCCAAAGATTCCTATTAGGGCTTTACGAGAGCAACTCCAACGTAAGTACCAGATGCACATTTCACATATGAAAACTTTTAGGTCAAAGCAGGAAGCTTTAAAGCATGTTCAAGAAGATTATGTCAGCCAATACAGGTTATTGAAGGATTAAGTTTTATAGGTACAGGCATGTAACCCAGATACTACAGTTAAAATTGATGTTGAAAGTGAAGAGAATCCAACTGCTGAGACAAGAACATTCAGACGTATCTATGTTTTCATTGGAGCTTTGAAGCAAGGTTTTGCAACGGGAAGAATGGACTTTTTTGGAATTGATGGAGCCTTCATGAAAGGTCCATATCCATGCCAAATCTCATGTGTCTTCAGCTATCTCGAGGCATAGGCTATGACTTTACCTCGTTGCATTAGAACACATCCGATTCCTTGATTGGATGCATCGCAATAGACAACGAAGTCTTCTACCCCTTCGGGGAGGGATAGTATCGGTGCGGTGCACAAGGCTCGTTTGAGCGTTTGGAACGCTCTTTCTTATTTCTCTTCCCAGTCAAAGGCCACCGCTTTCTGGGTCAGGGTTGTAAGAGGTTTCGCTATGCTGGAGAAGTTCTGAATGAACCTGCGATAGTAGCCAGCGAGACCTAGAAATTAATGAATTTTTGTAGGTGTCTTCAGTGCTGACCAGTTCTCAATGGCCCTGATTTTGGAAGGGTCCACGTGTATTCCCTCTTCGCTAACAACATGGCCCCAAAATTCGACTCGCCAGATCCAAAACTCGCACTTGGAGAACTTCGCATAGAGCTTCTCCGCTCGTAATGTTTCTAAGACTCTACGGAGATGTTGACTATGTTCCTCCTTACTTCGAGAGTAGATAAGTATGTCATCAATGAAAACAATGACGAACTGATCCAAGTAAGGCCGACACACCCTATTCATTAGGTCCATGAATATTGCGGGCGCGTTAGTTAATCCGAACGGTATCACCACAAACTTGTAGTGTCCATAACGAGTTCGGAAGGCTGTCTTGGGAACATCCTCCTCTAACACTCGCAGTTGGTGATATCCGGATCGTAGATCTATCTTCGAGAAGTAGTTGGCTCCTTGAAGTCGATCAAATAAATCATCAATGCGGGGCAAAGGATAACGATTTTTAATGGTAAGTTTGTTGAGTTCTCTATAGTCGATGCACATGCGAAACGATCCATCTTTCTTCTTGACGAACAAGACCGGTGCTCCCCATGGTGAGAAGCTTGGCCTAGTGAATCCCTTCTTGAGAAGTTCGTTAAGCTAACTGGAAAGTTCCTGCATCTCGGCCGATGCCAGATGATAAGGAGATTTGGCTACGGGGGTACCTCCTGGCACTAAGTCGATTCTGAACTCGACTTGGCATTGTGGTGGTAAACCGGGAAGTTCTTCTGGGAAGATGTCGGGAAAGTCGCGTACTTCTGGGATGTTCTGAATGTCTTTCATTTCTTGACTTGTATCGACGACGTGTGCGTGGAATGCATGATATTCCTTTCGCAAGCACTTGTGGGCTTGAATGCACGAAATGATGTGAAGGCTCGTACTAGGTTTGTCGCCATAGATAACTAAAGTTTCGTTGCTAGGAAGGTTAAGACGAACTGCTTTTTCAAAGCACAAGATGTCGGCGCGAAGAAGACTCAACCAATCCATGCCGATGATAACGTCGAAACATTTAATTGGGACTGGCATGAGATCTATCTTGAAAGTATGGCCATCTAAAGTTAAAGTACAACCTACGTATATGCAGTTTGTACTCTCTGTTTTCCCGTTAGCCATTTCTACTGTGAATGTATTATCTAGTGCGCATGGTTTTTTTTAAGCAGGTGTGCAAATTTGTGACTTACAAAGCTTTTCTCTGCTCCACTGTCGAAAAGTATGCATGCATATGAGTTATCGAGGAGAAACGTACCAGTAACTATCATAGGATCAGCTACCGCTTCCTCGTGGCCTAGGGCCATAACTCTTCCTACCCCTCCAGCCGTCCCCGCTTTAGGGCAGTTCCTCTTGTAGTGGCCCACTTCGCCACAACCGTAGCAAGTTTGAACCATACCGGCGTTAGGTACCTAGGCGGCTTGAGTTGTTAGAGTCTAGCAGAAACGGACTGTGTGCCCCTTCCTGTTGCAGTTAGTGCACTGCATCTCCCTGCAAGGTCCGCGGTGGTGGAAGTTGCATTTGTTGCACTTCGGGAGAGATTCAGCATAAGTTTTTGCTGGTAAGGGGTTCGCAGGGACAACGGGAGTTACTGTGGCAGCATTGATTGCCACAAGTTGTTGACTTTTGTAGGATTCTTGCGAAGCCCCTCTTTTCCTCTTGTTCCACCCTTTCCTGTTGTTGTCGGGGTTGGACTTTTGTGGTACGGGTGTAGGGATGGTTGGGTTCTGAGGTTTCCTGTGATCTATGAGAGATTGTGCCAGTTCCTTGGCACTATCAAAAGTGATAGGCCTGGAGGCTAACACACTTGACTGGATCTGGGGTGACAGTCCCCAGATATATCACTCTATCTTCTTGCTCTTGAGAGCAACCATATCAGGGCATAGGTTTGCCAGATCACAGAACCTATTTGTGTAGGTTGTGATGTCGGATCCAACCATTTATAGACCCCAAAATTCCTGCTCGACTTTTTGTACTTCGCCTCGAGGACAGTACTCTTTCATCAGCATGTCCTTCAATTTTTCCCAGCTGATGGAATACGCCACCACCAAAGTCAGATACTTAACATGGCCGTTCCACCATGTTAGTGCTCTGTCAGAGAAGGTACAAGCTGCAAACTTGACCTTGTTGCCCTCATGGCAAGCACAGATTTCAAAGACGGATTCCATCTTTTCAATCCATTGCCTTAACACCATAACCCCACCCGTACCATTGAAGTTGCGAGGCTTGGCGTTTGTGAAATCTTTATAGGTGCATTCCCGAGGGTGTCCATGGCTTTCGCCGTGGTTCGAGGGAGGTGCACCTGTTCCCGATCCACTAGGGACAGGGGCGTTGATGGCTGACACAGCAGCTGCAACTGCTACTGTGAAAGCTGCCTGGAACATAGTGGCATCGAAGGGAGGAGGTGGTTGAGGAGGTTGAGGTGGTGGTATCAGTGTTTCGTTGATTGGGTTACGTCTGGGATTTCTGCGTGGCGGCATCTTTAACTATACGTTTAAAAGATGACGACATGGATAAGAATAAATGAATAATGAATGTGTCTCATGGACTAACTCCCCATAGTCCAACAACAAAATGAATAGTATGACTAAATGAAGATGACAACATTTGGATAAAAATTTCCATATGATTAGACATCTGTCAATAATACTGGGATTACAGATGTAACAAGTTCGGGAAAAATGGCCTAGGAGTAGGCCTTACATCAACCAAGATAGGAAAATTTTGACAGAACTATGACTAGATCAAGACCTAACAGGTCTAAGATTTATAAAGATCGGAAATTAGACCAAAGTTTTACATAAACTAGGTTATATCCAAAAGATAAGTTGACGAGATTCTATCGGCGACGAGAACTGCTAGCGTGAGTCCTTGATCCCGATAGTAGACGTTCCATGTCCCTCATACGCCTGTCAGCTCTCACTTGCTGAGCTCGAAGTTCCCTAACTTCAGCTTGAGTTTCAGCAAGTTCTCTTTGCAGAGCTCCATTGCGGACCAGAGTTTCTTTCATGAGCAGACTCTAGTTGGCGAATGTGGACTGTGTTGACGCCAGAGTTGGCATCAATCTCCAAGACTCGATTGATAGTTGATTCACCCAGTATCGTGTTCCGAGAAATCCTACGAACCATGATGGGTAGGACTCTGTCAGCAGAACCTCCTTCAATGAGGTTGTTGAAAATTCGGTCTCCGTTGTAGGGAATGGGTTGACCCTGTTCGTGACTCCATGTATTCAAGTTAGTGGCCCACAGAGGTGTGGGTCCTTGAAATGCGGGACGGGGGTTTAGGTTTGGGTTTTGAGCAGCTAGGGGTAGGTTGTTGACTTCAGGCTTCGAGTCAGAACTATCGGAAAAAACCCTCCGCATGGTGATCATCCAAAGGGATTGGGTGATCATCTTCTGGTTCTTCCTCTAGCCATCCAACGTTGCCTTGGTTTGGGAAGTACGGATCGCCATGGTGAAATCCAGCCATTTTAATCTACGCGAGAAAAAGGATATAAGGAATAGCTAAATAGACGAACTGACTAAGATAATTACAGTAAGACCAAATACCCCTATGGTATTTCTTTATTATTGTGTTGGTAAGTTTTTAGACTTGTTGCCACATCACAACCATTCTTGGGCACATGCTAATCACTCCTCGGACCAGCATAGTTGATCAGGCTATGCCATTCCCAAGACTGACCATATATCCCCAGGCTTACTTGTGATATTCAACAATCATAATACTTTTGTTCTTGTCATTGTGACACTGATTTTAGTATGAATGCAGGCACGTATACTTACTTAAATATTTTATTATTTAAAAGTATAACTCTTAGACAGAGTGTTTTAATCCCTATGTATTTATAGTTAGTATATCTTTTATGGGTTGATATACTATATTCACTATAAACAAAGCTCTGATACCAATCTGTCACACCCCAAAACCAAGAACGGCGGAAACGTTCCGGGGTGGAGGACGTCATCTACAGTATCACAATAGTGTAAAGTAGTAAATAAGCAACAACATCATCCATTTCATTATAAGTAAAGTTTTAATACATGTGTGTTCTTTCATTGTAATAAGACACCAAAAATAATAATCAAAATAAAAGACGAGACTTGTCTGTGCTCCCTCTTCTCAAAACCTGGCCATCGTACCTATCTACCAAGACCCAAATGTTTTGTAAGTAAAATGATAGTTTTTCCTTTTGATTTGACTAGTACTAAAAGTACTTAGTCTAACTCCTCGTTTATGTGAATGTATCACAAAATAAAGTAAATAGGAAAATGTACTAATGTAAGTGTTATCTTTTGGTACTAAGACTAACACGACATCGCTGTAAGCGAAATGTATAACCTAATGAACATCCGAAGATTGTCCAGAAAAAGTACTAATGTAAGTGTTATCACTGGGTACTAGGACTAACACAACATCGCAATAAGCGAAAAGTATAACCTAATGAACATCCGAAGATTGTCCAGAAAAAGTACTAATGTAAGTGTTATCACTGGGTACTAGGACTAACACAACATCGCAATAAGCGAAAAGTATAACCTAATGAACATCCAAAGATTGTCCACTTATCCTCTGTAGCAGCAGATGGGGGCAGGAAGGGTTAGTCCCGTAATCGATCTACCTAGTATAAGTATTAACCGTAGACCTCTGTAGATGGTCATCAACCACTGGTGCTAATCAGTTGGGATTCAGAATGGTTAGTCCCGCCTAGATATCCCGTTGAACTGGGATAGAAAGGACAATTTACACAGAAAGTACTAATAAATCATCCTACTAAGCCAAGATACAAGTATTCATGTAAGCGTGTTCATGCATCATGTAAGCATATGTAAACGTACTCATGTATCAGGTAAGTATATGTATATGTACTCATGTATCAGGTAATGTACTCGTATAGACTCATGAATGAACTGACTCTTGTGTGATTCCTTGTAATAGGAATAATGTTTTGTTTCTTCTAACTATCTCTATGATAATTAACTGAAAGGTAATTGGTTGTTCAAGAAGGTAAAGGTAATGGTTTTGCAAGATATCTAAGAGTTTTGAATAATAATTAAGAGTGACTTGATGTCATTTTAATAAACATTTCAAAACTAATACTTTTGTTATCAAGGTATTTTAAGATAGAAAACCATTTCATGTATCACATTTTGAAGTATGTGAAATCTACTGGATGAAAACACAGTTATAAAATACACAAGAGTGATTTAATAACATACTGTTTTCTACTTGTATTCCCCCCCCCCCCATTAAAGCATTTAAAATCATTTAAAACATTGATTAAGGGGTATGAACTCACCTGTAGATGGTGGTTTGGATGAACTGAACGGTGTAGGACTGTTAGGTGTCAAGTGAGAACTTGTACACACACTATTATCCTAAAGAACATATAATCACACATATATGCACCCAATTAGTTTTAAACTACTAATTGTAAATGTTAAGACATCCTAGAACATAATAAACACTTTATATAAGTGTTATAAGCCCTAAGGATTGCATCTAAGTTGTTGTGGGACAAGGCAAATGGGTTTAGGGTTCCAAAGGACCCTATACATGAGTTTACTCTCTCATAACCATCACACAAGGAGTTTACGGTCGTAAACCCTTGTGTTTACGGCCGTGAACTCCTAAACTTGGTGTTATTTTGTGTTTGAAGTTCTAAATGACCCCTAGAAGTATTCCAACTTGGTGGTTTAATTCTTGGAAGGGTTTAGGACACTAATAACCTCCTTTGAGGAGTTTATGGCCCCAAGGCCAATTCCTTTGGAGTTTACTGCCGTAAACTCACATGGAATGGGTGTTTTTGATGCTTTCAAGTCTCATGCACATGTAGGATAGGTTCTATACATTTACCTAAAGCAATTGAAGGGCTTAGGCACACTTTGGTGCCCTAGTTTGATGTTCACGGCCCAAGCATAATCTTAGGGTCGTAAACTCTCAAAAGAGGGGTTTATGATGTGTTAAAGTCCTTAATTTATGTAGGAGTAAACCTAGGTAATTGTCCAAAGCTTTAGGAGTGTTAAAAGCACTCTTTGGTCCATGTTTTTGGAGTTCACGGTCCAAGATCTTCTTGGGCCGTGAACACTTAAACTTTGGTGTTTCTTTGATGTTTTCTTGTCTTAATTAAACCTATATACAAGCCTAAGTTCGTTACATATCACGGGGGGAAGGCTAGGCATCGTTTCGGGAGTTTACCGCCCAAGAACACCTTGGGGAGTAAACTCCTAAATCTAGTTGTTTAGCTATGTAATCTATGTTATTAACACATTATAAGCTATATAACACTACTAGAGAGAGGTACTCACGATTTGGGATGAAAACCCGAAGATCCGTGAGAGAGAAAATGGCTTTTCTCTAGTTGTAAATGTAAATAATGAATGAAATTGTTCCAGAATTCTATTTATAGTCCTGAGATTTTTGGCAGAAAATATTTTATTCCCAAAATGATCCCTAATATAATAGAGTGTTGGAATAACAGTGTTGCACAAAATCCTAGTGCATCCACTTTCCTGGTATTTCCTGAAGTGTAAACCCTGAATTACTCAAACTTACACGAAAAAGTCTGAAATTTTACTATGACTGTTATAACTTCTATTGAAGTGATATTGTTTGTACATAATGGAAATTTCGGGTTGTCACACCTACAGCTACAACAATATTGGATAAGATAAAGAGTAAGGCAGAACAATATATTGCAACATTTTGTGGTGATGGAAAATATCAAGTTGTTGGACCTTGGTAAGATCAGTGTATTATGGATGTAGGTGTAATAATTTGCACATGCAAAAGGTGGGAATTAACAGGAATACCGTGTAAACATGGTGTGGCTGCTATTTGGGACATGGGGGGAGTAATAAGGATGTGGGTATCCCAAAATCATTTGTGCATCCATGTTACTGGTTATCAAGCTGGAAAGAGATGTATTATTTTTAAGTTAGTCCAATCAATGGAAGGTCCATGTGGGAGAAGTCAGTTATAACAACAACTTTATGCCTCCAAAACATCGTGTTCCCATAGGAAGACCAAAGAAGAAGAGGATAATATCAACTGTGGAAAAGGAGGACTTTGTTAGAGGAAACATAGCATCGAGAGCCCATAGATCAGTAACATATAAGAAGTATAACAATGTTGGTCACAATGCAAGAACCTGCAAAGGAAAAAGACCAATTGTTGGTGGGGTGGTAGACAGTCAAAAGTCAAAAGAAAAAGGAAAGGGAAGGCAACAACTTGATGGTCTGTAATAGGGCTAGTATTTTGTTACTTTCTATATGAATGGATTGTCTTATGTTGCTACTTGTAATAGGGCTAATATTTTGGTACATTATTTATGAATAGTTTGTAATAGGGCTAGTATTTTGCTATTTATTTTGGCCAATATGTTAGCACTTTTGAATGAACTAGTTTGTAACAACTAATCCTAATTGCCTTGTAATAGTTTGGTACTAGTTAAGGGAATGTTTTCTTCTTATGATGCACCATTGCTACTTGTTTTGGTCAATATGCTACTTATACATCACTTTAAAACATAATCAATACAACACAATACCATTTTCATTGATCTTAAAGAGCTTAACCATTTGCATTACAATACTTAGACAACTTAACCATTACAAAAGAGGATACCATTACATTCACTACTACAACCTAACCATTACAGAAGACTTTACCATTACAATAACAACTCATCTCCACCTTACAACTTGTAAACAAGTATCACCAAGAATAATACCCAACTAACAAATAAACATATCTTCAAGAATAGATTTTCATTTTCCAGCTTCTTGTTCAACCTCACAAGCCAGGAGATTGTCAATCCGTCACCATGATCCTTTTCATCATCATCTACCTAAGCAATAAGTCCTTTACGTGGTCCCTGTCAATTTCAAAAGCCACGATTACAATACCCACAATCGCATACAGTGATATCTCTATCTAGGGTTACGATTACAAAATTCTCAACTACAACATACCTTACTTGGACATGTGTAATAGGGTCTTCCTGGATTATTGTTAGTAGTTGAAGTCCGAATTACAACAGCAGGCCCATAAGCACATTTAATCACCCCTGATTTGAAGGAGAGAAGGTGTAACGGATTCAACGATGGAGAAATTGAAAGAAACTCAAGATTAGGGTCGATATGATGAAAAGGCGACTATTTAAAAATCGTTGGCAATGGTAAATGACTATTATACCCCCAACGTGCAAGGCGCGTGGGGTGTCTAACGGAAACAATTGACGGGTTGTAAAAATAGGGACTAGGCGCGTTACACAATTAAAACTTGAGGACAGTCCGAGTTAGAAAAATAAGTTAGGGACCAAGTGTGCAATTTATACTAAACCACAAGGACCATTCGCGTAATTTACTCTTTATGAAAATTATGCATTAAAACTTATAAAACTCGTGAATTCACAACTTACTACTTAGATTTTCTTATTAATAACAGTTAAAGCTAACATTAAAAAAACTAAACAATAAATAAAACATTAAAACATCGCAATCACAACTTAAAAAACATAAATTAACATTTTTTTTTTTGAGAAAACACTAACATGATAACCCACATTCTAAACTATATTCACAACATAAAAAAATATAAAACATAAGTTATGAATAACAATTTTATACAAATATTATAACAAATAAGGAAACAAACTTGGATTCACAACTTAATAATAGTGAATTCACAACTTAATTTTTTATGCAAATATTATAAAAAAAAAACTTGGATTCACAAATTAATAGTAGTTAAAACTAATATTAACAAAAAATAAGTAAAAATTAGAGATTTAAACATTAAATTCACACATTAACAAAAGGAAAAATGATAAAAAAAAATGAAACTAATTTTATAATGAAATTCAAAGTTCAATACAATAAATTCAAAATTTAATACAAAATTTCAAACTTTCATTCAAAGTTGAATACAATATTTCGGACACTCATTTACAATTTAATATATCAATTCAGACATTTATTTACAATTTAATGACTTATACTAATCTACTAATACATTTTATTAAACATCTTGTATATATTCCAAATTTTAAGATTATATAATATTTTATAATTAGAGATCCAAAGGATCAATCTCTTAATATTTCATCTAGGATTAGAAAATTAATGCTCATATTATTTAAAAGTTCATTTGATTCGTATATGTCTCAATTACTAATATTCAAAAACTTCTTTATTTGTTTTGAAGAAAAATATGCGACAACTTAAATAATTAATGAAAATGAAAAACTTAATAACAATTGTTGTTAACTAATTCTTAATATAATATTATTTCATCTAAGTAAATGTGTTCCTATTAATAAATGTAAAAGGAATGAGCTGTATGACTATTTTTCTTGGAACGGAGCAATATCGCTATATAGCAATATGTGTAGTACAGGGCCGGTCCTGAGGATTCAAATGCACAGGACGAACCGGAAAAAAATGCCCTAAGCCCTAACGTGAAACGACTAAGAATAACTAAATTATTTTTTAAAAACGACTATAAACTTTATAGCAATAAACAAAGCAAAAACATAGTATTTTAATGAGTAATTACATATTGTAACAGCTAGCCGACGATTTGTGAAGCTCTCCTAGCATTCTTGATAGCAAATTGGTTGATCAACTCATCGTACTCTATATTCTCTAAGATTTCGTTCTCGATAGATATCATGGCCAAACCGCTAAGTCTTTGTTGGTTCATTGCTGAGCGTAAGTAAGATTTCAACAACTTCAATTTCGAAAAATTTCTTTTTGCAGATGCCACTGTTACTGGAATAGTCAACAATATTCTATATGCAATGCTTGCATTTGGGAAATAATCAAGTTCTTTCAAAAACTTCAAAACATCTATAGGGTTGTTAAATTCATTGGTGTCCAATGTCTCAAATAATTTCAACTCTGTATAAAGTTCTTCAGCATCAATATCCGATCTTTCTTCAAACTTGAGTGCTTTTTCAAGGCGATGACAAGACGACTTAAGATCTTTATCTTCCATTCCCTTCAAATTATGTGGAAATAAAAAACCAAATAATTTGTCATACTCTTTGAATTGTTCAAATCTTGTCTCAAGAGAAGAACTAGCTTGATCAACAATGTATAAGAAATAATTGACTCTGAAATTCTCTTCGGCTATAAATGAAACTTATTCGCTACTTGAACTCTCATCAAACCTTCTTTTCCTTTGAATCAAACGCTTTTGTGGAAATATTGGATCAATACCCAATTCAATAGCAATCTCCTTAGCTTCAATAATCGCTTTAGAAAAACCAGTTTCTCTATAATCTTTGAAGTATTCAATCAATTTGTTTATTTCTTTAATAGCATTATCAACATGCATATCCTTTGACTGTAACTTTTTACTCACAATATTCACATGGTTTAATACTTGATACCAAATAATTGTTGATACCAAAGTCACCAAGTTCTTTCTCTGCCAATGAAGTTGCTTCACTTGCAACCGCAACATCATTATCCTTTTCTCCAACTTCAAGTAAAGCTTCTCGTACATCAACAAGTTGCATTTTAATAGCCTTTACACTCTCAACCCGACTTTCCCAACGAGTTTGACACACTGACTTAAGACTCGAAGCTTTAACATTATCTTTCAAAATTTCCCACCTCTTAGTAGAATTTGCAAAGATAGTATAAATACGTTGGATGAGTCCAAAATAGTTCTTTCCTTTAACGCACTTGTTAGCATATCACATAATGTAAGATTAAGAGAATGGCAACCACAAGGAGTGTAAAATGCTCTAGGATTTAGATCTAAAAATCTCTTTTGACTCCTTGGTGCTTTCCTTTCATGTTTGCTCCATTATCATAGCCTCGACCACGCATATCATCAATTTCAAGACCAAGAGACTTTAACTCCTCAAGTGTAATATCAATAGTCGTTTTCCGGTGGTATCATCAACATTCACAAAATCTAAAAATGACTTCTCCACAGTAACAAAATTATATGATAACTTTAAATACCTCACTATCATAGTCATATGTTCTTGGTGACTTGAATCAAGAGTACAATCAAGTATGATTGAGTAGTACTTTGCTTCCTTTATCTTCTTGATAAGTTCTTTTTTAATTTCTTGAGCTATCAAAAGTATTAATTCATTTTGGATCGTGTGCCCAAGATAATGCACATGAAGTTCGTCACTTGTGATCCGCAACACATGCTCTTTGATAACCGGATCAAACTCTTCCAACATTTCAATGACACCCAAAAAAAAATCCATTATCTATTAAGTACAATTAACAAATAAGAAGTGGAATCAGTTATAATAATTAACAAAAAGGTATTTGGTGGAATTGGATAAAAAAAAATATAAAATTTATAATTACCTTTATCATACAACTTTTCATTTGATCCACGGAATGCTAAATTATGTTTAGCAAGAAACTTCACTACTGCAATGATTCTCAAAAGGACTTGTTTCCAGTAATCTCTTTCTTTCTTGAATTGCTCGTATTGAATTTTATCAATTGTTTCATTCAAGTTCAATCGTTTATGCATATCAAACCATTTATTCCTATTTGTAAGATGATCCAAGGAAGTTTCATGTTCTTTAACTCTAGTGGTAACATGGTGCCAATCTGAATAACCTTCATCGCCCAATTTACCTTTAGAAATCCCTTTTCTAAACACTTTACAACAGAAACAAAATACCTTGTCAAGCTCTTTTGAATATACTAGCCATTCTCTATCACACTTCTCCAAATATGGTAAAGTTCTTGTATATAATGTTGCGGAAAATCGTCTACCATTTTTATCGTAAGGACCATACATAATACTAGTATCTCTTTTAGGACCTCTTTCGACCAAAAGTTTTATCTCCTCATGATTAAGTTTTTTCCACCTTCTTGGATCACATATATCAACAAGCTATTTAACGGGCTCTACCTCTTCTGCCTCTTCTAATACTACTTCTACATGCTCTTGCTCTTCAACATGATCTTCAACATGCTCTTCAACGTGCTCTTCAACATGGTCTTCAACGTGATCTTCAACATGCTCTTCAATAGGTTTTATATGGATAAACTTATCTAGAGAACCAACGTCAGCCTTTCTCTTTTCTTCATCAAGTTTTCTCTTTTTACGTTTTTAAAAACCGGATGGTTGTTTAGACTTCATCACTACAAGTTCAACAGTTTCAAACTTTGAACTTTCAACATTCAATTTACATCAATCGATAAACATAATTGATAATCTCATAATCTAATTTCAATTTCTGATAAACAGTTAACACTTAACTTATTCTAATTTCTCATAATTCGATTTCTGCTTTCAACATACATTAACATATTCTAATTTCTCAATTATCATAATCTTATTTCTTATTTCAAAATTCAGTTTTTGATCAATTATAATCTTATTAATCTGATTTTGTGATTCAATTTCAAGTTCATTAGTTCAACTATTCAACATTCAGAAAAAGTAGAAAACATTCAAGTTCATTATTATTTATTAAGGAGATTGTAAAGATGAAGTCCAAAAGTTAAGAACAAGATCTAACAACAGACATGGCTAAGGAGATTGTACAGATGAAGTCACAGATTAAAGGACTGAATATGCTTCAAAATCTTAAGGACTATCAAACTATACATTATAATGAATTTTGTGTAGATGGTCAATGATAACATTCTGAGCCCTGATTTTTTATAAGATTATATATAATCTGGTAACATTCACATTCAATTAATCATAACTATTATTAAGTAGTTCATTATTCACTAATTCTGATAAGTTGTTTCTGAAAAGTGTGCAATGACAAAACTTAAAGAATGATTAACTGGAAGTGGATTCTGGTCTTCTGGAACAAAAAAAAAAACAAGAAAAATAGCGACTACAAGAAAAATAGCAACTGATAAATTGAAAATACCGTTGTTGCCCCTTTAAGCCTTTTGATTTTTTGAAATCTGAATGAATAAATAATACTTTGTAATCGCAGAAAAATCAATCGTCCCTTCCTCACGCAGTCACGCTCTCTGTACGCTGTTGTTCGCTCACGATCACATAAAACCGGACAGCATTCTGCCTATGTGGATCGCTAGAGTTGGACTTCTAATGAAAGCTGGGCCTAAATTTGATTTAATTTTTTGTTACATATAATATAAGTAAAAAAAATTGGGCCCCTGAAAATAAAAGGCCCTGTGCATAGGTCCTTCTTACCCCCCCTTATCATCGGCACTGGTGCAGTAATTGCGCAAATCAATAAATGTAAAAGAAAGCTATATGCCATCTAGCAATTAAACAATTGTTGAACATCTCGATCAAAGCAAATGACAAAAACATATTCACGCAACGGAGAAATTGATAACCTTGAATACGGCATATGTACCTTGCAAAGTTGCAATTGTTCTAGCATCTCCATAAAATCATCGGACATTCATCTTCGTTTTGCAGTTATAACATCACAGACGTTTTCAACTCAAAATTCACAATTTAAATTTTACATAATTTATTTAAAATTAGAGATATTTGCATAATGCGTTTTTTATCTCATATTTAAAAGGGAGAATTTCATATATGCCCCTCTTAAACCTCAAAATATTATATTTGCCCAACTTAATTTATCAATATCATATTTACCCTTCATAAATCTTCAAAATCTCATATTTGCCCAAATCCTTTTATAATGTTTTAATATTTTATAATCATTTTTTATACCTTAGGATTATTATAATAATTAAAAAATTTAACCATTTTATCCTTACGTCTATGATAACGGAATGTGAACTTCTAAATTGTTGGAATGTCGTCCTCTTGACAAACAAAAAGATTCGTCTTCAACCCACTCTATAGAATGTATATTTTGATTTTTTAGCTTTTGTTGTTTTTGATTATTATAATGTTGTAGATAAAGGATATTTTAGATATTATCATTGACATTTTGTTGTTTAAAAAGTGCATATACGATATTTTGATATTTAAGAAGGGCATATATGATATTTTGATAATTTTTAAAAAGGATATATATGATATTTTGAAATTTTATTAATGGTAAATATGATACTTAGAAATTTTATGATCAAAAGAATACTAATTAAATAAATGGTCTAATTGTGTAATCATCCATTTCTTTAATAGTGGGCTTGTAGTCCATGGTGTATTGAGTTGGGCTAAAACCCATGAGATGCTCCATGGATGCTCCATGGTGGATTTGAACCCATGGATCCAAGAAATGAAAAGTCATGTCATTTAGGGTTTACATGGTGTAACACTACTTGTGACACACTATAAAATGGATGTGTTAACTATCAAAATCGGCCACTAGTGAAGAACAAGAGGGCATAGCTGATTTCTAAGTGTGTTGCATTTCTCTCTAAGTTATTCCAAGTGTACTTGGTGTTGTGTGAAGCATTTGAGGCATCTCATTTGGGGTGCTTGGCTCACAAGGTTCTCAAAGGAATTCCAGCAACAAAAGGTATGTATTTCTTACTAGCTTTCATGTTAAAAGTTCCCCATGTATGCTAGATAAGATATGAACCTTGGAAAATCAAATTTGCATGTATTATAGTTAAACATAGATCCAAGGTTTCTAGGGTTGCATGTACACCATAGGAGTGTTAGAATGCTCAAAACTCATCAGCGGTATCAGAGCCTAGGCTTGTTTACTTGATACTTTATGCAAACTTGTTTTTTCAAAAGCCAAAAACTGCCAGACAAGAAAACTCGAAGACTTCTGGCCAAAAACTCATCGAGTTCATGTGTTATTGCATGAACTCGACGAGTTCCTTGATGAACTCGATGAGTTTGTCATCCAGTGAGCAAGGTTTGGAGTTTTGCTGCTGGAAATGGACTAGAAACATTACCCTAAACTTTTTTAGTGTTATAAAACTTGTTTTAGATGGTGTAATGGTTATGCTAATCCATTTACAATGGCTAATATCAAAATTCCATGTTTATATGTGTTCATGTGATTCTTGAAGTTTTGATATGCATGTTCATGTTCTTATGAATTATTGTTAGATCATAGGAATTACTTGCTAAATTGTTTAATGATTAATTCTTGATCAATTATGTGTTTAATGGGATCCATAACTTGTCCTCAAATTATGGATAACCAAGAGTCACTTTCTTTTAATGTCCATTTAAAACACATAAGTTACATAAAAATGAAGAGTCTTCACTTTTATGAACTATTAACTCATAAATAATGAAATGAAGAGTTTTGAATAGTTTCAAAACTTGCCCTCAAGTTTTGGAATTTGTAATGTTGCACATTTAAGAATACTTTAATTCCAAACCCTTAGAGTTTTAAAAGTTAAAATTCAACCCTTATAATATTATAGCATTAATGATTAATAATTATATATATGTATAAGATCAAGTCGTTTTACCGTTAGTAGGCCTCATTCATGAAGCCGGTCTATAAGGGGGTATAAGGTTGTTGCTTACAAAATGGTAGCTTAATGGGTGTCCACTCTCACCCACCGTTTCCTTGATCGGTGGAGGGTCGTTAGCCGAAAGGGTAGGACAATGACTTTAATTCTCATTAAAAGTATGATAATTATTATAAAGTAACTAAATGTTTTATAATTCCCAATCTTAGTTACTTTAGGAAAATGTGAATATTGTGTTAACCCATTAAATTCACACTTTGTACCTTACCAAGTCGTTGGTGGAGCGTGTGTGGGTAACCGACACACTAACTTGGACTAGTAAGGATAACAAAGGGTGACTTAATATTTATCATAAATCGGTGGAACACGTGTGGGTAACCGGCACATTGATTAGGTGATAATATTAAGGGTACCAAGTGAATTTGCATGGTTATTCACACCTGGTTTTGTGATCCTCGGCATCCCAATCATAAAACTTGAAGGGCACATTCGAGATTGAAACATGTCATTGAAAAAGTTTAATGAATCTCAAAAGAACCTAGGGATTTCAAAACCTAATTTTTTATTTCATTTTCATGGCGGAAATTGGTGAATCGTCATTCACCTACCTTCAAATATGTTATGGCTTAGATTACGACATCCTACTTCTAAGTTATAATATATTGTGTTGGGTCCTAGCCTTAATATTACATTTGGGTGTTTTATTAAGGACTCTATATATTTAATCTAAACTTGTTTTCTTCCTTTCAGATGTCTTCCAACAACAATGCTTCGAGCTCCAACCCTACAGGCTCCTTCTCTCTCATGAACCTTTGTGGGAGAGTCATCTTCGATGGCACAAACTTTATGGATTGGATCCATAATATAAGGATGGTCACTTGTTACGAGGACAAGGAATATGTCCTCGATAAGGAGCTTAAGGAAATTTATGAGTCCACTACTACTCCTGAGGAGATCGCTGAATTCAGGACACATGAGAGAGATGCCACTAAAGTGACATGCATTATCATGGCCACAATGTCAGCCGAGCTCTAAAAGTCCTATGAGGACTATTACCCTTTTGAGATACACCAGCATTTGATGGAAAGGTACCATCAAAGTGCTCGTCAAGAGCATTATGAAATAATCTCCTCCATGATCACAACCCGAATGAAGAATGGTGAACCCATCACGGGCCACATGCAAAATATACAAAGGTATGTGGACCATTTGCTGAAACTGAATGTTAACTTTCCTGAGGAGTTGGCAATTGACATCATTTTGCTTTCCTTACCTTCGTGTTATGACCAATTTTGAAATCCATACCACATGAACAAAGAGGAAGATACTCTCAACAAACTTCAGGGACTTTTGAAGACCGAAAAAAGTGTTCTTAAAGGTAAGTCGGTTGTTACTTCTACTCTTACACTGACAGCTACCTCTGTTTTGGCTATCGGGCAAGGTAAAGGGAAAAAGAGGAAGACCCCTTCGAAGGGTACCAAGGAAGAGTCTCTTGAAGGCTCCTCATATGGAACCAAAAGTGGTTCTATCACTCCTTCTGCCAACCCCAAAGAGGCTGAGTGCTTCTATTGCCAGACTAAGGGGCACTAGAAGCGAAACTGCCCAAAATACTTGCAAGATGTCAAGGATGGGAAAGTAAAACCATCCCATGCAGGTATATACACTATATTGTCTAATAATTCACCATATTCTAACTCTTGGGTCCTTGATACAGGTTGTGGTATTCATATATGTTCTGATTTGCAGGGCCTAAGAAGAAGTGAGGATGTGGAGCTGTAGTAGTGTTGATTATGATGGCATGTGCGGAATTAAGAAAGATCTAGTGATTCATCATGTAAAATCAAGAACAAAAGGAGTAAATAAATCTTTGTAAGCTCTTATTAGATCTAGAAAGATTATACAAATGGGTTTGTATACAATTTCTCTCTCTAGTCTAACACTCCAAAATGGACTCTTACATAATGGGAGTCACTCACTTCCTATTTATAGGAAAAGACTCAACCCATTTACACATAGAAAGAGGAAAGCCTAAAACATTACATCCAAGCATGACTTTGCACCCTAACATTCTCCCCCTCAAAGTTAGGATTGGATGTCCGGCTTTAATCTCTAACGAGCTAGCGCGATCAAGACCAAACTCCCCCTCGAAGTAACACCGGTCTTCAAATCCGCAAATGAATATTCGACAAACCCAAGAAGCTTCGAATACCCATCATTCTCCCCCTTTTTATAATCAAAAAATGATTATAAAACCCACTAAGGATGAGAAGCGCCTGAGGAATAGTGTTCACAATACTCCCCCTTGATGTGTACCAAAAATGAATCACCAAAAATCTTGCACGGAAAAACAATCACGGAAAAGCCACAAAAAATTTTCCAATTTATGAAAATTTTTGACTTTTTGAGTGAAAGTTGCAAGATTTTTCAAAATCCGGGTAGAAATTGTCACTTTCTGAAATTTCCAGGGACCTGTTGCGCCAAAAACAGTCAAATATGCGAAACTCTAGCCCATTTGAGAAACCGGGCATAAAGCGTAAATTCGGACAAACTGCAAGGACCAAAACTGAAAATTCTGCATTTTTTCAGCTTTTAATTACCCATATGCGAAGTTGGGTATAAACTGTCATTTATCAGGGGTCAAATTCGAAACTTTTTGCTTTCTTCCCCAATTCACCATATGTAGTGAAAGACTTCGCACGTTCCTTACTTCGCATCTTTAACTCTTCGCACGTTTGTGAATCATGAATGCGAACGCTGTATAAGAAAACTTCGCATCTTTATCCCAAGTAACCAAATGCGAACCTGATTTTGATTCACACAAATTGAACAAATCTCACTCTCATATGCGAACCCGATTTTAGATGCAAACATTTTTGACCTCCATATCACAGATGCGAACATTTTTATATGCAAACTGCTCCCAGATGCGAACTCCATATCACCATTTCATAACAAAATGCGAATGAATCGTCTGGTCTGACTTCCAAATTGCGAATCGTATAACAACCTTATGTGTGAACCCAATTTTGATCTTTAAACTGATTCACCAAATGCGAACTTAATAACACTACTGTTCAGTTCTTCAACCATGCGAAATCAAAATTGACCAAATCGAAATTATCGATCTATCACACCAAAGACTCCGATCGATCGACTCCAAAATCTTCGTTAATTGAAATCATCGATTCCAACATCAACTGTTCGTTCATTATTTCAATCAACATCAAACGAACTCGCACAAATCAATTCTTGCGAACTGAATGAACCAAATCAATAAACAAAACGTGAATTCAATCTCACGAACTTCACTTCCCAGAAACAATCAACCAAATCAAAATCGACATATACGAAATCAATAATTTTCAGAACAATTTCAGACCAAACTCATCCTGTTCTTCAATTGTTCTTCATTTTTCTAGCACTGCTTCCGGTCGATTCTTAACATCAAATCAAACTATTCGTTTCTGCTATGTCGAACGGTCAACACAGTGCAATCGACATCAAAATAACTATCTTCAAACCAAGACTCCAACCTATTGATTCAATCGAACTATTGTCTCCATAACCGAATAAATAAATTCAAAATCGACATCACAAACTAATTCTAGATCAACATACCAACAACAACCCAATTATCATCAATCGAATAACCGACTCAGGCTCCCCAAACACGATCGATTGACGAAACCAAATGAATCCAGTTATCGACTCTAACACCTTTCGAAATCAAAAATCAAATTTCTACATTTGTTCTTTATCAATCATTGAATCCATCACAATTTCGAATCATCAGTCACTTAACGAAAGCTAAATGACCAATTTTGACTTTAACAAAAACTCGGTTGACTTTCAATTGAATCAATTATTGACATCTTGATCATAATCGATTTTATGGTTGTACAATCCAAATAGAATCGATTCACAAGAGAATTCCACAAGAAACAAACATTGACTGTTAAGAATTACCATACGAATCAAAACTCGTATGAACACAGTCAAGAATAGTTGAGAGTACAAACACTTGAAGCATGTGATGAGGATCGATCAAAGTGTTTGTTCTTTTGGGCTTCCCCAGGAACAATCTCGTATGAATCAAATTATGTAAATGGACTCAAATGAATAAAAGAACAGTAATGGATTAAAATTGAGTTTGGGCTTCAAAAATTAGTTCATGAACAGTGACTTTCAAATTAAAAGAAACGATGAACAGTGAATTTAGAAGTTTGATAAAATGATTTTGATTTTTGAATTTTTTTATCTAAACAAAAATAATTGGATCAACTATGGGGTTGAAACAGATTAGATCCAATGAGGCAAATCAATCAAAAACGAAAAACGAAAAGTACGAATCAAAATCATGGACGTTTTGGAATCCATTTGAGAATTTGAGATACCTTTTTGACAAATCGAGATCCATTTTCAACGAACGAATCAAATTTGGAAGATCTTGGTTCTTTTGTCGGAATGAGAAAATCTCCAAATCGAACATTATACCACCCATTATGTGAGATGTACAACTTGTTCTTCGTGTTCTTCGTTGATCCAAGAACATCTTCAAAAGAACCACCAATACATTTGGGTTTTGACTTTAAATTCAATGCAACCTTTGGAGATTGTTGCTTTGGAACCCAAATTTGCTTCACGGATTTTGGCTTCACAACATATGACGATTTTTGTGAGTAAACCCGCTTGTTCTTCCGATTCATCTTCTTTTTCTTTTTCTTTTTCATCTTTTTGCATCTTGAAGACTTGACTTCATGAACAAACCCACTTTCAACAACATGAACATTTTGAGTTTGAATCAAATCTTTTGGAGTTTGATGCTTGTGATTTTCTTGGATCACCGGCTTCCGATAAGGAATCATTCCTTCAAACGAATCACAAGAACACAAAATATCATCGGTTTGAACTCCAATTGAGCAAAAAACTTTTTCATCTTGAGAATCAACTTAAACTCCTTTTTCTTGAACATCAAGAACATCACATTGAACTCCATTGTTTCGAACTTCTTATCCTTGAACATAATGAACACGATGAACATCATCAGGAACATGTTCTTGAGCTTCACGACAATTTGCATAATATTCAAGTCTATTTCTTCCCGGTTTACAATTAGCAAGAAGAATTCCTTTTATGACTTCACCATTCCTCTTATTTCTTCGTCTTTCTTGATATGTTGTAATCAATCGATCAAACAAATCTTTGTTTTGATAAATTGGATAACCAATGAAATCTCCCTTTCCATCCCTTTCTCCATTTGACATAAGTGCATATTCACTTTGCAATCCAACAGTCAATTGATCAAGAATGCATTCAAAAGAAGTGTATACGTATACAAAAACTTTCATTCCGAACCAAGCATTGCTCCATAATTGCTTCTTTTCTTTTGAATCAAATGTTATGAACTTGAGTTTTCTAGAAAGAGAAAGTGTAAATCAAGGAGATCTATAGAGAGAGAAAGTGAATATGAACCAAATTCTAGTGAGAGAAAGTGGTACAAACAAGTATTCTAGAGAGAGAAAGTCGAATTATGGATCAAATCAAGGAAAAATTCGACTTCAAGAACACAAAAACACTCTAATCACGAAGATCCATAAGAACATGAAGAATCACCAAATCAAAAATCGCCATCAAGGATCAATTCTTGATGAAATCAAGAACACCCGCTCTGATACCAATTGTAGTGGTGTTGATTATGATGGGATGTGCGGAATTAAGAAAGATCTAGTGATTCATCATGTAAAATCAAGAACACAAGGAGTAAATAAATCTTTGTAAGCTCTTATTAGATCTAGAAAGATTATACAAATGGGTTTGTATACAATTTCTCTCTCTAGTCTAACACTCCAAAATGGACTCTTACATAATGGGAGTCACTCACTTCTTATTTATAGGAAACGACTCAACCCATTTACACATACAAAGAGGAAAGCCTAAAACATTACATCCAAGCATGACTTTGCACCCTAACAGGAGCACGTGAAGATAAACCTAATCATGGGGAATAGGAAGGCTTCGCCTGTTACCAAGATTAGAGTTTATACTTTGTTCCTAACTAGTGGGTTAAAGTTAGATTTGAATAAATGTGTTTACTCGTCTGAAATGGCGAGAAATATTATTTCCTTTCATGCTTTGTATAAACTAGGGTTTACCTTTTCTTTTGATAATGAATATGGTAGTATTAATGTTTTCTTTAATAATGTTCTTTATTTTAAAGAATTACCTTGTGATGGTGTGTATGAAACTGTGTCAGTTGTGGATAACCTAGGAAATAATGTGTTGTGTATTGATTTTTCTACTAGCTTGGATAAAGCATCATTATGGCATTGTCGTCTTGGTCATGTAAGCAAGAAACGCCTAAGCCAACTCTAAAGGGATGGAGTCTTGGAGTCATTTGACCTAAAGTCAGATGATAGTTGTGAGTCTTGTTTGCTTGGTAAAATGACAAAATCACCCTTCACTGGTTCTTGTGCAAGGGGTGAGGGTTTGTTGGACCTTATACATACTGATGTATGTGGCCCCTTCAAAACCACCACAAGAGATGCTAATCGCTATTATGTGACTTTTACTGATTATTTTAGTAGACATGGTGTCTACTTAATCAAGCATAAGTCAGATACTTTTGAAAAGTTTAAAGAGTTTAAACAGGAAGTAGCAATCAATTGGGCAGGAACATTAAGATGCTTCGATCTGATCGAGGTAGTGAGTATCTTAGTACAGAGTTCCTCAACTATCTTAAGGAGTGTGGGATTGTCTCACAATTGACACCTCCCAGGACACCACAGTTGAATGGTGTGGCTGAGAGGCGTAATCGGACCTTGTTGGACATGGTTCGCTCCATGATGAGTCGAGATTCACTACCAATCTCTTTTTGGGGGTATGCCTTAGAGACTGCCGCCCATATCCGTAATCTAGTCCCTACAAAGAAGGTTACCAAAACACCTCATGAGATGTGGGCTGGGAAAGTTCCCAATTTGGACCACATAAAGATTTGGGGTTGCGAGGCTTTCGTGAGACGCGAGACTCAAGATAAGCTCGAACCTCGAAGTGAGAGGTGTATTTTCATCGACTACCCACAGAAATCCTTTGGTTACCTCTTCTACAGACCCAGTAAGAATGTGGTCTTTGTGGCAAGAAGAGGGGTCTTTCGAGAGAGAGATAGAGAGTTCATAAGCCAAGGAAACAGTGAGAGGCAAATTGACCTTGAAGAAATTCAATAGTCAAGTGATGAAGGTGATGGGTTTGAGCTATAAGAACTTTCCTGTGTGCACATGCAAACCCTAATGCTTGGATCTAGATTTCTCTAATTGAACATACAATGTATCCAAGTCTTACAATTCTAGATCTAGGTAAACAGTTGATTCACAACATATGAAATCAGATCTAGAAGAATACCTTAAGTTGCTTGCTTGAAAATTCTTGTTCTTGGAGCTTAGAGTCACAATTGTCACTCCTATAATGGATTACAAACACCAACTAGCAAGAGGATGATCTTAAGAGAGAGAGGAGGTGAGGAAATTGGCTCTAGGGTTTCTTTCTTGCAAGAGTGGCCGATTTCCCTCACCCACAGGGTCTATTTATACTATGAGCTACTAGGGTTACACCCTTAACCCTAATTGAATAACTTAGGCCCTAAGCAATCCAAAGATCCTTCTAGATATGAGGCTTGGACGATTTTAAGATATCCAAACCCTAAAAATCATCCACCCTTATATCCATAAGGATTCATAGCCCAAAACACAACTATCATACATTTGACAGTTTATGCCCCTTTATTCAATTAACCTCTTTAAGTCACCAAATTAATTCTCAATTAATTTATGACTTATATTAATCAAATAATATTATTATCCCTTTAATATATTATTCTCATAATATATTAATATAATAATATCTCTTCTCTCTTTATAAATCACCCTGTCAAGTTGC
Organism: Lactuca sativa; assembly: GCF_002870075.4. Lineage (NCBI taxonomy): Eukaryota > Viridiplantae > Streptophyta > Magnoliopsida > Asterales > Asteraceae > Lactuca > Lactuca sativa. The sequence continues at coordinate 196,651,944 of NC_056629.2, forward strand.
TATGGTGAAGGCAACCCAAAAGGACCATGCACTACCGGGTCAAGTACTTACCAAATATAGTTACAGTCTTATACACTAATCCAACAGTCTCCCACTTGGATAAGTCTAGTAACTATATATGCAAACACAATCCAATTAGCAATCGTAGCTCTCAAAGACGCTGTCAAACTGATCTTATCAGTATCATGTCCTTTAAATAAGGGATCGTACAGTCCTCTGTTCAGATATTGTGCGGACAATCTCATGGAACATAGTCATACTTATTGTCCAGCAGTTGGTTTCTCGATCTCATATTCATTTGACGTATAACTTAATTGAAGACATCAATTTAGTCCTGACCGGGTCCAGCACATAAGTCAAATTAAATCATCGAGGGGCCATAATATCGCTTTTACCCTCTAAGGATAAAAGTAACAGATAAACTTCGACTTATATGCATTTACCATTTACTAATCATCCATACACAACAATGCGTTTTATGACATCAATTTACTGATGCGGTTTCGCATTGTCAATGCAGAACCAATTAATAAACAATAAACCATATATCTTGGTTTTAAGACCATATGATATTATCGTCTTGCGATCACTTGCGGTACATTCCATAAAGTGATTCCAGCAAGCGCGGGTTTATTCCAATGCTCAAAACTTGTTCATAAGCACTCATAAACGTTGCAGCAAACCTTTGCTATGTCTAATACCTTTTAGACAATCTACACACCAATTCATGACAATCTTCATGCATACATACTTCCAACATATGAACGATTGTGGACCATTTGAATAATTCGATTATTCTTAATAACTCAATTATTCAGGAAGTCAAAACATGCAAAGTGAAACAATAGTTAAACAATTAACATAAGACAGTAGCTTTACTTATAAATAATACTCCTTTATTTAATCATCAAATATTTATTACATGTTTCTAAACTATCTAATCTAAACTAATATCGTCCTTCAGCCCAATGCTACTAGCGTGCTGCAAGTGCTTAACCCTACTCAGTCCCTTCGTAAGCGGATCTGCTGGGTTATCCTCTGACGATACCCTCTTTACTACGAGGTGTCCTTCTTCTACTCGATGTCTAATAAAGTGATATTTTCTATCGATATGCCGAGATCTACCATGATCCCTCGGTTCCTTGGTCAAGGCAACCGCTCCTTCATTATCACAGAAAATTTCCATAGGCTCCTTTATGGCAGGTACAACTCCAAGGTCACCAATGAAGTTCTTCAACCACATCGCCTCCTTTGATGCTTCGCTCGCTGCAATGTACTCTGATTTGCACGTTGAATCAGCTACGGTTTCTTGCTTGGAACTTTTCCAAGTGACTGCTCCTCCATTAAGGGTAAAGACCCAGCCTGGCTGTGAACAGTAGTTGTCCCTATCAGTCTGGAAGTTGGCGTCACTATACCCTCGCACCTTTAAGTCATCACTCCCTCCGAGGACTAAAAACCATTCCTTGGTCCTCCAAAGGTACTTAAGGATATTCTTGACTGCGATCTAATGAGCTCTGCCAGGTTTCCCTTGATATCTACTGACCATGCTCAAAGCAAAGGCCACATCAGGGTGAATACAAGTCATAGCATACATGATTGAGACAACTGCGGAAGCGTAAGGTACTCGGCTCATCTCAGCTATCTCGGCTTCTGTACTCAGACTTTGAGTCTTACTCAATTTGGCATTACTTTGTATCGGTAGTTCTCCCTTCTTCGAGTTTTACATACTAAAATGTTTTAATACCTTATCCAAGTAAGTATTCTGACTAAGTCCTGTTAGTCTCTTACTTCGTTCTCGCACTATCCTTATTCCCAAAATATAGGAATCCTCTCCGAGGTCCTTCATAGCGAAGCACTTCCCGAGCTAGGACTTAACCTCCTGCAAAGTCGGGATGTCGTTTCCTATGAGTAGTATGGCATCGACATACAAAACGAAGAAGCTAACTATACTCCCACTGGCCTTGACATATACACATGATTCATCTTCACTTCGTACAAATCCAAACTCTTTGACTTTCTCATCGAAGCAAAGATTCCATCTGCGAGATGCTTGCTTAAGTCCATAAATGGACTTCTCAAGCTTGCACACTCTATTGGGATGCTTCGTATCGACAAAACCCTCTGGCTGAGCCATGTAAACATCCTCAGCCAACTTCCCATTAAGGAAAGCGGTCTTGACATCCATCTACCATATCTCATAATCATGAAATGCAGCAATGGCTAGCATCACTCTTATAGACTTTATTTTAGCAACTGGTGAGAAGGTCTCATCATAGTCAACTCCGAGAGTTTGAGTAAAGCCCTTCGCAACCAATCGTGCCTTATACGTGTGCACATTCCCATCCATGTCAGTCTTCTTGAAGATCCATTTGCACCCAACCGTCTTACGTCCGGGCACATTGTCATCCAAATTCCAAACTTGGTTGTCATACATGGACTGAATCTCGTTGTCCATCGCCTCTTTCCATTTTTCAGACTCTGGCCTGCCATGGCTTCCTTATAGCTATTAAGTTTAGCTAGATTTATTAATGTAACATCACTAATATACGTGTCCATTTCAGTAGTAATATGAAAGCCATAAAACTGGGGTTGAACTCTAACTATTTCGGAACGTCTAAGAGGTAAGGACTCGTCAATCGGTTCAACCGGAGTTTCCTCCTCGGGTTGAGTGCCAGCGGTAGAGGTTCCTTCATCAATCGACTCTTGAATCTCTTCAAGCTCGATTTGCCTTCCACTGTCTCCTTGGCTTATGAGTTCTCGTTCTCAGAAAACTCCTCTCCTCGCAACAAAGACAACATTGTCCTTCGGTCTATAGAAGAGACCAAAGGATTTTTGCGGGTAGCCGATGAAAATACATCGCTCACTACGAGGTTCGAGCTTGTCGTGAGTATCTCGTCTTACGAAAGCCTCGCAACCCCAAACCTTGATATGTGATAACGAGGGAGCCTTCCCTGTCCACATTTCGTGAGGTGTTTTGGCAACCTTCTTAGTAGGGACTCGGTTAAGGATATGGGCGGCAGTCTCTAAGGCATACCCCCAGAATGAGATAGGTAGTGAAGCACGACTCATCATAGAGCGGACCATGTCTAACAAGGTTCGATTAAGCCTTTCTGCCACACCATTTAACTGCGGTGTCCTAGGTGGCATCAATTGTGAAACTATTTCGCATTCCTTGAGATAGTCGTGGAATTCAAGACTTAGGTACTCTCCTCCTCGATCGGATCGAAGCATCTTGATTTTCCTTCCCAATTGATTCTCCACTTCATGTTTGAACTCTTTGAACTTTTCAAACGTTTCTGACTTGTGCTTGATTAAGTAAATATACCCACATCTACTATAATCATCAGTGAAAGTCACGTAGAAGCGGTTTCCATCCTTTGTGGTGGATCTAAAGGGCCCACACACGTCGGTGTGTATGAGATCCAATAAACCCTCACCTCTCTCACAAGTGCCAGTGAAGGGTGACTTGGTCATCTTTCCAAGTAAACAAGATTCGCACATGTCATCTTCCCTAAGGTAGAATGACTCCAACACTCCATCCTTTTGGAGTTGGGCTATGCGCTTCTTATTGACATGTCCAAGACGACAATGCCACAAGCATGCTTTATCCATACTATTGGAAGAATCCATACACAACACATCATTTCCTAGGTTATCTACAACCATAACAGTTTCATAAATTCCATTACAAGACATTGCTTCAAAATATAAAACACCATTTAGATAATCATAAATCGAACCATTCTCATTATTAAACGAATATCTAAATCCTTGTCTAAATAAACCATGAAAAGAAATGATGTTTCTTGCCATATCTAGCGAGTAGCAACAATTATTTAAATCTAAATTCAATCCATTACTAAGCACTAGAGAATACACTCCAATCTTGGTCACAGGCGACGATCTTCTATTCCCCATGATTACATTTATTCTTCCACGATCCACATCCCTATTTCTTCTTAGTCCTTGCAAATCAGAACAAATGTGATAACCACATCCTGTATCAAGAACCCAAGAAATAGCATGAGGTGAATCATTAGATTTAATTGTGTAAATACCTGCGAAAGATGGCTTGATCTTCCCATCCTTGATGGCTTGCAAATATTCCGGGCAGCTTCTCTTCCAATGCCCTATTTTGTGGCAATTGTGGCACTCTGCCTCCTTTGGGTTTGGGTTGGGCTTAGCAGGGCCAACCTTGGTCCTACTAGAAGAGGAACCATCTTGGGACTTTCCCTTGTGGTGGCTCTTTGAAGAAGCCTTCCTCTTCTTGCCCTTTCCCTGCCCAATAGCCAAAACAGGAGCAACGGGTTGATTGGGAGTTAATGCAACAGACTTGTCCTTGAGGTTGCTCTTAGCAGTCCTTAGGAGCCCTTGGAGTTTGCTTAGGGTGACCTCTTCCTTGTTCAAGTGGTACATCCTAAATTGGTTGTAGCACGAGGGCAAGGAGCGAAGAACGATGTCGATGTCCAAATCTTCCCCAAAGTTAACATTTAACTTGCGAAGACGATCAACATATCTTTACATCTTTTGCAAGTGCATGGTTAGAGACTCTCTACTTCCCATCTTAGCAGTGATCATGTTCATGATGATCTCATAGCGCTCTTGCCTCGCAATTTGGTGGTATATCTCCATTAAGTCTTGATGCATTTCATACGGATACATGTCCTCGTAGGATTTTTGGAATTCGGGGTTCATTGTGGCTAACATGATGCAATGGACTTTCTTTGCATCACGCTCATGGGTCTCAAAGACAGACATTTCTTCGGGAGTAGCGATTTATGGATTGATCTTTTCGAGCTTCTCGTCGAGGACATACTCTTTGTCCTCGTAGAGCGCAATCATGCGAATGTATCTTATCCATTCACTAAAGTTTAATTCGTCAAAAGTCACTTTTTGACAAAGGCTCATTAGCGTGAATGAGCTAGCAGCAGCGTTGTTCACGTTAGACATCTACAAATAGAAAGGATCAAAGTTTGATTAGAATTAAGTCCCTAATTAAACACCCAAATGAAAAATTAGGGCTAGGACCCAATAACATTATTTACACATTAGAAAAGGATGCCATAATCCGACATGCAAATGATTTGGAGGTAAGTGAATGACAATTCACTAATTCTTCACCATGAAAAACATAAGCTTGATTAAGTTTTAAATGTATTGAGAATTCCTAGATTTGTTTGAGATTCATTGAACTTTTCAATGGCATGTTTAAATCTCGATATGCCCCTCTAGTTTGTGACTGGGATGCCGAGGATCACAAAGCGGGTGTGAATAACCATGCAAATCTACATGGTGCCTTCATTGTTACAGTCATCTATTCGATGTGCCGGTAAACCACACACGCTCCATCGAACTATGACAAACAATGAATCACCCTTTGCCACCTTTGCTTAGAACCAATTAGTGTGCTGATTAACCACACACGCTCCACTAACATCTTAGCAAGGGTGCAAAGTGTGACTTCATGAGATTGCATCAATTCACTTTTCCTAAAGTAACTAAGATTGGGAATTTTATGAAACATATTTAGTTACTTTATATAGATTCATTATACTTATTAATGAGGAGAGGATTTGCCCTATCCTACCCGTTCGGCTAACGACCCTCCACCAGTCAAGCAAGTGGTGGGTGTGAGTGTACACCCATTAAGCGCCATTTTATAGGTAGCAACCTTATACCCACCTTATAGACCGGCTTCGTGAATGAGGCCTACTAACGGTAAGACTAACATTTTAAATCATATATATATATATATATATATATATATATATATATATTAAGCTTGTAACAATATAATAGTATAGGGTTGAATTTTAAGCTTGTAAAATTCTAGGGTTTGAAATTTAAATTATTCAAATTAAACTTTTAATCACAAAACTTAAATTTCAAAACTTGAGGACAAGTTTTAGACTTTTTAAAAACACAAGGATCAAAAAGCAAATAATATAAATCAACTAATTAGATTATTTAAATTTGATCTAGTCAATATAACTTGCAAGACAGTTCACCAAATCAATTCAAATAATCAATTATTATCATATAAGGAAATTATTATTCAATTAAATGGTAATTATCTTTTGTTTGGTCAAGAATATACTCAAATATATGATAAAATTCAGATTTTAATGACCCAAAACAATTAAGGCAAGTATCCTCAAGCAAAACAGCAAGAAATCCCGAAATCAACTCTATTTGGCGCTAGAACTCGCCGAGTTCCACTGTGAACTCGTCGAGTTGGAGCTACTCACCGAGTCCACAATGGAACTCGCCGAGTTCACCAGTCAGAGTCACAAAAAACGAATGTTTTCAAGCAAAACAATCAACCAAAGCATCAATTCAATAGAAATCAATCAAAGCTCTAATACCACTGATGGGTTTGAGCCATAAGAACTTTCCTATGTGCACATGCAAACCCTAATGCTTGGATCTAGGTTTCTCTAACTGAACATGCAATGTATCCAAGGCTTACAATTCTAGATCTAGGTAAACAGTTGATTCACAACATATGAAATCAAATCTAGAAGAATACCTTAAATTGCTTATTTGAAACTTCTTGTTCTTGGAGCTTATAGTCACAATTGTCACTCGTCTAATGGCTTACAAACACCAACTAGCAAGAGGATGATCTTGAGAGAGAGAGAGAGAGAGAGAGAGGAGGTGAGGAAATCAGATCTAGGGTTTCTTTCTTGCAAGAGTGGCCGATTTCCCTCACCCATGGGGTTTATTTATACTATGAGATACTAGGGTTACACCCTTAACCCTAATTGAATAACTTAGGCCCTAAGCAATCCAAAGATCCTTCTAGATATGAGACTTGGACGATTTTAAGATATCCAAATCCTAAAAATCGTCCACCCTTATATCCATAAGGATTCATAGCCCAAAACATAACTATCATACATTTGACAGTTTATGACCCTTTATTCAATTAACCTCTTTAAGTCACCAAATTAATTCTCAATTAATTTATGACTTATATTAATCAAATAATATTATTATCCCTTTAATATATTATTCTCATAACATATTAATATAATAATATCTATTCTCTCTTTATAAATCACCCTGTCAAGTTGCTATGGTGAAGGCAACCCAAAAGGACCATGCACTACCGGGTCAAGTACTTACCAAATATAGTTACAGTCTTAGACGCTAATCCAACAGAAGGAACCTCAAATCCTAGCAATCAACCTGAGGAGGAAACTCCTGTTGATCCGGTTGATGAGTCTGTACCTCTGAGGCATTCCACGAGGGTTAGGAATGCACCTGAGCATTACTATGGTTTCCATATTACTGCGGAAGGTGATACATTTATCAGTGATAGTACACTGGTAAATTTAGATGAACCTAACAGCTTTAAGGAAGCCATGGTAGGCTTGGAGTCTGCTAAATGGAAGGAGGCTATGGATAGCGAGATACAGTCCATGTATGACAATCAAGTTTGGAACTTGGTTAATAATGTACCTGGCCGTAAGACAGTCGGGTGCAAGTGGATCTTCAAGAAGAAGACCGACATGGATGGTAAAGTTACTTATAAAGCGCGACTAGGTGCAAAGGGTTTTACTCAGACTCAGGGTATTGATTATGATGAAACCTTCTCACCAGTAGCGAAGGTAAAATCTATTAGGGTCATGCTAGCCATTGCTACATTTCATGATTATGAAATATGGCAAATGGATGTCAAAACCGCTTTCCTTAATGGAAAGTTGGTTGAGGAGGTTTACATGAGTCAGCCATAGGGTTTTGTCAATGCGGAGTACGCAAATAGAGTATACAAGCTTGAGAAATCCATTTATGCATTGAAACAAGCATCTCACAGCTGGAATCTTTGTTTCGATGAAAAGGTCAAAGAGTTTGGTTTCTCGAGAAGCGAAGATGAGTCATGCATATATGTCAGAGCTAGTGGGAGTATAGTTAGATTTTTGGTATTGTATGTGGATGACATACTACTCATAGGAAATGACGTCCCAACCTTTCAGGAAGTGAAGTCCTGGCTTGGGAAGTGTTTTGCTATGAAGGGACTTGGAGAAGCTGCCTATATCCTAGGGATAAGGATATTAAGAGGAAGGAGTAAAAGACTAATTAGACTTAGTCAGAGTACTTACTTGGATAAGGTGTTGAATAGGTTCTGCATGCAACACTCCAAGAAAGGAGATTTACCGATCCAGAGTAACGCCAAGCTGAGTAAGACTCAGTGTCCGAGTACAGAGGTTGAGATAGCTGAAATGAGTCAAGCATTGTATGCTTCCGTTGTAGGCTCGATCATGTATGCTATGACTTGTACTCGTCCTGATGTGGCTTTTGCTTTGAGCATGGCCAACAGATATTAGGGGAACCCTGCCAAGGCTCACTGGACAGCGGTAAAGAACATTCTCAAGTATCTTTGGAGGACTAAGGACTGGGTCCTTGCCTTCGGTGGGAGTGATGACTTGAGAGTGGTTAGGTATAGTGATGCTAGCTTCCAAACAGATATGGATAATTTCCACTCTCAGTTAGGCTGGGTCTTTACCTTAAATGGAGGAGCAATTACTTGGAAAAGTTCCAAGTAGGAGATGGTAGCAGATTTGACTTGTGAATCAGAGTACATAGTAGCGAGTGAAGCTGATAGGTGCATTTCATGCACCTATTTTGCATGTTTATTTCTGTTTTTTTATAGCATTCTACTTCATAATTCTTGCATTTAGTTGATTATTAGGGTAATTGCATATTTCATTAAGAATGCCTGGTACTTCACTATTTTTGATTTATTTTGAAGGCATTATGGAGCATGGAACATGGAGCTTGGATGCTTGGATGCTTGGAGCATAGAGCTTTGGAACATGAAGAGAAGATGAACCGGTCATTCCATGGCAGAAAACATGAAGATTGAGCCAAAAGTGAAGACTTTTTGGAATTTTAGCAAAACGCATGGGTCATGCCAAAAACACATGGTCAAGACAAATGGTCATGCCAAAAACACATGGGCAAAAGGCATGGCCATGCCAAAAACGCATGGCCTTATGGCAAGTCACGTAAACTTTAATAAAAGAGGAGGAGACGTCATTTTGAAGGGGAGAACGGTTTTGGGAGCAGTTTTTGGCGGTCTTGGGTGATTTTAGGAGAATTCTTGGAGTTTTTGAGAAGAATTAATCATTGCAAACACTTGATTTCATTTTTGTAAGCATTAAACATTTCAATTCCATCATTTTTCTTGTTTGATTTGTTCTTAGCCATGTGTGGCTAAGAAACCCTAGTTTCTAGTTCTTGTTCAAAACATGTTGATTGCTTGACTTGAAGCATATGATTTGATGTTTGATTTGTGATTCTATTCTAGTGATTATGTTTTTGTTTAAACTAGAATACTTGAATTTGATTTGTGTTTGATTGGCCACTTTCATGAATTGAATTTTTGTGCAGTTAATTAACTTTTAGGGCACCTAATCGTTCTATTGAGTTAATAATTGGTAACAAGCAATAAGTTTTCTTATTGTAAAACATATATCACATGTTTTCACACTTCCGAGCGTATGAGAAGAAATGAACATTGTTGGGAAGCTTGTACAAAACTTAATGCAGTTTTTCAATGTAATCTAAGAGCGTGTTTAGGTTGAATTAGTAAAGCTAGGTCTAGTCAAAGAGCGTGTTTTGGTTAGATAATTTGGCAAGCGAGAGGTATTAGAGCGTGTTACTATCTTTCAGTACCAACTTAGAATAGCAATCATGAATTACATCAAGTCATAATCAAGTTGAACAACAACATTGAGAACTAGAACTAGAAGCACTTTTACAATTTGTTTACAAATCTATTTTCATTTTGTGCATGCTTTTAAAGTAGATTGTTATTTAGTTATTTACTTTTGCGAACAAACCCCCCTCTGTGACCAAAGTACCTTGTGCAAAGAGGTATAGACTTTTGTCCCGTGTCTCTGTGGTTCGACCCTGCTTGCCTTGTACTACTTTTTAGTGCATTAAAGCAGTGTATTTGGAGTCTATTGTACCCTTATTATTTGTTGGGTCTGACACACCTAACAAATTGGCGCCGTTGTCGGGGACACGGTGTTACTAATTGTTTATACCAAGATTTTTGCGAGCAGGCACATCTCTATAAAAAAAATAACAAAAAAAATAACAAAAAGTGTGGCTTGGAGATGAACACTCCTTACAATAAAGACCAACTTTCTGAGCTAGCCTAGATAGTTATGATGATTGAAAGTGACCAAAGTGTGCATCCCACATCTATTCCTTGTGATTTTTGCACTCAGAATGGACATCACACCAACATGTGTCCATATTTACAAGGGGAATGGGTGGAAGTGCAAGAAAAGGGAAGCTACTACTGGCCAAATCAATGGAGTCGCGATCAACCTCAACATGATCAATGGTGGGAAAACAACCAAGCTTGGGGAAACAACCAATGCCAAAACCCATACCAAGCTTGGGGAAATGACCAATACCAATCAACTCCACAGTTTCGTCAACCATATTATGTACCTCCACAACTAGCTAAAACTTCGAGCATGTCCTTGGAAGACATTGTGAAAAGCATTGTCACTACTAACCAAATCTTCCAGGAAACAACCAAAGCTAGCCTCAAAAGCTTAGAGGAACAAATTGCACAACTTGCTCAATCTGTGAGTATATTGGAAACTCAAGGAAAATTACCATCGCAGACTAAAGAGGACCCACGACATATAGTTTTTGCCATCACCTTGAACGATGGGAAAATTTTTGATGACCCAACATTGCAATTTGAAGATGGGGAAGAGGAGGAAGAAGTAGAAGTGGAAAAGGTTGTCGAGGAAGAAGTAGAAATTAAGAATGCTGACATGGAAGTTGTAGAGGAGGAGTTGGAGGTTGACAAAAAAGAGGCTGAGCCACCCACTACCAATGAGAAACTCCTTTCGCCGGTAGACCAACCACAAGAGCCAAAAACGATACATTTGTTGGACCCTTCAAGGGATATGTACCCCGAGAAGGAAGACTCCAAACCGATCATCAAATCGACCACCTTATCAAAGAAGGAATATTTGACCACCTTACTGGACAAGTACAAGAAAGGAGTCGGCTGGACGATTGTTGTCATTAAGGGTCTAAGTCCAACATGGTTCCCACGCAAAAAGAAAGTCAAGTACAAGATACGTGTTCTATTGAAGGAGGCGGCGAAAGTTCATTGAGTTGGAAAGCCCCAACATTCAAAGAATAACATATAAGGGCCAAGTCAAGCCAAAGACTTGAAACAAGGGCAGCTAACTAAGAGGCAACTCGGGCAGTATTTTCTTCCTATTCTTCTTTTATTTACTTTATCGTGTTGCAATGTTTTTAAGTCTTTTTAAAGTTCCATGCATTAAAAATAACTATCAACAAGATTGAGAGGGATGCATGTGTTAAAAAAACGTTTTTGTTAGGTTAAAGTAAAAAAAAACATGATATTTTGGTTAACAGAAAAGAAAAGCATGGCCATGTGAAATTGGCATGGGCGGGACTCAAAAGGCATGGCCTAATTTTAGACCATGCAAGACTATTGAGGTTTTAAAAGAAAAAAAAATTGGCATGGGCAAACTCCAAAACTCAGGGGCCATGCTAAAAACGCATGGCCAAAACCCAGGGACCATGCTAAAAATGCATGGGCTGATTGAAAACACACGGCCTGTCCTTAGACCACGCACATTTTCGAAAAAAAAACTCATAGGCTACCTCCGAAAAAAGGCATGGGCTATCATAAAAAAGCACGGTCTGGCTTGGACCATGTGTTTTGTGTTATTCTTCCTCCTAAAAATTCACGACCCATGCTAAAAAAGCATGGGCTACCATAAAAAAGCACGGTCTGGCTTTTAAACCATGTGTTTTGTGTCATTCTTCCTCCGCACTCTCTCCTCCTAAATACTTATAAACCATGCGTTTTGTGTCATTCCTAACTCCATCTTCTTCTTCATCTATGTAGAACTCCCTCCATGAAAGTGTACAAAATCAAATCTTGCATAAAACCCTAGTTTTTTTTTTCTTTGTAAAATTTGACTTGATTCTTGTATTAGGTTTCAAAATTCTTTTGTAGGGTTTCAAGAGCAAGCTTGGGGAGGTATTTTGTAAAGAAGAAGGGAAGCTTTTACCTCCGTTTGTGTATTCCACCATTGAAGAGCTCAACTTTTCTTGAGGTTGAAGATGAAGTGAAAAAGTCAAGCACACATCACAAATGCAAGCATTTGAATGGTACATTCCTTCCATATCTCAAGTTTGATGCATGAATCCTAAGATTGTTTGACTAGAATTGTTGAGCATTCGTTCATGTGCTCTATATAGTTAAACATTCACGATCATTAGGTTGCCTTTCCCTCTCGGAGCATCGAGGACGATGCTAAATATTAAGCTTGGGGAGGGGTCTTTGTACATTAGGTTCTAGTTAGTTTCCACATGCATTTCATCCAAATAAAAAAATAAAAAAATAAAAATAAATAAAAATAAATTTAAAAAAAATCAATCTAAAGGAACCTAATCTCCTTAAATAAGTTGAAGTGGTAAATTAGTCGTGGCTTGAGATTAGAACTTGTTCGTTTTTCATTTAAAAGCTTAAAGCAACCTAATCTCACACGAACACGACTCCCAAAGCTACTCGTACAAAACAAAAAATGATAAGGTTACCAACATCGAAGCATAACAACAGATATAGTTTAGCCCTTGGAACACACGATCGGTCTTATGAGTTATTGCTCATTCATATCCAAACTCCAAATTCAAAAGAGTCATAAAATGAATATAAAATTTCAGTGAATCGAATCCTCCAGCGCTCTAAAAGGTCTTTTCTACCCATTCCCTTCTAAATACCCTGCTTGGGGACATTGTTTCCAACTATACTTACGGGTCTTTGCGCGTTTACATCAGTCCCCCCTAAAAGAGTCAAGATTAAAATATAAGGAAATAAACCTGGCAAACAAGATAAAAATAAATAAATACATAAATAAAAAGAAAAAAATTAAATAAATAAAAATATTATTAAGTTAATCTGTGACCTTTGGGATTCGAACAAGTAAACTCTGAGGGGTGTTTTACACCTAATCACCTAAAGCTGAATAGTTTGGGACTGATTGAGTTGAAAATTCGTTACATGGGTTCCATAGAAAGTCATGAACTTAATAATAACAAATAAAGCTAATCCGTGGCCTTTGAGGTTCGGGCAAGTAAACCCAAGGGATCTCTTTAAATCTAGCACACTAAGGTCATCTGATTTAGATGTGTTGGTTGGAAGCCCATTACACGGATTTCAAAGGAAGCCATGAGCTTTATTTGTAGGAAAATATAATTAGATAGTTTGTATATATTTATGTTTATAGTTTAATTGAATAATGTGTTTAAAAAAAATGTTTGGCTGTAAACATTGGGACTGACTGTAAACTACTTTGACTGGTGTAAGTGGTTTGAAACATGTAACCAATCTGGGTAAATATTAGGGAATTTTTAGAAAATATTTTTTAGAAAAAGATTGTTGTTAGTCAACAAATAGCTGGATTCGGTCATTGTTATGTTTTGAAAAATGAAAATGAGCATATTTTGCATCACATGTTTTCATAAGAGTAAGACCATAATTTGTTCCATGTGCTAACCCAATACCTGTAAAAGTGAACAAGTGTTGTAACTTTTGATTTTGTTGAGTTACGTTAGGGAATGGCTAAAAACCTTGTTTTACATGTTATATATCTTTGCGGGGTTAATGTCAAGTTATCTCAAGGCCCGACAGGTACACCTTCAACTGTATGACATAATGAGGTTAATTGGATTGAATATGTTCATTTTGTTTTGTTTATTGTATTAATGTTTGAAAAAAAATCATTTTGTACATAGGTTATTTTCATTAGTTCTTCTTTTATTGCATGCATGCACTCTTAATTCCATTTAGTCCTTTCGTTCCTTCCATTCTTTTCATCTTAGTTTCTTTTTAGTCGCCTATCGTCTTCTCTAGGTTGATTCTCAATTTTGTTCTTTCTTGAGGACAAGAAAGGTCTAAGCTTGGGGAGGTTTGATAAGTGCCTTTTATGCACCTATTTTGCATGTTTATTTCTGTTTTTTTTATAGCATTCTACTTCATAATTCTTGCATTTAGTTGATTATTAGGGTAATTGCATATTTCATTAAGAATGCTTGGTACTTCACTATTTTTGATTTATTTTGCAGGCATTATGGAACATGGAACGTGGAGCTTGGATGCTTGGAGCATAGAGATTTGGAACATGAAGAGAAGATGAACCGGTCATTCCATGGCAGAAAACATAAAGATGGAGCCAAAAGTGAAGACTTTTTGGAATTTTAGCAAAAAGCATGGGCCATGCCAAAAACACATGGTCAAGACAAATGGCCATGCCAAAAACACATGGGCAAAAGGCATGGCCATGCCAAAAACGCATAGCCTTATGGCAAGTCACGTGAACTTTAATAAAAGAGGAGGAGACGTCATTTTGAAGGGGAGAACGGTTTTGGGAGCAGTTTTTGGCGGTCTTGGGTGATTTTGGGAGAATTCTTGGAGTTTTTGAGAAGAATTAATCATTGCAAACACTTGATTTCATTTTTGTAAGCATTAAATATTTCAATTCCATCATTTTTCTTGTTTGATTTGTTCTTAGCTATGTGTGGCTAAGAAACCCTAGTTTCTAGTTCTTGTTCAAAATATGTTGATTGCTTGACTTGAAGCATATGATTTGATGTTCGATTTGTGATTCTATTCTAGTGATTATGTTTTTGTTTAAACTAGAATCCTTGAATTTGATTTGTGTTTGATTGGCCACTTTCATGAATTGAATTTTTGTGTAGTTAATTAACTTTTAGGGCACCTAATCATTCTATTGAGTTAATAATTGGTAACAAGCAATAAGTTTTCTTTATATCACATGTTTTCACACTTCCGAGCGTATGAGAAGAAATGAACATTGTTGGGAAGCTTGTACAAAACTTAATGCAGTTTTTCAATGCAATCTAAGAGCGTGTTTAGGTTGAATTAGTAAAGCTAGGTCTAGTCAAAGAGCGTGTTTTGGTTAGATAATTTGGCAAGCGAGAGGTATTAGAGCGTGTTAATATCTTTCAGTGCCAACTTAGAATAGCAATCATGAATTACATCATGTCATAATCAAGTTGAACAACAACATTGAGAACTAGAACTAGAAGCACTTTTACAATTTGTTTACAAATCTATTTTCATTTTGTGCATGCTTTTAAAGTAGATTGTTATTTAGTTATTTACTTTTGCGAACAAACCCCCCTCTGTGACCAAAGTACCTTGTGCAAAGAGGTATAGACTTTTGTCCCGTGTCTCTGTGGTTCGACCCTGCTTGCCTTGTACTACTTTTTAGTGCATTAAAGCAGTGTATTTGGAGTCTATTGTATCCCTATTATTTGTTGGGTCACACCTAACAAAAGCAGTGAACGAGGCTATATGGCTGAAGAACTTCATCGGAGACCTTGGGGTTGTACCAGCTATACAGGAGCCCATGGAAATTTTATGTGATAGTGAAAGTGCAGTTGCCTTAATGAAGGAACCAAGGGATCAAGGGAGGTCCAGACACATTGATAGAAAATATCATTTCATCAGACATCAAATAGAAGAAGGACTCATCGTGGCAAAGAGGGTATCATCGGATGAGAACCCAGCAGATCCCCTCACGAAGGGACTGGGTAGGGTTAAGCATCTCCAACATGCGAGGCGCATAGGGCTGAAGGATGATATTAGTTTTAGTAGTTAGATAGCTCTGAAATTTGTAAAATATAATTGACATTTGATGATAAATAAAAGTTGTTGTTTATTTATAAGTATAAGTGTTGCTATCTTTTGTCAATCGTTTACTATCATTTCATTTTGCATGTTTTGACTTCCAGAATAATTACTTTATTCAAAATATCCACAGTTGGTCATATATTGGAAGTAGATATGAATCAAGGCTGTCATGAAGCTGGCTTGTAGATGTCTAAGTAGTTAGACATAGCAAGAGTTGCTACGACACTCATGAGTGCTCATAATTTCTGAGTATCGGATTTAACCCATGCTCACTTGTATCACTTCATGGAATTTATCTCGAGTGATCGTGAGATGGTAATATTATATAGATCTTCAAACCTAGAGATATGAGGAGTTGACTATGAGTTGGTTATACATTGATTATACGAAAATGCATTGGTAACTCAATGTTATAAAACGTGCCTTTGTGTATAATTCAACAAGTAGTAGAACAAGCATATGAGTCGAAGTTTATCTATTCCTTCTTGGATTAGAAGCGATATCTGGGCCCCTCGATGATTTTGTTTTGACCTATGTACCAGGCCCGGTCAGAACTAAATTGATGTGTTCAATTAAGTTCTATGTCAAACAAATCGGAAATCGAGAAACAAACAGCTGGACAATAAGTACGATATTGTTCCATGTATTTGTCTGACTGATATAATGAGAGCAGAGGATTTTATGATCACTTATCTTAAATGGCGTAACATCATTATCTCAGTTCCGAGAGAACTTGAAAGAGCTACGATTGCTAATCGGTTCCTGAAGTCATACTGCAGTAATAGTTATTAGTCTTATCCAAGTGGGAGACTGTTAGATAAGGTGTCTAAGTCCATAACTATTTCTGGTATGTACTTGACCCGGTTTGACATGGTCCATTTGGGTTGCATGGCATCATGCACTTGGGTAGACTAAAATGAGAGAAAAGACACTTATCGTTTATTAAGATATTATAGGTTATGATATATTAATAATATTATTTAATTAGTATTGATCAAGATTTAATTTAGAATTAATTTTGTGATCAAAAGAATACTAATTAAATAAATGGGCTAATTGTGTAATCATCCATTTCTTTAATAGTGGGCTTGTAGTCCATGGTGTATTGAGTTGGGCTAAAACCCATGAGATGCTCCATGGATGCTCCATGGTGGATTTGAACCCATGGATCCAAGAAATGAAAAGTCATGTCATTTAGGATTTACATGGTGTAACCCTACTTGTGACACACTATAAAATGGATGTGTTAGCTACAAAAATCGACCACTAGTGAAGAACAAGAGGGCATAGCCGATTTCTAAGTGTGTTGCATTTCTCTCTAAGTTATTCCAAGTGTACTTGGTGATGTGTGAAGCATTTGAGACATCACATTTGGGGTGCTAGGCTCACAAGGTTCTCAAAGGAATTCCAGCAACAAAAGGTATGCATTTCTTACTAGCTTTCATGTTAAAAGTTCCCCATGTAAGCTAGATAGGATATGAACATTGGAAAATCAAATTTGCATGTATTATGGTTTAAAATATATCCAAGGTTTCTAGGGTTACATGTAGACCATAGGAGTGTTAGAATGCTTAAAACCAATCACTAACAACGATGTAGGATTTTGGGTGGGACTTGGCCCTGAAGGTGTTTGGGAGAGTTTTAGATCATTCCTTCAACTTTCAGTCGTGACAAAAATTGGACAATGAGTTCTTCTCCATGGACTTAGTCATGAAATATGGAAAATTTCGTGCAATTCTAAGAGGTCTTACAACAGTCATAAACGATTTAGACATTAAGTTGGATATAAACGTATGCTCAGTTTTCCAAAAGTCATGATCCTGATCAGTCTTCTAAATTAGTTGAAGGCATTATTGTCATTGAAGAAGTCTTTGAAAACCAAAGGCATAACACAATTTTAGGTTGGGGTAACAAGCAGAGTTCCGTGGGAATGAGCTAGGTCGTTGGAGCAACACAAATCTTTCATATTCAACCAACGTAAGTTACAAGTCAATATTTTTTTCTTTTTTTTTTCCTTCAAAATTTAAAAACATAAACTGATCTTTTCCAATAGCATGCACAAATTGAAGTTGAAAACATAGAATCATATTGAAAAGAGTAATGTTGGATTTATATAACCAGTAGCAAGCTAATCCTCAATCGAGTACCTGAACTTTGGCAAGTTGGCGGCATTTTCCGTATAGATCGACATAGACGACGGAAGAAAGAGATGAAAGAGGGGGTATGGAGGAAGAAGACAAATCATTTGAAGTCTCGTCGGGTCGAAGGTCTCTGTCCTGTCCTTTATAGGGATTGTGTCGGCATACAACGGCGAGCGGGGAGGGAGTCGATGTGAGAGCAAACAATAGAGATACGATGTAGTAATGCTGTAAGGTAGTGATTTTGACATGAGACGGTGAGAATAAAGCCGTCAGGGAGAGGTAGAGGCGGCCGACGAAGGGAATAAGAAGGCGATTGATGGAGGAAGGAGGAGGCGCTCGTTGATCGTATGTGAAAAAGATGTTTGGACTCGGTCTAGGATTTGTATAGTGAGAGAAGAAGAAAGAGAAAGAGTGTATTATATTATTTTTGGGATAAAATTTTCATATACCCGATTTGACCATATGATAATTTTCTAAAATCCTAATATACCATTAAAGTTGATCATATTTACATACATGTCATTTTTGATCTAGGTCATTAGAAGTTTTGATCTAACGTTCCACTTTTAGTTATTGGGTTCTCGGGAAACTATAGGTTCTCAGATGATCATTCCTCTCTCTCTCTCTCTCTCTCTCTCTCTCTCTCTCTATATATATATATATATATATATATATATATATATATATATATATATATATATATATATATATATATATACTAGGTAATTTCCAAGGCCCGTGCTAAGCACGGCTTGTGAAGGGTAATTGGTGTATTTTAAAAAAAAAGGTAGAATGTTATAAGTAGATGATTTTTTCAAAGTGCAATGTCATAGTCTTAGAGTAGTGAATACTCCAAATACAATATAGCCCATGGAGAAAGTAGCGTTCAATTATTATCCTTTGCAGATAGTCGGATACATAAAGTTTTATCATAAAGTAGGATGCCATAAAACTCATATAAATAAAAATGTGTTGTTAATTCTTGAAGATACACAATATTACTCCACTGTGTTGGTAAAACGTATTTATGTATTCAACGGACATTAAATTCAAAAGTTGCATTATTTTTCGGACATATGTTAGACCTCTAAACAAAAAATATTTCAAAATGCAAACAAAAGTGTGTTTATTTATTTTTTTTTTCTCTCAGTGATGGACCTGACATTGTAGAAAACCACTAAAATGCCATACAAAAAGAAATGAAAACATGATAACTATTGTAACTAAATATGCATTAATCAAATACCCATAAAAATTTCCATGTTTTATTGCATTCTTAAAAGGTCAAACATTGACCTTGTTACAGGTTAGAACAAATTAGTTAAAAATGAATTCTACCTACATCAGGTTATCCAACAATAAAATTTTCCCTAATAGACAACTTTCCTTTTTGATTTACAAATATTTTCCATATATTGAACAAAAGAGATAATGTTATGCAAAAATGAACATTCTTTGTTGTCCCAACCATAATGAAATCTTACAAAAAAAAGATAATATTATGCGTAAAAACGATGATATTTTACATCCCTGTGATGTTTCCACCCAGACACTATACAAACGTCCTTCAGTTTAGCATATATCCCAGATTTAGCAACAAAAACCCTACCTTCATCTATAGGATAGATACAACAACTGAATGTTTTGTAACAAGTGGTCAACATTTAAGAATGATGGGCAGATTAATTGAAGAATAATCACGAAACAACAACAAAACTCAAACATAAGTAGTCACATAAATCCCTAATGTAATCACGAAAGTAGTCGAATATCTAGGGAACGTAATAAAGACAAACCCAAATACGATGGGAGATCATTAAGAAACTAACTAAAGAGGCTTACAAAAGTTAACTCTAATGGTCAATACACATAAAAGGCATGAACTCACCAAAAAGGTAGGAAAGCCTATAAAGAACCAACAACTAAGATCATAATTTTAAGCAACACGTCATTCACAAGGGGAGCTCGTGGATCATCCAATGAAATAATAACAGTTTTCCAATCTACCTCCCAATTTACAACAAAACCATTAACAAAAAGCTTTCACAATGCATAACATGACACTGAATCGATCACATTCAGAATCCAAAAAAATATATATAGAAAAATATCAAATGATTGTTTTCAAAGGAGAACTCAAGGAAATATGTACGACTTTGAACTTAGAGTTGCTAAATTTTGGAAAAGGACCCCTAAACCTTCTGTTTTTAACCTTGAGCAGCCTTCTCAACAAGAACTTTAGCCTCCTGTCAAGAACATTGCAGCAAGTCAGATCTTCAATTTAGCAACAAAATCAAGAAAACAAGAAATTACTGCACATATAAGTTCACCATGTTCATATGTTAGGATGAACTAATCCTGGAAGTAAATCATAATTGTTAATTCTAAGCACAATTATTAGCAGACGAAATAAACCAGTGTGCGATGGATGAAGGGAAGCCTCATAATCAACTAAGGTATACCAACAATTAACAAGGTATTACTATGAAGAAGTTGCTCTAAATCTTTCTGGTGATGCGGTTTTTTGCCATGGACGAAGAGCGGGGATGTAGAAAAGAAAATCCAGTGCGCGATGGACGAAGGGAAGTTGATTTTAGGGGTTGCAACAACTTGAGACTTAGATGATGCTTACCTGAAACATAAGCAACCCACATCAATTTCTTACTCACCAATTATCGATTTCCCTGTTTTGATTTCAATAGCCCTATCAAACAAAACTTTCGAGTTTCCTATCGAGATTGAGGGGGAAAGAAGAAGAGGGGTCATTCGCCAGAAATTACGGCTTTGTCACTTTGTTGTTGTGTGGAGGCAAGCAATCACGTGAAAAGAAAACAGAAAAAGAGGGGTTACCTCTTCATTCCATCTCCAATTCGATGTCAAAATTGAACAGATAGAAAAAGATTGTCGTCTTCTTCCATAATACACAACTTCCTTATCTTTTCTTTCAATTCGATTCTTGGAGGCTGTTGGAAAGATCGTTTTAGTTTATGCATCGTTTTTTGAAGCGGTGGCGTAGTCAGGTGTCACGAAGGGAAAGAAATGGCGAAGCGACACGTCGATTTGCGCTGCCAATTTTGTATTTGCCACATATTACTCTTTAAAGTCATCACACGCGTCGTACGCGCTTCATAAAAAATAAGGTATATATATATATATATATATATATATATATATATATATATATATATATATATATATATATATATATATATATATATATATATATATATATATGGTTCATGTGAGACGACCTAATTTTATGAGGCCGTGAGACGCAATCCTAACCACTCATTTTGTAGATAAAAAACATTTTTAAAATACAAAATAATTTAAAATTTCGATTTTTTTAAATATTATTTTCGTTATTTATATTGTCCAAAATAAATAAATAAATAAATTATCATTTTTTTTTGAAATATCTGTGAAATATTCTTGTAGAATATTAAAATATTTTACATATCTAACAAGTTTTAGTAGAATACTAAAATATTTTAAAATTATAAATCACATTGTAATATTTACAGTGTAATATTATATTAAAATATTTCACGTATTAAAAAAACAATATTTTTATTTATTTTTAGATAAATAAAATGACAAAAATAATAATAATTTTTTTTTTTTTGGATTTTTCGTTTTACAAACTCACAAAATTAACATTTTCTGATAAATGTATATATAATATAATGTGAAGTTTCGTATATAGTATATATACCCAACAGGCCAACAGTTACTTACTCAGGCCCATTAATATATGAACATCACAACGTTTAAGGCCCGTGCCTGTATCCTTCTTCCTCTCCCTCGCCGTCGCTTCCCGCATCCCTGAATTTTCTCCGATCAAGACCTCCAATGGCGTCTTCGATAGACGGACAAGGTACGTTCTCTCTGTGATTCTCGTACACGCACGCATTTATGAGTTTACAACTTCATAGTTTGAAATCTTTTGCGTTAGGCCTACTTTTTGACACTTTCCCTCTGCAAGCTAGAGTTGAATTTTCAAAATTTTGATCATGCTCGCTGTGAAACAACATGGCGCTTTTCATTTCTCCAAAACCTACTAAGAGGGTGTTTGGCTAAGTTTTTTTTAACTTATTATCAGTTCCATATTTGAAAATTGACCATGCCCCATACATAATAAAACCTTCGACTTCAACCACAGCGTTTATACTTACGACTCCATCGCGTCTGCTCCTCACGTCGACTCCTCCCCTGTGAAGCCAGCGGCCGGAGACCTTTGCAGCCCACAGCTACACCGTCGCACCCCACCGTAGGTTCCATTTGTCTTCCTTTTTTTCAGCTTTCTTTTGAAATCGACAATACTGATACTGACTGTAAGGTTATCAATGTTGTTCGTGATGATGTGATGCCTATTGCTTATTTTGGTTGTTCGTATACAAAACTCGTGTTTGTTCACTTGTCGTTCATGTTTCTAATTGTTTGTTGTTTGGGTTCATGGATTCATGTCAATAATCCATGTTCATCTAGATTTCTCGATTATGAAGTGTCTTGAGTTCTTTAGTCTTATGGCTTATATTTCTTCCGAACCAAAGTTTTGATGATGAAAAAACCGCTCAAAGTTAATTGAAGGATAGAAATCAGATTGCTCAGAATGACCAGAAGATTAGAAATCAGATTGCATGCAAGTTGTTCGATCAAATGCCTGAGAGGGATTACTTTCTTAATATGCATGTTTTCACTGATCAGTTACATGTTTAATATATTCATGTATTGGCTGAATTGTTTTCTCTTGTTGTTTGTGTGTTTTGGGCCAATGTTTTTACATGTACCAATTTAGAGTTTCTCGACATGAAAATAAAGTAGAAATTGTGTATTACATTGGCAAAGGGGATAACTATCTGCCTTCACATTTCTTAGGTACATGATATTGCTAACATATCTCTTTGAACAGCTGAGGACATGGATGCTCAGTGTGAAACCATTGAAGCACGATTGCAATCTTTCCTTAGTCAATTCCAGTCAGAGTTAGGTGTTCTTGATAGAATCATCCACAAAAATAAAAACCAGCATCGCAGAAGCTCATATTTCCAGTACCTGTTGAAGGTATTGCTTCATGTTTTCTAAACCACTTTTAGTTCTTATCTGATCATGGATAAACTCTAGTTTCAGTGAACTGCACATAAGTTTATGTTATGTATGCTATATCTGGTTTATGTAACCAGAGTTCTTTTGCAAAGTAGGTGAGAAGAGATTGCAAGCTTCTTCAATCAACTAACTTGGAGGAAATTGTTAACTCCTCCTTTCTTGTCATCAATGGGAATCGACCTAAGCAAAAAGTTCAGCTCTTGGAAAGGTATTAATATTATTACTAAAGGAAAACCTATTTTGCTCTCTCTCTATATATACTGCAATCTGTTTGAAATGGATTCAAGTTGATATTTTTATAATTCATAGTTTAAAGAGAAGAAAATGTGAAGGTGTCAAACATAATTTTCTGGTTCGGCTTCAGGGTGCTGCACGTTTACTTTCACAGGTAACTCTTACAAAATATATACATTTTAAGTTCTTCATTTAATAGAATTTAGCTCCATTCATTAACATTCAATATCTGTTTTTGTTTTTTCTTTTTGCAGATGGTTGAGCCAATGGTGAAGGCAGCTATGTATCCTACCTTATATTTTGACTAAATGAATAGTTTCAAGTGGAAACTGCATAATATGATTTTTTTTTCTCTTATGTTTAAGTTTGGAATTTTTGTTATTCTTACATTTTTTTTGTTTTTGATCTCCTTGACATTGGAATAGAGAGATATCTACTTTGCTTGCTCGATCCTTTTTTATGGGATTCTCCATGACTGTGTTGGCTATACTTGCACGCCTTCGAGTTTTAACTCAGCAAGTAAACTTTATAATGATTATTATTTTTTTTATATCTTTATATTTTGGGCTTAATTCCTTAATCCAGTAATCCTTATGCTACTTTTTTATTTTATTTGCGACAGATATTACTCGATGTTGTTGTGGTCTTCAACATGGTTTCTTCTCTCTCACAAAAGCAGCAGTCTGTGAGACTTAACCAAGAAGGAATTGAGGTATTTTCTTTGTTGTATTTCAGTTTTAATGTAATTTTATTTAAGTTTTTGATTAATATAGTCTTTTTGTGTGAGTGACATGTAGGTCTTTAGGGAATATTACCCGAAAACTGAGCAAGAAGTTGTGTTTTTGGAATGTGTATGGGAAACCGATAAATTTGTTTTAGTTGAGAGGAAGAGTGAATTGGATAACAAAAATCCAGAGGCAACAAATGTTGATGTCATATGTAAAGAAGGTTTATCAACAGTGGAATATCAAAGCATTGAAACTATTCTTGGAGGTAAACAAAACTCTCTTTGTTTTTTTTTTCCTTATATATTTTTCAAACTACAATGGTGTAATATAAAGAAACAGAATTATGATATGCTATAAATATAATAAACAAATGAATGAAAGTATGTTGCTATTTCTTGCTTTTAGCCCAAAAACCGATGGATATAACAGCAGACAATCCTTCTGAAGAAGATCCTGCCACCATTAAAGCGGACAATCTTTCTTCAGTAGAGAATCTTCTTACTCATGATTGCATACAAGATAACGATCAAAATGCTGAAAAAGATCATTCAGAGCCTTCAAGCAACAACAAAGAACAAGAACAGATTACAAGTTTGAATTTGTTGGATAATAATTTAGATTCTTTTAAACCTAAACCCGAATTAAAGAAGAAAGTAGCTTTTGTATCAGTGAAAAGACCTGAACCTCTGAAAACTAATGACACCATGGGGGTTCTGATTAAGCCAAATGATGGGGTTAATGCCAATAGTGAGAAAGAAGACTTGTTCTTCAGTTTGCTCACTGGGGGGAGTTAGAATTTAGAAATATGTTTTTTTTTTTTTTTTGACTTACTATTAGCATATGTTTGAGATATTACTATGAAGTTTTGTTTTGTTTATTCACAGAAAGAATGTAGTTTTAGTCAAATTTTATATATGAGAATGTATTTTTTAAAATCAAAGTTTTACAGGCATTACAATATTTTTATCATTCTCTTTTAATGGTGGTTTTCTCGTATTTAAATGGATGAAGAAGATGATGATAAGACATGGTTTTTGGTTTTCTATTGTTTTCTTGGAATTGCTGGAGCATAATAAATAGCATGGAATTCAGAAACAAAGACTATATGTTTAATGACCGATTGTTAAGTTGAAAAAAGACTCCAATTATATTTTCTACCGGATGTTCTCTAATTGGAGTTAGATGATTTGGCAAGATCTGATGTTCAAGTCTTGAAAATACGATCCAATGTATATGATGTTCCCAAATTAGAGTTGCAGGATTGTGAAATTGTTTTTTTGAATTCACTTGAGTTTAAGCAATAAGTTGGTGAAATTGTTCTTGAATTGATATGTTATTTGTTTAAGTTCGAGTTTTAGCAACCTAGAAATGGTACAAATTTAAGCAATAAAGACCTAGAAATGGTATAATGGATGGTTTGTGTTTGGTTGTTGCTATGGTTTAATCTGATGCTATTTGATGTTTAGTACAATTGATCCCTTTTATTCAATAATGTTCCATTTTACTATCATAATTATATTTAGTTTTCAAAGCTTTAATATGTTTTTGACTAATTAATTTGTTTCATTTTAATGACCAATATTAAATATTAAATTTGTAATGGACATATGATATTTTGATTGTTTTTTTTTATAACTATATATGTAATAATTTTGTCCTCTTTTTTTATTCAAAAAAGACTTGATATAGTTATGTTTTTTTTGGGACATTTTATGTCTATAAAAATGAGACGTTTGCATTGTATGTAAAAATACTCGTTGTCTAGATTTAATTCTGCATATTTTAACTTTGTGTATTGTAATATATTGATTTCATTCAATTATTTTTTTAGAGTAAATTACATGAATGGGTTTTGTAGTTTGGAGTAATCTGTACGTTTGATCCCCAACTTTTTTTTTTCTCACTCGGATCTTCGACATTGATAGTATGTGAAAAAGGGGAGAAACGGAGATGGAGTTTTTGACGACGATGTTCAACAATTTGTTTGGGTTTCGGTTCAAATGGTGTCATCACCAGTGATCTACAAAAATACTGGGGTGAAAGGAGAAAAGGGGGGGGGGGGGGGGGGGGGGGGGGAGGGGAAGTAGGGGTGGATATTTGTTCTGATGCCAACTTTAGCCGGTGCAAAACTTTTGTTACTACTATTATACCAAATATATACTTTGATATCAACTTGTTTTTGCTACCAACAAGTGTAGCTGTTACAAATTTGTAATGGATATACCAACTTCTTTATAATTTTTCTATTATAAGATTTAAAGAAGAACAAGACATAGGGTAATTTTGTCGTCTAATAAAAAGATTAGTTACGTAATTCCTTTAATTTATTAAAGAATTCTATTGAAGATACTTTTTTTAACGTGGTAATAGTAGTGACTAATATGGCTAAATGACTTATACACACGCTCTTAAACTTGTAGACAATAAATATAGTTGGCTATTGAAAAATACGATTTCACTTATATTATATATATTATCATGTCATTATATTTCAAATTTTGTATAATTTTGACTATAAAATGTAAGATTTTTGGGTCTTAGAATATCAATTAACTTAGATAATTTTTGGGACCGTGGTTGCAATCACTTTCTAAAATCTGTGATTTCGACCCCTATGCGTGGGGGTATCACGGAATCTGATTTTGGATAATCCAAGAAATGCAATTTAGAAATCAAGCCACTTTCAAATTCAAAACACATAAATATATACCTTGCTGTTTTGTGTTTTTTGGAGATAAAGAGAACCAGAAGTATGATTTTTGAGAGTAAGTTTGTAACCCGTTTTTGGAACATACAATATGTTCTTATACAAGAGGGAAAGGTAGTTGGTGGTAGTTACATGTAATGTTGGCGCCAAAACAAGTGGTTGGATATATGGTTATAAGAAATAATCGATTCTGACATCACAGTGATGTCACTACTTATAATTTGGCGGGAAATGCATGGTTAGAGCTTAACTCATTATAGAAATCCGTTTAGGTTTTGGGGCACTGCCTCTTGGAACCCCATCCGCTGACCGGTCAGCGGAACCATCGCCAGGGGCTCTACCCCTTGGACCCTGTGTATACCAGAGTCCACAATTATCACATTGAGTGTGCACCTCGCATCTCCAAACTCGGTTAGTAAATGAAACTCGATCTATCTCATCATTAATAATAATTACACCAAAATATGTTGACAACATTAAAATCACCAATATAAAACATATTGGCTACCAACTTGTTTGGTACAGTAACATGTTGGTTGGTTTCATGTAGTATATATTTAAAAACCATAAGTCCAAGTCAGCCAAAAAGCCTACATATCAAAGTATTTTTTTGGAAAAATGTCATATTAACCTAACAAACTTGTTATATTTGTTTTAAAATTCCATTCATGTGTTTGTTTGTTTTTTTTATGGGCATGGACTTTGTTTTGAACCCTTAACCCATTATAGCGGGTTGTAATGCCACCTAAACACACACTTAATACACTTGGATCCTACATAGATAGTCAAGATGAAATTTCCCAAAAAAGTCAAACCATTAATTTTCTTTATCTATAAGTCAACGTTAAAACCAAAGATCAGGCGTTTCCATCATCTTCTCCACACCATCAATATCTATATCAAAACCTTCACAAAACCCACGAATCAAACACTTGTACGTGAACCCATCTGGTTTAATCCATTCCTTCAAGTTGAAAACAATGTGTTCAGCTTCTTCACCAAGTTTACACACACATAAAGTCTCAATCACTCTGTTTAGGGTTCCTAGATTATGCATGTAATCAAACGGCTATGCCCGATTTCATTGATCATATCCCATAAAAGGTCTATGTTTCTTGATTTTTCGACGATGTCGAACATTTTATTTACTGTGATAGGAATGTGATTAAAGGTTTAGGTTTGGGAGAATTTGTGAAACCTGTAGACGGGTTTCCAAGAGTAGGGGAATTTGTTGTCGGTGCCGGTATCATTGGTGCTTCAAACCCATCACCATCTCCGCCACAACTTGATGGTGTTGATGTCAGTGGCACCGGTGTCGGGGCTACTGGTGCTTCAGATGACAGTCCAACTCCCCATCTGCCTCCTGTTTCAAGTTTAAGCTACATGAGATCCGGTAGGACTAATGCAATCACTATTAGTCTTAATCCATCAAAAATTGATATTAGCACTAGGGTTTAGCAGAGCAAGATGAAGAAGACTCAAAGACATTGAAGCCTCCCACTGAGAAGACAAAATGAACAATAAGCCAATGGTGAGCACTCGGAGATTGAAACAGCTAAAAACAGATGAGTTCTTGACAGAAAACTAGAAACAAGATCTGGAGAATGGAAAGGAGTTTGAGTTGTGGGGCCAAGATTGTGATTGCATCAAAAACAAATGGTCATGAAGATGTGGCGATTGAAAAGCACAAACAGACGCAATTGTGTGTTGAAGACTAACTGGAATGAGTTTGTGAAAGAGAACAAGAAGGATATGAAGCCACATTCAAGGATTTGAAGCCACTAAACATATTCGATAACTTATTACACGCCCTTACATCATACGACTTTGATAGTGATAGTGGGTAATTGGAGTTCACTGGAATGAACACACTTTGTTTGGAAGAAGACCACCTAATTTTATTATGGGCCTCGTTACATTAGATAGGTACATTAACAAACTAAAATATTTATTTAGTAAAATGTCAAATAAGTAAAAGAAAACAGGATGATTCCTTTATAACTCTTAAAATGGTGTATTTAACAACAAATATAAGTTTACTGATCTATTGCGCAAAAAAACAATTTTTGGGACCAAATCGGACAAACGTAATAAATTCGTTCGGCTAATATAATATTTTTTTAATGAAACTTTACAATCTTCCTGTTATTCAGTGTGTATATATATATATATATATATATATATATATATATATATATATATATATATATATATATATATATATATATGACAAAACTGTAAATTTGGTCCTTGTGGTTTTCAAAAACCTTGGGATGGGGTCCAAAAAGTTTCCGACTTGCATGGAAGGTCCAAAATCAAGGTTTTTCTATGTTTTTGGTCCAAAAAAACTTAAAAAGACGATTATACCCTTTTATTTTCTTTTTTGTATTTTTTATAATTATTCTAATGTTGTTCTAATTAAAAAATAAAGAAAAAAGGAAAAAAGTATTCCCACCCCACCCAGTTCTCTCTCTCTCTCTCTCTCTCTCTCCTTGTCGAATTCAACTGGGTAAATGAAAAAAACCTTTTGAACCCAAACACCCATAAACACCACCACCACAGCCTCCCTGTCGTTCTTGGGGTTGTGTCACCGGGAACCACCCAACTCCACCCCTTCTTCCTTGGATTACCGACCAACAGTCCCCGCCACCTTATTTCGGCGGTTTCCACCACCATCCTCTTCCTTCCCTCCCTCTCGTTGAGCTCATCGGAAACTAAGCAACAAAAGTAGTCGGAGCAGCCCCTGTCACCACGTCGTCGTTGCTGTGAACCACCGTCGTCTTTAGCTACTGCTTCCGTCAATCACATCTCCAACCAGCCTCGTCACCCCTTGAGACCCCTGTAAGTCCGATTCTCCACCTCGTTATTATTATTCTCCTGTTCAATCAATCAAGAGGATCGATTGTTTAGTTAGTTCCTTACCTACGAAGTCTAACAGATGAGGGAGGAAGATGATACAGGAGCCCTAATAGTCGATGTATTTTTTGGGGGGGCAATAGAGGTAGTGATAGTCAAAACCCCATTTGGATTTGGAAGATAGAAGGAGAAAGGTCAGAGGGAAGGAAGCAAAATCGAGTCACCCACAAGTATCTGAATGGAGGACCATTGATGAGTCTATATGGACTTGGGGGAAATCGAAACGGGACAGCAAGGTTTTTCTTCAATCTTATTTGCAGATGCATAATGACGAAGAAGAAGAACGGCAGAGTCAAAAGAGCAGGTGTGATGGAAAGTACAGGGGTGGGTGGGTGTTTTGAGGGTGTTTTAAGAGAGAGAGAGAGAGAGAGAGAGAGAGAGAGAGAGATTTTAGTTTTTTTTTGTTTTTAATTATTTAAATGCCAAAATAAATAAAGAAAATAGAAAAGAAATGAAAAGGGTAAAATCATCTTTTCAAATGTATCAGGGACCAAAAATCCAGAAAAACCTTGATTTTGGACCTTCCATACAAGTGGGAAACTTTTTTGACCCCATCTAAAGATTTTTTAAAACCACAATGACCAAATTTACAGTTTTGTCTATATATAAATTTTTTGGGGTAAAAATATGGTAAACAGATGATAATGGTTTTTTTTTTCACATTTTAGAAATTTTAACTGTAGTACTGCTTTTTTTATTAATAAAACTGATATTTTATTACCCTTTTACACTTATAAATTATTTTGCATTTATTTTCTCTATGTTTGTTTCCCATAATTATTGAAGATGTACTTTTTTTAAATATTAAAAAAATTATTACAAACATCCATAATTCATGAACCTGTCGAGTCATATTTTATAGAGGGAAACGAATCACATATATAAGCGATCATACATATTATATTATGAAATTTTTGTTGATAAAACTTATCCTATTTTTATTTTGTTATACACAGATCTCCAATTTGAAATGAAAGGGTTTATAAGATCTGTTAAATAAATAAACCATATGTGTTTTATCATATTTACCTTTCTTATTTATTCAAATACATATGAAACACTTATAATCATTATGCAAGTCAACATAGAAACGACACATATGATAAGTATATTTTGTACATATCTATAAACTTGAAGATTTTTTACTTACAAAATTTAAAATGAATTTAGAAAAATAAAAATACAACAAGTTTTTTAATAAAATAGATTTTAATAGTAGTATTTACTAAAATTGATTTCAACAAGCCCTAGACGGCTAGACCATAGTCAACAAAAGTAGCAGGAAAAAAGGACGGGACACATCACACACACAAAGCAATTAGAGTAAATTACACCAATGGTCCTTGTGTTTGGAATAGTTTACCTGTTTTGTGTTTAACTTTTTGTTTTAACTTGAAATATTCTTATGGTTTGATTTCGAATCAATTTTAGTACCTATCGTACTTATAATAATTATTATATCCTTATGTATTTAATTTTATTTTTTTCTTTATTATTATTTTATCTTTTTCATAATATTAATTAAAATAGGACCCACCACAATCTGACCCCTATCAAAAACTGACATTTATCTCTTTCTTTTCTCACACGTTACCTCTCTCTTCTCTCGTCTTATCGGTGACACCATCACCTCCGAAAATGACTTATTGTCGATGTGCTCACCCCGCTCTATAAAAACATCATTGTCGACACCTCTTCCTTTCCAACTACTACCCTACTGTCTCCGTCCATCGACCTTCCCTTCCTCCTCATATCCGGCATCCCTACCTATTTTTTTCTACCACCGCCTTACTCTCTCCAACCCAAAGTGACATTGTTTGCTTGTGTCGATTTCTCCAACCCAATGTCACATTTTCTTGTCAGTCACCCGTCATGTCACATCTTCTTGCTGCTTACCCCAAGACCAAACACCGATAAGTTATAAACCTTCTACAAAAAAAACCACACTTGATTTCACTGGAGAATCTTTAAATCATTGAATCCACACATAAGTAACCTACGCGGGTTCAAAAAAATGATAAAGTGATGTTTGGTCAAAGAGAAAGGAAGAGTATTTTGCAGAGATTGGGGTAGAAGATGTAGATATGTGACGATATTTGTAGAGATTGGGGTGCTCTAATTCTTGAAGACCCACCTTACGTCGATGGTGAAATCGAGCATGTCAGATAGGTAAACTCAATTCTACGAATCGATAGGTAGTTGTGGTTGTTGATGATCAAGATAAGAGTGGGGAGTGGGATAGAGATAGTGTTTTCCCCGGTAAGAGAGTGGGCAAAATATTGAAGATGACAATGGTAGGCGAAACAAGAAAAAGGGAAAGTGAAGTCATAAGACGTTAATGGTTTAGTGTCATGGAAAATGGGACCATATATTTTTTAAGTTTGCTTTTTAATAAAATAAAATAAAAAATATTAAGGGTAATTTAGACATTTGAAGCTAGAGACTAAACTCGAAATAAAATCAAACCAAAAGATAGATAGAAATTAATAACAAAGTGTTAGAGACCAAATACATATATACCCAAACCAAGGGGACAATTCTTGTAATTTACTCTAGCAATTATTTTGAAATTTGGTTTCGGTGGTCCTTCCCAGTTGCTCCATTTCCCACGTAGATTCGATATTTCATGCCGGATCTTGTCTCAGCTTCCTTCTACACTGGTTATACGAAGTTACGAACCTCTATGCTTTGATTACCTTCCATCTATACACACATATGTGTCATATCTTCTTCAGTTGCTCACCCCTAAAACCTGAAAGTTCAAGAGCTTTGTATTACTAGAATAAGTTTTCATTTGGGAACTACTCTGCTTTTCGGTAAGCGTTCTTAATCTTCTTCGATTCGGGTTTGATTCGTTCCTATCTTGTTCAAATCTGTTTTCGGTACCTGAAGTTCACTCAATAATGACTTCTAAGTTGTTCAAGCTCTTTATAATGTTCTATTAACAGATCACCATTGTTCA
The DNA here is from genome assembly GCF_002870075.4 of Lactuca sativa. Classification (NCBI taxonomy): domain Eukaryota; kingdom Viridiplantae; phylum Streptophyta; class Magnoliopsida; order Asterales; family Asteraceae; genus Lactuca; species Lactuca sativa. The sequence goes on from NC_056629.2 coordinate 196,684,471, forward strand.
CTCACAGACACTCTGAGTATGTGGTTTATGATCAGTTTTAAGATTGCGTATTAGGGTTTTAAATCCTTTTTTGGGTATTGGGATTCTTGATTGATTAGATGTTGAAACTTGTTCAATGCATCTAATTAGGGTTTAAATTAGGTGTCATCATCAATTCATCATCCAGCAAACTGCTACCTGCTTGCTTATTGTTCAAGTTGATGGATCTCGTATGATTTATTTTCATTTGGTTTTAGCTATTTTGAAAACAAAGGTGTGAATCTCCCTTTCACCATGTTCATGTTTATGGGTTTGCTTTGATTTTTGGAGAGTAAAATCATAACAAATTATTTCTAATTTGAGTAGCAAATTATTCTAAAACCAAAGGTGTGAATCTTGCTGATGTAACAACATCTCATTATTTTGCTAATTTTAGTAACAAAATACTGATTTCTTTGAGAATTAGGTCACTAAACTTGGGAAACCCGTTATTTGGGTTATTAGCAACCATGATTTTGAATATCCAGTCACCAAGTGATTAAAAATGTTATTTTAGCGACATCTAGATAATGATTGTACATGTGAATGCTAATGAGTGTCTTCGATACTGAAAAATTGTAATCATTTTGACATATTGAAAATAAATTTGTTACCAAAATTAACAAAACTGAGAAAGGTGTATTTACTTGAAACATTGAAGAGATATTAAGAAGTGCCAAATTTAATTGAACATAGGGATATTAATATTTCATAGGTGTTCTTCTCTTTTTACTTAATTTGATAAGCTATATATGCGTGTTTCTGTTTGTCTTAATACAGAAAGAACGACTTAACAGATCATGGCTCAAACACTAGAAGCCATCAAAGGTGGTGGTGGATCCATAAAAGTTGGAACCACGGGCACCATCAATGCCTTAATGTCAAGGGAACTACAATCAGTCAAAGTTCCATCTCCAAAAACAACCTTGGAACAACCTAATAATGCTGCAATGGATTCAAAACCGAAACCAAAAGTACAAACAGAGGAAGCAACCGCCAGTTGCAGTGGTGGCACCACCACGAATGAGAAAGAAACCGGTGGTGGTTCCCGGAAACCGAAGCATCACCATGCCAGAACGGCTAGCCGGAATCCTTTTCTCCGGTCTGACAGTGGGGATGGAAATGGAACTTCGGGTAGAAAGAAGAATGACAAAAAGGCGTCTTGCATTGTTGAAATTGTGGATGTAAAATGTGGAGTGCCCGATAAGTCGTGGGCAAATCCGATTACAAATAAGTTCAAGAAACTTAGTTTCTCAAAGCTTTCGGTGTAATGGATTTAGCAATAAACAAATTGCAAAAGTTTATCGAGTAAATTAGATAGCTGATTTTTGCAATTTCAGTCCTGTTTCAGTTTTTGTCCTTATTTAAGGTTCTTTAATGTTTCTTGGTTCATATTCCTAGTAAAATGATCATTTTGGGCCGTTGAATACAAATGTTTTTTGTAATTTTTGTCTCGAAAATATTCATTACTTGGACCGGGGACAAAAAAGGGTAAAAGAATTTCAAATAAGGACCAAAATTGCAAAAGAAAATATTTTGAGACTAAAATTGAAAAAACTAGCTATACCCGGGTACAAAAATGTAATTTACTCAAGTTTATCCGTGTTATTTTAAATCATGGAAGGGATATGATAAGGGGCTTTTGTTGAGTACTTGTTTTTTGTTTATTTATGCAAAAATATATCAAATTCTCCTTGTGTGGAAGGAAATCATTAGAAAGATGTGAGAACATGTCATGTGGAGTTGTGAACATGAAGCCAAAAACATGTTGTCTCCATTATGAGTTATGGCAATTGGCTTTTTGGGTGTTTTCGTAAAATTGCTTTTTGTACTTGATTGAATCTTTGACCAAAGTAAAACTACATGTTTTAAAATGACTCTGTCCTTTTTCTTTTGGAAAAAAAGAATTGCATAGATAATATCTTGAAGAGATCATAAATGAAAGTACAAGTGATTAAACAGGCTTAACGGAAAACAGAGTTCAAAATACATCAATTACAACTACTTACTAATGAACTTTTAACCCATTGAAAACTACAAACTGTGAATTAGGAAGAAAAAAGTTAAAATTTGAGTAAATTACAAATTTCATCCATGTGGCTTGGCTTTTTTAAAAAGTTACGAATTCAGTCAAGATGTTTTACTTTTTGCATGGATGGTCCCTATAGTTCATCACGTTCATTGTACTTATGAACCTTGGCTTAGAAGAGGCTCCATCAAGTTTAACAAAAATGACAATTTTGCCCCTATGTTCATTTCCTTCCTCTTCTTCAATGAGAATCCCAAAAATACTATACCCAAAATTCAAACTAAAAATAAAACAAAATCAAAATCCAAGTTCATTCTCTTCAATGAATCCATAACTTTTAAGAGAGCACATGAACGAAATTTGTATGGTTGTATACACAAGCTAGTGTATTTAGCAGTTCCACACAATGAAATACCAAAAAGACCCTTGATCACTTAAAATACAGCGGAACAAGCTTCTTGAAGGTATCAAATACACTTGTGAAAGGATTAAACTCAACAGAAGACTTAAGTTCAAGATCAGGAAACTGATTTGTTAAAGCTTGTTGCATTCCATTCATGGACATCATTGCAGCTAATTTGCTATCCGACACCTCACAATCCTGTGGTGTATCCTTAATTTTGCTTGCATCATACCCAAAATCCGCCAGCACAAGCTTGTATTTTTCTATAAATTTTTCCCCAGGATTTGGTGTCCTTGAGTATATCTGAAAACATAACAGAACAGGTTGTACTGTGTTTCACATTATAAAGATTAACGAAAGTAGAATTCTATGTTGGTGTACCTGAATAAAGCTCTTGTCTTTTGCACCAGAAACAAGGGCGAAATTGTCATAATCCGTATCGATGACATCGTAAGGTTCTTTAGGAATAAAGGGCAATGTGGGAAACCGGAGGTAACACTTTTCTTTAATCATTTCTTGTTTTTCTAGGTCTGTTTGTGTTTTCTCAAAATCTTCATCTGAAACGCACTGAACCCTACCCCGTATACCAGTGATATACCCATCAGGCCCTCCATGCACGCAGAATGTGTCCACCTGGATCGCTGGTGTTGCCATATCAATCGTATATACCCCCTGCAATCAGAATAATCGGTTACTGTCTACTTTCCACTGTCAATTGTCTACTGTCTACTACCTGGGTGCAGTGGCAATCTTCTTGACCTTGTCCAGCGAATCCACGTTTAAGTGAAGCAACTTCATACCATCTTCCCGCGTATCTTACAGGATCAAAGTTTCTTGCTGTCATGCCTCTCATCATCATAAGATTTGAACCCTCATCAAGAGGAAGAGTTGGCATGTTGCTAGTGGTACTTGAAATCTGACATAAATTATTATGTGAAAGTTCTGTAGCCAAAACCTGAAAAGAGGGAATGATTACGTTAATTAATGTGTCGCTTGTTGAAGGGTATATTAGACATTTGGTTAGATCCACCAACCTGATTTGTTGAGGATAGAAGTAGTAAGGAAGAAGCAAGTGCTGATACAAGATGTGTAGTTGCATCCTTGATTGATATTGTTACTGGTGATTTGATACAACATTTGAACCTTGTATTTGCTGGCAATTTCCTGTATGTAGAGATGAAGGTTAGAGGATTTACAGTAACCGAGATTACAAATGAAATTGAAGCCATAAAGTTGAATCAACACTAACAATTGAAAACACTGGATTTCTAGGTTTAATCTTCTTTTGTATCATCATCCTTAATCGACATAAATTCAATACGACAAGAATGATCCTGTTGAAGTACAGATACCCAAATGTAAATGCTATAAGAAAAAAGGCACCGATTTAAGACTCAAAACCCTAAAACCGATCACATTTGCCAATTCCAATCAACACGACATTGCAATTCTGTAGCAATAACAACTCCCTTCAGGCCAATTATCCAAATTCCGCCAATTGAAGCAATAGGAAAACACATTTTAGTGACTATATTAGGAGGGGAATTTTAACAAACCCTAGAGAGAAAGGGGATACCTGGCGATTGGGGGAGAATGCGGTGGAAGGAGCAATACCGGTGACTTTCCGGTGGCAATAGTAGAGAGGTGGCACGCCATTTTCTGCGATGACTCCAGAAAGGTGTTCTTGTTCAGCTGTCCACCACCATTGAAGATGGTCTGTCCAATGCGAGTGTGACACATAACCGTACGGATTTTGCGCCAAATTTCTACCTGCTTCTAGTTGTCGACGCTCCGGTTGAGATGCAAAGTTTGATGCATAAGGTACAACTGGCGATGCATAAGGTACAAATGTTGATGCATCACGTATAACCGTTTCAATAGAAAAAAAAAAAGTAGTGTAAATTACAATTTTGTAGTTCGAGATATTTTAGGCCAGTTAGATTTTTTTTCCTATACGTGATTAATTTCAAACGAAATATTTTTGTATATCAATTTTTATATTAAAATAATATTTTACATATATTATAATTATTTTTCTAGTTCTTTGAGATTTTTAAAAATTAAATTTTTATTTATTGTATTTTCACAAATTTATTTATATATTTTTATTACAATAACTTTAAAAATCCATATTCTAATAAAATAGTCTATTTATTGCCAATCACTTCTTCTCAATCAAAAAAGTTCCAAAACCAACTATCGAATATACCCTTTAAGTTAAATGTTTCAAATTTCTAGGATTTTAATTTCAAATCTTCCTATACTAATAAAAAAATAATAAATGTTTCAAATTTCTAGGATTTTAATTTCAAATCTTCCTATACTAATAAAAAAAATAGTTTTTTTGCCATGTGTCATTATATTAGACCTCTTAATTAATGTGTTGCCACTTGTTAATCTATTAGTTCTCCATTTTAAATTTACTAAAGCTCCTCATTAATGTGATGTTATTTTCAATGTATTTATTCTCCAATTTAAATTAAATTTTAAATTTTATATTATTGTTTTCATTAATTCACAAAAAAAATCTAATATATATCAAAAATTATTTTTATATATTTATTTGAATCAACGATTATAATTTCACATAACTAATAAAAATATCTCTTAATTAGTAATTTATTTAAACTAATTGATTAATAATTTTGATTTTTTTTTTATTATAAAAGTTTAATTATTTTTATAACCGTGGTTTCCACGGGTTATAAACTAGTAAAAGAATAAATTGATTCTCATTTTGCCGTATGTCACCATATTAGATCTCTTAATTAATATAATGTCACATGTCAATGTATTGGTTTTCCATTTAAAATTTTAAATATCTCACTCTAATTACATTAAATTAAATAACATTAGAATAAAAATTAAAAAAAAATCAATACAAATTATATGATTAAATATTTATTTAAATCAACTATTAGAATTTTATATAATAAAAATATCTTTTAATTAAAGTATTTTATTAATAAGTTTAAGTTTTTTATTATAAAAATTTAATTAATTTAGTAACCATAGTTTCCACGGGTTATAAACTAGAATAATAAAATCCCAATAAATAAGAGCTTAAGATTTCTTTCAAAACCGCTTTACAATTTCTTTTGGAGGTTACTTTCATTGCGTTCTGTTGCTACTCCACTACTTCATCTTCTAACTCCATAACATGGTTTGTGTGATAACCCTAACCCTCCCACTTTCATTCGGTTTTTTCTTGACACTTATGATTTTGTTGTTCGATGAAATTAAATCGACATTAGAAAAATATGCAAGGTTTCTAGTTATATCTTATTGAAAACTAATATCTAATTTTATATAAAATATATGTTTGCAAATATATATTTATATGTTATTTATTTTTATGAACCGTATAATACATGATTTATAACCTAATTATATTATAAAGAGTATATTCATTCTCGATCATATTTCATGTAAAATTAATATTTAGTCATGGACTACTTGAAATCTTTAACTATATCTTGTTGGTCTTTTTGTTAAACTATATAAACTAATGATGTTTAGTTGAAGTATGTATGGACACACACTATTCTAGAAATAAAATACAAATAATGGTTTGTTAAGCATGTTGAATAAGATATTTTAGAGAAAACAATCATACAACATAAATGGAAATTGTGAGAAACTATAGAGCTTAATGGGGAAAGGAAACCCCAATAATTTACTAAATAACTCATCACATGTTTAAATAAGTTTCAAACAAAAAACCTTGTGTGACTTGCCTATAAATTATAAGCTTATTAAGACTTAAACATAGACCGCCATAATCATAATCAAATAAGGCTAAATATTTGTATCTAAACCAAGTTCTATTGATCAAAATTTTTATAATAAGTATTGTTTTTACATGTTTATTATTGAAATCTAATTGATAATAAATATTAAATAGAAATGATATATGGCTTCACAAATCATACATGCAAATATAGTTAAAGACAGGTTGCATAAAGAAAGTGGTTGGACAAAGTAATGAAATGATACATGACGTAACAACCTAACGAATAACGATCATGAACGTGGACTTTGTTATTGAGGGCAAATTCTTTACGACTTACAAAAAAAAACAGTAAATAAAGTTTTTATTAAGAACCTATCAATCATTTGCAAAACAGGGTAAAAAAATATTATAACTCCATGGAAATTTTATTTTGTGGTTTAAATGTTGATCACATGTTTAAATCAACAAAAACACAATAGATAAACTTTTTAATTTAATATTATAAATATTTGTACGAACTATTAGTAATTTTTACAAAGTGAAATGTTCATTTATCTACAAATTTATATATTATTATCTATTGATGTAATTATATTTTAGTTTGCTTATAATTATTTTCAACAAACCCGATTATGTCTCCTTGAACTCCATAAACCAACAATAATATTATCAAAAGTTTGCATGAATAAATTGATCGCCTTTTGTAACAAAATGAGAGATAATTACATAAATTGATATAAAGGTCTATTACTCTTTCATTGCACATTTTGATAGAAAAACGTTAATTAATTACTTATAAAAGTCATTTACTATTTTTTAAGATAAAATCTGACATAAAAAATATCATTTTTATTTTTATATACAACCAATTAATTAAATACACACAAAAAGAAAACATACTTACACAAAAAAACAACATAAATGCATATTTTCATCCCTATCCTACCCCTCCCCTCCCTTATGTTCGCCCCAATACCATCTCCCTCGTAAACCACCCCCATAAGTATCTTCTTAAAGGAATGGATGTTCAAACAGTGGAAAAAGCTCCAATAGAGAAACCCATCAAAAGTTGCACACATATGACATTGAAATGGCATGTATGTTGGGAGTCTAGTGTTTGATGCAGAAACTTTACGCACGAAGTCTAAGGTTTAAATTCGGGCACACCAAAAATATTACTAGTACTTCGCGATTTCCCTCTATATGATAGACCTTGAGATATGTTCAGCATAGACCGTTCAAATGGTGCAATTTAACATTTTTCACATGACATCAAAACACACAATTGATCTTGAGAATGATTTAATTAAGTTTAAGACTGAAGAGTGTATGTATAAAAAAAAATGTTTGTTAAAAAGGTTGGTGAAAAGGTTTGGAATAGAATTAGTGGGTTAACAATGACAAGTCAGAACAATTTTTTTATTTATTTATTATTTTTTTTTTTTTGTGTTAAACTTTAGGGTTGATTTTGATGCACCGAATAATTCAATGGTAAAGGGATACAGAAAGGGTTTAGATGTTTGTGAACCTTAGGTATGGCTTCTTCATGTACTTTTATCAATTTGTGATGATGAAGATCTTGGGTTAGATATTTGAAAACTTGTTGATTGTACCATGTTGAGGGTGGGTTGTAGGGTTTCATCCGATGATTTACAGAGAACGAATCAAACTTAAAGGTGTCTATGGGTTGTACACGAGAGATGTCAAAAATTAAAAACATTTTCGAGATAGAAAAGGGAAAGGGGGAGAAGGAGTAAGGGCAGGTACTCGTCAGAGAAGACGATGGGGTCCTCGGAGGTGACAATGGTTTGACGAGTTTAAATACACAAGCGAACTTGATATTTGACAATTAACTGATACGGACTCAAGCCAAGTGCCTAACATACGAGTCTAACCCGAGCATTTTAAACCCTCTACAAGTCAAGCTCGAGTTTTGAAAATTAAACTCAAAACGAGTCGAGCCCAAGCTTACCTAAACTCGTTTTCGTCTCGATTGGTTTAATTATACCTTTAGCTCTCGAGATATCAACTTTAGAAGATTACAAATAATAACCAAAATAAAAGAAAATAAAAAATAATTGTGATATAGAAAATTTAGTTATTTTGTATTTATTAAGGACCGAAAACGTAATCAAAGTTAAAATAGAAATGAATATAATTCAAAAAACTACATAATCTTATGAACCAAAACTGTATTTTTGTCTATATACTTTTTTATAGTGTATATATATATATATATATATATATATATATATATATATATATATATATATATATATATATATATATGGATGTTGGTTCAAATAAAAACAGTAAATAATATAAAAACGTAAAAACATTGTTTTTATGTAATGAATTTTGTATCCTTAGCTTTATATCATGATTCAACCTTGAATAGATGAATAACCACATGTTAAAATTAGTATTAGAATTTACTATACAAAAATTATAATAAAATAATAACATTCTAATGAATATATGAATAATCAAACGTTAATATTCATATTAGAATTACTTCAATAATGCACATGTACAACATTTATTGCAGAATAATAACATAAACATAATATTTTTACGTTTTAATATTATTTACTGTTTTTATTTGAATATATATATATATATATATATATATATATATATATATATATATATATATATATTTACTATCTTATAAAACAAATCCTACTGTTTCTAAAAATATATTGAATAAAATAATAATATTTTTTTAAGACGTCCAAATCATTAAGCTAATTGTACAACTAATCACTAATAAAATAATATTAAAATTTAAACAAACTCCTATAAATCTTCTCTTCCAAGGTTTTAACCATATCTTTTTTCATCCAAATAAATACTCAACACCCTATAATTTGGTCATTTCATGAATTTTCTTTATTTTTAATATGACATGTTTCCTAAAACAAACTAATGATTAAATTGAAAATAATCATTCTCAATCGAAAAGAAATTAATTGTCGAAACAAACTATTTGTCGTCCGCTGCTTTGCGCGGGTAAACGGCTAGTGTGTATATATATATATATATATATATATATATATATATATATATATATATATATATATATATATAATCATTTTTCTATTTCATTACATTTAAATTGTTAAATCTTACATAAAACGATAGTTGTTTAATTATATGGTGCATAAGTCAACAACAATAGCTTAATCACATAAAATGGAATCCGATGCATTATTTAGTTAATAAATGGCAAAAAAAAATATTTTCACAAATATTAGATTAATAGAAAGAAATATTAAATTCAAAAGGGAAATTTGTTGTTTTTGTTATCTTTTTAAATTTCAAATTCCAAAACCTTTCACCTTAAAAAGCCATTTCATAAAATAATATATATTTTTAATCTGTCTACTATTTTTAATTTGTCTACTTATTTGTTCTTAATCAATAATAATACTGGCTACGGTGTTTGGGGTTCAGTTTATAGATCTTCATCTAATCTGATACCCATTACACCCTCTAAAATCTTGAATCCCCATCTTCAACTTCACTACCATTTTTGAACTGGAGGCATCATCACAACAATGGCGACCAAATCTTTGAAATCCAAGAAACCCCCATCAACACCATCACCACCAAACCATTCATCAAGATCTTCATCTCTTTCTTCTCATCTTGCCATGATTGAACTCAAACAGAGAATCTTGACTTCCCTCTCCAAGCTTTCCGACCGAGACACCCACCAGATCGCCGTCGAAGACCTTGAAAAAATCATCCAAACCCTCTCCCCCGACGGCATCACAATGCTCCTCAACTCACTCTACGAAGCCACAAACGACGCCAACAAACCCGCCGCCAAAAAAGAAGCAATCCGCCTCCTCTTCTTCCTCTGCGCCACCCACACCGAATCAGCCGCCTCGCATCTGACCAAAATCATAGCCCACATTGTGAAAAGGCTGAAGGACTCCGATTCCGGCGTTAAAGACGCTTGTCGCGAGTCAATTGGGCAGCTTTCGTCGCTGTATTTGAAGGGGGATGGGTGTGAGAATATCGGGTCTGTGGTTTCGTTGTTTGTGAAGCCTTTATTTGAGGCTTTGAATGATCAGAACAAAGGGGTACAAGCTGGTTCAGCAATGTGTATGGCTAAAATGGTGGAAATGGCTTCAGACCCACCTATTGCGGCTTTTCAGAAGCTTTGTGCAAGGATCTGCAAGTATCTTAATAACCCTAATTTCTTAGCAAAGGCTGCACTTCTGCAAGTTGTTTCTAGTCTTTCTCAGGTATGTGATTCTAACATTATGTTTTATTATAAGTATATACTTGAAGTCAAATCATGTGAGTTAGGTGTTAGGTCATAATTTGTGAATCTTATAAGAAGGGAACTCATAAATCAGCCATGTCAAATAATCTTATTGTAAACATAAATTGATTCATAACAAAACTATAAAGAGTTGAAGCCCTGTAGGCATCATGGACATGAATCATTTTGTGCCTTCCTACTGAAATTGAAGGTTTATGATCAAAATTCTCATTGAGTATTGTCTGGATAAATGATATTTCATAACATATTTGAGATAATACGCTTGAGGAAAAAAATAAACAAGGGCAAAGTTGTAAAAGGTTAGGACATAACCAGGAAAGCTCCATTCCATGACTTTCTCTATTAAGTCGTTCTTTCTGTATTAAGTAAAGAAAGAAACAACATCTAAATCTAATTCATTTAGACTTCAATTCATCTTCGAAGCACTCAAACACTATCTTCTGTTCACCATTGTTACAACCGATTATTTGATTTATGAGTTATAACCATTTGATATCATAATCACTTACAAAACACACATCCAAACACCCCCTAAAATCTAAATGGCATGACATGATGTGCAAATAAGTCTTTATATAAACTTTGTTGCAGGTTGGAGCTATTTCACCTCATGGCTTAGAGCTACTGCTTCAAAGTATACATGAATGTCTTAACAATACTGATTGGGCAACTCGAAAGGCAGCTGCTGATGCTTTGAATGCCTTGGCTTTGCATTCAAGCAACTTGATCACTGGAAAATCGAGTTCTACCATTACTGCCCTTGAAGCTTGCCGCTTTGATAAGGTTAGTTTTTTATAGGGATAATGCAAGAAATAGCAACGTACTTTCATTTATTTGTGTGTTATAGTATCCTAGTTTCATTTTTTTCTATTACAACATTGTACTTTCATTTTTTTTTCTGTTATCAAGGAATTATACTATGAAATTTTCTATCCTTTTATAGCGTTGTACTTTCAATTTTTTTTCTTCTTATTAGGACATTGTACATTGAAAAACCTACCCATTTATAGCATTGAAAATTGATTTGTATTTAGATGATATTGCTATAATTGGATAATTTTTTCAAAATATATTGCTGTAATAGGATAAAAATAAAAGTGGGATGCTATAATAAACAAGTTTATGAAAGCACATTGCTATTTCTTGCATTTACCTTGTTCTCAAAATACGAAATATGAAAGTAGCATTATACTTTCAATGTTTTTCTTATTAGGGCATTACACATTGAACAATCTACGCGTTTATAGTTGTAAATTTTGTTTTGTATTTATATGACATTCTTATAAACTTATAATCGGATAGATTTTTCATTTTTCTAAGTACAATGTTGTAATACGAAATACGGAAGTAGGATGCTAATATGCTATAATAAGTAATTCAATGAAAGTATATTGCTTTTTTCTTGCATTTACCCTGTTTCCGAAATGCTACCTTTGATTGCTAATTGGATTCAACAAAACTAAAATTTAGTTTCTTTTACTAACTCCGTATCAACTTCCACAGATAAAACCAGCAAGAGACAGTATAATAGAGGCTTTGCAACAATGGCAGGGTCTTGCAGGAGGTTCTGAAGATCAAAAAACACCTAGAAATCATGGTGAACATAAATAAAATCATTCTCTTTTTCACTAAATGACACAAACACCCTCAGTATATACTTACTGAAGTTTATAAGAATAAAAAGTTTAACAGTATATGTTTACAATAAACAAAAAATATAATTGAATTCCATTTCATTTTATACCAAACAGATTACGATTCCTTCAGATTCCAACTTCTTTGACAGATTCCATTCCTTTGAAATGTTTTCAGATGGTGAACATTCTGAACCTGCTAAAGAGGATGATAAAAAGACAGAGGCTCCTGTAAAAAATGAAGAACCCGAAAAGACAGTTGGAATCTTGAAAAAAAAGGCACCTGCTTTAAGTGACAAAGAATTAAACCCCGAGTTTTTTCAAAGACTTGAAAGACGGGTTTCTGGTGAAGTTGAAGTAGTTGTCCCCCGTAGATTCATCAAGTCCTCAAATGACCAAAATGACCTCAATGGTGAAAATTCTAACTCTCTCATCAATGATTCAGAATCAGGGTCACATTTTAAAGAGACCCACCAAATAGCTGACAGATCAACGGGTGGTCCTTCTAGAAGGCGGGAATACGATGATATGAATGATCAAAGGGACGGAATCAGAAGCAATAAAGGGAATTGGCTCGCGATACAAAGACAATTACTACAATTGGAAAGACAACAAGCTCATTTAATGAACATGTTGCAGGATTTCATGGGTGGGTCCCACGATGGCATGGTGACTTTAGAAAACCGAGTCCGGGGTCTCGAACGGGTCGTTGAAGACATGGCCCGTGACCTTTCCTTAAACAACCGAAGAGGCGGCGGGAATTACATGATGGGATTCGAGGATTCCGGTCGAAAGTACAACGGAATAGGCTATTCCGACTATAATAAATTAGGCCGGAATGATGACGGCATGTCTTCTTACATGAGGGGCAGAGGAGCTCCCCGAAGAGACGTGCCCGAAAATTGGGACTACCCATACGGTCGAAACGGGCAGATGGGTTTAAGAAGAGGTATGGAAAGTAGGTCGCCTAAATCAGAAAATGAAATGGAAAATAACAATAGGAGGGGTTGGGGGGCAGCTAGGTTTGGTGAGGGGCCTTCTGCTAGAAGTGTATGGCAAGCTTCAAAAGACGAGGCTACACTGGAGGCGATTAGGGTGGCGGGTGAAGACAACAACGGGCCTGCCCGAACTGCCCGGGTGGCGGTTCCGGAAATGACGGCTGAAGCGATGGGAGATGAGAATGTCGGGCAGGATCGGGACCCGGTTTGGGCAGCGTGGAGTAACGCGATGGATGCGGTTCATGTGGGTGATTCTGACACGGCTTTTGCTGAGGTTTTGTCAACGGGTGATGATTTGTTGCTTGTCAAATTGATGGATCGAACGGGTCCCGTTATTGATCAGTTGTCGACTGAGGTGGGGACGGAAGTTTTGCATGCGGTTGCTCAGTTTCTTCCGGATCAAAACGTGTTTGATATTTGCTTGTCTTGGCTTCAACAGGTATGGTAGGGGGGGGTAGTTTGGTAATTCTACATTTATTTCAATAATAAGCTTTCAGATAAATAACTAGTAGTTGTTCAAAGCTAAGGAACAGATATTTATAATATTGCCCTATGGATAACGATGTAATTCTACATTTAACACAAATAATTAGACTTCTTTATATTTGACTTGAATTTCTATTTTTTTTTTGGTGTACAGTTGCTCGATATGATTATAGAAAATGGAACAGATATCGTGGGAATCCCAATGGAATTGAAAAGGGAAATTTTGATGAATCTGATTGAGGCGGCTTCAACTATTGAGCCTCCTGAGGACTGGGAAGGCATGGCGCCAGATCAACTCTTGTTGCAGCTGGCATCGGTTTGGGATATTGATCTGCAGCAGTTAGAGAAATAAACCATTAAGATGCATAATTATGTGAAATTTAGTTGATTTTGATTCTTGTAATTTTGTAATCTTTGATTGGAGATAGGTGTTGGATTTGGTTTTATTGGCTTTGGCATCAAATGTAGATCAAACAAGATGAAGGCTTATTATATTCCTTGGTTTGTTTTTCTGTTTTTTGCACAATTGATGAAATTTTTTGTATGTGATATTGGCTCAATCTGTTTGGGTATTGTTTCTTTTTGAGAGTGGTTTATCTGGACATTTCATCGAACACTTGTTGAATGCTTGTAAGAATTTGATGAAATTTATCACTAATCAATGTATGCTGTTTCCTTTTATGTCCGATTACTTATGCATTTCATCAAACAATTCTTACACCCTTGTAACAATTTAATAAATTTTACCACTAAATAGTGGATATCGTTTCATTTTGACAACAGTTTTACTTTGGTATTTTATCCAATACATATGTCCTTTCAAACACATAGTATTTATATAATTTAGAGTAAACTACATAAATGGTCATTGTGGCATGTCATTTTCATTGTATCGTTCCCTGAAAAGTTTTAAATTTATTTATTGCAAAAACCCCTAGTTTTATTGTGATTTTCGACAATGACTAATTTGCCTTTTGATATATGCAAAAACTTCCTCTACAGTAACCTATAAAGCAATCTACAGTAACCTGTTTCCATATTTTCTAGTTTTGAGATATGCAAAAACTTCCTCTAGTCTTTTGATTCTTGCTTCAAGCTCCAATCCCGATGTATCTCCATCTTCGTTGCCAGGGCTCGCTCCATCATGAGACACATCGCAAGTTCTGGTGGTGTCACCCACAGATTCTTTGGATTTTTCAGTTCTTGAGTCATCTTTGACAGAAGTTTTCGTTTCATTATCACCCATCTGAGAAAGCAAACTATGGAGTCCAGTTGACTTATTCCGCCACTCAAAGTATCTAGCAGTGACATACGGCTCAGAGAATCGAGATGGAAGATACAGTTTAAGATCCATCAATGGCCTTGTGTAAAAGCTCCAAGCTGATTTAGGACTTCCGTTGTTTCGTGGGACTTTACCAGGAATGTCTTGATCCATGCCAAATTGCATTGCGACTCTATGAGGTAGATATTGTTCGATACATTTCCCTTGTATCCCGACTAATTCAGAAACCCTAAAACATCGACCCCATGACTCCGATTCTTCATCCAAACAATCACCACCAACAACAACCCATTTTCCGTTTTTCTCGTTACCCAAATCATCAGTATATGGTCGCCAACAGAAGTCTTCTGAATCACGATCCAAAATTGAGCCAATATTGTCGATCTGCACCTTCTTTTTCGCCCATCTAGCAAACTTTGGGTTGCAGCTACCTCCGACATTAGGCCTTAGCTTCGGAAATCTCTCCCAGATCCAGATTTGAAGAAGTTGTAAAGGAGCCCAAATTGTAATCGACGGATCATCGTTCTGATCAGTAAGTTTAGCTTTTAACAAGCTTAAATCTCTGTATATGGTGGCAAGAACAGCAGGGGCAAGAGCAAGTCTAATGCCTCTAGCTAAATGAACAGCAATGGGGAAAACATTTCGAGCAACTGTTGAGTATGATGAAGGGAATACAAACCTGGATAACCAAAATGCGAGAAATGCTTCGTGCTCGATTTCGCTTCCGCTGTCTTTGAATTTCTTCAACCAGCTAACCTGATCAGCTTTTCTAAGTGTCGATCTTGAAAACTCTACTTTTTTTTCATACAATTTCGCTAAAACCGTTTTCGATTCTGTGTTTTCAACAGGAGTAAGAACAGATGCACCTAACACAGAATACCCTCCGAGAACCATCATATCTTCCAAAGTGATTGTAGCTTCCCCGAATACAAACACGAATGTTTTGGTCTCATGACACCATTTTTGTGCAAACCCAAGAATCAAGTCATCGTTTTTCGTGATTTCATATGAGGAATTCTACACAGCTTGCTCTATTCCTGCTTTTTTCCAGGTAGATTGGTGCATACAATGCATGCGATCAACCCATGGTTTCCAATCCCTGTGTGTGGTTCTCCAACCATTGAAGGACACATTCAACGAACTTTTTTCTGGAACAGAAGACGCTGTAGGAAGATTAAAAGGAAAGGGTTGGACATCAATGGAGCTAACAGAGGGTTTTAAAAATCGGGCAACTTTGCGAGTTGGGTGATGGTGTTTAGCAAGTTTGGGTGATACCATGAGCTCCTCCCTCTCTTCCATGCTGGCGTCTTCGGATGTTGCTGCCATTGTTGGACCTCAGGACAGAAAGTGGAGAATGCATAACAAAAGGGTAAATTTGTATTTACCCTTTTTACCCATTGTTTTACCCAATTTTCCTTTTGCTTTAACTTTTAACCCTCACACAAAAGCTTGGGTGTTCAAAATTTGTTTCTTTCAGGCTAAACTGCACAAATAGCCTTGTTTATTCAAAATTCTCACGTCCAAAAAGATTTGGGTGGTCCAAACTTTTCATTGGTTTATTCAAAATTGCCATGTTCAAAAAGATTTGGTGTTTCATTTTGTTGCTGGTTTGGTCTAATTTGCTTTGAACTTTTTTATAATGACGGATTTGTCATTGCTTTTTTAGTATTTTTATTTATTTAAATGTTTTTATAATTAAAAGAAAATAAAAAACCAATCTCTCTCTCTCTCTCTCTCTCTCTCTCTCTAAGCTAACCCAACTCATCTTCTCCAAACAAACCATAAAAAATGATGATCATAAATCGATGAAACCAGCAACATTCATCGCAGATGCCTTCCCAACAAGCAAGAACACAACAAGATTCGAGCACTATAAATTCATAAGACTGACCCTATTTTTGATTTCTTTTGGGGTATAAGAAAGGCATTGAAGACAGAAGCCCTTGGGGTTTACATTTTCTTGGGGGATCTACTATTCATCATTTTCTTTGTGAGCCATATTCAATCCAAAAACAATGAGAGGTCTATGAATTTTTTTGAAAAACACATCCCCTTCTTCATCCACCTTCGGATGTTCTGCCCCAATCTCTCTGTTTCTGATTTGCAGGTGTCATTAAAGTTTGAACAAGAATACCCATAAAACCCAAACAAAAAATAACTTAAAGCTTGAACAATGCTCAAGAGCAGGGGATGATATCGATTACTGAAATCATAAATCCCAAATGGAATCAAGAAAAAGAAGAACTCATGAAGACCCAATTCATAGGTCTAAAATCCAAGATAAAATGATTAAGAAACAGAAGAATACATAAACATCCATTTAAAAAATCCTCAATCGATCGATCAAGCAATAAACAAGAAAACCCACAAAAATCTAACTGGAATATCAAGCACATCGTATCATCATATCTCTCATTAGAGAAAGACATCGCACCCATATAGATTCCAGTAAAAAACACGAGACCCATTTCCTCCGACCCGATTCTTTATGAACACTCCTGTGATCTGGACACGAGACCCATTTGAGACACCTCTTGCAAAAGGTTCTTGTACACCCCTGTGATCTAGACCTTATCTGATACGCATATACAACGAAAAGTTAAATCAACTCCTCTGTGTCAGCTCTTGAAGACGCTTCTTATACATTTGTTTCTCTGAAATCGATCTCAAAGAAGAGAAAATCCTCAAATCTCACTTCTATTAACTTCAATCAAAACGTCTAGTAGTAATGTTGATCGTTGATTTCGATCGGAACATTCAAAGATCATTATCAAGAGTTATTAGGGTTTGGAGTCCTAATTTCTGGTGCCGTGTGTGTGTGTGTGTTTTTTTTTTTTTTTTGAGGAAAAATACAATCAAATCAAGAAGAAGAACATGAGAGAGAGAGAGAGAGAAATTAATTGGTTTTTTTATTTTCTTTTAATTATAAAAACATTTAAATAAATAAAAAAAACTAAAAAAACAAGGGCAAATCCGTCATTATAAAAAAACTCAAAGCAAATTGGACCAAAACCGCAAAAAAATGAAAAGTTTGGACCTTTGGTGCTAGTCCAAACATTTTTGGACCAAAGTGTCAATTTTGAGTAAACATTTTTGGACCATTTTTGCAATTTAGTCTTTCTTTCATCGTTGTGATCAAAATTTTTTTTTTTTGATATATAAAAAATGTTTTTTTTTTTTTTTTTTCATTTTGATAAATTAACCCTCCCAAAATAAAAAATATTGAAATTTTATTAGCATGATCATTAATCATAGATTTAAAAACAAATATTTATTTATAAAATTAGATGTTTTGTTAGTCACGGGGAAATAATAAATTTTTTTTTCGATAATGAATTTCTTTATCGATTATTTTTTTCGCAGACATAAGAGTTTGCTTTTTTTGATTACTTATTTGGAAACATTTGTAAAATGTAATATGTATTTTTGTTAAAAATCGGAAATGCAATTAATCGATTTACATATTTTTTTAACCATATAATCATCATTAAACATTCATTTGTCAATTTCATACCCAATGTATGTTAGATCAAGCAGTATGGGTCACCACAACGCCATTAAGGCTGATGTGGCAGCCCATAACACCGTGATAACATCAAAAACACCATCTTGATTTCTTGTTGTATCTTGTTCCGTTGCTTCTTCTTGTCTCCATGACAAAATGAAACGAGATCATCTATTGGTTGTACAAATTCTTTCTCTCTCTCTCTCTCTCTCTCTCTCTCTCTATATATATATATATATATATATCCTCTTAACCGGTGTTATAACACTGTGAACATCACCCCCTCTTCTTATTGCTTCTTGTTATAACCCCACTAAAACGAACCCATACCTAATAGTCTTAGAGACTTTCACAAGAAATATAAGTCAACATATTTATATTTACATTAAAATGTTTGAACTTATTGTCGTTTGCCTTCTCATTCATTGTACGATGATAACTAAAATGTTCGAATTTTAATTTAAAAATAATATAGGACTCTCATGGAATATCAAAAAAAAAAAAGTCAAACAGATTTATATTTACTTAAAAAGTTAAGTATATTTATTAAAGTGTATATTAATGTAAAGATTATTTTAAAGCTTCTCCAAATTTTACAAAGTAACGACCAATTTGATGTTATTATATAATAATATTAGTTGTGAGACACATGTATTAAATAAGTTAATTTAAAATAAATGTTAAAATATTTGAGAACTTTGAATTTATAAGAAAAAAAAATAATGAATTATTATAATGAAAATGTCTTTTATTTTTTAAATTTAAACAAATAATTTAAATAAAAAAAAAAGAAACTAATAAACTTTTATTTTAGAAAATTTTAAATTAAAAGGTAAGTTTATTAATGAAATTAATATCCATTTATTGCAATTATTACATTAAAATATTATGTAGGATTAAATAAAAAGGAAAAACTCATAAAATGACATGTAGAAAAAAAAATTCAAAATAACCTCAAAATGACAAGTGACAAAAAAAACTTCATTTATTAGAGAGGATTCTCCCATTAACCCAATAACATGCAACATAATTATACTTATTAGTAAGTTAACATTTTCGGTATGTACGTTTTATTCAATTTTGTTGTGATGTGTCTCATTAACATATTTGGTATGATTTAAATAAACATACAAGTTATTATTATAACATATGAGAATATCGACTTGACAATGAGACGGGTTTGGAGCGAATCGACCTTGATCCAAACTTATTTAACACATTTTAAAATACGATCCAAACCCACTCTGTAACTCGTAGGGTTTTGAATAATCAAACACATACCCTTATTCACCGAATCAACAGATATCCAAATCCGCCCTGTAACTCATTGTTTTTTTTTGAATAATCAAACATAAATGTTTATTTAAAAAATGCATTACATACTCAAGGACTTTCAGTTGGAATTAAAATCACTATTGTAGTGACTTCTGATTGATTTTTGAATATCAAATGTGGTGATAGAGAATATTAATTGAAAACTTTCTTCAGGTTGATAAATGACTATTGATTTAAAAATGAAATGAGTGATTGCTTGATGAAATACTAATGAAATGATACCATGATTCTTTGTAAATGTAACGACCCGTCTCTGGTACGTTGCTTCCATGGTATTTATTTAGAAGTTTTCAAGAGGGACTCGGCGAGTCTATAGCCCGACTCGTCAAGTAGGGACGGGATTTCGAGCACGTGTAAGTCGGCGACTTGGCGAGTCCATATTCGGGACTCGGCGAGTCTGCCTGCCAGGAAGAAACCCTAAATCCCCGGGTTTGCTCACTATTTAAGCAGTGTTATGTGCCCCAACTCGCCTCCTTCAGCCTCAGAGAGCTGTGAGAAACCCTAAACCCATCCCTTGATTGATTAAAGTGTTTTTGTGTGAATTCTTGAAGGCTTGAAGAAGAAAAAGAAGAAAGGACCAAAGAGAAGAGGTGTAGATCAAAGATCCAAGGTCAAAATCAGAGTTCATTGAGGTATTTCTCGGAATCCTTCTGTTTTATGCTTAAAACCTCCATTAGAAAACTTCTAGGGCTAGTTTGATGTATTTTCCAAAACTTATAGTTGTATGGATGCCTTAATAGGTTGAGATATCCCTAGATCTGTTCATTTAGGAATGTTAGAGCCCTGATCTAGTGCCTTTTCGAAGTTTCTTGCATGAGAACCCTAGATCTAGCCTTTATCATGCTTTTTGAGCCTTTTAATCTTCATGGATGCTTATGGGCACGTAAAGATAGAATCTTTACGTGTTAATCGAGCTAAGGGAGCCCAGATCTATAAGTTTTATACGCTGGATTCAAGCAGAATCGAGTTTAGAGTAGTTGCATGCATGCGACTCGGCGAGTCGAGTCGCGAGTCCCCGATTTTTCCCCTTTTGAGTGATGTCGAGTGGGGACCAGTGAGTAGTAGAGTGGACTCAGTGAGTTGGAGGTCAGACTCAGTAATGGAGGGACTCGACGAGTTGTTCATACAACTCGGCGAGTCCAAGGCAATCTTCTTAGCTCAAGAACAACTCGTCGAGTTGTTCATACGACTCAGCGAGTCGGATACAGATGGCCTAAGTTTTAGAATCGAAAGGGAACTCGTCGAGTTGATGCCATACTCGACGAGTAGCCACGAGTAGGGTTGAGAAGTGAGAATAGAGACTCGGCGAGTTGGCGGCCCAACTCGGCGAGTCAGGTCAACTGTAGGTTGACTTTGACCGGGAGAGTTGACTTTGACCAGGGGTAAAAGAGTCATTTTACCGCAATTCAGTTATTAGTAGTTGATTGAGTGTGTTTATGGAATTGTAGCCGGGGAGATACCGGAGCAGCAACAGATAGCTTCCAGAGCCATACACACAGCAGCCAGTTCACGAGGTGAGTTTCCTTCCAGTAGGAACGGGTCTACAGCCACAATGCCGGCCCGTTTAATTAGCAGTAGTTCCGGACTTCAGTCTGATGCAGTAGTTAGAGTGCTTGATGTCTTTGTGATTCAAGCATGTTTGTGTTATGTGTTCCGGACTTCAGTCTGATGCAGTATATGTGTTATGTTAGCAAATACGTGTTTATGTTATGCTATGTTCAGACAGTTCCGGACTTCGGTCCGATGCAGTTAGTTCCGGACTCCGGTCCGATGCAGGGGACAAGGTCCCAGTCAGTTCCGGACTTCGGTCCGATGCAGTGGGCAAGGCCCAGTATGTGCTTTATTTGTTATTGTGTGGTATGTGGTAGTTTGGGGGAGCTCACTAAGCTTTGTGCTTACGGTTTCAGTTTTTGGTTTCAGGTACTTCCGCAAGTAAAGGGAAGAGCTCGGGATGATGGCATCGCACACACCACAACTTCAGTATTTGTCCTGGGAGTTGATTCAGTTTTCTTAGATATGTTTGATACAGTTGTGACACAGTTTTTCTCACAGTATTTTAGTATGACTTGAGATACGCAGCGTATGGTTTTATTATATGATACTCAGTTTTTATGATTTTTGTTATTTTAAAAATGAAATTTTCGGGTCGTATTTATGGGATGTTTCAGTAAAAGACTGGAATTACAGAAGTAAACTTCTCGAGTCCTATGTAAAAATAGTTTGATATTTGGATTTTGCCCTTTGGACTTTCGATTAGAATAAAAATTAAACTTTAGACAGGATAAAATATTAAAATATAATTCTAAAATTTATACGAGGCGGGTTATAAATGGAACAGATCGGTGATGATCCATACCCGACCCTTTTAATATGAGAGTTAGTGGTTATGGGTCATTAACATGTAAACGAATCAAAAACTATGCTCTAAACCCATATAATTCGTAAGGGTTTAGATTGGATCGGGTTCAAAACCCGCTTCATTGTCAGACCAATAAGAAGATAAGGATAAATAATTAATTTAAAATCAAAATTTTAAAAAATTAACCATTGGTTTATTTGTGTTCTACATCTTAACTTTTGAAGGTCTCTAGTCATATTTTGATTTTTTTTTTAATTTCAAAACGTCTATCAATCAAAACTTAGATATTGCAATTTAACAAACACAAACAAATATTTTTCCTTTCATTAATCAATTCTTACATTAAAATTAAACAAAAAAATATATAGTTGTCTTTGTTCGATTTGAATTACAAATAGGGTTAATGACCTTGAAAGGTAACAAACTTTGTTCGTTGTCCATATTTAGGTAACCATATTTTTTGTTCACATTTAACCATTGAACTTGTTTGACATGTTCAAAATATGGTAATATGACTGGTAATTACGGTAATATTACCCTATTATGAACATGTCAAACAAGTTTATTGGTCAAATGTGTACGAAAAAAAACATGGTTACCTAAACATGGACAAAAACAAAAGTTTCTTACCCGTTTTGGTAATATTGGAAAAGAATCGTCTCAGGGATTGTGCCCTAGGATTAGGCTCAAACAGTCAATGAGCAATTAGGTTAGGATTGGTCTAATCCAATTTAGTCTCGGCTAGTCATGGGGATGGGCTAGGCTGTGTTGCTAGGTCTTGAAAGCACATACAGCCTAGCCCCTTAAGCGTATACAACCTAACCCCTAACTAGTTGGGTCTAAACTAATTGGGTAATTACCTCTCATACAGGAACATTATGGTATTTGTATTAGCATCTATTTGATGATAAAATTTGGTGGTTGTTTTTATTTAACTTTATTACATGGCTTGTGAATTGTGATTTGTTTTGGGCATTATGTTGCAACTATTTGTCAAATGCAACTTTGGTGGTTGAGATACAAAGTACTAATCTTGAGAATGACAAATTGTAAAGGATGATGGTTCCATCTCCCCTATGCAAATCTTCTCTAATGTCGATATTTGACACTATTATTTACATAAAAATTCCTCTTTCACGTTCTCCATTTTTGCCACCTTAATGATTCTATTTGCCATCAAGCTCAGGGAGTTCTTTTGTCTTCATCTGGTGTAGGGAGATAATGAGAATACAGGGAAGGTGAGGACATGTGTCATCCTTTCTAGACCTTAAATCTGTGTAAACTAATAAAAAAAATGATTGATGTGGTCTATTTTTGATTTAATGTTGTTTTGTATCTATTCTAAAACTCATATTTTGATTTATTTGTGCATGTGTGTAATAGAAAAACTAAAAATAGGATGATATAATACACTAAATTCAAGAAATATTAAGTTATTTTCATGAATTAGTTTAATATATCATCCTACTTTCATTTCTTCCATTCACAACATTATACTTTAAAAAAAATACAATGAATTGAAATTAATGAAAGTAGGATGACACGTAAATGAAAGTAATTTAATAATACAATGGTTTTGTAAGAAAAATATTAAAATAAAGTTCAAAAAATAAGAGATAGAAATGAAAGTATGATGCTATATGTAACATCCCAAAATTGAAGACCAAAAATTTTATTTTAAATTAAACAAACATAAATCCATTTGTCTGAAAAACCACATAGTAATATATATATATATATATATATATATATATATATATATATATATATATATATATATATATATATATATATCAAACCAATGTATCCATAGTCAGAACACGTCATAACAAAATCATATCATAGTATAAATCTCATAGATCTCTGGTGCGAAAATTTGTGTGTGTGATGCGCTGCTACTGTGCCAGTAACACTATGTTTATATATTTAATAAATAAATTAATTAATGAACGAATAGTAGCCATAAAATAAATAATTATATGTCAAAGGTTGGTCTCGAGGAGTTAATTGACACACTTTAAGATATTGGGGGTTAAAAGAGTAACATATGGACTTTATTTGAAAGGATCTTGAAGAATGGGGGGGGGGGGGCTGTTTGGTAAGTATTATACTCAATTTGTAAGGAATTTTAAGGCTGAGGGTGAAAAATGTAGAATTTGGACTCTTTTTGAAATGATTGTAGAAGGGGGGGGGGGGGACCATAGTTGTTATTATGGGAGAGTGTCTTGAAGGAGTTGGGTATATAACCCTAGCTTCACTAGTTTAAACCTTAACCCTACTACTTTCCCTTCAGCCGCCACCTCCCTCTCTCCATTGCCCAGCTGGCCCTCTTGCGGTTTCGATCAACCAACTAGCACAGCGACCACCGAAGCCAGCCACCTCCTTTTATGGACGCCGACGAGCTACTGCCTTGCCTTGAAGCGCCAACCCTAGCCGCCGGTAATGATGTGAGAAATCGGAAAGACTGTCATGAACGCCGCCACCGACGACAGAGAACTGCTAGTTGGCACCATCACGTTACGGAGGCCGGGGAGCAACACTGTGGTTGTCATGGTTGTTGTTCACGTTTGAAGAAGCATAAACCTCTCGCCTCTCCTCTCGATTTTGTTCGCTGCTACATCGCCACTGTCGCTTCTTAGCGACCGAAAGGTTGCTGCCTCCGCTTACTACTATGGGATGGTGGTTAAGTCCACAGAATCGCAAAGTTGTCGTCGCTGATGTCCGTCTCTTGTGCTGCCGCCTTCGCCACCCACCTCAGTGGGTGTTGGGTGTATTTTCCTGGCAAAAAGGAGCGCGCGTGTGTGTATAGGTTGTGTCCATGATGGGAGAAGGTCGTCGGAATGTTCCTTGGCCGGGGATTTGAAGAAAAACCACCGCCACCACCGTAGGGTGGTGGCTGCCACCATGTTTACCCGCCTGCCGTGTGACATCCCCATTTTCACGGTCAGAAAAGACCGATTTTGTTTATGCTTTGTTTGAAAATCAGAGTAACATTTTAAATAAAAGTGTTGCGGAATTTGTCCCAAAACAAAATATGAATAAGATTTACCAAAAGCATTTCCATAAAAATGTATTTCATTAAAAAGACTCGGGATGTCATGTTAGATACAAATCATAAGCATAAACAATACAACATAGGCCTAACTACATTATTCCGTATTTATAGGCCTAAAATCCCTTAATCTCTCATCCCAAGACATTACATCTATGCTCATGCGTCGCTACCTGTAATACAAGAAACTGAGTGGGTCAGGCTTAGGAACCTGGTGAGCACATAGGGTTTTCAACTCACAATAAATAAGTTTATTGATTTCATCAATCAACAATAACCCGATTACCCATACCCGTTATCCTCTCATTACGTCCCTAAACACTTATCATAAGGGACCTAGCCTAAGGATCATCATCGGGATGGACACTACTGCTAAGGGGATTCCTCAGCAATAAATGTCCTTAAGGCAACCATATGGGGGATGGAGTACACCTGGTGAGCACACAGTTCAAATAAACACGCAGTTCAAATAAACACCTACAGGTTACGAGCCCGCTAGCGTTCCACTGGACTGTCTAGAATAGTCTGTGGTCGTCATCTATACTCCGCTAGATGACTGGATCATCAATAACATCTATAACGAGGCCTCTCATCATTTTATTTTGTCACACAACAAATATTACATCTACCTATGTTTTACCCAACACATTTTGTAGATATAAAATACATATACGATTTAAATCATTTAAAACATGTATAAAATTGTTCATCCAGTATAGATAGCAAGTATACAGATAATATGCACACACAACACGTAATTTATATAAAATACTTCATATATATGTGTAAGCTGAAAGTAACTATGCACTCACTTGAAAAGGTGGTGATTCTGCCCTTGAACAGCGCTTCGTTATCTCAAAACAATTATCCCTTGATAAAACCTAGTATCAATACCACTAGGATTTAGTCTAACGTTAACTGTGACTAATTAATAATCTAGCTATTATTATTCTTATATAAGCGTTAAACAACACTCTATATAACTCATAATAATTGTCCAAATAATTATTTTAATGTCCTAATAATGTTACTATAATTAATTAGAAGCTATATTAAAAATTGTGTAGGCGTAGCTCACTTACAACGGGTTTTAAAGAAAACCGAGCTTTTCTCAGAGCAGTGTTTCCGAACTGAAAGACCCTTTTTCTCGGGACTCCGGGAGTCTAGGGGCTTCCTTCGGGTGCTAGGGAGGTTCCCTAGGGTTTAAGGGGGTTGGAATGGGTTAGAGAGAGAAAGTAGTTACAGAGAGAAGGATAATGGTGTGAAAAACTCGGAACTCTCGGCCCCCTTTTATAGCCTGCGAGGCCTCGGATTACGTTGGGCGTAGTCCTTGGCTACAATGGGTGTAGATCGGATAAGCTTGCCAACCTCGCACCAACTGTCTCGCACATGCATCGGATGGATAAGAAGTGAAGGTACGTTGGGCGTACCTGTTGGGTTTTAAGCATTCTAACACTCCTAAGTGTACATGCAACCCTAAATACCTTGGATCTATGTTTTCTCTATTATACATGCAAATAAGAACTTCCAAGGTATTATCCTAATCTAGCATACAAACACAATGACTATAGCAAGATAGAATACATACCTCTTTGGAGAAGAAAGTCTTCATGAAGCTTGAGTGCCTAGTGCCCCAAGTGTGACACCTCAAATGGAATCACAATCATCAAAACACTTGGAATGACTTGAGAGAATTCTACACTCATCAAAATCGGCTAGCCCTTTCACTTCACACACTAGTGTGATTCTAGTTGCCAATTTTGTCAAGAATAAGATCTTTATATAGTGTTACAATTAGGGTAAACCCTAATTGTCATGACTTTCCATTTCCTTGGATCCATGGGTACAAATACACCATGGAGCATCCATGGACCATCCTATGGGTTTTAGCCCAACTTGATTATCCATGGAGCATTAGCCCACTATACAAGTATGGATGATTTACACAATCAACCCATATATTTAATTAGTCTTCTTTTGATCACTTAATTAATCCTAGATTAATTCTTGATCAATACTAATTAAATAATCTTATTATTCTTATTATTAATATACTAGAACTTATAATATATTAATAACCATAAGTGTCTTATTTCTCTCATTCTAGTCTATCCAAGTGCATGATGGTATGCAACCCAAATGGACCATGCCGGGTCGGGTCAAGTCTTACCAACTATAGTTATGGACTTAGACATTAATCCAACAGTCTCCCACTTGGATAAGTCTAAAACTATTATTGCGTATGACTTCAGGAACCAACTGGCAATCGTAGCTCTCAAAAGCTTCCGTCGAACTCTGACCTTGTCGATGAACTCTGACCTTTGTCAGTGACTTGTCCATTAGATAAGGGATCATATATTCCTCCATTCTAGATATCATATGGACTGAGACATGGATTATAATCATTCTCTCTGTCCATTTGTTGTTTCCCGATTTCCAATTTATGACGACTGACTAATTGAACAAATCAAATCAGTCCTGGCCCGGCCGAGCACTTCCATTTGTCATCATCAAATCATCGAGGGGCCCACAGATATCGCTTTTATCCCGAAGGTAAAAGGAATGGATAAACTTCGACTCATATGGCTTGTTCTACTACTTGTTGAATCATACACAAAGGCACGTTTTATAGCACAGAGTTACCAAATGCGGTTTCGTGCAATCAATGTACTATCAACTCATAGTAACAACTCATATCTCTAGGTTTGAAGAATATAAGATATTATCGTCTCATGATCACTCGTGATAAAATCCATGAAGTGATTCCAATGAGCGCGGGTTGAATCCAATACTCAGAACTTATGAGCACTCATGAGTGTTGTAGCCCTTTGTCCAACACCTTAGACCTCTACAAGCCAACCCATGACAGTCTTAATTCATATCTACTTCCAACATATGACCGACTGTGGATGGTTTGAATAACTTAGTCATTCCGGAAGAATAACCCAGTTTATTCGGGAAGTCAAAACATGCAAAATGAAACACAATAATAATTGAATCCAATATGGTCTCAGAACTTATGAATATAAATAAAACACCTTTTATTTATCACCATATGATTACACATTATTCATTGTATACTGTTTCAGCTATCAACTTTAATCTTGAATTTAAAACAATAGTTGTCCCATGCTCCAAGCATGTACACTATGTTTTTCTCAAACACTAGTCATGCCATACACCAAGTATGCATACTATGTTTGTCTATGATCTTTACTTTGTGAACTAGATCAATTGAACATAACTTCAATGATTCTTTTTTTCACACTCCCAAATCCTTACTGCAAATGCAAGAATTCCAAATTCATGCCATTTACTGGAATCTGTCAGATTCTAAACTTATATGCATTGATCCTCTTGTAATGATTATGCACAAAGTCATAAAGACTTGGCAACAATCATTACAGAGTATTCCAAAGGAGATCAACTCCTTGGAAACATCCTTCTTGCATTAAGTTTCCTTAATCTTACACAGATTGAAAATTCTAACTTTGAAACATTTCCAGATTCCATTTTGACTATCACTTCTGAACAAGAGTTGCCTCCTTACAGATTATGTCAATATGGTCCTTCCAGAATTATCACTATACTTCCAACTGTCCTTGAGCAACCAATCTTTGGTAAACCTTAGATTGTCCTCGACAATTGTTTAATCCTTTTAGTCATATCCAGTTCTAAACCTTTTCCCTTCTTAATGCCCCAGGCATTTGGAAAATTTTAGAACGGATGATTATAGCACATGTAATCGATCCTATATCCGAAGCATATGGGACACGATTCATGATGTCTCACATAAAGACTAAACCAATCTTTTGCTATAACATTTCCATTTCAATTTGCCAAGTTCTCATAATTCAGATTATGAAAAGGGATGCCGTAATCATAATCGAATTTTAGAACGCAAATAATGGACCCATATACAGAATTTCCTTATGTTGAGCCATTCCAACATGAAATTCATATATATATATATATATATATGCTTGACTAAATGATTAAAACCTCACGATCTAAGCTTATAGATTTGAGATGAAGCATAATTTCCTCTCCCTTAATTATAGCAAAACAACTTTTTCCCAATTGAAACTTTTTTTTTCTATAATTAACATTGCTAGCTTGCAATACTTAACATAATTATCATGCTCCCACTAACATGATGATTATTAGCATAACACTTATGCTCCCACTAGCTTTGACATGTACTCAGAAATCAGCTGACTTTCTTACCAAAGTTCAGATTTCTGATACTAGATTGTTTTGATAAAACTTTATCAAAATCATACACCTTCCCTTAGATAGCACACTTGTGTGTCTAAACAATTACGAAGAGGGATGCCGTAATCATAATAGTTAGACCTTTTTGCCACTTCTCACAAGTCCAGGTTAGTGTGCCGGTTAACCACACGCGCTCCACTAACGACTTTGAGAATGCAAATATCACAATTGCTATCTAGATAAAATCTACTTAGTGAAAGTGTTTCCTCACCATCATTTTTTATGAATCGGAGAGAAACCTTATGACACTTAGATTTAATGGTGTATGTGTTCTTATCCATGTGAATTGTCAAAATCATAGTCACAAGACAAGGATAATGACAAATCCAAACTCATATGGACTGAACTCAATCTTAATTTCTTGCCACCTGGCAGCTCAAGGGCCTACCATTGCTTCCAAGTTGTTGTGCAACCAATTGAGAACTCTAAGAACTCATATGAAAAGCCAACTTTAACTGGAATGGGCACAGAATAAGTCAACACGATAGGTTATAAACCTCAAGTCGTGTGCTAATGAAGAACTTCAGGTTTTATTCTTGATTAGTTCTTGAGACTTTCAAGACCTTTAAGACTCCCACTGTCCTCTTGACCTATAAGACTCCCTTGTCAAATATCCAAGAGATAGTGTGGATTCTAATCAAGACAAACACTTCACACAATTGGCCTTAGTTGGTCTTTGTTTTATCCAAAACATCACAACTTACCAATTTCAAATGTACAAGAGTAGAAAACTTTTACTCTTACACTTGACAAGTGTTTTAAACCTTCTTTTGAGACATGTCACTCAAGTTACAATCTTGGAGTATGACTCTAAGACTTGTATTGGAACGAAGTATGACTCATCTTCTTGATTTAACCATTTCAACAATTCAAGATCCCTTAGAGAACTAATTGTGCTATGGTTTCTTAATCATTAAGATGATCACAAAAGCTGATACTAAAGTACTCTCCCATCTTTTCAGATTTGAGAAACTTTTATCCTTCTGCCTAATTTGATTCTTCTTATTCACCCTGCCATACATTGGAACCTTTTCCAATGTCTCAGAGTTACACTTAAGCTTGTAAGTATAATCATATTTACTGAGCTTTAGTAAACTATGACGAATAGTCTTATCAATCTTTTGTGGTGGACTTAATCAATGCACAAGAATGCGTACTCGATCCCTTAGTCCTTTACTTGACTCACACATCCATGTGAACAAGTAATTAGTCTTAATTTTCCAAAACTTGAAAGTTCTCATTCATCATGCTATACAACTTGCATGATTCCAAGTTTCGGTCCAATTGAAACTTGGGTGATGAGAATCTTTCCTTATTTGGTAAATCTAGACATTACCACAAATGAAAGAATCAATTTCATATTTCCACTCTTGCTCTTAATGGAATCATATAAGCAACAATTTTTCCTCAAATGCCATTGTAAGGA
The DNA here is from genome assembly GCF_002870075.4 of Lactuca sativa. Classification (NCBI taxonomy): domain Eukaryota; kingdom Viridiplantae; phylum Streptophyta; class Magnoliopsida; order Asterales; family Asteraceae; genus Lactuca; species Lactuca sativa. The sequence goes on from NC_056629.2 coordinate 196,715,303, forward strand.
TATTTTAAAATAAATAAAATCAAAATTTTTTTCTTTTATTTTAAAACTTTGCGGAAAAACTATCCTTACAATCCATATGAAAACTTGTTGTTACCTATTCCTAAGCAATATCTCATAACTCCTAAGAAGTAGCTCAAGAATCCGATCTTCAAACTATGCGATAGAAATCCATCTACGCCATCAGATTCAGCATATTCTTTCTTTAAGTTTCTTCACTTTTCTTTGATTCTTAAAACATCACCATATGAACCAGTCACATCATGTATCAAGAATCTCATAATAGAAACTTAACAGAGTTAGATAGTGGACTTTACCTGAAGTAGAGTCAAACTTATTGACTTTAACATCCTTAGGTAAATTTGGCAGCTTCGCAACCAATGCCCCTTCCTTTGGCAATATAAACGTATGGATCCTTTGATAATGGTACACGAGAATATCACAGACTTAGCTTTTCTCTTTACCATTTGGTCAACCGAGTTGACTATGGCCGATCCCTTTCCATTGGGAAGAGAATGCTTTCCGAGATTTCCTGTGTCACTATTGTCAATGTCCATCAAGTTTTAAGAAAGTTGATCTTAGATAAGATCATTAAGGGTCTTGTCATAGTCTATTTCATAGGTGTCCCAAAGGAACTCACTATGTGACTTAGAAAGTGATTGAACCACCAACTTTCTCAAGACTTTGACACCCAACTCTCCCGGCTTGTCAATATGTGACTACATCTCCAAGATGTGATCACACCTTGACCTTGCCTTGCCAATAGGGCTTGAGTGACCTTAAACTTTTCAAGAACTTGTGGGTTTAGGAGAATAATTTGAAGAGGTGAAGAAGTATGATATCCATGGGACATCATCTTCATTAGGAAAGCTTGTTTCAAGAGATTTGGGAAGATCATAAATGTCTAAACCAGACATCTTTTGGGAGATATTCAAGATAGTTGATCTTAAGTCCTTAATATGACACCCAATATGAAATATTAAGGCTAGGACCCAACAAACTATTTTATAACTTAGAAGAGGTATGCCGTAATCCAAGCTATAAAATATTTGAAGGTAGGTGAATGACGATTCACCAATTTCCACCAAGATAAACGAAATGTATACTTAGGTTTTAATTGGTTTTGAAACTCCTAGATCTTTGAGATTCATTGAACTTTTCAAAGGCATGTTTCAATCTCGAGTGTGCCCTTCAGGTTTTGTGACTGGGATGCCGAGGATCACAAAACAAGGTGTGAAGTAACCATGCAAATCACTTGGTACCCTTAATAAATTACCCCTCAATCGATGTGCCGGTTAACCACACACGCTCCATCGATACTATGATAAATATTAAGTCACCCTTTACCTACCTTGTTAAGTCCAAGTTAGTGTGCCGGTTAACCACACACGCTCCACTAACGACTTAGACAAAGTGTAAAGTGTAATTTCATGGATTAGCACCTTATTCACATTTTTCCTAAGTAACTAAGATTGGGTATTATTAAGAGTTTAGTTACTTAGTATTTTTCATTAATACTTTTAATGAAGGGAGAATTCTAGTCCTGTCAAACCCGTTCGGCTAACGACCCTCCACCAGTCAAGCAAGCGGTGGGTGAGAGTGGACACCCATTAAGTTGCCATTTTATAGGCAACAACCTTATACCCACCTTATAGACCGGCTTCGTGAATGAGGCGTACTAGCGGTAAGACTGACTTTACTCTTATACATATATATATTATTAACTTATAATATTATAAAGTATAAGGGTTGAATTTTAACTTTTAAAATTCTAAGGGCTAACTTGGAATTAAAGTATTCATACTTGAAAACTTTTCAAATTCCAAAACTTGAGGGCAAGTTTTGAAACTATTCAAAACTAATTAATTCCATAACTTATGTGTTTAAAGTAGTTTTAATCCAAAAACTCTTCAAGTTCCATAACTTGAGGACAAGTTATGGAAGACTTTAAACTAATAAAAGAACTAACCTTTCCTTTATTTTATAACTTATGGATTTAATTATGGTTACATATTTTTCTTTTAATGAAGTGACTCTTGAACTTCCATAACTTGAGGACAAGTTATGGAGTCATAAAAAAACATTCAATGACACAAGACTCTTCATTTTGTAACCATTGCCAACTATTATGAGTTTTATGAGTCTTTAATGTGACTCTTCATGTAACTTGAGGACAAGTTACACAAACACATTTTATACTCAACTCTTAGATTAAAATGGATTGAAAACAACTATTTCACTCAACATTTCTATTAATCTAAGCAACTCATAAGAACAAGATAATTCAAATCACACTTTTTCATGTAATTAGTCTAAACCTTAAACTAATACAAAACATGAATCTATTGACAATTATCTTTGAAAATGGATTAGCATGAACATTACCACATCAAAAACAAGTTTATAAGTTCAAAAACAACTTAGGGTAATGTTCCTAGTCCATTTCTAGCCAAAAAAACTCGAAAATATGTTGTCTGGGGGTCCAACTCGTCGAGTGCATGAACAAACTCGGCGAGTTGGATCGAATTCATCACTTTTTAGGCATGGACTCGCCGAGTCTCCTGATGGACTCGCCGAGTCTGATGGCCAGACAACACCAGATTCGTTTTTTCAGCTTCTATTGCAGGTATAACAAGAAAACAAGCCTAGGCTCTGATACCACTGTTGGGTTTTGAGCATTCTAACACTCCTAAGTGTACATGCAACCCTAAATACCTTGGATCTATGTTTTCTCTATTATACATGCAAATAAGAACTTCCAAGGTATTATCCTAATCTAGCATACAAACACAATGACTATAGCAAGATAGAATACATACCTCTTTGGAGAAGAAAGTCTTCATGAAGCTTGAGTGCCTAGTGCCCCAAGTGTGACACCTCAAATGGAATCACAATCATCAAAACACTTGGAATGACTTGAGAGAATTCTACACTCATCAAAATCGGCTAGCCCTTTCACTTCACACACTAGTGTGATTCTAGTTGCCAATTTTGTCAAGAATAAGATCTTTATATAGTGTTACAATTAGGGTAAACCCTAATTGTCATGACTTTCCATTTCCTTGGATCCATGGGTACAAATACACCATGGAGCATCCATGGACCATCCTATGGGTTTTAGCCCAACTTGATTATCCATGGAGCATTAGCCCACTATACAAGTATGGATGATTCACACAATCAACCCATATATTTAATTAGTCTTCTTTTGATCACTTAATTAATCCTAAATTAACTCTTGATCAATACTAATTAAATAATCTTATTATTCTTATTATTAATATACTAGAACTTATAATATATTAATAACCATAAGTGTCTTATTTCTCTCATTCTAGTCTATCCAAGTGCATGATGGTATGCAACCCAAATGGACCATGCCGGGTCGGGTCAAGTCTTACCAATTATAGTTATGGACTTAGACATTAATCCAACAGTACCAACCTCGGATGCAGGGCGTAATAGCGAGGGCTACGTGGCATGATCTGAAGCACATTTCTTCATCAGCAATGGGTGGCCCAGATGTTGCCACGTCACCAGCTCCTCACCAGGCTTCGTAAATTCGACTACAAACTTTAAAAACTCGTATCTTTCGCATACGAGCTCCGTTTTCAACATTATTTATATCCACGCATAGGCGGGAACGTACTCTACAACTTTCTTTTAGACTCCGTCGGCTAATTTTGACTTTATGTTAAAAGTTATATTATTAACAGGCCGGGACAGGATTGGTCCATTAAAAATTCATAACTTCTTCATCCGACATCCGTTTTTGTCTGTCTTTTTATTGTTACGCTACAAATAATGATATCTTCGATTCTCGTTTAGGTTGTGTCGGCTAAGAACCGCTCGATCTAATATTCGAGTTTCGGGCTGTACACTGCTAAGCCGAAACTTCGAAAAATCATAACTTCCTCATACGAAGTCAGTTTTGGGCGTTCTTTTTATGGATGCTCTCAGTTTAATGTATCATATGTCTTTTGTTTAGATCACTAAGGCTAAAATTCGCTCCACCGTAAATTCACTATTTATGCTCCCCGGTATCATGTCGGTTCCGTCGCGAAACTTCGACGGGTCATAACTTCTTTTTTATAACTCGGATTTCAACGTTCTTTATATCCCCATAATCCTTGTTTCGACCATTACAACTTTATGTAAAGATATCGGGTTTATCTCACACTTTAATCTTGACACTTAGTTTTATCCTTTATTTATTATATATTTATAAATAAGTAATAAGCACATAAATACACATAATTCACATAGTATTCAAATATATCATCTTTATTACTTCAAAAGAGTTACAATAGTTGACCTAGACTATTACATTGTCTAAAAATGTTTAGCCCCGAAACTCGGGCATTACATGCCGCCATAAGGTGGCAATGTGTGTGTGTGTGTGTTATTTATGAGTGTGTGTAGCTTAGTGTGTGCTTGGGTGTGTTCGGATATTGCGTTGTAAATTGTAACAAAATGGAATAATGAAAAGAAAATCTGTCACCACCACCGTGAGGTGGTGGCTGCCGCCACCGGCCGCCGTGTCGGGTGGCGGTGTGCTTGCCTTGTGAGTTTGATTCGTTTGGGGTGCTTGAAACCCTAATGGGCCTTGTAAGCCCTAATGGACCCTAATTGACCCAAATAAAACCCTAATGGGATTAATGATATTCTAGTGGGCCTAATAGGCCCAATAAAGCCCTAATTGACCTAAAAGCCCAACAAATTGATAAATGGGCTAATATTTGGATTGGAAACCCTAATTAAGGTTTGGAAAACCCTAATGCCAATAAAACCCTAATTTGGGGAATTAACCGGAACATGCGAGAATTATTTAATAACTTGAGATATTAAATAATAATCATTGGCAAAGATTAATCTAAGTGATATTGGACTTAATGGATTAAGTCCTTAGAGGATTAAGTCCATAATGGGTTAAGTAGGAAACTTAACCCTAATCATCATTTTATGTGAAACCCTAATTTCACTTGGGTTTATTGTTGGGACTCTCTATTGGTCCTTGATGATTGGGTTATTAACGGGCCATCCAAAGTCAAGCAATTGGAGTAGAATAATTTAATGGGCCTAGGGTAAGGCCCTTGTAAGGGGTTTGGGCCCAATTTGGAAAATTGGGCCATAGATGAGCCATAGTTTGGGCCTTAATGATTATAAGATATTGGGCCATTGGAATGTCAAATGTTGGACTGGAATAAATCGTTGGGCCTTAGAGTGAGACCATGTAAAGGTTTGGGCCCAATTTGGAAAATTGGGCCATATGTTGGGCTTTGAGCCATAGTTGGACTTTTGGGCCTTTGGATTGGGCCTCAGGCTTGAATCAAGCCAAATTAGGGGTAAAGTAGCCTTTTACCCCCAAGCATGGACTTATGGTTATGTATTGGAACCCAATTATTAATTGGGTGTTATTTTGATGTTGACAGTTTGGGAATCTGTCATCCAGCAGCTAGAGATTTATTTGCGAGAATTCAGCAGTGCGAGGTGAGTCTCCTCACTGTTTGTATAGGTCTAAGGCACCAATGTCGGCCCATTTAGTTTATGTATGACAGGAAGACTCGGGGGTTAGCCCCATACATTATGCATGAAAGACCAGGAGGCTGCTCCTATCACACAATATGTTATTATGTATGGTAGGAAGACCCGGGGGTTAGCCCTAGGCAATATGTATAAAAGACCAGGAGGTGGCTCGTGGCACACTCTATACTATTTGTAACGACCTAATTTTTCAAAGAAATTTTTTAACTTTTGAGTTAATCAAAACCAATCTCATAAACCATAGATTCCAAAACATATGTTTTCAAATTAACATTCATAACATCTGATAAGTATATTTTATGAATATACTAAATTGTACTAAATATGTTGAATTGATGCATAATTGTCCAAGAATGGCACTACTTTGATGAGTTGTTGAACTTTATATGCAGGTAAATACTTAGTGCTAAAGTGGGCGGAACCCGCAAGAAAAACGAGCAAACTGAAGCTAACAAGCATGGGAGACGAATTGCTAAAGGAATAAAGAAAAATGGTGCTGAGAAATTTGACTACTCTTCAATGTTTTGATCATATCTCAAGATCTACAGCTCCAATTGACATGAATAAAGAAGTTTTGAAAACTAGACAAAATTTCCTACAACTTTTATGTTTTGCGGTTTTACTGATTCTGCCGTTTTTATCACCAAAAAGGGGCAACAAAGATTATGGACGTCCTAGAACGCGTCTAAGACGCCCCCTAGGACGCCGACGCGGAAAACAGCTCCGAGAATCAGTTTTTTTTAGCACCTATTTAAAGGAGATTAAACCCTAATCGACTTTGGACTTCTCCCCTGCGATTTTCCACAGTTTTGGAGGGTTCCAAACACATTCAAACCTTCTCCAAACACGTTTCTAATCATCAATTTCCGAATCCGAGGCTACAAATCACAAAGTTTATCAGCATTCAACAATTGAAGTCGTTCAACCGGTGGATCTTCGTCAAACTCCAGATTTGGTTACTTCTTCTCCAAGGTTTCATCGTTCCATGATTGATTGATCATTAGATTTTATTATTTCTATGATTTCAAGTTGATTTATGAATTTTATTATGAATTACAATGTTTTTATTCAAGTTTTGTGTTTTGTGAATTCTATGGAAGGCTAAACCACCTAGGTTACTTCCGGGAATGTTTAGGATGATTTGATGAACGTGCTTTGATTATTACTTCTATTCCAATCAACTTTGGTTATTATATGTTCTTAAATTTATGATTTCTATTAATAATAATTGAAGTTGGGTTTTATTCATGTGTTTAATTTTATAATTAAGATAGTTTATTGTCAAATTCATTAATCGTGCTGAGTTCATATAGTTTAGGAACTAAGACGGTCGGTTGAATCAGCATATAGTATTCCAAAATTGTGATTTTAAATGCTAAACATTGTAATTGGTAATCATAAGACACAATATTGCTAAGCCACTCATTGTTCCTAATCCATTTAGACATAAGGAGTAAGACAATTAGTAGGAATAACATATTGCATGCCCAAAGTTATTTATTGCATGTTAACTGACCTTAGTTATGTTTTCATAATTAATTTGGAATTTATGGGAAGATAAACATGTGAGTCTTAATCATCCGACACTGAACCTGAAGTAACCTTATTTTTCTCATTGGTAATCATTTGCAATAAGTTTCTAGTTTTTTTTTAGTTAAATCTTAGTTTAAATACTTTTCGTGACAATTTCAAGTATTAGTTCTTTTTCATTGACTGCTATAGCACAAAGTTTGACACAAACTCCTCATGGATTCAACCCTTACTTACCCTAGCTATCTAGTGGTTTTTGAGGTTATTTTTGATTAAGACAACAACCTCGACCAACATCTTTGTTTTCCTTTTTAAAACATCAGAGGGTCCCAAATACATTAAAAAGAGAGATAGAGTGCGCACCGCGTCATCACGTCGGGCGCTTGCCCTTGGGGTCAGAAGTACCTGAAACAAATCAACAACCTGTAAGCGAAATGCTTAGTGAGTTTCCCAGAGCATACCACACACAATCACACACACATATCTTGTTAGCTAATTAAAGCTATAAACTGATGGGTTTTAGCCATAAGAACATCCTAGGTGCTCATACAAACCCTAATGCTTGGATCTAGGTTTCTCTATTGTACATGCTATTCATCCAAGACTTTAAACCCTACATCTAGTATATGATAATCAATATAACATATGAATTAGGGTTTAGATCATACCTTGATTGTTATGTAGTAATAACAATCTCAAATCCTTCTTGTATTGACTTTAGAAAGCTTAGAGTCACAAATGTCACTCCTCTAATGGTTCACAAACACCAAGAGCAAGAGGATGAAGAATAAGGAGAGTGGAGGCTGCCCAAAACTTGTGGAAACCCTAGAGAACAAGTTCACCACGTTTTGGGGGCTTAAGGGTTCCTTAAATAGTGAGGCTATTAGGGTTATCTAACAAGGAAACCCTAATTTGGATGCTTAGGCCCTAAGCAACCCATGAACCCCTTTCTTAAAGGCCTTTGGACGATTTCTAATGGGTTTCCCCATAGAATTCGTCCACCCCCTTAATAAGGAGTCCATTAGCTCAATATTCAACTATCACACAATTGACAGTTCTAGTCCCTTAAGTTTAATTAATGTCTTTTAGCCACAAACTTAATTCTTATTAATTCTTGACTAATATTAATTAAACAATATGATTTCTCCTTTAATATATTATTCTCATAATATATTAATAAATCATAATTAATCCTTTCTCTCCATAATTCATCCTATCAAGTTGCTTTGGTGAAGGCAACCCAAAAGGACCATGCACCATCGGGTCAAGTACATACCAAAATAGTTATGGACTTAGAAACTAATCCAACAGTCTCCCACTTGGATAAGTCTAATAACTATTCAGCATATGACTTCAGATCCTGATCTGCAATCGTAGCTTTCTAAAGCAGTTGTCAACTTTGATCTTATCAGATACGCGTGTCCTTTAGATAAGGGATCATATATTCCTCCATTCTAGATATTGTCGTATAGACTGGGACATGGATATAAATCATTCTCTTTGTCTATGTGCTGTTTCCCGAATTCAGATTTATGACGACTGACAACAGACTACAATTGAACACATCAATTTAGTCCCGGCTTGGCCAAGCTCTTAGGTGTCATCACTAAATCATCGAGGGGCCCACATATATCGTTTTTATCCTACTTTGGATAAAAGGAACGGATAAACTTTGACTCAATGCTCGCTTGCACTTACTCACCAAATCACACACAACAATGTGTTTTATAACACCAAGTTACTGGTGCGTTTACATATTATCAATGTGCAACCGACTCGCAAGATACAACTCACACATCTCGGTTTCAAGAATATAAGATATTATCGTCTCACCAATCACTCATGATAAAATCCATGAAGTGATCCAAGTGAGCATGGGTTTAATCCAATGCTCAAATCATATTCATAAGCACTCATGAACGTTGCAGCAAACATTTGCTTATGTCTAATGCTCTTTAGACAATCCACATACCAATTCACGACAGTCTTCATTCATACCTACTTCCAACATATGAACGACTGTGGCCCGTTCGAATAATTTGACTATTCTTAACCAATTAAATTATTCAGGAAGTCAAAACATGCAAAGTGAAACACAAGAATAATACTAATCCCATATGGCCTTAAACCTTTGAGTATAAATAAAACACCTTTTATTTATCACCATATTGATTACTCATTATTTGTCGTTTCGGGTAATCAACTTCTTACTTGAATTATTACCACACTTGTCCCATACTCTTAGCATGCACACAATGTTTACCTATGATTCTTACTTTGTGAAATAGATCAAATGAACACATTACCAATCATACTCATTTCACAACTCCCAATCCTTATCACAAGTGAAAGAATATCAAATTCTTGCCACTTATAGAATATGCTAGATTCTAACATTTTATGCAATGATCCTTTCGTAATGTTACTGCACTAAAGTCACAATGACTATTGCCAATGATATTACAAAGTCCTCTATCGGAGATTGTTACAAGACAATTTCATAGATGTGATGTCTCTCACTCAAGGTACATTCCTTTGAACATCCTTTTGCATAAAAGTTTCTAATCTTAGACATAGATTCTCAATATCTAACTCCCAATATGGAAACGTTTCCATATTTTCCATATGACAACTCATTCTTAATAGAATCTTTTCTATTCATAATAATGTCGATATGGTCCATCTAATACTATACTTCCAACTACTTACTGTTGGATAAGGTGTCTAAGTCCATAACTTATTTGGTATATACTTGACCCGACCGGCATGGTCCATTTGGGTTGCATCTCATCCAAACTATTATGGATAATTTTATGAGAGTTATACACATATGTTTATTAATATATTATGAGTTATAATATATTAATATGAAGTTACGTTATTTAATTAGTTTTAGTCTTAAATTAATTATGGATTAATTTAGAGATTAAAAGGAATACTAATTAAATTATGGGCTATTTGTTTTATATAGTGTGGGCTAATACTCATTTGTTAATGGGCTAGGCTTATGTGGAAGTCCATGGATGATCCATGGAGCTTTTAACCCATGGATCCTTGGAATAGGAAAAGACATGGGTTATTAGGGTTTCACCCTAACCATGCATACTATATAAGCATGCTTATGGAGCATGAAAAAGAGCCTAAGATAGCCTAAGATAGCCTAAGAGAAAGCTAGTGTTCTAGTGTGTGTGTGCATGTGTGTGGCCGAAAATACAAGAGTGTGTATACTCTCTCAAAGTTTTCCAAGAGTTTGTGGTGTTTGTGATTCCATTTGAGGCATTCACACTATTGGTGCTTGGCCCTCAAACTCCTAAGAACCCAACACAACAAAAGGTATGTAATCTCTTCTAACTCTTTTAATGTTGAAATGTTCCCCATGCCATGTTAGATAGGTTATAAACCTTGGAAAATTATTATTTTGCATGTATTTAGACAAACATAGATCCAAGGTTTATTAGGGTTGCATGCGCACTTAGGAAGTGTTAGATTGCTCAAAACCCAACACTTACAAGCGACCAATCCTTGGCGAACTTTGGATTGTCCTTTGATAGTTTAATTATCTTAGTCAAAACCGATTCTTGTGCTTTTCCCTCTAAATGCGCTAGACATTTTGAAAATTTTAGAATGGTCAAATTGTACAGCATTTGCAATTGATCCTATACCCGAAGCGTATGGGACACGATGCATGATGTCTTACATAAAGATTTGATACTTTATCAATCTTCTACCATAATATTTTATGTGTCACGTTCTTATGATTCAGATTATGAAGAGGAATGCCGTAATCATAATCGAAATTTAAGAACTCACTATTTTCCTTGACTAAATTTATTAACATTCCACAACCTAAGCCTCTAGATTTGAAATGAAGCATAATATTCTATCCCTTAATTATAGCAAAACAACTATTCAACCCTTACAACTTTGCAAAGTATGACTCTTGTTTTCTATAATTAATATTGCTAACTTGCAATACTTGCCTTAATAATCATACAATCATAACATTTATGCTCCCACTATCATGATGATTATTATAAACATAACACTTATGCTCCAACTAGCATTGACATGTATTTAGAAAACAGCTTAACTTACAGAAAAACAATACCTATTGAATTTCTTAAGTTCATGTTTCTAATACTTAATGCTTTGATAATCCTTTATCAAGGCTTCTTGATCTCATACACCTTTATCCAAGATAGCTCATATGTGTCTCATAATTTGAATCATGGAGAGGGATACCGTAACCATAATTAAATTTGAGAATGCAATTTTACAATTGCTATCTTCTTAAAATCTCTCTTAGTGAAAGCATTTTCTCACAGTCATTTTCATGAAGGAGAAAATCTTATGACACTTAGATTTTAATGGTGTATGTGTTCCTATCCATGTGAATTTGTCAAAAACAAAGTTTACGACAAATTCAAACTCATATGGACCGAACTTTCTTAATTTTGATTTCTTGCCTTATGGTAACACGGCTGCCCACCATGTCTTCCAAGTAGTTAAGCAACTCACCCTTTCCCATCAATGTACTTTTCATTGATTAAGGTCCTTGCCTTTTATACATTCAAATGAGAACTCATAGGACTCATATGCATAATTAACTTGATTGGAACGACATAGAAACAAGATAGTGTCAACACGATAGGTTGTAAACCTCAAGTCATGTGCTAGTGATGATCGATAAGGTTTATTCTTGATTAGTTCTTGAAACCTTTCAAGATTATTAAGACTCCCACTGACTCCTTGACATATAATAATCTCTTGTCAATAAACATTTCTTGACAACCGAATATTCAAGAGTTAGTGTAGCTTTTATCAAAACAAAACACTTCATAAAATTTGGTCCTAGTTGGTCTTTGTCTTATCAAGACATCACAACTTTCCAATTTCAAATGTTCAAGAATAAGAAAACCTTTTTCCAAATTCTACATTAGATGAATGTTATAAACCTTCTTAAGACTTGTCACTCAATGTCACAATCTTAACTCTAAGATTTGGTTTTTGGAACGAAGTATTATTGACTTCTTGATTTAACCATTTCTTCAATTCTCGATTCCTCTTCTTAGACAAACAATTGCATAATGATTCACTTAGAGGATCAATTGAGATATGGTTCTGAATCATTAAGACCTATCATTGAGCATAAAAGGTACTCTCCCTTCTTCTTAGAATAGATAAACTTTTATCTTTCTGCCTACTTGATTCTTCTTATTCGTTCTGCTATTGATTTAAACCTTTTCAATCAATTCAGAATTACACTTAATCTTATAAGTATAATCATATTTACTAAACCTTTAGTGAATCATGACGAATATCTTTGTTACTCTTGTGGTGGACTTGATCAACACACAACTTTGTGTACTCGATCTCCTAGTCCTTCACTTGACACTTTGTTAACGAATTAGTCTAATTTCCAAATATGAAATTTCTCATTCATCGTGCAACCAAGTTGCATGATTCCAAGTTTCTGTCCAACTGAAACTTGGGCTGTAACGACCCAATTTTCACGTCCAAAAAATTTCGTTTTTAAAACATTACTTTAGAAAACATCACAATTAAAACATTGCTTAATTAAACCATTCACAACGAAAACCAAACTTAAAATCCATAATAGTTAAACAATCAAAATATCAGAGTATCAATCCCAGGATAAACTCATAAATGCGGAAACAAGGAGTGTGTGTGATGAACCGCTACCACGCCTACTCCTTCCCCTTGGCTGAAGAGGTACCTGAAACAACAACTGAAAAACGTAAGCACAAAGCTTAGTGAGTTCCCCCATAGTACCACATACCATACAAGCATATAACATACCACATTCAGCTAGGAGTTACGGGCCTCGCCCACACTCATGAAGATACGAGCCCTGCCCACACTTTGCTAGCTGGTAGATATGGGCCTCGCCCACACTCTACTATCTGGGAGATACAGGTCCTAGCCCACACTCCACCCTCGGAGAGATACGGGCCTTGCCCACACTCAACCGCTAACCCATAACATACAAGTATCACACAGACAACAAGTACGGACAACTCTAGCATACTGGCAGGTATATCATAATCGACTAAACCAAGAGATACGGGCTCGGCTCACACTCTCGTGCTAACATTTCGTCTACACGGGTCGGCCTTGGTGCCTTAGACCCGTTCCTACTGGGAGGAGAACTCAACTCGAAGTAGCTGCTGGGCTGTGTGGGAATTGACTGTCTGCTGCTGCCGCTACTCCGAAAATCCCCCGGCTATCATTCCCACAAAACACTCAATCAAACACTGTTAACTGACCCTCGGGCAAATTGACCATTATACCCTTGGTCAAGTTAATAGTCAAGGCCAGAGTCAACTTTCGGTTGACCCGACTCGCCGAGTTGGCTCTCCAACTCGCCGAGTCTTTGTCCAAACAATTGTTCTGCAACCCGTCTCTACTCGTCGAGCCGGGAGTTGACTCGACGAGTTCTCCTTCTAAGCTGATGTCCAAGTCCTTCATCCTACTCGCCGAGTTGTATGAACAACTCGCCGAGTTCATCTTCATCCGATGAACAATTTATGTTGTGACTCGCCGAGTCGTATGAACAACTCGCCGAGTCTGTTCTTGATCTAAGGAGATTGCCTTGAACTCGCCGAGTCAAGGCAATGACTCGCCGAGTTCCTTCATGGATGAGTTCGGCTTCCAACTCATTGAGTCGCACCCCGACTCACTGCTCACACTCGATACTACAAAAAGGGGAAAAACTTGGAGACTCGCGAGCAGACTCGATGAGTCAGATGAACGACTCGCCGAGTCGTTGCCATGCAGTCACTAAATATGCGGTTTTGCTCGATTCCAGTCCATGCCATTCACAGATCCGGGTTCCTAGAGCATGAATAACACGTAAAGTTTCCAACTTTACGTGTAGATATTCACCAATGAGAGTTTTAGGGTTCAAAATGCACCAAAAGAGTAGATCTAGGGTGAACAAGCAACATGGGTCCATAAAGGAAACGGATCTGAGCTCCTGGAGCTCAATCATGCCTAGATCTAAAGGCCATTCAACGTATTACGAATTATATTGCACATACAAGCTTGGGGAAGGGCTCAAGAAAGACTTAATGGAGTAATAAGCATAGAATCAGAGGGAAAACGGGTTATACCTCAAAGGAATCACTGAGAGAACACTAAGATGCTTGGCTTCCTTTCCTTCCTCTTGATCTACTCCACTTCCTTCTCAAATCCTTCAAGAACACACAAAATGCTTCAACTCTCAAGGAAATAAGTTTTGAAGGAGGGTTGGGAGCTCTGAGGGTGAATGTAGGCTGGCTTGGGGCGGACATGAGGCTTAAATAGGGTGCAAACCCCTGAAACTTAGGGTTTCATCCAACAGCGGTGACTCGCTGAGTCCGGAATATGGACTCGCCGAGTCGCCAACTTAAACATGTCCTGGGTCCTGACTCTACTCGGCGAGTCGGACCTATGACTCGCCGAGTCCAAGGCTAAAAGAAAGAGAATACTCAAATAAGATTTACGTACCAGGAACCAGGTGCTACAAATCTCCCCCACTTATTTTAGACTTCGTCCTCGAAGTCTGCTGCTCGATCCTGAAACAGTTCGGGGTAATGCTCCATCATCTCGTCCACCGGCTCCCAAGTCCATTCTGAACCCTTGCGGTGCTGCCATTGCACCTTCACTAGCTCTACCCTCTTGTTACTAAAATCTTTCGACTTCCTGTCGAGGATTGCGACTGGGCGCTCAATGTAATTCAGGCTGTCATCAACCTGTATATCCTCTAACGACACTATTGCTGAATCGTTCACTAGGCACTTCCGCAACTGAGAAACATGGAAAGTGTTGTGGATCTGGCTGAGCTCGACTGGCAGATCCAGCCTATACGCCACCTTGCCCACCCGGGCTACAACCTTGAACGACCCAATAGACCTTGGGCCCAACTTGCCCCGCTTCCTGAATCGAATGACGCCCTTCCACGGCGACACCTTCAGGAGAACCATATCCCCGACCTGGAACTCCAGGTCGGATCGGCGCTTGTCGGCGTAGCTTTTCTGCCGACTCTGAGCAGTCTGAAGCCTGCTCCGAACCTGATGGATCCTCTCGGTCGTCTTGAGCACCACTTCAGTGCTCCCCATGACTCTCTGGCCAACTTCACCCCAGCATATCGGGGTACTGCACCTCCGTCCGTACAACATCTCAAATGGAGGACGGTCAATACTTGCGTGGTAGCTGTTGTTGTAGGAGAACTCGGCCAAGGGAAGGTAGGTATCCTAGCTACCACCGAAATCCAACACGCATGCCCGCAACATGTCCTCCAAAGTCTGGATGGTCCACTCGCTCTGGCCATCCGTCTGCGGGTGAAAGGCGGTGCTAAAATGCAAGCGAGTGCCCAACTCATCATGAAACCTCTTCCAAAACCTGGAAGTAAAACGCACATCCCTGTCCGAGATAACCGATATTGGCACCCCGTGCCGCACCATGATCTCCCTGATATAGATGTCGGCTAATTTCTCGGCCGATATGCTCTCCTGAATCGGGATAAAGTGAGCACTCTTGGCCAATCGATCCACGATGACCCAAATCGAATCCACCCCACGCGCGGTCCTGGGAAGCTTTGTGATAAAATCCATCATGATATCTTCCCATTTCCACAGTGGAATATCCAACGGCCTTGACCTTCCTGCAGGTCAAGCACCGCTCGACGTACCATGCCACATCCCGCTTCATGCAGGGCCACCAATAATCTGGACGAAGGTCCCTATACATCTTCGTCGCCCCGGGATGAATAGAGAATCGAGACTTGTGCGCCTCCTCCATCAAGATCTGGCGCACACCTCCGTGATATGGCACCCACACCCTACGGTGTAGTGTCAATAATCCTCGGTTATCATAATCGAAGGAGGAAACCTGACCCACCACACGCTCGCTCTTCCGATGTTCCTCCTTGATAGCCTCCTGTTGAGCCTCCCGAATCCGCTCCAACAGGGGAGTCACTACGGTCATCCTCATGCAAATATCCATGATCGGCGCTGCCTTGCGGCTAAGTGCATCGGCCACCACGTTGGCCTTCCCCGGGTGGTAAAGGATCTCGCAGTCATAATCCTTCACCACGTCCAACCACCGACGCTGCCTCATGTTCAGATTCGGCTGATCCATGAGGTACCTCAAACTCTTGTGGTCCGTGTAAATGGTACACCGAACCCCATAGAGGTAATGTCGCCAAATCTTGAGGGCAAAAACCACCGCCCCCAACTCCAAATCATGCGTCGGGTAGTTCGCCTCGTGAGGCTTGAGCTGCCTCGAAGCGTAGGCAATGACATGCCCCCTCTGCATCAGTACCGCGCCCATCCCTGAAATGGACGCGTCACAATAAACCACAAAATCCTCTATGCCCTCTGGCAGGGCTAAGATCGGCGCCTCGCACAACCTCTGTCTCAGCGTCTCAAACGCAGCCTGTTGCTCGGGTCCCCACCGAAAGACTACGGCTTTCTTCGTCAACCGTGTCAGGGGTACGACTATCTTGGAGAAGTCCTGAATGAATCTCCGATAATACCCGACCAATCCTAGGAAACTCCGAATCTCAGATGGAGACTTCAGAACCTCCCATCTCATCACGGCCTCGACCTTGGCCGGATCGACCAGAATCCCGTTCTGGTTGATAAGGTGTCTGAGAAATTGCACCTCGCGCAACCAAAACTCACACTTGGAGAACTTGGCATACAAGCTCTCCCTCCTCAGGGTCTCCAATACCTCACGCAGATGCTCCTCATGCTCTTCCTGTGTCTTGGAATAAACCAAAATGTCATCGATAAAGACTATCACAGACCGATCCAGCATCGGTCTGCATACGCGGTTCATGAGGTCCATGAACGCGACAGGAGCATTGGTGAGCCCAAACGGCATCACCACGAACTCATAATGGCCATAGCGCGTCCGAAACGCGGTCTTTTGCGTATCCTCCTCTCTGACCCTCATCTGATGATAACCCGAACGCAAGTCAATCTTGGAGAACCAAGATGCTCCCTAAAGCTGGTCAAAAAGATCATCAATCATCGGGAGTGGATAACGGTTCTTCACCGTTACCTTGTTCAGCTCCCGGTAATCTATACACATCCGATGCGACCCGTCCTTCTTTTTCACGAACAGAATCGGGGCTCCCCAGGGTGAACTGCTCGGACGAATAAATCCCTTGTCTAGCAGCTCCTGCAGCTGCATAGACAACTCCTGCATCTCGGGAGGAGCCAACCGATATGGTGCCTTGGCTATCGGAGCCGCACCAGGAACGAGATCGTTCCTGAACTCCACCTGTTGCTCCGGAGGTATCCCAGGAAGCTCCTCTGGGAAAACATCTGCAAAATCTTGAACCACCGGAACCTCGCTCACTGTCGCCTTACCCGCCTCCCGGGTATCCATCACATACGCGACATACCCTGCGCATCCCTGCTGAAGATAGCGCCTAGCCCTCGCTGCTGAACATACAGTGGGTCCATCCTGTGGCCTCTCGCCATGAATCACTAACTCTCCCCCTCCTGGGATCCTGACTCGCACCAGCTGCTGTGCACAATCTATCACCTCCCCATTAGGGCTCAACCAATCCATGCCTATAATCACCTTGTTCCCACGCAACGGAATGGGAACCAAGTCTACCAAGTAGCTCTCCTCAAACAAACGTAATACGCAATCTCGAAATACCATCGATGCTCGCACCGATCGATCATCAGCAATCTCCACCTCTAAAGGGCAATCTAACTCGCCCGACGACTCAGGAAACTTCTTGCTAAGCGCAAGTGAAACAAATGATCGGGATGCACCCGAGTCGAACAACACCTGAACTAGGATGCCGTTCACATGGAACGATCCTAATGCATACATATACACACGGAGCACATATCAATATCATAACATCATAAAAATAAAATAGAGGGAAAGAATCATACCCGTCACCACATCGGGTGCGGCGCGTGCCTCCTCGGTAGTCAGCTGAAATGCCCGGCTCCTCACCACTGGAGCCTCTGCCTTGCCCTGCCGGCCATTCGTGATCCGCAAGGTCGCTGGAGCTGGCGCCTTCACTGACGCTGAAAACTGTCAACTGAGGGCAATTGGCCTTCTTGTGGCCCCTCTGGTTGCAGTGGAAACACAACAACTCAGATGTCTGTATAGCCGCAATAGGAGTAGTACAATCCCTGCTAAAGTGCCCTGCCTTGCCGCACTTGTAGCAGCCTGCTGATCCCATCCGACATGCTCCCTCATGTGTCCTGCCGCATTTCCCGCAGCGGCCCGGTCCCCCTTGGCCTTTCAGCCTCCCATCTGATCCCTTGGGCTTCTTCCCTGAAGCCCCAACGGCCTGCCCCGCCTCTGCTTTCCTTTTCCGGATGTGCTCTAAATCGATCTCCCTTTCCCTCGCCCTGGCAATCATGGAGTCCAAGGTAGGGCAAGCTGAAAAGCTAACATGCTCCCGGATGTCAGCCCGTAGCATGTCATGATAACGGGTCCTCCTCATATCCTCATCACCCGCATACTGGGGCACCAACAAAGCCCTCTCTCGGAACTTAGCGTTGATCTCCGCCACAGTCTCCGTCGTCTGCCGCATATCCAAGAACTCCCTGGCCAGCTGCTGAAGCTCGACAGCTGGCGCGAACTCCGCCCTAAACCTGGTCGAAAAGTTCAACCAGGTCATAGCCTCGACAGCCGAGGCTCCCAATGTGTCCCCCACGGACTCCCACCAATCCCTAGCTCGGTCTCGTAAACACCCCGCTGCGAACCTCACCTTCGACCCCTCAGGGCAGAAGCTAATCATCTGTGCAGACTCAATGTCGGCAATCCATCGCCTGGCGGCAATGGGGTCTTTCACCCCGTGAAAATCCGGCTCACCACTGCCCCTGAAGTCCTTGAAGGACAGTGTGCGAGATCCCGACTGGCTAGATGCCATATCACTCCTGAATGCCCGAAGGCGATCCTCCATCAACTCGATGATCCCTTCCTTGATCGACCCAAAGATGATGGGGGTCGACTCAAGGATGCCTCTGGTAATCTCTGACGCGATGAACTCGCGTAGTCCCTCATCCACAGGCTCGGAACCTGATCCCGAACCTGACCCCTCTCCTGAACCTCCATCTATCGGCCTCGATCGAAGTACCACCATTCTGCAATACATAATAACAATCATTAGTGATACTGATACTTCCTGAGGGATCACAACTACTTACAAGTTCCCTGGTCTTATCTTGGCTTTCCTTGGTTCGGGTACGGATCCTCTGCTTTCAGTAGTACGGGCCCATACTACCTTCCACATCTATCTGTACCTTCTTCAAGGACTGCCTCGACTCCACCAGATCCCTTCCACTACGGCTGATCACTGCTATACTTATCCTAGGCTTGCCCTAAGGAAATCTCAGGCTCCACCCTACCAGGTCCTCAGCTGCTGAAGGCCTCTTAGTAGTGCCAATTAACCATTACCTGAATACCATCACATGTGGTGAGGCTCGGATAATCCTTCGAGTAACAGGCTCATCCCTACAACGGTTAGACTCAAACGAGAGCTGCGCAATAGAGCCAGATCTAGCACTCTAATATTATTCAACCCTGATCACATGTGACGTGACGTATTCACCTAATGGCTAACTCCCACCATTCAGAGTCCCACGAAGCACAAAGCAAAAGGCATTCGAACTAAGGGAACAATCTCAATCAACTCTATCTGCTTACAGGAACTGTACTAGCATACAATGCTAAGCTCATACCATCAGGCATAACCTAATCAGGCTATCCTACTTGCTGTCTACTCAATACTAGCATGTAATTCTCATACAGCTGAAACACATAAAGCAGACACATAAGGCATCACTCCTAGATCCTTAGTCCTATTCTAGCATGCTGTTCCACAAAAGCTGATAAACATAACATAAACTTGTATGGGTACTTTGGGGAATACTTACTTGAGCTCGGCCGGTCGCGCACATCACACACTTCGTTCTTTCTCAAAATTCTTTTCTCAATTTTTAGAAAACATTTTCTTTAGAAAATCTTTTAATCCCTCGATTTGAGTCCAGACACCCCCGAAGGTGTACCCGAATCCCTCAAACCAGGGCTCTGATACCAACTTGTAACGACCCAATTTTCACGTCCAAAAAATTACGTTTTTAAAACATTACTTTAGAAAACATCACAATTAAAACATTGCTTAATTAAACCATTCACAATGAAAACCAAACTTGAAATCCATAATAGTTAAACAATCAAAATATCAGAGTATCAATCCCAAGATAAACTCATAAATGCGGAAACAAGGAGCGTGTGTGATGAACCGCTACCGCGCCTACTCCTTCCCCTTGGCTGAAGAGATACCTGAAACAACAACTGAAAAACGTAAGCACAAAGCTTAGTGAGTTCCCCCATAGTACCACATACCATACAAGCATATAACATACCACATTCAGCTAGGAGTTACGGGCCTCGCCCACACTCATGAAGATACGAGCCCTGCCCACACTTCGCTAGCCGGTAGATACGGGCCTTACCCACACTCTACTATCTGGGAGATACGGGCCTAGCCTACACTCCACCCTCGGAGAGATACGGGCCTTGCCCACACTCAACCGCTAACCCATAACATACAAGTATCACACAGACAACAAGTACGGACAACTCTAGCATACTGGCAGGTATATCATAATTGACTAAACCAAGAGATACGGGCTCGGCCCACACTCTCATGCTAACATTTCGTCTACACGGGTCGGCCTTGGTGCCTTTGACCCGTTCCTACTGGGAGGAGAACTCACCTCGAAGTAGCTGCTGGGCTGTGTGGGAATTGACTGTCTGCTGCTGCCACCGCTTCGGAAATCCCCCGGCTATCATTCCCACAAAACACTCAATCAAACACTGTTAACTGACCCTCGGACAAATTGACCATTATACCCTTGGTCAAGTTAATAGTCAAGGCCAGAGTCAACTTTCGGTTGACCCGACTCGCCGAGTCTTTGTCCAAACAATTGTTCTGCAACCCGTCTCTACTCGTCGAGTCGGGCGTTGACTCGACGAGTTCTCCTTCTAAGCTGATGTCCAAGTCCTTCATCCTACTCGCTGAGTTGTATGAACAACTCACCGAGTTCATCTTCATCCGATGAACAATTTATGATGTGACTCGCCGAGTCGTATGAACAACTCGCCGAGTCTGTTCTTGATCTAAGGAGATTGCCTTGAACTCGCCGAGTCAAGGCAATAACTCGCCGAGTTCCTTCATGGATGAGTTCGGCTTCCAACTCACTGAGTTGCACCCCAACTCACTGCTCACGCTCGATACTACAAAAAGGGGACAAACTCGGAGACTCGCGAGCAGACTCGCCGAGTCAGATGAACGACTCGCCAAGTCGTTGCCATGCAGTTACTAAATACGCGGTTTTGCTCGATTCCAGTCCATGTCATTCACAGATTCGGGTTCCTAGAGCATGAATAACACGTAAAGTTTCCAACTTTACGTGTAGATATTCACCAATGAGAGTTTTAGGGTTCAAAATGCACTAAAAGAGTAGATCTAGGGTGAACAAGCAACATGGGTCCATAAAGGCAATGGATCTGAGCTCCTGGAGCTCAATCATGCCCATATCTAAAGGCCATTCAACTTATTACGAATTATATTGCACATACAAGCTTGGGGAAGGGCTCAAGAAAGACTTAATGGAGTAATAAGCATAGAATCAGAGGGAAAATGGGTTATACCTCAAAGGAATCACTGAGAGAACACTAAGATGCTTGGCTTCCTTTCCTTCCTCTTGATCACTCCACTTCCTTCTCAAATCCTTCAAGAACACACAAAAATGCTTCAACTCTCAAGGAAATAAGCTTTAAACGAGGGTTGGGAGCTCTGAGGGTGAATGGGGGCTGGCTTGGGGCGAACATAAGGCTTAAATAGGGTGCAAACCCCTGAAACTTAGGGTTTCATCCAACAGCGGTGACTCGTCGAGTCCGGAATATGGACTCGCCGAGTCGCCAACTTAAACATGTCCCGGGTCCCGACTCTACTCGGCGAGTCAGACATATGACTCGCTGAGTCCAAGGCTAAAGAAAGAGAATACTCAAATAAGATTTACGTACCAGGAACCAGGTACTACATGGGCGATGAGAAACTTTCCCTATTTGGTAAATTCTTGACCTTTCCACAAATAACATAATTAAGAATCACATCCATTTGTTGTAGAAATATGCAAGCATCAATTTTTCATAACGATTTTATTGCAAGGAAATAAATAAATAAATGAGTCAAACCAAAATTTATTTTTATTCATAACAGCAGCGGAAAACATTTGTCCTTACAATGCAAAATCAACTGAAAAACTATGTAATCAAATATTCCCAACAATTCTATCATAACTTTCTATGCTCAAAATCTAATCTTCGAATTCATGCGATCGAGATCCATTTCTTCGTGATTAGACTCATCTTGCTCTTTCATCAAACTTCCTCTCTTTTCACTGATCCTGCAAAACATTCAAATGCAATCTTATCACATTATGTATTAAGAATCAATGAATAGGAACTTAATGGAGTTAGATAGTGGATTTTACCTAAAGTACAACCATACTCTTTGACTCTCCCATCTTCTGGACTCTTCAGGCTCTTAGGGCAGACTTGTATCCAACGCCCTTTCTCTTGGCAGCAAACGCAGGTTGGTTCTCCTAGAACGTCCTCGGAAGCATGGTTGGTTGACTTTCCCAACAAATACGCTCCATTGCTTTGCCAAATCATTTCTGATTCAGCAGCAATGAGCATGTAAGTTAGGTCGATAAGGTTTTCGTCATGATCCATCATATAATACTTTCTTTTGAACTCATTATATGATATAGGAAGTGACTGCAGAACCCAGTTCACAGCCAACTTATCCGGGAATGACGCACCCAACATTATCAACCTATCGATGTGTGATTTCATTCCTAGAACATGGGCACACACGGGTTTACCATCTTCATGTTTCATTTCCAATAGGGCTTTAGTGACATTGAATAACAACAATAATAATAAAATCAATGATAGGGCTTTAAATGACCCAAGTAAAGGCCCAATCTTCAAAGTCTACCCCCAAGGCCCAATTACCTTTTTCTTGCAAATGGGCCCCAAAGTCCAGGTCCAATATCCTTAATGGGCCCTTTGGCCCAATAAGGCCCAACCGATAAGTCCATGGCCCAATCAGATGAAAAGGCCTATAACTCACAAAATCCAATCAAGCCCAACAACCAAATAAGGCCCGAATGCCCATAAGCCCAAAACTGCTTAGGGCCCAACTAAGCTGCGTACGACCATCGTACCACCATGGTATGCGCAACGTACTGAAGGTTTGGGCACTACGTGCCGCGTACAGCTGGTTACGCCCAACGTACAATCAACTTAAGCACTTTTTCCATTAAGTGCTTAATACTTGCATCCATCACGTCCAAAAGTCAGATCTAGACCTATTCAAACATCCTAAGACATAAAATTGCCAACTTTATGCCCTTGCATGTCTCATAAACACCCAACACTTCCATTAAGACCTTTCCAAGGTCCTTAATCCATGCATGAGGCCAATATATCCATCAAGATCCCATTTTTATGCTTCTAAATGACTAAGGGACCTCAGATCTGTCATTCCCACTTCATGGGGTTGTTTAACTCACCACAAGAGGTCCAAAACCAACCAAAAAGGGTAAACTAGAAAACCCTAGCTAGATCTAAGAATTTAGATGGAAAGGTGCAAGCTTTTTACCTCTATAAGTCTTGCAAGATGACCACAATACAAATTCTTGAAGCACCAAACCGATCCAAGCTTGCCTAGCAACTCCCCTTCTTGAAAGAACTCCAAAATGCTTACCAAAACCCTCTTCTTAAGCTCAAACTCTCACTCACACTCTATCCCAGCTGAAAGTAGACGAAATGGGGCTAAGGAGGTTGATAAAGTTTGGTCCAAGATGCCAAAAGATGTTTAAATAGGGGTTCAAGTCCGGATTTAGGGTTTTGGCCTTCCCTTGCGTACGCCCGACGTACCCTTACGTACGCTCCGCGTACGCGAAATGCCCCCGCGATCATTCATGCAGAGTACGCTAAGTGTACTCATAGGTACACCCAACGTACTCCAAGGGACCATTTATGACACAAATGGAATTCTTCGAGGGTCTCAAGCCATACCTGATTTAGGGCGTTACACTATTATGAATGAAAGACCAGGAGGTGGCTCCTGGAACACTATATGTTGATTAGCTAAGTAGAGTAGTATGTATGCTAGTTGTCTTTGTGATGCTTGCATGGAAGAACAGGAGGTGACTCTTGGCACTTGTCTGTGAGACCGAGGGGTGGCCCCCGGCTTGGCAAGAAAGACCACGTGGCGGCCCGTAGCATAATGGCAAGACTATGTGTTAGATGCATTTTGTGCACCCTTTTTGCACAACTTTTAGCCCTTTTTATTTATGTTTTTAGTATAATTGTTCTTTACTTTTATTTCATTTCATAATATCTAGGTTAACTTCGTGAACAACCTTATTTGCACCGTTTTCATGCCCTTTTCAGGTGAACCGGAGGTTGGAGCGCGCTTTGGGAAGTGTCGGGAAGCATTGGCGAAGATTTCAGGATGATCGGGCAAAGAACGAAAAAGTTGGAAAAATCAAGTTTGGAATTGGAGTCAGAGAGGTACACGGGGCGTGTTGAATTTACACTAAAAAGTGGGCACGGGGCGTGTTTGACCAAAATGGGAGCTGTTGACCATGCTGAACACGGGGCGTGTCAGTTTAGTGCAAATCAACACGGGGCGTGTTGCTGAACACGACCCGTGTCAGTTTAGTGCAAATCAACACGGGGCGTGTTGCTGAACACGACCCGTGTCAATTTAGCCTATTTTAACACGAGCCGTGTTTGACCCAAAAACCAACTTTTGACAGTTTTTCTTATCTTTCATATTACGGGTTAAGAGCCATTTTTACACACACACAACATATCAGAGCACCATTGGAGAGGAGAATTCGAAGGTTTTTGCAAGGGTTTGCCCGTCAATCATTTGGAAACATTAATTCTTGTTTTTGTAAGCTGTAATTACACTTAATTTCATCTTTTAGACTTGTGATCTTGTTCTAGCAATGTGTGGATAGAACCCTAATTTCTCCAACTCATGTTTTGACTTTCTAGTTGTGAATCTAATCATATGACTTGATGTTTGTTCTTAATTTCTATCTAATGAATTTGATTTTGCTTCAATCGAATGTTTGATTCTAATTGTGATTCTTATTGGCCATTTGAATTAGGGTTAGGTCATTCAAGTTATATCTTTTACAAAATCCGTAATTGCTTTGTGAAATTGAACAAGTAACAAGCATTAAATTGATCTCTATTGAA
The DNA here is from genome assembly GCF_002870075.4 of Lactuca sativa. Lineage (NCBI taxonomy): Eukaryota > Viridiplantae > Streptophyta > Magnoliopsida > Asterales > Asteraceae > Lactuca > Lactuca sativa. Next base: position 196,740,713 of record NC_056629.2, read on the forward strand.
TGAATTTAGTGTAAATCTTATTCATACACTTTTACACTCCCGAGCTTATGAGGAGTATTGGGTGTTGTTGGGAACATTCACATAAAGCTTCATACAATCTTATAATCTAATTCTAAGAGCTTGTTTAGATTAGGTTAGTAAGGTTAGGGTTAATCAAAGAGCTTGTTTTGGTTAATTAATGTGGTGAATGGAAAGTGTTAGAGCTTGTTAACACTTTCAAGTACCAACTTAGATAGAATTAAACAAATATAATGTTATTTTGGAATCACATTGCTAAGTTGTCATACATGAGGTTGGAGTCCTTACCTTTTCTAGATTTAATTCACCTTTTTAGTTGATTACTTGTGTTTTTTAGTGTTTGTTTTAATTATTTTATTCTAAACCCCCCTCTTTACTATTGGTGACCATAGTACCTTGCGCAAAGAGGTATAGACTAATTATCCCGTGTCTCTGTGGATCGACCCAGCTTGCCTTGTACTACCTTTTAGTGCAATATAGTGGGATTATTTTGGAGTATATCGTACCCCTTTATTTGTTGGGTTTGACACCCCTAACACTATGTTTCGCACACAACATCTTTACTGATTATGATATATGTATGGCTCATGGTTATGTATGACAGTATGCGAGTATGTGTTTATATGTTAGACAGTATCCGGTTGAAAGAGACCGAAGGGGTAGGCCAACACCCAGATATTCTAGGCAGTACGTGTTATGTATGGTATGTGGTATGATGGGGGAACCCACTAAGCTTCGTGCTTAAGGCTTACAGTTTTGGTTTCAGGTACTCGTTTTCAAAGGAAAGGAGCCGACTTGATCACATCGCATCACACTATGTTTTCCGCACATGAGATCTTTGGGATTACACTATGATATTATTTTATGATAATATGTTTTGATTACTGACACTTTGGTTTGACACGAGATATGATTATGGATGTTTTTACACTGATGGTTTTATGTAATAAATTAATTAAAATGAAATTTTTGGCCTTGAATTTTGGGATGTTACAGTGCCAGCTCCTTTCCCTTCGAGGAAGAAGTACCTGAAACTAAAACTAAAAACCGTAATCACAAAGCTTAGTGAGTTCCCCCATCATACCACATACCATATAATCACATAATGCCTAGCATATTTGGGTGCTGGCCTCCCCTTCGGTCTCTTTCAACCGGTAACTGCCTAACATATCTGGGTGCTGGCCTCCCATTCAGTCTCTTTCAACCGGTAATCGAGGGCTATTTCACCCCTACTACTACCACATAAAACATGTAAAACTTATACATCCTAGCATATTTGGGTGTTGGCTTCCCCTTCGGTCTCTTTCAACCGGTAACCGGGGACTATTTCACCCTTACCACTATCATATAATAACATAGCATACTAGCACATAAATCATATCAGATAGTGGCATACCAGACAATTATCACAAAGATAATCATCTCAGCTATAATCACTTACTAGTGGGCCGACATTGGTGCCTTCGACCCACTCCTACCCGAAAGGTAACTCACCTTAATGTCGTGAAGTATCTGAACTGTCCTCGACTCTGGAATCAACTCTCCTCAAACCCCTACACATAACATCTCTTTTAATTACCCTTTCATACTCATAACCCCAATAAGGGTCAACTCTGGTCAATGGTCAGGTCAAAGGTCAACACTCTCGTCAAAGTCAACCTTCTGGTCCAACTCAACATTCTGGTTGACTCAACTCGCCGTTCCATCAATTCGTTCAGTTCCCACTAGTAAATGAAGCTCTTTTTCTGGATCCAAAGGTCCTTTCTTCACCTAAGCACTTCTAGCTTACACTCATTCAAGAAAATACTAAAGAATCACTCCTTTCTCACTCATACACATTCACAAAGCTCAAGATCTCGAATTAGGGTTTTCTGGACCAAGGGAGGCGATGAAGGAGGCCACAATGGGGGTGTTAAGGTCTTTAAATAGGGTGCAAATCCTGAAAATTAGGGTTTCACTCTGACAGCTCTACTCGTCGAGTTGAGGCTTCTCGAGCCCCTTTGTAAAAATGAATAATTCTTTATTAAAATACATACTAGGAACCGGACGTTACACTATATTTGACAAACATATGAAAGGACATTGTTATTTCTTGCATTTAGCCAAATCAGGGGCTAAATGCAAAAAATAGCAATGTACATTCATTTTATTTTTCTAATATATCATCTTCCTCATTTCTATTTTTCAAAAATTGTTTATTTTTTTCTTATTAAACCATTATAATTTGAAAGTACAATGCTATAATTGTGTGTAGTATGTGTATGTGTGTCTCTCTTTCTCTGTGTGTGCATATGTGTGTGATTCATGAGAAGGATTTTACAATTTTATTTTCAACAGGAACTTTGAAAGCAACCCCATCTCCCATTTATACATGTGATTCATGAGAAGATGTTTAAACAAAAGGATGAAGCTATGTCCTTTGCTTTAATTATTTGTTTCCTTCAAGGTTCTAAAAGGCGTGAGACGTGACGTGACAATAAGACCAAACCTCAAGTGTAAAGAGCCATGGCGAGCCATGACGTTTTTTAAGACGTGATGTAAAACGACAATTTTGTATTAATTATAACTATATCACCCCATAAATATAGATTTATATCAAATATAGATTTATATTAAATATAACTAGTTTTTAGAAGTATTATATCAACAACTAATAACAAAAGTTAACAAAAAAACACAATACTTGTATGTCCGATTAGATAAGACATAAAAAAGAGCAAAAAAACGTTTCTCAAACGAAAAAACTCGCATCATCACATCTCATAACATGCTATGACATGCCATATCACGCATTGACACGTGTCACGCCTAACAACAACGTTATGAAACTTTTCGTAACGACGAAGTCGCACCTCACGCCATGACACTTCTTAACACGCGCCATGACGCGCATTTTAGAACACTAGTTTCCTTACAACTTTGTGGCTATGCCATTTAATCGTTAGAGGTGTTTTTATGGGTCAAAACCATTCAAACTTTGATCATTGGCGCTTATTGAGTTGGTGAATGGGTATTTGGATCCATAGCTTTTAATTTTTATTTTTTGATACTTGGTGGAATGTCACGCGTCTGCTATCTTATACGGTTTCATGTAGAGTCCTTTTTATAAGTATAATGAATCTTTTACTTGAGCATATTTTAAGCACGTTTTGTTTTTATGTTCTGATGTCAATTGAACTATATTAAGCAAAAAATGATAGGTAGTTGTTGGATTAGTCTGCAAACATATGTAAAATACGACAGAAAAAAAAACATTTTAATACAACTTTGGACTTTTGGTTATTTGGTTTCAATGATCAAATTATGGGTTGAATGGCCAAAGAAGGGTTTCTTAGAGAGATTTAAATGAATTTCTACCATTTAATACGTAGAGAGAAATGATGCATTATAACGGCCAATCCAATCTCTTAACGGAATGAAGTGTATGTTTGATTTTAAATAAATGGAATTATAAATTATTAGTGGTTTTTACGAGTATTAAACTAGTTTTATAAAAAATGAATTAGCATTCATCTGCCAAATGTAAAAGTATTTGGACTACAAGTGTGATTCATCCGATGAATCAATACAATCGTCCGCCATACGTGGCAAAGCTCAAAACTGCCAGCAAATTAGAAACGTTTCGGCAATACATGATTTCGTTTCTCATCGTCAAGTTAGATTAGAAATACAAAACCGCCAAATTTGAAAGCGAACAATCACGAAACTAAACATGGTTCCTTAGCCGATGATGGATTCTTCAAGAAATCCTGAAGAATACCCAATCCTTTCAAAACGACCACATTCCGAGAATGAGAATCTTGAAGATCGAATCAGCAATCTGCCAGATGCATTGTTGTGTTACATATTGTCTCTAGTTCCTACCATATGCGCTGTTAGAACCACCATTTTATCCAAAAGATGGAACACCCTCTGGACTTATGTCGATAACTATGACTTCGAAAACCCAAATGAGAAACATCAACATTTCATCGAGTTTGGGGAAACAGTCTTGAGGAACAGCAATGTATCATCGATTCAAAGGTTTCGTCTTTCTTGTTCTTGGGGTGATAATGTTCATGGAATCTCTAAGCTTTATGTGTGGATTTGCACTGCAGTTGTGCGTAATGTGAAGGAGTTTGATCTTTCAATCAGAACGAAAACACCCATCGAGCTTCCTAAAATCCTGTTTACTTGTGAAACCCTTGTCTCTTTGAAGTTATCTTCGACTAATTTCATCACATTTCCCGAAATTATTAGGTTTTCGAGTCTCAAAATCCTACAAATTCGTCACTGGAAATGCATGGTTGATGATCCGATGAAGAACATTCTGGACTGTAGCCCTGTTCTTGAAGAATTATACCTTCAATTCGTCGTTTTTCAGAATCTGCAGAAACTAAATCTTCGTTGCTTCACGTTGAAACGATTAACGATTTCAACTCTATATCCAAAACCACTAAAAGAAAACTTGCTGCATGATGTTGTAATCGATACTCCTCGACTTGAATACCTTAATTTCGAAGACAGTCACTCTAATGGCGTCGAATTGAATCAACTCCCTGTTCTAGCTTCTGCAAATCTCCATATCTTTGGTCTTAATCTTGGTGTTTTCGAGTTCCTTTCTAGGGTTTCGAATGTGAAACATCTAATCTTGTTCCTTAAAGCTGGAATGGTAAGATATATTTACAATCTACTCCATTTCTATTGTTATACCTATCAAACTAACTAAGCGATTTTGCAGGATGTTCTTCCTGTTCCTAATCTTCTGCTCATTAATCTGACCAATTTGGAAATTCAAGTAACTGATAACTGGGAGTTCGTCTGTTCTATACTCAAATGTTCACCAAATTTACAAGTACTTACATGCGAAAAGGTTAATCCTTCACATCATTATCATGATTCAGATTCCTTTACTTTATGATTAATGGGTAATTTGTGATTAGGCTGTTAGATGCAGCATAAATCGGCACCATGCATCAATCTGTGATTGGCGTGCACCAGTTGATGTGCCGAAGTGTTTGTTGTGTTTAACGAGGATCGAGATCAGGATTAATGGCTGTGATAATGAGATGGAACTGGTGAAGTACTTGTTGCATAATGCAATGGCGTTGAAGATCATGGTGATTGGTCGTTCTGTTAACTTTGTGAAGAAATGGGAGTCGAGGATTCTCAAGGAGTTGCTAAGATTTCGGAGAGGGTCGATTATGTGTGAAGTTGTGTTTGGATCTTGAAATAGTAGCCATGGATAATTAAGACACAAGTAGTGTGTGATTTTGATGGAAATGATTCTAAATGATCAGAACTAATATAAAACTAGAAAAATGACGTTCTTGATGAATGTAATGAAAAGAAAATGCACACTTCAATAATATTTATTCTTAAATGTATAATCTGGATAACCTGTTGAGGTTGATCTAAGATGATAGTTTGTATTTTCAGGTGATCAATGCAAGGTTTATCACACGAACCTCATGAGTAACTTAACTCACTATGGATAAACTTCAAGAGAATAGAAATATCATTGTCGACCTACGTGACATGTTAATGAATCTTGAATCACATTTTTTTAGATAATAATATTAATTTGAAACAAAAAAATGATCACATTGTTCCAAACCAAAAGAATCACATTTTACTTACCTCTACCTTATGCTAAAGTGAATCGATGGATAAATCCAAAATACTTGTAGTTTTCAACCTGTGACGTGAAATCATTATACAAATGTTTTTTTTTCTTCAAAAGACAATGTACAATGTCAATGATGTCTTATTTCATGCAAAAGTAAAGTAACTGCATTATTTTTTTGGTAATATGTTTAAAGAAGTTACTATTTTTATATATATTCAATAGCATGCTTTAACTTGTGCTGACCATAATTGTAATAAGTATTACTAGTAGCCATAGTAGCCAAACTACTTTGGTATATTATGTTTCTAGTCCGATGTTAGAGTTCAAGATGAAATTATGAAGTATAATATTAAATATCAGTAGTAACAAACTTATAACAAAATAGCGCATCTAGTGTAGTGGTATCATAGTACCCTCCCACGGTACTGACCGGGGTTCGATTCCCCGGATGCGCAAACTAATCTTATTTTTTTCTGCTTTACTTATATCCCCTTATGTAAAAAAGTTAAATTACAAGATGAAGTTACACAAACCTTCCTCTTTCCCGGAATTTTCTCTTTTGATTTTTGACAACTCAATAATTTATTAGTAGACATCATTTTAAAGTAACTTACCACAACTAACATTCCATGTGAACTATGGATGTTCCATGCAAAATCAAAGCGAAGAGGGTAAGCTACAAAAAGTTATAAAACACATGTGGAAGAGCTATAATATCTCAAATTCTCAACTATGTGCAAGTCTAGGGCTAAACAAGGACAATTTTGATCCATCTCAAATGGCTATTAGGGATTAGATAATTTTAGGAAGCCAAAAAAGTGGATGGAGGATGATGATAGTGGTGATGTTTTGCTTTGATTTGTCCTATAAACAAACGGATAATAAAATTGTTTAAGAGTATTTATGTGAGCGATTTTGTATAAAAGATCATACAAAAAATGAGTCATGTAGGGATTGATTGCAAACTGGCTAAAGAAAACAAGGTCAATAATGAAGAAGATAATGGTGTGTCAAACACATGCCAATAGATACATGTAGCAAGAGTTAACACCTAATATAAATGTAAAATATTTTTTTATCAACTAAGGTATAAAGAATAAAGAAAGTTTTAATAATCATTCATCATTCATAAATAATAAACAAGACACAAGAGTATGATAGTCCAAATCAAAGATATGGAGATGGAAAAGACAATCCACGTGAGCCCATATTTTTGAAAAAATAAAATAAAATAATAAAATCAATAAAAGGCATAATAAAGATAGGCTATTATGATACTTGATAATTTTGTTTCGGTATATTTATAAGGTTTATATAGAAATTATCTTTCATATAAATTACACGAATTTATGTATTCTCTATACTAAAATTAGATGTTGTAAAGGATAATACATAACAACAATTAAAAAGTAGTTTTTATAAGGACTTAAAATAGATACAAAGCTGTTTCGGAATACTATCTCTCCTATCATATAATTGTATTCAATTTTTTGTAAAAAATATTTAATCTTCACCGAAAGGTATGTTAACCCAAAAATCATTTAATGCGAGCAAAAGAATAATATTGGCGTTTAAGAAATATTTTAAAGGTATTTAATAAATAACCGTGAAAAAATCAACAAATAAAATCAAAGATATTATGAAATCCGAGCAAATTATATTAACTGCTGAAGATTATTTTCAATTACCTTTTATTAAAAAACATTATAATGACTTTTGTAAATATATATTTTATTTGATTACAAGTTTATAGCAAAAACTCTTAAATGTATTCTGTAAAAGTTTATTTTATGAAACAAAAATTAACCAGGAGTATTTTCGTTTTACATGTAACGCGCTGTTGTGTGTTGTACTCAAAGCGAGTCCACGTTACCGTAGCCTATACTCACCCGCACTAAATTAAATCCCCTGCATTTCAGGTACAAGTAAACTAATAAATTGGCTGAAAATGCACTCGTGAGATTTTCTTCTTCCATTTTTCAAGAGCACAAAAAGGAGAGCAAAAATTCGTTCTGCGAACTAGAGACCACCAAAAAACCCTAATTGAATTCAATCTTTTGGTGTCTCTTTTCGCAGATCCAGTTCACAAGCATGGTTTCGAGTGCCAAGCTAAAATCTGTCGATTTTTACAGGTTTAGTTCCACTATTTTCAACTTATATTTGGGAATTTTTGTCCATGTGTAACTGTTATCATTGATGCTTAAGTGCTTGTGGACATCATAAGCTTGAAAAGTATGTGCTATTGCTATTGATGAGTAATTGCGTTGTTTACTTTGCATTTGGTAATTTTTTGCAATCGGTTCATGCGTGCATATCAATTGATCGTAGTGGTGTATTTGAGGCCCTGTTTGATGATTGTACTCGATCTCTTGTGCTTGTGAATTTCGTTCAACTGATACTAACATTGCGGTTAATGTTAAAGTTGCTTAGAGCCATTTTTTTAATCCGACATCGAGTAATGACGGATAGATTTAAGACCGATAGTCACTGTGTTAGGGAGCAGGAGTTCTAGATCTCGAACTGAATTCATAGCTCAATTACTTCATGTTTTGAACCGATTTACTCCCATTTCGATCTGAAGCTGTAGAGACGGAATTCCCAGATTTAGCCTAATTAATTAGTTACATGCATTTGCAATTGGCACAACATATTCAATTCAAGCGTTTTTCTGCAAAGGGGACTTGATTTCTTGAATTCCTGTGGATCTTGAAAGACTCATAAATGAAACAAGAAAGACCAGAAAAGGTGGCATGTTTTGACCAGGGAGTCCATGAAGACATTTATTGTAGATAGATAATAGAGTGGTATAAGAGTAATGATGGAGATAGACTAAATGGATAATGCCTATGCTTGTAAGGTATCAACCATGAAAACCAAACTTACAAAAAGAAGCCTTTAAGAGTCACTTTGTATTCAATAACTGGGAACTAAGTCAAGTCAAATTACATTACTATAGAATATTCTAGATCCACATTCCTACCAAAACTAAGATGCCTAGTCCTTCCAAAATAAAACTATACAATAAGCAGTTAAATGATTGATTGAATATATTGAAATACTTTTCTAATAATAAATTCGCCAACAATCAACTTAGTAACTTAGCCAATTACATATATATATATTACATTGTAAGCCATTTCATATTTAATAACCAGCATGTGAATATTTTACATATATATGTCACATACACAATTGTCCAAAGCAGATAATCACCTTGTATTTACATGATTTATATATTTTTTTATTTTATGGCAGGAAAATCCCAAGAGATTTAACAGAAGCGTCACTTTCAGGTGCCGGCTTGTCTATCATAGCAGCTGTTTCCATGATGTTTTTATTTGGAATGGTAGGAACAAAGATTCTCATCCCTTTAAATAACTTATGTAGACTCTTGTTCGCTAACAACTTATACATGGCTGCATTTCTTTTGTATTATTTTTTAACCTTTATGCTTTTATTTTTTTATTCTTCATAGGCCATTGTTATCAACTGTTATTGACTTCTTTTTTGCTTTCATTGCAGGAGTTACATAATTATTTGAGCATCAGTACCTCGACATCTGTCATTGTTGACAGAAGTTCAGATAAAGATTACTTACGGATAGATTTTAATATTAGGTATGCCCCATGACAATTAATCTGCTTTTTTTATTATATCACTGTAGAAAGATAATTATGATTTTAGTTGAAATGTCTATCATCTTAAATAATTCCAAATTTCCAATGCAGTTTTCCAGCTTTATCATGTGAGTTTGCATCTGTGGATGTGAGTGATGTACTGGGAACTGTAAGTTTCAGGATCTTACCTTCTAATTATTAATTTACATTTTTTTAGTCATCAAATTAAAATTCTCTTTCTCTTTTTTGTTTCTGTTATTTGCAGAACAGGTTGAACATAACAAAAACAGTTCGCAAATATTCAATTGATAAACATCTAAGAGCTACTGGCTCTGAGTTTGAGTCTGGACCTGTTACTAATATGCTCAAACATGATGATGATAATGATGAAGAATATGGTGAAGGATCTGTTGCATTAAATGGACGCAATTTCGATAGAATTTCTCATCAGTATGTGAACATACAATTAATTTACTCTCTTTCTTGGATGCTTTACTTTAATTTGCTGAACTTGTTCATGTTAAAATGATTTTCTAATATATAACAACATTTTGTATTGGTCAAAATGCAGGCATTCAATTTTGGTTGTAAATTTCTATGCTCCTTGGTGCTATTGGAGTAACCGTTTGGTATTCCCATACATACCCTCCTGATTATTTTTAATACCAAAAAGAACATTTTAAGTATATTCATTTTTTTTACCTTATACAGAATTTTCAATAATATCCTTGTATTTAGAAGCTCGACTTACATCTTTTTGATTACAATAACATTATAAGTTATATCACCAGACAAGTAGACAATAATAACCAAAATAATTAATTATCATTTATCATATCATTGAAACAAACATTATCAATTGCATTTGAAACATAAGAATTAAATTCAATATATACAATAAATTAATATCAGTTTAATTTATAATATAATATTAAAAGTAACAAATCTTACTAGTTTGTATATCATTATACAGTTACATAAAATAAACTAAAAATACATAATATCCTAACTTGAAGGACCGAAATTGTAAATTCCTTTTACCACCAATTGTTGTGCAAATGAATAGTATAACACCAAATTTGGTGTAAAAATGAGTTTTGGTGTTCTGTTGGAGATTTACAAACATTTTTTTGTGTAACATCTTATAAGTTTGCACATCTACTCTTAAATGATTTTTTTTTCTATGTATTTTAATATCCAAGATTTGTTTTACATTTTAACAACCTGTTTTAACATTTGTTTTCCATCCTTGCCTGCTATTGTGTCAGAAACCCTCATGGGAGAAAGCAGCCAAAATAATAAGAGAAAGGTCTCTGTTATATTTTAAGAACAAATTTATATATATATATATATATATATATATATATATATATATATATATATATATATATATATTCACTAAATGGTAAGTGATTTCTAGTTATTACTTGCTGACTCAGCTTTGTGTTCCCAGACATGATCCAGAAATAGATGGCCGTATCATTATGGGGAGGGTTGACTGCACTGAAGAAGTTGACCTGTGTAGAAGGTAAGAAACCCTAAACCTTAAGCCCTAATTTTGGTGAATACAACGCTTTAAAGATATATCATATTGATTGATCTATTTGGTTTTCAGGAACCACATACAAGGTTATCCATCTATTCGGATATTCCGAAAGGGCAGTGATGTTAGGTATGTGACTATGTGTAATTTCTTATATTCTACTCTCTGTTTTGAATCTAATTATATTTATCTTTACCTATTGTTTTTTTTTTTTAATTAAATAAATAAATCAGGGATGAAAATGGGCACCATGAGCATGAATCATATTATGGCGACCGAGATACAGATACCTTGGTGAATGTAAGAACACTAATTTTGGGTTTTCACAAATTGTATATCCAAGAAACAGAAAATGACATATCATCATTTAGGGTTATTTTCAATTATGAGGAAAAGAAGGGTATTTACGTCTTTTGCATAGACTAGAGACCAAAGCGATTCTCTTCCCTATCTTTTTGGACGAGACAAAACCCATGCCAAACACAGTACAACCTGACAACCTGTTATGTTCAGTCTTGGATGGGACAAGAATGTTGGAATTTTTGTCCTGTTGACATTTCCACTCCCAACGATGTTTTGTTCTTGTCCTTTAGCTATTGCAATTCCTTTGGTGCAGACAATGGAAGAATTGGTTGCACCTATTGCAATGGATTCACATCTGGCCTTGGAGGGTAAATCTGGAAAAACTGAAGAAAATGCAAAGAGGCCTGCACCATCAGAAGCAGGATGTAGAATCGAAGGGTTTGTACGAGTCAAGAAGGTAAACCCAATATCAGATTGATATTTAAAAAAAAAAAATTAATTTTTTAGTTTTGCGCGAAAATTGAAAGATGTGATGGTCATGGATGATGATGATGATGATGCAGGTTCCGGGCAATCTTGTAATTTCAGCCCGTTCAGGGTTCCACTCGTTTGATGGTTCGATAATGAACATGTCGCATGTGATTTCTGATTTTTCATTTGGTAGGAAGATCAATGCAAGGGTGATGAGTGATCTTAAGCGAATACTGCCTTACATTGGTGTAAGCCATGCCAAGTTGAATGGCCAGGCATATCTCACTGACCCTGAAGATCATGCAAATGTTACGGTTCGTAACCCATCTAACTTGCTGTTTCTCTTTCGAATGTTACAAGGCCAAAATCGTCATTTTTTATCCCCTTTAAAAAGAAACAGTCTTTGATATGATGGAATTGGAGAACGAATGGAATGGAATGGAATGGTTCGTTCCGGTTCCATTGAAAAAAAATGTTGTTTGTTTTGCCTGATGTTTGTTTGCTTTTATCATTCCATCAAGGAATGTATTGAAAAATTGTAAATTTTTAATATAATCATTTTTGTTTATTAAGTTTTTTGGTAGTTCATTTCATGATTTTAATAAAATTATAATCTATTTTCTAAATATTTTTCTTTTATCATCTTATTTGGGTTTTAATTAGCTTTAATTTTTTAGAGTTTTAAATAATAAGTTATATAATTATAATTATAATCAAATAATACCTTGTATTTACATATAATAAAAAATGTAGGTAGAGCATTATATTCAAGTTGTGAAGACCGAGGTAATGAGGTCATCTCATCAACTGATTGAGGATTATGAGTACACAGCACATAGTAGCTTAATGCATGCTCATTCAGTCCCTGTTGTCAAGTTCCATTTTGAGCTATCTCCAATGCAGGTTTCAATTTTACCTTATTTTACTTTTACCCCATTTTCATTCATTTCCCTTTCAAACTGGTTGTAATTTTAACCATTCTTTCATGACCAGGTCTTGATAACAGAAAATTCCAAATCCTTTTCTCATTTCATCACCAATGTTTGTGCCATTATTGGTGGTGTTTTCACGGTTAGTACTGCGTTATTATTAATCTCACACTTACATATCCACTACAGTATTTCAAAATAATACTGTAATAAACTTTTTATTTATATTTAGGTTGCTGGGATACTGGATTCGATTCTACACAACACTTTGAGACTGGTGAAAAAAGTTGAACTTGGAAAAAACTTTTAGTCTATGTAAACAACTTTTAGCATCTACCCATCACAGTTCACAGACCATTTTTACTTTATAAATCCCAACCATATATATAATAATATATATATTTGTGTTAGAAAATTTTGGAATTACTTCCATCTATTTAAAAAAAAAAATTGTGCTTCAACATGCCCATGAAAAGCAATATCTTTTTATTTATAGTTTTTTCTACAATATGGACAATGTAAAAAGATGAACGTACATGGCTATTATGAGTTTGAAATTGTAATCATGATTATTAACTTACGTTTTTGGTCCTTGAGTACAATTTTGGTTCTAAATGTTTTTCACTTGCAGTTTTGATCCTTATTTGAGGTTTTTGGTCCCCTTTTTGGGACCAAAAGGAGTCATCTTACTTGGAACATGCACTAAAACCTCTAATAAAGATCAAAAATTGCAAGAGAAAGCTTATTGGGATCAAAATTACAAAAATAATCTATTTTCAGGGACCAAAATGTTATTTACTCTGAACTATAGCTGGTAAAAAAAAAATCTAAGTTGCTTATGCATCACACGACAGAACTAGTTTATTTCCTTGAATACATACATTGTATAATCACAATATTTATTAATAAAATCATAGTTACAACTTATTTGCGTATCACACACACAAAACCCCAAGAATAAACAACAAAAGCAAACCATATCCTTTATGTAAATCAACTCAAAAAACAAAGACAAGCGAAGAGCCCACAAAAGCAATAATAGAGTACACGGAACTTGTGATGATTGATGTTGCAACATTTGGAGATGCTGTCGGGTTATTATCTTCGGTTGCCGGAGCCGGGGGTGGAGACTGTGACTCTTCGCCGGCCGGAGGAGGAGATGGCGACTCTTCGCCTGCCGGAGCGGGAGACGGTGGAGAACTTGGCGGTGACCGGTGGCTCCGATCTGCCATGACAACGATTACAACCTTTTCGTTCTTTTTACAGTTGTCTACAAGTCCACTTATGAAGTAATGAGGCCCCGATTCATTCAGTTTGACCATGGAATGACCGTCATCGTACTTTGCAATGGGTGATGCTGCGTTGCAGTTGTCGTAATCTTCTTTTGTTACTTGAACCACCGAGTCCTTCCCGGATTGGTACTTGAACACTATAAGCACAAGAAAGAAAACAAAAATATACATAACAATGTTTTCAACTCTTGATATTACACAATAATGTATATGATATGAACTTACAAACGGTGTCTCCAATTTGAAAACGACTTCTTTCGGCCCATTGATTATATGAGGTTGATGCGAGACTCCAATCACCGGAACCTCCAACCATGAATTCAAATGCATTAGCATTCAGGATCAACAACAGAAGACTTAAATGACTGATGATTATGACCGGTTTTGCCATTGAAAAGGTGAGAGATTTGAATGCAAGGATGTGAAGATATGATATGGGTATTTGTAGAAGTGTTTGGTTATAACGAGATATCTTGGGTGAGAGTGCAAAGCATATTTGATGTGGGGAAAATTGCCACTTACGTGCTCTTTTAAGGTTATACTTTGCTTTACCATAATTTTAGAATATACTTAACTTGTGATTTGAGTTGATTTACAATCTCGTAGCGAAGACAAATCAAGGGGACAACCTATAGATATGTTTATTTCATAGTTTAGAATCAAAGTACTCATGGCCAACAAACAACCCGTGTATATTAGATGGTTGACCGATGTAATAAGATATTCTTTAATCAAACATTGTGTTTATTTTAAGATAAAATAGTAATTAACATGTACTCACAGGGGTTTTTTTAAGAACACTCGGCAACTTCAATGCAATAAAAAAATGAAAAATTAAATTGATTATTATTTTTTATGTCTAAAAATGTTCTTACCCAATAAAATTATGACAAGTGTCATCATTCCATATTTTTTTAACTAACTCATTAAGACTATATTAGGAACTAGATGTAACACCCATATATTACATGAGTTAATTAAAAAATTAAATATAAATGTCTAAATATTTAAAAAAATTTGGATTTATAAGAAAATAAAAACAAATAATGAATTATCAAAATTGATTTTTTTATCTTTTAAATTTAAATAAACAAACAAAATAAACTAATGAACTTTAATTTAGAAATTTAAATAAGAAGGTAAGTCCATTAATGAAATTGATATTCATTTATTACTATATTTTTGTAATTATTACATTAAAGTATTATGTGGAATTTATTAAAATAGAAAAACTCTTAAAATGACATGTGGAAAGAAATTAATTCAAAATAGTCACTAAATGACATTTGGCAAATTGAATGGGAATATAACATTTGACAAAAAAAATCTTCATTTATTAGAGTAGATATATCAAATAAAATTAAATTGAATGGTGATTTGTCATAATTTTAGTGGGTAGGAATAAAAGTTAGAAGGTAATTTAATTTCTCTAAAAAAATATTTCCTTTTATTTATAAGATGTTCACTAAATAACCCTATATAGAAGTCACATATAAGAATATAACTACAATTTCAATTTTTATCATAATACTACCACTTAATTTGCAAAAAAAAAAAAAAAAAAAAAAAAAAAAAAAAAAAAAAAAAAAAAAAAAAAACCTTAAAATGACAACCAATAACCCAAAATTTGTTCTTTAGGCCACTAAACTTTTAATTATATTCAATAAACAAACAAACCTTTTATTTTGGTTTTGAAATACCATCGATTACGATTTTTATTGATAAAAATGACAACGAGCATCGTCATTGCTCTTGTCACATCTAATTAATAGCCTATTGTAATCATTTTCTCTAAAACCCCAACTTTAACTACATAGACTTTTATCTGTTAAAATGACAAAGTCACAAAACAATATGAAATTACAAATGGTTATTAGTTGTGGTTTTAGAAAAACGATTACTAGAAGCTTTCTATTAGATGTGGCAAGTGCAATGATGGTGATCGTTGTCATTTTAATTGACAAAAATCGTAATCGTTAGTATTTTAAAACCAAAATAAAAAGTTGTTTTCCTTATTGGTTACAATTAAAAGTTTAATGAACTAAAGACCAAATTTTATGTTGTTGGTTGTTATTTTAAGCCATTTTCTCTTTTCAACAACACGATACCAATAGGCAAATGACCTTTTTGGTATTATATATGCAAATGTACCATGTAAAAGCTCTTAGATTGTATTTTTTTTTTTTAAATATCCAGTTAGACTCACTAAAAATGATCCCTAAGAATCACTTTACTACAAAACTTAAATAACTAGAATTGTAAAAGTTGAAGTCGATGGATCTAACATGCCTGAATTGCATAGTAGCACTGAAATAAAAATTCACAAAAATGGATGACTTAAAAATTCGTAAACACTATATGAATATGAGAATTGAGATGTTGATAAAGGTACATATGTCAACAAAGCTACATAACTATACTCATACATAGTTACATATTGTTTGAATGAAAATATAATACAAGGGGATCGGAAATGTGTGAAATTTTTGATTAGCATAGTTTTCAGATTATAATGCAAAATTTGCAAATCCATTTCATTACTAGTTCGTTAAGAAAGATGGTAGTTTGTAATTTGACATAAATTAGGTTTGGGATATTAATGCACTAGTTGTGAGACCCGTATGTTATATGGGTTGGATAAAACAAAAAAAATTAAATATGAATGTTTAAACAAAAATTTATTTAAATTTGAAATTTAAAATTTGAATTTAAAAGGAAACATATTAAATACTATATGAGTTGTAATATTGTAATTTATTGGTTATTTTCAATTAAGGCAATTATTAATTAAAGTGTAAATATGATGTGTTAATTAAGAAAGATAAAAAAAAAGAGAAAATGACAAATGGAAAAAATATTTATTCAAAAATACCACAAAATGACAAGTGTTAAAATTAATAAAGATTGACATGTGGCAAAAAAAACCTTTATTTATTAAGGAGGATTTCAGGAATTTTATGTGAATCACTTTTGTTATTATGAATTCATTAGGGGAAAATAAATTAAAAATAACATAAAATTTGTTCTTTAGTGTTCCGTGATTAACTTCCTATATATAGCCTTAAGACAAATTGATATGAGTCGCTAAAATGGGTGCGTTACACTAATTTTTCTGTTATAACTAGTATTTAATTATGAAAATAAAAGTTGAGGGACTTATAATTAAAATGGAAAAGACTAGATTGTTTTTCATGTATTTTATCCATATATTTATACAAAATGAGAAATAATGCCTATTTTAAATTTTCATTAAGTCAAGGGTATACCCTCCCCTCACTGATAGGAAATGGTAGGAGTGAGCAATAACTGAGTTGGAATTAGAAAATCAACAAAATCAGACCGAAAAAATGAAATCAAAGCAATAACTGTAAGTGTGGGTTTGATTTTTTTTTTTAATGATGTAACGTCCTAAATTTTAACCATTATTTTCATTTAAAAAATAAAAGTATTATTCAAATTACAACGTCAAAGATCAAGATAACACCATTTGATTTAAAAACATTTATTAGAGTATCGTTAAAAGTTATTATGTGCAGAAATCTCCAATGCATGCGATGCAATTGAGGCGTGCCCCTCCTTTAATATAAGCAAACCTGAAAACATTTAAACCACAAACTGTAAACACAAAACTTAGTGAGTTCCTTAAAATACCACATAACCATACATGCCCCACCTAACGTATCGGGCCCTGCCCTGCATAACAGATTCTGCCCAACATAACTAGCCCCACCCAACATAATGAGCCCCACCCAGCATAACGGGACCTGCCTAACATACATGCAAGATTCAGAAAGACAACTAGCATCATACATGGTATAGTGAGAAGACTCACTTGAACTACTCAACAAAAGCTCAACAACTACATCAACAGTAGACAGCCAACCCAAGCTTCCTAAAGCCAAACCGAGACCAGTCTTTACTCAATTTTACCCAAATTTAACCGAAAGTCAACTAGTCAAAAGGTCAATTGTCAAAGTCTACTATGATGTCCCCCACGTTGTGGCAATTCCTCCGCCACATCATGGTCACGTCCAGACAAAGCAGACACGTTGCAGCGCGCCACCACGTCATGGGCCTTCCTTGGCCACATTGTGGTTTCAGTCAGAAAGATTTTTCTTCATTAAGAGCTTAATCCTTAAGGACCAAAATTCATATCATCAGATATGGTTTTTAATAACTTCATAATAGATAAAGTTTCCAACTTTATCCATTAGGATGGTCTAAACAACCAAGATCAGCTTTTAAGTATCAAAGGGACCAATAATACATCTTTCTCAACTTCATCCATTAAATCCAAGTCTCCAACCTTCATATCCGAATCAACATGATGTTTAGATGGATATATTCCAACTTTATCCATAATCATGTCTCAAACTTTTAAGATCTAAATTTTAAAACACCAAAATGACTTAAAGGACCAAGATAAATTGCATGGATAAAAGGGAAGACAACATATCACAACTTTCCTAGTCCATGAGGTCCAAAAAGCATTCCAAACTGATCAAAAGGCGTCAGAGTCCACTTAAATCCAATATCACCCATAAAATGGACCAAAAGGGATAAAAACCACAAATGAAGAGATCTAAAAAAACTAAGGAGCAAGATATGAACTTTATACTCACAATAGTCCAAGAATGAAGTGACTTTGATGGATCCAAACTTGAAACAACATTTCTTACAACCAAAAGAACTTTCTTGATCTTTAAGCCTCTTTAAAATACCACCAAAACATTCAAAAGAGGAGATAGGAGAGGGGATGAGCTCAAATCTTGAAGATGGGGATATGGTTGCTCCTAAGGAGTTCTAGGAGTGATGGAGGCTAAGAAAATATCCTAAAACATGAATCCTTATCTTTAAATATCTTGAAAACCCTAAAAAATTATGGGCTTGGAGTGCCCAACAGTCACCTTGTGACAATCTACTTGTCACCTCGTGATGACTCATCATGCTGTGAGGATGTGCTCCTCACCTCGTGACGACAACTTTTCACCCAAATCCACTCCAACTTCAAACAATTATAACTTATTCGTTTCAACTTCGTTTTCGACGATTTTTATATCCACACAAAGATATTGACAAGCCCCACAATTTTATTCACTTACTTTTGAATTAAAATATACCAAACTAAATTCCTTAATTCATGCAAGAGGTTTGAAACATCACTTTTCTCATTTTACCCTTTGGTTCCAACACACAACTCAAGGGCTTGGATCTCATAACTAATATTATCAACATTCAATAAGGTCTAAAATTTATTCTCTTAAAGCCCAATTTCATTACATGATTGAATTATGGTCCACAATCATGAATTAAGAAACATCCCGAAACTGGTTGTTACAACTGAAATTTTTTGGTTCTATTTGGTTTTGCCATATAAACCCATACACAGAAACCGAACCGACCCACATGTGAAGGACTGAAGGCAAAAACCGACCCATTTCTTTTATTTTGATTTTTAATATATATATATATATATATATATATATATATATATATATATGTGTGTGTGTGTGTGTGTGTGTGTGTGTGTGTGTAACATTCGGAATCTCATGTATAATTAATTAATAAATTATTTAAGTGTTTTAATGGCCACGACGTGGGAAAGGTGCCGAAGTGATCACAAATCATTTTTGTGCCCAACGACATGGCAAGTATTAGGGCACAACATGTAGAACATCTGAAATTAAAACCCTAATTTTTTAGGCTTTACGCCCTATTTAAGGAAAGTGGGAGCTAAGGTTTGCACACCCTTAGCCTCCAACACCTTCCTTTCCAACCATAATCATATCTAGTCTCCATTGTTGAGTCATTGAGGTTTTGTTGGTGTATTTGGCATCTTGAAGGAGAATGAAGCTCCCTTAGCACATAGATTCAGCTGGCAAGCCTCATCATCATCCTCTAGCACATTTCTGGATCATTGTAAGTATCCATGATCGAAGCTTTATGTTGCATGTGTTGGATTAGTGTCTAAGTCCATAACTATATTTGGTATGTACTTGACCCGGTTGTTTTTGGATTAGTGTCTAAGTCCATAACTATTTTGGTATGTACTTGACCCGATGGTGCTGGTCCTTTTGGGTTGCCTTCACCAAAGCAACTTGATTGGAGAAATAAATAGAGAGAGAGAAAGGTTATTATGATTTATTAATATGTTATAAGAATAATATATTAAAGGAGAAATCATATTTGTTTAATTAATATTGGTCAATAATTAATTAAGAATTAATTTTGTGGTCAAATGTAATTAATTAAACTAGAGGGGCTGAATTGTAATTATGTGATAGTTACAAAATAAGGTAAGGATTATCTTAAGGATAGGTTGGACGAATTTGAGGTGATAAGGACCTTAGAATTCTACTATGATAAGGATTCAAGGCTTATCTTATGGGTTGCTTGGTAAGCAAGCAACTAGATAAGGATAAGGACTGAAACCCTATCTCTACACCTATATATAAACACCCCTTTGGCTCATAATTCGTCCAGACCTTCCCAAGGCTTCTTAGGGACGAAATCTTATACCTCTCCTCTCTCTTTATACCTTCTCCATTTGCTCTTGGTGTTTGTAAGCCATTAGAGGAGTGACACTTGTGACTCTAAGCCTTCCAAAGTCAATACAAGGAGATTTGAGATTGTTATTGCTACATAACAATCAAGGTAACATTATAAACCTATTCTCATGTTAATATGATTATTTGAATGCTAGAATTAGGGTTTATAGTCTTGGATAACTTGCATGTACAATAGAGAAACCTAGATCCAAGCATTAGGGTTTGTATGAGCACATAGGATGTCTTATGACCAAAACCCATCAGTGGTATCAGAGACTAGACTGGTTTCTATTGTATTGATGCTTGATATGGTTGAAAAAATTCGATTTTTTGGTTTCTGGAGGCTGGACTCGCCGAGTCCATGCAGACTCGACGAGTACTCGGCGAGTCCAAGCCTGACTCGACGAGTCAACTCATCAGATGGAGTATATCTCGGGATTTCTTGCTGTTTTTGCTTTGGGATAGTTACCTTATCATATTAGATCCATATAAATCCGATTTTATGATATATTTGACTATATTCTTGATCTAATTGAAGATATTTATCAATTAATAAGATAATTGTTTCCTTATGTGATAATTGATTAATTATTTTGATTAAATTGGTAAATTGTTTTGCAAGAAATCATTAAATAAATCAAATATGGATAATTATGTAATTAATTGTTAATTTAGATTATTTGTTATTTGATCCTTGTTGTTATGAAAAGTTTTATGTTTTCCCTTTTAGGTTTTATAGTTTAAATTTGAACCCAAAAGTTTTGTTGTTTTGAAATTTAAATAGTTAAAACCCTAATGTTTTGAAAAAGGTTTCAAAACTTGCCCTCAAGTTTTGGAATTTAAATTTTGATTAATAGTTTAATTTTGATGTATATTTAAATTCTAAACCCTAATGTTTTGAAATGTTTCAAAACTTGCCCTCAAGTTTTGGAATTTAAAAGTTGATTAAAAGTTTAATTAGGAATGTTAAATTCTAAAACTCTAGTATAGTTTTGAAAAAGTTCAAATCACACCCTTATGGTTTTATTTATTAATTAAGGTGTATAATTAAAAGAGGTTTAATAAACCCATAAAAGTTTTGGTTTACAAATTTAGTTGAATTAAAGGTATAATTATTAAATTTGACCACCTAATATTTTAAAAGTGTAAAATACACCCTATACTATATGTAACATTAAAAGTCTAACATTATATATATGTATGAGTAAAAGTCAGTCTTACCGTTAGTAGGCCTCATTCACGAAGCTGGTCTATAAGGGGTGTTTAAGGAAATTGCCTATAAAATGGCGATTGAATGGGTCTCCACTCTTACCCACCACACTCTTGACTAGTGGAGGGTCGTTAGCCGAACGGGTAGGATAGGACGATAACTTCCATTATAAGTATAATAAAGTATAAAAGTAACTAAATGTTTTCATAAAATTCCCAATCTTAGTTACTTAGGCAAAAGTGAATTGATGCAATTCCATGAAATTACACTTTGTGCCCTTGCAAAGACGTTAGTGGAGCGTGTGTGGTTTACCGGCACACTAAATGGTTCTAAGCAAAGGTAGCAAAGGGTGACTCAATGTTTGTCATAGTTCGGTGGAGCGTGTGTGGTTTACCGGCACATCGAATAGGTGACTGTAACATGTGAGGGCACCATGTAAGTTTGCATGGTTATTCACACCCGCTTTGTGATCCTCGGCATCCCAATCACAAACTAGAGGGGCATATCGAGATTTAAACATGCCATTGAAAGTTCAATGAATCTCAAAGGATCTAGAAGTTTTCATAGATTTAAAACTTAAATTTCTTTTCCGTTTTTCATGGTGGAAATTAGTGAATCGTCATTCACTTACCTTCAAATGTTCTGCAATTTGGGTTACGACATCCCTCTCCCGAGTTGTAGAATATTGTGTTGGGTCCTAGCCTTAGTATCTCATTTGGGTGATTTACTAAGGACTCAATCAATCAACTAACTTGAATTTATTTTCTCCTGTTTTGTAGATGTCAAAGTTTGACAACTATGGTCTTCTCAAATCCCGTGGAACAAACATTCCACATGAAGATGATATTCCACGATTCGATCAAGGAACAAGAGATCATACTTCGCTTCCTCCTCCTCCTCCAATTATTCTCCCTAACCCACAAGTTCGAAGGCTTGAAAAGTTCAAGATCACTCAAGCCCTTTTGGCAAGTAAACATAAAGAAGGAAAGCCGGTGTGTGCACACGTCCTAGGGATGAAGTCAGACATTGATAGGTTAAGAATGTTGGGATCCGTTGTATGTGAGGAAATGGATGTTGATTGGGTTCTTCAGTCACTTCCTAACTCATATAGTGAGTTTGTAAGAGAGTACTATATGATGAACCGCAACGTGACCCTTATAGATCTCACCTATATGCTTATTGCTGTTGAATCAACAATGGTTTGGCGCAATAGAAAAGCAAAGTTGATTGGTGAATCTGTCTTCAAGACCTCTATGGATATAGACAATGGTAACGAAAGACATGCTATGATCGAAAAGTTTGATCATAAGAGAAAGGCAATGTCTGAAGTAGTTCCATGTCCTGTTCCGAGAGAGTCAATCTGCTTTTATTGCCAAGAGAAAGGGCATTGGAGACGAAGCTGCCCTATTTACCTAAGAGATCTAAGAGATGGGAGAGTCGAAATGTATGGCTCTAATATAGGTAAAATCCATTAACTAACTCTTTTAAGCTTCTATTCTAGATTCTTAATACATAATGTGATAAGATTACAATTGATGTTTTGTAGGATCGAAGAAAAGAAAGGAAGCTTAAGGGAAGAAGTGAGCAAAATCTAACCGTGAAGGAATGGATTTCGATCGCATTTCTCGAAGATTAGATTCTTGAGCTACTACTTAGAGTTAGAATTAGATTGCTAAGAAAGATGTATTAGCATAGTTTTTCAATGAATTGCATTGTAAGGACAAAATGTTTTCCGCAATAAAATAAATTTTGATTTTATATTATCCTTGCAATGGCGTATATGAAAATTTGATGTTATTATGGAAAGTCGAGAATTTACCAAATAGGGAGAGTTTCTCATCGCCCAAGTTTCAATTGGACAGAAACTTGGAATCATGCAACTTGGTTGCACGATGAATGAGAAATTTCATATTTGGAAATTAGACTAATTCATTGACAAAGTGTCAAGTGAAGAACTTGGAGATCGAATACACAAAGTTACGTATTGATCAAGTCCACCATAAGAGTAACAAAGATATATTTCATGATTTACTAAAGGTTTAGTAAATATGATTATACTTACAAGATTAAGTGTAATTCTGAATTGATTGAAAAAGTTTAAATCAATAGCAGAACGAATAAGAAGAATCAAGTAGGCAGAAAGATAAGAGTTTCTCCATTCTAAGAAGAAGGGAGATTAGATTTTATGCTTTATGATAGGTCTTAATGATTAAGAACCATATCTCAATTGATCCTCTAAGTGAGTCTTAGTACAATTGTATGTTTGAGAAGAGGAATCAAGGATTGAAGAAATGGTTAAATCAAGAAGTCTATCATACTTCGTTCCAATAACAAGTCTTAAAGTTAAGATTGTGACAATGAGTGAAAAGTATTAAAGGTTTATAACATTCATCAAATATGGAAAGTTGTGATGTCTTGAATAAGACAAAGACCAACTAGGACCATTTTATGAAATGTTATGATAAAAACTACACTAACTCTTGAATATTTGTTTGTCAATAAATGTTTATTGACAAAAGAATCTTATATGTCAAGGAGTCAGTGGGAGTCTTAATGGTCTTGAAAAGTTTCAAGAACAAATCAAATAAACCTTATCGATCATCACTAGCACATGAGTTAAGGTTAACAACCTATCGTGTTGACGTTATTTTGTTTCTGTGCTATTCCAATTAAGTTAATTATGCATGTGAGTTCTATGAGTTCTCATGTTGAACGCATAAAAGGCAAGGCACCTTAATCAATGAAAGGTACATTGATAGGAAAGGGTGAGCTGCTTAACTACTTGGAAGACATAGTGGGCAGTTGTGCTACCATAAGGCAAGAAATCGAGATTAAGAAAGTTCGGTCCATATGAGTTTGAATTTATCGTAAACTTTGGTTTTAACAAATTCACATGGATAGGAACACATACACCGTTTAAATCTAAGTGTCATAAGATTTCCTCCTTCATGAAAATGATTGTGAGGAAATGCTTTCACTAAGAAAGATTTTAAGAAAATAGTGATTGTAAAATTGCATTCTCGAATTTGATTATGGTTACGGTATCCCTTTCCATAATTTGAATTGTGTGGTTTGGCAATTAGTCTTAATTGTTTAGACACACATATGAACTATAGAAGGCAAAGGTGTATAAGTTCAAGAAGCCTTGATAAAAGATTATCAAAGCATTAAGTATTAGAAACATGGACTTAAGAAATTCAATAGGTATTGTCGTTCTGGAAGTTAAGATGTTTATGAATACATGTCGGAGCTAGTGGGAGCATAAGTGTTATGTTTTATAATAATCATCATGATAGTGGGAGCATAAAAGTTATGAATGTATGATTATTAAGGCACGTATTGCAAGTTGGCAATATTAATTATAGAAAACAAGAGTTATACCTTGCAAAGTCGTAAGGGTTGTAAAGTTGTTTTGCTATAATTAAGGGAGATAATATTATGCTTCATTTCAAATCTAAAGGCTTAGGTTGTGGAATGTTAATAAATTTAGTCAAAGGTACATAGTGTGTTCTTAAAATTTCGATTATGATTACGGAATTCCTCTTCACAATTCGAATTTTGAGAACATAGCAAATAAAACATTATGCATCGTATCCCATACGCTTCGGGTATAGGATCGATTGCAAATGCTTTAATATTTGACCATTCTAAAATTTTCCAAATGTCTAGCGCATTTAGAGGAAAAAAGGACTAGAATCGGTTTGGACTAAAATAATTAAACAACTATCAAAGGACAATCCAAGTTCGACGAGGATTGGTTGCTTGTGAGTAGTTGGAAGCATGGTATTGAATGGACCATATCAACATTATTATGAATAGAAAAGATTCTATTAAGAATGAGTTGTCATATGGAAAATATGGAAACGTGTCCATATTGAGAATTGGATATTGAAAATCTATGACTAGATTAGAAACTTTTATGCAAAGGATGTTCAAAGGAATGTACTTTGAGTGAGAGACATCATATCTAAGGAATTGTCTTGTAACAATATCCAATAGAGAACTTTGTAATATCATTGGCAATAGTCTTTGTGACTTTGGTGCAGTGACATTACGAAAGGATCATTACATAAAGTGTTAGAATCTAGCATATTCTATAAGTAGCAAGAATTTGATATTCTTACACTTATGAAAAAGGATTTGGAGTTGTGAAATGAGAATGATTGGAAATGTGTTCAATGTGATCTATTTCACAAAGTAAGAACCATAGGTAAACATTGTGTGCATGCTAGGAGCATGGGACAAGTGTTGTAATTCAAGTAAAAAGTTGATTACCCGAAACGACAAATAATGAGTAATCGATATGGTGATAAATAAAAGGAGTTTTATTTATACTCAAAGGTTTGAGGCCATATGGGATTAGTATTATTCTTGTGTTTCACTTTGCATGTTTTGACTTCCAGAATAATTGAGTTTATTAAGAATAATCGAATTATTAAAACGGACCACAGTTAGTCATACGTTGGAAGTAAGTATGAATGAAGACTGTCATGAATTGGTTTGTAGATTGTCTATAGCGTATTAGACATAGCAAAGGTTTGTTGCAACATTCATGAGTGCTTATGAATATGAATTTGAGCATTGGATTAAACCCACGCTCACTTGGATCACTCCATGAATTGTATCACGAGTGATTGGTGAGACGATAACATCTTATATTCTTGAAACCGAGATGTGTGAGTTGTATCTTGCAAATCGGTTGCACATTGATAATATGTAAACGCACCAGTAACTTGGTGCTATAAAACATATTGTTGTGTGTGATTCGGTGAGTGAGTGCAAGCAAGCATTGTATCAAAGTTTATCCGTTCCTTTTATCCAAAGTAGGATAAAAGCGATATCTTTGGGCCCCTCGATGATTTAGTGATGACAAACGTAAATGCTCGGCCGGGCTAGGGCTAATTTGATTTGTTCAATTAGTCAGTCGTCATAAATTGGGAATCGAGATATAGTACAAAGAGAATGATTTGAAATCATATCTCATATGATATCTAGAATGGAGGAATATATGATCCCTTATCTAAGGACACGCGTATCTGATAGGATCAGAGTTGACAACGGCTTTGGAAAGCTACGATTGCAGATCAGGATCTGAAGTTATACACAGAATAGTTATTAGACTTATCCAAGTGGGAGACTGTTGGATTAGTGTCTAAGTCCATAACTATTTTGGTATGTACTTGACCCAATGGTGCTGGTCCTTTTGGGTTGCCTTCACCAAAGCAACTTGATTGGAGAAATAAATAGAGAGAGAGAAAGGTTATTATGATTTATTAATATGTTATAAGAATAATATATTAAAGGAGAAATCATATTTGTTTAATTAATATTGGTCAATAATTAATTAAGAATTAATTTTGTGGTCAAATGTAATTAATTAAACTAGAGGGGCTGAATTGTAATTATGTGATAGTTACAAAATAAGGTAAGGATTATCTTAAGGATAGGTTGGACGAATTTGAGGTGATAAGGACCTTAGAATTCTACTATGATAAGGATTCAAGGCTTATCTTATGGGTTGCTTGGTAAACAAGCAACTAGATAAGGATAAGGACTGAAACCCTATCTCTACACCTATATATAAACACTCCTTTGGCTCATAATTCGTCCAGACCTTCCCAAGGCTTCTTAGGGACGAAATCTTATACCTCTCCTCTCTCTTTATACCTTCTCCATTTGCTCTTGGTGTTTGTAAGCCATTAGAGGAGTGACACTTGTGACTCTAAGCCTTCCAAAGTCAATACAAGGAGATTTGGGATTGTTATTACTACATAACAATCAAGGTAACATTATAAACCTATTCTCATGTTAATATGATTATTTGAATGCTAGAATTAGGGTTTGTAGTCTTGGATAACTTGCATGTACAATAGAGAAACCTAGATCCAAGCATTAGGGTTTGTATGAGCACATAAGATGTCTTATGACCAAAACCCATCAGTTGTTGCATGGTCTTTTTAGGTTGCCTTCACCGAAGCAACTTGACTGGGTGAATAATAGAAAAAGAGGTTATTATGGTTTATTAATATATTATAAGAATAATATATTAAAAGAGATATCATATTTAATTAATTAACATTGTTCAAGAATTAATTAAGAATTAATTTTGTGATCAAAAGAGGTTAATTGAATTAAGGGGACTGAACTTATAATTATGTGATAGTTGCAAAGTTGGGTGAGGAAACCCTAGAGTATAGGGTGGACAAATTCTAAGGATAGGCCTTAGGAATTCGTCCAAGGGGGTTCTAGAATTATCCTTGGGCTGCTTGGTGGCTAAGTAACCAGATAAGGATAATCACTAAAACCGAAATTTACCCACCTATATAAAGACCCCTTGGGCATGAGATTTCGGCTACACTGAAACCTTAGGAGTCTTGGAGCCGATTTTTCCATCTCCTCTCTCTCTATCTTGCTTCATCCAATTGCTTTTGGTGTTTGTGATTCAATAGAGGCACAACATTTGGAGTGCTAAGGTTCTCAAAGCTTCAAGATCTACAATCAACAATCAAGGTATTCATCTAACTAGTTTATTTGATATTCAATTAGTTTTGTTGTATGCTAGATTAGGGTTTACAAGCTTTGGATGAATTTGCATATATAATAGAGAAACCTAGATCCAAATATTTAGGGTTTTGCATGTGCACATAGGATGTTCTTTTGCTTAAAACCCATCAGCATGTTTCTAGATCTAGGCTCCTTGTTCCTTTTCTTCATGTTGAGGAAGTTTGGAGGAATGGATTCCATAAAGTTGGCAACTTTATGGATCCTTGAGGTCCTTTTTAGGGTTATATGTTCCGGATCTAGGGTCCTATGGTGTATTTAGTCTCATGCACAAGTTTGAGTTTACTTCTTCCATGTTTTGACCTAGTTTGGAAGAGACATGCATGCCCATAAAGCATAAATTTTTATGATGATTTGGGTGTAGGAAATCCTTCTAGAATTTATGGAGTTGTGACTTTGGTGAATAAGTGCTTAATGGATTAGTTCATGCCTTAAGTTATTATTTAGGACTTAGGTTTAAAGATCTTGACTTATTGGGATGTCTCAATGGATAAAGTTGAAAACTTTATCCATCAAGACCCTGAGAGAGAGAATAAATCTGAGCTTGGAGTGGAAGGAAAAAAACTTAATCCATTAAGATGTTGAGACCCAGTTTCCACGACGTGGCGACTGAGGATACTTGGCTATTTTGTCGTTACTTTGCCACGACGTGAAGACTCGCTGAAGTTGATTTTGACCGACGACTTTGACTTGGTTGACTTGTGGCAATTTGGCTAGTTTTAGAGGGTGGACTAAGGGTTTACCTTTTATGGTTTATTAGGAGGTGTATGGCACCCGATTCATTGACTGTGAGAGATTATAGTTGTTGACTATGTCTGCAAGACAAGTCTTCTCATTATACTATGTAGAATGTTAGGTGTCTTTGTGACTCTTGCATTGTATGCTGGACAAGATCCGTTATGTCGGCGAGGCCCGTTATGTAGGTGAGGCATGTTATGTGGGTGGGGCCTGTTATATGGGTGGGGCGCGATGTTATGTATGATATGTGGTATTTTGGGGAACTCACTAAACTTTGTGGTTATGGTTTCGTGGTTTAAACTTTTCAGGTACATTCGGTTCCAAAGGGAAGGACCTAACATGATTGCACAACATGCACTCGATTTTTATTCCGAATTGTTATTTGAATTTACTCTGATGTTGAGAACATTTATATTGTGGTTGGTTTTTGGAACAATTGATTGTATCTTCTGGGTGTTTTAAAAATTAAAACATTTACTGGTATTTTTGGAATGTTACAAATATATATATATATATATATATATATATATATATATATATATATATATATATTCAATGTCAACCTTTTATTTCCTTCGTCGTTCGTCCTAATTTTCGTTCCGCTTAGGCGCTTAGTGTCTAAGTTGGTTGTAGAATTCATAACGATTATTTTATTATATTTAAATTGGGTACGGTACCATTTATAGCAATGTACTTTTTGTGGTTTGAACCGAAAAACCATAAACTCACGAACCTACCGTTTTAAAACTAAAAACCCGTAAACTGACAAACCTATGCATTGTTTTAAAACTGAAACCCATAAACGAATTGAAAATCCGAAAAAACATTCCATGCAAAAACCGAAGCCATAGATGTTTAAAAACCGAAATAGCTGACTTTATACGGTTTGGTTCGGTTTTAACAAAAAAATCCAGGAAAACTGACCCATGTCCATCCCTAAAAAATTGTCACATGTTACTCCGTCAAAATATACAACAATGAGAAATTGTACTCTACAATAATATGGAATATGAAATAAAAAAAGATAGGTACAATGCTTTTTTCTTCCGTAGGGACTCCTTCACACCACCGCATACCAGAGGGATGGTGTTCACCGCATCACTGCGATGTCAGGTCGCCTTGATGCTGAGTGCATGACTTGTACTCTGTTGGGCATTAACTTTTAACTTTTACATTGAAAATTTACGGTTAGATGAATTATTAAAAGAAAATATGGATATAAATAGAATTTTTTTAACGAGCCAGGCAAAATCTTTAAAATGAGAATGTTATTTAATGAATAAATGTTTTCTCAAATTTAATAAAATTTAATAAAGAGAGTAACATCACATGATTTTTTTCACCAACGCACTAAAATTTTCAACTATATGATTTTGACGGGAAAACATTAAAACGAGTGAATCGATGGTGGCCTGGAGGGAACGATGAAGAAGGTCAATACATTGACCGCGGCCTCTTCTCCTTTCTATACAAGTATACAACTTGTATAGACAGGTAGGAGCACTAACCAACCTCCAACCACCAACGACCACCACACCACCACCTCCTCCCTTACGCCACCCCTTCCTCATCACCACCCAACCCGAACAACTTTGGCGCCATCGCTTGTGTGTCAAGATCTCATTTGGGTTTTTGTTTCTTGAGGTGGTTGTGGATGGGGTGGGCGTTGCTGTTGCTGTTGCCCTTCAATCAATTGATTTGATATCAAGATTATCAAAAATCAAAACCCCCCATTATTAGATCTGGTTTTGAAGAAAAAAAGTTTGCAATAGATGATGAACATTTTACGAAAAGACCCAGGTCTACCAACTGATTCATTCTACGAGGTTCGAGCTGGATTTTCCGATGGTCCCAAAACCAATTTTAGAATCAAGGTAAAACCCTTTCTTCATTTTAAGGATCGGATCAATTTTGTTAGCCAATTAACCCAGTTGGGTAATTGCCCTATCGAACGATCTTATATTGGTGAAATTCTTGCTTTCTGCTCTGTTTAATTCATTATGTTCTAGCCCTTTTTTTTCTGAAACTTTTGTTGTTTTTAGGCAGTATTATTCGATCTTCAATAATCCTACGCCAGCTGTTTGATCGATTCTGGTGTTTTTTTGATGAATTAGTTAATCTAGCAGGAGAAATTAACACTTATAATTATTGTTGGGATGTGACTTTCTTTGATGTTGATAGATTTATTTAATCTACATATTATTTCTTTCTTATACATATATCAATTGTCATCATCATGATCGGTTTCTTGAAATTGTTACTAAAGCTTCTCAATTTTTTTTATCAACTTATTAAGGCCGGAAAGACACTCAGTGAAAAAAGGTGGCGGGCTTCATTTACAGATGAAGGTTGTCTTGATATAGGCAAGTGCCTTAGTCGAATCTATCATGGAGTAAGTTCTCTACATCTTTCCTCAAATTTGTTTAGTGATACGATGATGAGGAGGGTATTTAGTCTTTTGCAATGAACAAAGGTCAAGAGCGAGTCCAAAAAGTTGTTTCTTTTGTCCTTTGACATAGTCTTAGTTCAATGCACGTAAAACACAATGCACGCAAAGCACAATACAACTTGTTATACATTGTTTTGTCTTATTTGTTTGTTTCTCATTCACCTTTTGTTCATGTACATTGATGAAAATTAGGGGATTCATCCATCAATTAGAGGAGAAGTGTGGGAAATTCTTCTCGGTTGTTATGATCATAAAAGCACATTTGAAGAACGAGAACAAATACGACAAAGACGAAGGTAATATTATCTTTTCTTCTTATAATATATCTACCAATGAACTTATGTGTCAAATATCCAAAATACTGCTCAATAAAGGGGAAAAAATGTATGCTTTTTGACCCAATCAAATGCCATGAATAAGATCATGATAAGGGTAAATAGGTAACTTTTGGTTTGCTTTCATTTTTATATTTTCTTTATGCCTTCAGGGAGCAATATGCTGAGTTGAAAGAATCATGTAGCCGAATGTTTCCCACTGTTGGAAGTGGGAAATTCATCACAGCACGTGTGATCACAGCAAATGGGGATCTAATTCAAGATCCTAATGTGGATTTAGGAACAAATCCTGAAAAGCCTCCAACATTGCAATCTCAAGAAACTGGTAATTTTAAATTTCTTGAGCTTTAAATTTATTAATGCTCGTTTGAGTTTCTTATCAATGAAATCCACTGAGTTGTGTATCTGCAGTTGCTCGGGAGCATGACAAGGAAATAATTCAGTGGAAGCTGGCTCTACATCAAATAGGTTGATATATAGAAATATAATCACATGCTTCCTATGAATCATGTAACTATATATTTGTTTTTTTTTTTTTTATTTATTAGTTTGTATTTTATTTTATACCATGTCTTAGTCCCTCTTACTTTTTTCCCCATTAAGTGTTGTCTAGATAAAGTGTTATTTGGATAAAAAAAAAGTTAGGAATTAATGGGTAAAGCCTCATTTCCCTGACTTTCTCTATTAGGTCATTCTTTTATTTCACTTTAAGTCAAAGAAGAATGGTTAATCACAAAAATGACCAAATTGGGAGGATGTTTTTAAGAAAACGACTTTTTTTTTTTAACATTTATCACAAAATAACCAACCATTTTGCAAAATGAAATAATATTTTGCGAAATGATGCTGTCATTTTGCAAAGAAAATCACATATTTTTTCACTTTTTTAAGGTTCTTTTAATGTGGTGGGGGCCTTACTAAAGCAATTTCGAAAATTGTAAAACCCACTTTGCAAAATGGGTGTTTTTTTTTTTGATAATTGTTGGAAAAATGGTCACTTGTCAATCTTTTTTAACCCAAAAAGAAACTTTAGCAGATTATTATCCAGTCCTCATTAAGTTCATTAAGTCTAAAAGAAACAACACCTTGGTAGCCAAAAAAAATTGCATCAAAGTCAATTCAATCTATAATAGGTCTCAGTTTACCTTTTTCTTTTTTGTTTTTTTCTTTTTAAAAAGTATTATATAACTTGTCTTCTTTTGAATTACAAATTTATCAGGTCTTGATGTGGTTCGCACAGATAGAACACTAATGTTTTATGAAAAACAAGAAAATTTGGCAAAACTTTGGGATATTCTTGCAGTCTATGCTTGGTTTGATAAAGATGTCGGTTATGGTCAAGGTATTTAATTATATATTTATATCATCAAACATATATATATATATATATATATATATATATATATATATATATATATATATATATATATATATATTTATTATCTTTCATGATTCCAATTTTAACCCCAATACACAAATCAGGAATGAGTGATCTTTGCTCCCCCATGATTATGCTTCTTGAAGATGAAGCAGATGCTTTTTGGTGCTTTGAACGTTTAATGCGAAGATTAGTAAGTGTATATATATTTTTTCTCCCAATTTTATTTATTTATACTTTCTTGATGATTAATAATTCTTTATACTCTTGAAAAGAGAGGGAATTTCAGGTGCACAGGAAATTCGGTTGGGGTAGAGACACAACTTGATAGCTTGGCTAATGTTACTCAAGTTGTTGATCCTAAACTTCATAGTCACTTAGGTCAAATTTCAAATAACCAAATATTTTCCTAGATTGATACATACTTTTGATTTAAATTACAAATATGTTGTGAAATGAAATGTTTTCTCATTTTTAAATATACAATTACAGAACACCTAGGTGGAGGTGGATACCTATTTGCATTCCGGATGCTTATGGTGTTGTTCAGAAGAGAACTTTCTTTTGGAGATTCATTGTACTTATGGGAGGTAATAAAAGTTATACCATAAAGTCATAATTTTTTTTTTTTTAATTTATTTATGATTTTGACCTTGAAGTTTGTATGATTTTGCATTTTGAACCCCAACAGATGATGTGGGCATTGGAATACAATCCGGAGCTTTTCTCATTGTATGAGGGAGGAGATGAAACAAACAGTAAATCAGATACTGTTAGATTGAAAAGAAAAGCCATTCGCCAATATGGAAAGTATGAAAGAGCAAATAGGAAAAACCAGGCCCGGGTCAAACCCGGATCCGTTTCACCTCTCCCGATTTCTGTT
This sequence comes from Lactuca sativa, assembly GCF_002870075.4. Lineage (NCBI taxonomy): Eukaryota > Viridiplantae > Streptophyta > Magnoliopsida > Asterales > Asteraceae > Lactuca > Lactuca sativa. Next base: position 196,774,596 of record NC_056629.2, read on the forward strand.
TTTCTTGTAGCAAGTGTCCTTAAGGACAGGAGTGACAAGTTGTTGACTGAAGCTAGGGGACTAGACGATGTCGTAAAGGTCAACCCTTTGACTTTATTTAGAGAACTTAAACCCAAAATTAAAAAAAAAAAAAAAGGTTTATTATTTTACGTGATGTGGTTTTCTTGAATTATTTCGGTTTTGTTTGTGCAGATATTAAATGACATTTCTGGGAATATGGATGCCAAGAAAACTTGCACAGAGGCCATGAAGATTCACAAGAAGTATCTCAAAAGGTATTTTTGAAGACTGAATGAATGATGTTTTAAAATATATTTGAGAAAGTTTGTAAAAGTTTGGAGTTAATGCTGAAAAGCTAATTTTCATTGCTTTCTATATTAAGTCATTCTTTCTGCATTAACTAAAAATAGAAACATCTGGCTTAATATCCCAACTTTCTCGTTAAAATTGGTGAATATTGTGAAATTTGTTTTTTGAAATGTAAGGGTAAAATGGTCATTTAGTCTTGTTCAGACAAGAAAGAAACAGGCCATATGTTATGCATACAACACTTTATCCAGACATACATCATTTCCTATTTAGCCACTTAACCTAGTGGAAAGAAAAAAAGAAAGAAACAATCAAGTTCCTCAAGTCAAAAGTTATACAATTCAGTTAAGTGTGTAGTGAATTAATTGTTATGTGTTGGTTGTTTCAGGCAAAAACGCCATAGCTTTCATATTCCATGGCTTGTTTCAAACGCCTCTTAAGTTTGAGTTTTGAGGATAGTTTTCACAGTGTTGGAGGCAATTTGTTGTGAATTGATATGATGCTCATTTGACTGTGTGTGATTCTTTTTACAAGACAAATAATAAGTCATTTTTGAATACATATGTCTATGTATATGTATATGCAACAACAATCTCGTAAAATGCAAAGGTGCCTGTGTTTTTTTAAACTATTTTATACCATTATGTCCATAGCAATGAACGTATATTGAGGAAATATTAGAATATTATCATATGCAAAAACGGGTTCCTCTAGGCATATTTTCATAATGCAGGAAAGGAAGGACATGATAGAATATGTTGATTTTGTATTGGAAGAGAGATTAATATGCAATATCAATAATATAAAAGTTATAATTTAATATTGACTCACCTTAAAAGGTGGAATAAAGTGAGATGGGAGGGATTCTATCGATTCTTAAGACAAATATTTGAATGTCATATAAAAAAAAACTTGAGAATATAGAGAAGGGTTTAACTGCGAATAGGGTGTATTTTTGTGACATGGCAATGTGTTTCTACAAACACATTTTAGGGGTCAAAATTTTCATAGAAAAAAGTTAAAAATGTTTGATTTTCATTTTTTTTAATATCCAAAAAATATAAAATAATAATCTGAATCCATATATTGGGTAAGATTTTATGACGGGTGTAGATTGGACACTTACGGATGTTTGTGAACATTTTAGAAAGCTTTTAACATGATAGTTGTGTCTTGCAACTTGCAAGCCTTTAATTGGTACTTGTGTGATGGTTCCCTTGTACCTAATAAAATGAAATGACTTTGAGTATCTACATTTAGATAACTGGATTCATGCTAGTTTTCAAGTATCATACTTCATAAACATATATTTCCCTTGGGTTACCTTGGGAGTCTTTAAGAATGGGGGACGCTGACTTGTTAAGCTTGAGATGATTGTGGTTTTGAAATTTTGTATTGAATATACATTATTTGACTTTTGATGATCTTTGGAATTTTGAGGTTTATAACGGTATAAATATTTTTACTATGGTTTTTAGGATGTTTTTCCTTAATTTTGACTTTGAAGGTTTTGATTAGGGTGACAAATCGTGCTATCGTTTCGTGTTTCTGACACGATAAGGTTTTTGTAACACGAACACGACATGACACGATGTCGTGTTTTTTTAACTAACACGAAAACGAACGAATTAAAAAACGACAAACACGACACACGACAAAAATAACATATACTAAAAACTAGTTTATTTAATGAATACTTTATCGAATATAACACGATAAAGAACTGCTAAATCGTGTCAATTTCATGTCGAATTTTGAACACGAACACGACATCATGTTTTTTAGAGCTAACACGAACACAAATTCAAATTTTAGTTTCGTACCAATTTCGTTTCGTTTCGTTTCGTGTATTTTTGTCGCGTCGTTTCATAAATTGTTACCCCTAGTTTTGATGGTGTTTTGAGAGAGAGAGAATTACTTGATATGAGACTAATTATAGAATCAAAATCCCCTCATATGTCTCCTGCCTTTCTTGTCAATAAAGAAGCAGAGAAAAGAAGAGGAAAGAAGCGCATGGTTGTCAACTACAAAGCAATCAATGATGCAACTATTGGAGACTCACATAATCTCCCCAATATGCACGAACTCTTGACTCTTCTACGAGGAAAAAACATTTATTCAAGTTTCGACTGCAAATCAGGTTTCTGGCAAGTTTTACTTGATGAAGAATCGCAGCTTCTCACTGCCTGCACATGTCCTGATGGACTCTTTCAATGGAAAGTACTACCCTTTGGGCTTAAACAAGCTCCTAGTATTTTTCAAAGACACATGCAGAATGCTCTTCGAGGCCTTGAAGGTTTCTGCACTGTATACGTTGATGACATCATGATCTTCAGCAAAAATGAACAAGAACACTATGTTCATGTCACACAGGTTCTCAGAACTATTTTAAAATATGGTATAATACTTTCAAAAAAGAAAGCTCATCTTTTCAAAACAAAAATCAATTTTTTAGGCTTAGAAATAAATGAGGGTACTCATTGTCCTCAAAAGCATATTCTTGAACATTTACATGACTTTCCAAATGTTTTAGAAGACAAAAAGCAACTACAAAGATTTCTTGGTGTTTTAACTTATGCTGAAACATATATTGAAAAACTTGCAGCCATGAGAAAACCTTTACAGACAAAATTAAAAAAAGATGTCATTTGGAATTGGTCAAATGCTGATACAGACTACATCAAAAAGATAAAGAAAGTTTTAATCAATTTTCCAAAACTTTATCTTCCAAACATTGAAGACAGTTTAATTATTGAAACTGATGCTTCTGATGAATTTTGGGGAGGTGTTTTAAAAGCTAAAAACCCCAAAAACGAAGAACAAATTTGCAGGTACACCTCTGGCAGTTTCAAAGCAGCTGAGAAAAACTACCATAGCAATGAAAAAGAATTACTCGCTGTAAAAAGAGTTATTACAAAATTCTCTGTATATTTAACACCAGTAAATTTTCTGGTTCGTACAGATAATAAAAATTTTACTTATTTCCTCCGAACTAAGATTGCAGGAGATAACAAATTAGGCCGACTAATACGTTGGCAAGAGTGGTTTTCACGATATACTTTCACTGTTGAACATCTCGCAGGAAACAAAAACGTACTGGCAGACTGCCTCACCCGTGACTTCAGGTATACCTTACATCATCCATGATCTCACTCGCTCCTCTCGAGCCCTATAAAAGGATATGATCCTCATGACATATCTCCTCACAAAAACTTCACCTACAAAAAGAGAGGGGGAGATTAGAGAAAAAAGTAAACAAAATTTGAGTTTACAAAAATGGAAGACCTCAACACCTTGAGGATGAAGAAACAAATGCTCCTCATAGAGCTATCTGCAATTGAGCAGAAAATCAACTTGTATGAACAAGTAACAACGGTCACCAATGTACCGGAAAGCGAAAGCTCAAAAACAAAGGCTATTCCAGAGCAAACGGCATCTGGTAAAGAATCAACAAATCCGTTGAAAGCTGATGCTTTGCTAAAAAGCATAATAAAGGAGACAGCTACTCCTCTTCCTACTGGAAAAACTAGCTTATTGGTTGACACCAATCCTTGTACTGAAGGATTCGGTAAAATGACAACCTTGTCACCCATTAACAAATCTGTGCAGGAGTTTACACCAGATTACAAAAAAGCTCTTAACAAAGATGCTGAAAGATTTTATGTAATCTACAAAGGACCTCATGCCGGTGTTCATACTGACTGGGGAATTACAGAAACCTTCTGTAAAGTTGATAAAGTTACTTGCAAAAAATTCAGAAATGAAGCATCTGCAAGATTAAGCCTTGCCACTTATCAAGACGATACAAGCAAGACTAACCAACCACTTCTTCGACCAAAAATTCAAAAAGTCAAAGAAGCTCACAGAGACCAAAGGTTTGACGTTCCAATTGACGTTCAACAAATGGTTAACTATCCTGAAATCTCTTTCGAAGATTTCAGAACAATCTGGAAGAAAGCAAGAGCTGCATGCCCAGAAGACCTTGTTCATGAAAAGTTTTTCACTACGGACAAGAAAACAAAAAGTCTGTTCAACTTCCTCGAAGGAGCAGATGCAAAATTAGTCTACCAAGCCTTGCAAAAGATAATCCGATCTACATCAGATGCATCTCTTCACTCCCAGAATGGATTCAAGAATCAACTCTTTCTCCATACCACTTTCTGGAAATTGGTCTTTCTAAAGCCAATAAAGAAATTGAACAATCTCAACCAATGGAAGATAAAGATCTACCTTTTACAGAGATTCTTCATCCCAATCGCATTAATGGTTTAAGAAGAATATCAGAAAAAATCATCGAGATTATCTCTGGTTCAAAAAAGAAGATTAATTATACCGACTCACATTGTATAATTACAAGCTGGAGTTACAACAACACCAGCCAAGAAGATCTTCGTCAAGCCTCCAAGTTTGGCGAAAAATTCATGAACAATAGCATGGAAGTATCCAATGCTACACGCCAACACTTTTGCCGACATGCAGAACAACTTTTCGAAGAACATCTTTGTCACTTTTGCGAAAGCAAAGATTCGGAGACAAAGGAGGGACCCTCCTCTGAAGATGACAAATCATCATCATCTTAAAGAAAGATGCTTCACGTGTCAAATGGCCCCAGCCACTCAAAATAATAATGCCCTTCTCCATTATTAGAAGCTTTCTAGCTGTCCACAATAATGTAATCTTTAGTGGATAAAAACGTCATGCCTGGCATAATAGGCAAGGAACAGACCCTCTCAATGTATCTATAAATTGAGAGTTATGTTTTGTTTTAGGGACATCGCAAGAACGAGTGCAAGAAAAAACACTCTCTATCTAGTAAATTTTTAGTTCAATGTCTAGTGAGTAATTCCTCCCTTAGAAGGGGAAAAATGTAAAATATTGTAAGAGTTTTCCCTTTTTGGGAACTCTTTTATCAATAAATCTTTGTTTTGTTATTTTTGAGTGTTCATACAATTTAGAGTGATGAAACTTGTAAGTGACAGAGTGTCAGGTCGACGATGATTAACAGTACCACAGACACCATGCCAACAGGCAAAGAAACCACACAGACCAATGAACGATACAGGCTGGCTTGAATAGTTTCTATCTATGTAAGTATAACACTCACTACATTACAATTACTCATTTATTGATACAAGAGTCTTCTTTTCACAATTTTTATATTTATTCCCTTCTTTGTTAAAACATAAATTCCGTACACACATCCACACACCCAAACTGGTATCAGAGCCTTAATAAATATGGCATTACATTATAATAAAACACTTTACAAAGAAAAATTTGAACAAATTCATAATAAACTGATTGAAATTTCTCAACATAAAGAAAGACTTTTCAGTAATAAAAAAGACTTGGTGCATATAGACTTCAGAATTCTACAAGCACAAAATAAACATACTCACGAATATATACCAAACTTGGTTAGTATACGTATGTATCTCCTGCATAAGGAAAAAGTACATCAAGAACATCTTGAAAGAAATAAAAAATTAGTTTCAAAACTCAGAAAGTTTATTCTAACTTGTTAGCATTTCTTAAAATGAATAAAGAAATTTTCAATAACACTGAAGAAAATAATTCAGAAGAAAAACAAATCTTAACTTATGTTGAAGATGAAGACGGCTTTCATGCAAATCTTTTAATAAAACAAGACCTTCTCTCTCGAGTTAAGAAAATTGATTTAAAAATAAAGAAAGAAAACATTTTCAAAAATGTTCCTTCTAAACTTAGTATTCTAAATCCTCTTAAAAGGAAAAATGAAATCTTCTACTTTGTTAGTACTAAAGAAATGTCCGTAGACATAAAAGATACAATATGAGCTGTCTTTCTACCCCTTTTAACTAAGGAACAAATACATAATAACTTAAAAAGTATTCCAGTTGAGATTAGATCAAAAATTAGAATGGTCCATATCGGAGCTGTAAAAATTTTGTTAAAATCCCAATTCCAAGCAGGAATAAATTCTCCCATAAAAATGGCCTTAATTGACAACAGAATTACTGACAGACAGGACTGCATCTTAGGTGCGGCAAAGGGAAACCTTGCTTACCAAAAGTTTATGTTTTCAGTCTATCCAAAGTTTGCTCTGGATTTAAAATCTGCAAATATAGATAAAACCTTATCTTTTATACATCACTTTGAAAGAAGTGACCTAATGAGTCCAGGTGATAAACCTTTCACCATAACATATCTCATAGGATATGCCCTGACCAACAGTCACCATAGCATAGACTATAAGAAAGACGAGTAGATCGAACTTGATGATGTCTTTTCAGAAATAGGCCATGTCAAAGATAAACAATTCTGCGACATAAATCCTCAAGAAAACTCTTGGGTTTTAAATATAGCTAGAAATAAAAAAGCTCTAGGAGAAACTCTTAGACCAAGAATTTCTATGGATTCACTCCACATAGGAGAAAGCTCGGAGAGAAAAGATAATAACTTAATAAGAAACATGTCTTTAAAAATTGATAGTCTACGCCAGAATATCAAACAAATCACTGACATTATAAATGAATAATAAAATTGATTTTCCTCATTTCTATAAAAAAGGTAAAACAGTCAAAATTAAAACTCTTGACGATAATACTGAAAAGAAAGAATACGTTTTCTCTACTTCTGGTAAAGCTGGTGTTCAAACAATCGTAAATCATTGCAATAATCTTAACCAAATCATTGCAAGATGTCTCTTAAAAACTTCAAAAATAAGCCATTATCTTGGTATTTCAAAAGATATTTCTACAGATATTTCAAAAAATAAAATACCTTTTAACCAATTTAAAAATGATTTAGCCTTTATGGTAAAAAATAATCTTGATAAAAATGATTTTGAAAAATTCTTCTAAGTTATTGAAAGACAAAATAAATTAACTATCAAGTTAACCCAGTCTATTGACAAACATTCTATTCTTTTAGAAAACTCTTTAAAAAACAACCAATTTGTTGAAGAAGTCGCCAAAAAGGCAAATATTGAGGGCACTCTTAAGGAAACCAACCTTAAGATCAATAATATACATGATCAGTTAAAACAACTAATAGGATGACCTCGATACCCGAGCTCAATAAATCAATCACCTCGATACCCGAGCTCAATAGATCAATCAACCTCCTTAATGAAAAAATAGATGGGCTGATTATAAACTTGGACTTAACATTCAATAAATACGTAACCATTACCCAGTTGGAAGTAGCATCTGCAAAAATTATTGCAGACATTACTAAAGAGTTATCTGAAAAGATTGACTCTTGCCCATGTAATAAAGACATACTTGAGCACATCAAAAATATCTCCATCATAGAACAAAAAACCAAGCCTGGAAAATATTCAGGTCTTAAGAAATACTCACCTTCCAATCCTAGTGTTGGAAACCCTGACTTAGGAAGCTCAAAAGATTCCCAGAAAATTAACATTTTCAAAAAAGAATAAAAATGAAAGAAACAATCTCTGAACGACTCGAGAAATATTTCTTTAACCTTCAATATGAAGATTATGATAAAACTGACCAAAAGCTTATTCAGCTTTTATCTTTAGAAACTGAAGAATGTGAAGAATTGTATCAAAAAGAACCCAAACTTTTTGATCAATATTTTAGAATGACTAAAATAAATGAACCCGACACTGAATCAGAACAAGAAGATAATTTTAAAACAAATACAAAGACTGTTAAGTTCGAATATTCAGATATGGAAGATGATGAAGCAGAGTCTTCTTATACAGCCACAAGAAGAGGCAATAAAAAGAAATACGAGTTCAAAATGCCTGTCCACAATGGAATTCCAAATAGTGGTCAAGGACCCAATACAATCAATGTACTCAATATTGATTGCATCCAAGATTTAAAACTCAGAGAAAGAGTTGTAGAAAAATGGGTTACTGAGATTTCACTAATCTTACAAACAAATCCAGATGAATTTGAAAAAGCAAAAAATGTTCTACTACTTTTAGAACACAAAACTGATGGAATCGTGCAGAAATTCCTAAGAAACAATAATTGGAATGAAGAACTGCATGGCTCAGATCTTTTTGATAATCTCATAAATGTCATATACACTACTTTCTTAGGTCTTGATTATATTTCTAATGTAATGCCATATTTATTATCAATCAACCTTCTTAACTTTAAAGGATATAAAAAATTTAGAGTACATTGTTTTGTAGACACAGGTGCATCTTTATGTCTTGCAAGCAAATTCATCATTCCGGATGAACTCTGGGAAAACGCTCCCAAAGAAATTAGTGCCACTATTGCAAATGGTGAAACCATAAAAATTAATAAAGTTTGTAGAAATATTAATCTCGAACTTTCAGGAGAACATTTCAATGTTCCCACTATTTACCAACAAAATTCAGGAATTGATATCATAATTGGTAACAACTTCTGTCAAGTCTATGGACCATTCATACAATGGATAAATAGAATTGCCTTTCATCTTAATAATGATATGGTAATTATAAAAAAGGTTACAGAGGCCTATAGCAAAGGAAAACCAGGTTTTCTTGAAACTCAAGAAAAAGGTTCTAAAGAAAAACAAATTCCAGGTACTAATATAACTCATGAAGAGATTAATAAAGAAAGGATTATTTCTATTCAAACTACCAGGTTCAAACAGATTGAGGATCTTCTTGAAAAAGTTTGTTCTGAAAATCCTATTGATCCAAATAAAACCAAAGGATGGATGAAAGCTTCAATCAAGCTTATTGATCCCAAAAAGGTTATTAGAGAAAAACCTATGGTTTACTCTCTACAAGATAGAGAAGAATTTTCCAAACAAATCAAGGAATTACTTGATATGAGACTAATTATAGAATCAAAATCCCCTCATATGTCTCCTGCCTTTCTTGTCAATAAAGAAGCAGAGAAAAGAAAAGGAAAGAAGCGCATGGTTGTCAACTACAAAGCAATCAATGATGCAACTATTGGAGACTCACATAATCTCCCCAATATGCACGAACTCTTGACTCTTCTACGAGGAAAAAACATTTATTCAAGTTTCGACTGCAAATCAGGTTTCTGGCAAGTTTTACTTGATGAAGAATCGCAGCTTCTCACTGCCTGCACATGTCCTGATGGACTCTTTCAATGGAAAGTACTACCCTTTGGGCTTAAACAAGCTCCTAGTATTTTTCAAAGACACATGCAGAATGCTCTTCGAGGCCTTGAAGGTTTCTGCACTGTATACGTTGATGACATCATGATCTTCAGCAAAAATGAACAAGAACACTATGTTCATGTCACACAGGTTCTCAGAACTATTTTAAAATATGGTATAATACTTTCAAAAAAGAAAGCTCATCTTTTCAAAACAAAAATCAATTTTTTAGGCTTAGAAATAAATGAGGGTACTCATTGTCCTCAAAAGCATATTCTTGAACATTTACATGACTTTCCAAATGTTTTAGAAGACAAAAAGCAACTACAAAGATTTCTTGGTGTTTTAACTTATGCTGAAACATATATTGAAAAACTTGCAGCCATGAGAAAACCTTTACAGGCAAAATTAAAAAAAGATGTCATTTGGAATTGGTCAAATGCTGATACAGACTACATCAAAAAGATAAAGAAAGTTTTAATCAATTTTCCAAAACTTTATCTTCCAAACATTGAAGACAGTTTAATTATTGAAACTGATGCTTCTGATGAATTTTGGGGAGGTGTTTTAAAAGCTAAAAACCCCAAAAACGAAGAACAAATTTGCAGGTACACCTCTGGCAGTTTCAAAGCAGCTGAGAAAAACTACCATAGCAATGAAAAAGAATTACTCGCTGTAAAAAGAGTTATTACAAAATTCTCTGTATATTTAACACCAGTAAATTTTCTGGTTCGTACAGATAATAAAAATTTTACTTATTTCCTCCGAACTAAGATTGCAGGAGATAACAAATTAGGCCGACTAATACGTTGGCAAGAGTGGTTTTCACGATATACTTTCACTGTTGAACATCTCGCAGGAAACAAAAACGTACTGGCAGACTGCCTCACCCGTGACTTCAGGTATACCTTACATCATCCATGATCTCACTCGCTCCTCTCGAGCCCTATAAAAGGATATGATCCTCATGACATATCTCCTCACAAAAACTTCACCTACAAAAAGAGAGGGGGAGATTAGAGAAAAAAGTAAACAAAATTTGAGTTTACAAAAATGGAAGACCTCAACACCTTGAGGATGAAGAAACAAATGCTCCTCATAGAGCTATCTGCAATTGAGCAGAAAATCAACTTGTATGAACAAGTAACAACGGTCACCAATGTACCGGAAAGCGAAAGCTCAAAAACAAAGGCTATTCCAGAGCAAACGGCATCTGGTAAAGAATCAACAAATCCGTTGAAAGCTGATGCTTTGCTAAAAAGCATAATAAAGGAGACAGCTACTCCTCTTCCTACTGGAAAAACTAGCTTATTGGTTGACACCAATCCTTGTACTGAAGGATTCGGTAAAATGACAACCTTGTCACCCATTAACAAATCTGTGCAGGAGTTTACACCAGATTACAAAAAAGCTCTTAACAAAGATGCTGAAAGATTTTATGTAATCTACAAAGGACCTCATGCCGGTGTTCATACTGACTGGGGAATTACAGAAACCTTCTGTAAAGTTGATAAAGTTACTTGCAAAAAATTCAGAAATGAAGCATCTGCAAGATTAAGCCTTGCCACTTATCAAGACGATACAAGCAAGACTAACCAACCACTTCTTCGACCAAAAATTCAAAAAGTCAAAGAAGCTCACAGAGACCAAAGGTTTGACGTTCCAATTGACGTTCAACAAATGGTTAACTATCCTGAAATCTCTTTCGAAGATTTCAGAACAATCTGGAAGAAAGCAAGAGCTGCATGCCCAGAAGACCTTGTTCATGAAAAGTTTTTCACTACGGACAAGAAAACAAAAAGTCTGTTCAACTTCCTCGAAGGAGCAGATGCAAAATTAGTCTACCAAGCCTTGCAAAAGATAATCCGATCTACATCAGATGCATCTCTTCACTCCCAGAATGGATTCAAGAATCAACTCTTTCTCCATACCACTTTCTGGAAATTGGTCTTTCTAAAGCCAATAAAGAAATTGAACAATCTCAACCAATGGAAGATAAAGATCTACCTTTTACAGAGATTCTTCATCCCAATCGCATTAATGGTTTAAGAAGAATATCAGAAAAAATCATCGAGATTATCTCTGGTTCAAAAAAGAAGATTAATTATACCGACTCACATTGTATAATTACAAGCTGGAGTTACAACAACACTAGCCAAGAAGATCTTCGTCAAGCCTCCAAGTTTGGCGAAAAATTCATGAACAATAGCATGGAAGTATCCAATGCTACACGCCAACACTTTTGCCGACATGCAGAACAACTTTTCGAAGAACATCTTTGTCACTTTTGCGAAAGCAAAGATTCGGAGACAAAGGAGGGACCCTCCTCTGAAGATGACAAATCATCATCATCTTAAAGAAAGATGCTTCACGTGTCAAATGGCCCCAGCCACTCAAAATAATAATGCCCTTCTCCATTATTAGAAGCTTTCTAGCTGTCCACAATAATGTAATCTTTAGTGGATAAAAACGTCATGCCTGGCATAATAGGCAAGGAACAGACCCTCTCAATGTATCTATAAATTGAGAGTTATGTTTTGTTTTAGGGACATCGCAAGAACGAGTGCAAGAAAAAACACTCTCTATCTAGTAAATTTTTAGTTCAATGTCTAGTGAGTAATTCCTCCCTTAGAAGGGGAAAAATGTAAAATATTGTAAGAGTTTTCCCTTTTTGGGAACTCTTTTATCAATAAATCTTTGTTTTGTTATTTTTGAGTGTTCATACAATTTAGAGTGATGAAACTTGTAAGTGACAGAGTGTCAGGTCGACGATGATTAACAGTACCACAGACACCATGCCAACAGGCAAAGAAACCACACAGACCAATGAACGATACAGGCTGGCTTGAATAGTTTCTATCTATGTAAGTATAACACTCACTACATTACAATTACTCATTTATTGATACAAGAGTCTTCTTTTCACAATTTTTATATTTATTCCCTTCTTTGTTAAAACATAAATTCCGTACACACATCCACACACCCAAACTGGTATCAGAGCCTTGTATCAAACTTGGTTAGTATACGTATTTATTAAATGGATCAAATTTGGGAAAACCGGAAAATGGAGTGGCATGTTGTCTATATATATATAAGAGACTTCACGTGGAAAAGAAAACACACAAACACAAAAGTCAGTATGCATGGCAGGATTCATGTGACTTATTATTATATATAAGCCATTTAATATATGTAAAACTCGGCTTTATTAATTCTATATTTTTGATTGAATAAACTGATACAAAAGGTTGTTTCCTGCAAAATGTAAGGACACAAGGACCATTTCTGTAATTTTAATATTACACCGGGACTATTTATGTAATTTTGTTTTACACTATTACACAGGGGCCATTTCTGTATTTCTAGTATTACCCAGGGACCATTTATGTAATGTTAATATAACACAGGGACCATTTCTGTAACTTTTACGTTTCCTGCTGTTTTGCAGGGACAAGTTCTGTAATTAACTAATTTTATCTATTTAATGCAAAATGTAAGGATACAGGGACCATTTCTATAATGTTACTATTACACAGGGACCATTTCTGTGAATTTTACATTTCCTGCTATTACACAGGGACCATTTCTGTAATTTAATCTATATAATGCAAAATGTAGACCATTTATGTAAATTTTCAATTACACAGGGACCAATGTAACTCCGCAAATTAAAAGCATAGGGACCATTTCTGTAAAAAAATTCTATTTCATGCAAAATGTAAGGACACAAGGACTATTTCTCTAATTTTATTATTACACAGGGACCATTTCTGTAATTTTTATTCTCCAAATGAGAAACACACGGACCATTTCCGTAATTTTATCCATTGCATGCAAAATGTAAGGACGTAGGAAATACTGGGACCATTTTCGAAAATTTGCTAATTTAAAACACTGGGACCGTTCCTGTAATTTTTATCTGATTAATGCAAAAGCCAAAATGTAAAGACACAAGGACCATTTCTGTAGTTTTACTATTACACAGGGACCAATTTTGTAATCCTGGAAATTAAAAACACAGGGAACATTTGTGTAACTTTTGCATTAACTGCTAAATATAAGGATATGGCATAATTAGATTGTGAATTACCTCCATAGTGCAATTAGATAACCTCAAAGATATGACATTTTGTAGCTGTTTCAGTAGCTCAACAACTCGACAAGCAACTTCCTTTTCCCATATAGGAGGAGGAGAAACATGAATGCAAGCTTTGACCAGATACGATGTATTATTCAATAAAATCTCGTTCGATAGATATCCCGTGTATTCAAAATTTGTAAGATTTTCTGCATCAATCTTGATCTTACACCCACCAAAATCATCAAGTGGACCAAACAATGACTTGTCATTTATTATCAAGTTTTTTAAGGAGGGACTGGAAATCAAAATGTTCTCCAAATACATCCACATGCAATCTGATAAAACCAAATTTTCTAAAACTGGACAACCTGAGAAAAGCTTTTCTGCATAATCATCATCCAGGAACTCGACAATAGATAGGTGCAAGGTTTTCAGGCAAGGAAGAGAAATGTGAGACGGGAGTTCAACCCAATGCATCTGTATATTCAGGATCTCCAATGATTTGTTGTTAAACATACACGAAGGAATCACAAATGGATCTACTTCCATTAGACAAAGATCAAGCTCCTGAACATTGTGCATGATTGCATAAGAAATCCATGAATGTATTTGAGATGCATCACAGAAAACACAACATGATAGAGAAAACTTTATTATATCTGATGAATCCCGTGACCGAAGCACTCCTTCCACGAAGTTCTTGAAGGAAGTCACCTCAGGACACAACAGGTCATCATCAAAATAAATGTTGGGGATAGAAGTCCAGAGGTTCTTCCATCTCGTAGATAATATGGATGTCTTTACAACTTCTTGGGTGTGCATAAATGAGAGAATGTGATGAAGAATACAATCTGGTAGATTGCTGATATAATCAACCATATCGTTTACATGTTCAACTTGCTCATGGCCTTTGTGTTCACTCATAATTAGCCTCTTTGATTTCATAACCACAGCCTATGGACAAAATGTCAATGTTTCAGCTTCTTCAAAATCAAGTAAACTGAAAACATAAATAAAAAACAGTTTAATTGGATGATAATGGTTTTAAAACACAGGGAGCAAGCTGAGCCATAAGCCATATCCATAACCTTACAGTGTCAAATCAGGAATTTTTGGGTCCCAAAACTGATATAAACAACCTTCAATTTTCTGCAAATGAAATGATGCAGGGTAATATTTGAGTTATGCCCTAATGATAAGCTTCAATTCATGGATGGTGATTATAATTCCTAATGATATCTCTAATATAATATAAATAAATAGAAACCCTAGCATTATTGTCAGGGTAAAGCTCATTGAAATGCTATACAGCTTGGTAGTTCTTAGATTCACTCCTCCGAATATTACTAACAACACTAATTAACAGGAACACTCAAAATAAAAGTTACGAACTCGGTCGATTAATCAAGTAAGCATGATAACCAAAACTCAACTTCCATATAAATAAAGGGGGGAATGCTTGATTTCCTGAAGAATGCCGTTGTCCTTGTATAAGATCAACACACTCGTACAACTAGCATATAAACATATACGGAGAGAAGTAGAGAAAAATGGCGGACTTTTGAGAGGAGATTTGAGATTGCCTGATGTGTTGTGCGAGACTCATTATCGACCAGGGACAAGAGTTTACAGGCGGTGTGCAGGAGAATGGAATGGCGGTTGAGAATTAAAAAAGTTGAGGGTGATTGAGTTTAAGGTATTATGGTGTGTTTAGGAGTACTTTTCGGAAAAGCCTTAAGACAAAATTGCAAAAATGGTTTCTGTGGTATGTAAAATTTTGGGGTTTTAGTCCAAACAGTGACTTTTTTGGTTTCGTAGTCCTTTTGGAGTGGTTTGTACGTGAAAATGGTCCCTCCGAAAATTGAAATGACTATAATACCCTTGGGGTATTTATTTTTCATTTTTCTTTCATTTTTTTTAAACTTAATATTTATTTATTTATTTTAACAATTAAAAAAATAATAGAGGACCCACCTCTCTCTCTCTCTCTCTCTCTCTCCATTTGAAGAAAGAAAGCACCGGTTCTTCCCCCTTTTCGCATTTTCCATGTTCTTCCCCCTTCTTGCTACTGATCGGAGGAAACAACCACCACCATCTTAACCCACTTAATTTTTCGAACACCTCCTCCACCTCCCCATGTCGTGACCCACCACCAGCAAACACCCTTCCCAAATACCTCCGGACCATAACCTTGCTCCTCCCAGCCCTCTCTCTCATTGAGCTCTTCTGAAAAGAAAGGAAACAAAGGAAAAACCTCATTAATCGGCATAAGGTACAATAAGCTTTTCTCGATTTTCTTGATACAAATCTTTCAAATTACTCGTTGTTATTGGAACTGATCTTAAGAACCCCAAATAGAGATATATTTAGATGTTCGATTTCAAATTTTGTGGTCTAAATTTCAAATCTTGAATCAGGGACAGGAGACATCGGATCAAGAAAACACCTGATTATTTCTGTTCTTTCAAATTACTCGTTGTGATTGTTGGCAAAACCCACCAAACGCCTCCATCTTGTCGTAACCCAGCACCACCAAACGCCATCGTCGTTTCTGCTTCGTCTTGGTCCCTCGTCGAGCATCCACCAACAGAAATTAAGCAGCAAGACAACCCACATCCACCAACTACAGCCACCTGTCGTTGCCCTTCCACCGTCGGATCAGGTAGAAGAAGAAGAGAAGGTGGGGTTAGGATCTTTTCTTCTCATCCTGACGCAGACTAAGTCGGAGGAGGAGCAGTCATCGTCTGAAATCTTCGAGCTTCCTTTTGATGCGTTGTTGAATGAAATCGATGGTGGGAGGATCGAGCGGAGTCATTGAAGGCTAACAAGTGGCGACTGCTTGTATATGTCGAGTGTGTGTATGTATATGTGTGTAGATTCTTTATGGTGATCTGGGGGAGGACGAAGAGAGAGAGAGAGAGAGAGAGAGAGAGAGAGAGAGAGGTGGGCCCTTTTTTATTTTTTTAATTGTTAAAATAAATAAATAAATATTAAATTTTAAGAATAATGAAAGAAAAATGAAAAATAAATACCCCAAGGGTATTATAGTCATTTCAGTTTTCGGAGGGACCATTTTCACAAACAAACCACTCCAAAAGGACTACGAAACCAAAAAAGTCACTGTTTGGACTAAAACCCCAAAATTTTGCATACCACAGGGACCATTTTTGCAGTTTTGTCAAGCCTTAACTTATAGCTTTTTAAAAAAGAGTTCTTAAAAAAAATATTTCGGTTAATTTTTGTTGTAGAAAAACTAAATAGTCTTATAAGCTGGTTGTAAAACATGTTTAGTTTTTTTTTAAAAGTAAGTTTTTGAAAAATATGTAGGTTGGCTTTTGTGGTGGGAAACACTAGAAAGTCAGTAAAAAATGTTTGATTTAACTTTTTAGAGTAATGTTTGATTTAACTTTTTTTAGAGTAATAAACCCATTTTGAACTCCCGTTATTTTCCCTAGCCAAAAAAAGTTTGTTTGAAATTGAAAGTCCTTTTGAACAACCAAACTTCTTTTTAATTTATTGGTTTTTCGACATAAATTAATAAGCCAATTTGAGAACACTCCCAAACACCCACTATTTCCTCTCTATTTTTATCTCTCTTGCTTTTTATTTTTACACATTTGCACTTTGGTCCTTTAATTTCAGAAATTTATGCATCACCTTTGCTATCATATATGAATAAATCCACAAATATTTTAGAGTAAACTATATTTATTTTCTTCCTGCTTTATATTATATCATTTTTCTTGCAATATAGATTGTATCGATCTTTTGTGTTTAAATCCCCATTTATTACATATTTATTACATTTTTGTATGTTTATATGGTCTGCCATAACCAGTTTGTCATATATTTATGAAAATGACCATAAGAAACTAATCAAATTATGAATGATAAGGGTCATGGAGTTGTATATAAATAAATCCATAAATATTTAAAGTGAGTTATATTTAATTTGTTCTTCTTTTGTATTATATTATTTTCTTGCACTATAAATTTCTTATGATTTTTGTCCTTAAATCCTCATTTATTTTGTCCACATCGAAATGGCCATTTGAATTAGATTATTGAATGGTCTGTTTGTCAAATTTAGCAAGGGATAATGAAATGTGATGATAAACAAGTTTTGCAATTGAATATATCTAGACAATTTTTTTTGTACACATTTAACAATAAACTTACATAAAATGATTAAAAAAATATCATTATGATCAATAACTAAAGTTTTCTTGGTTTCGCTGCCCAATAAACTTGTGAGAGCAACAAGCTTTTGCAATTATCCAAATTTACTAATTTTCCATTAAACTTATGGTTAATACTAAATTTGGTCAATAGACAATATGAGATGTCTTTAAAATATACTATTTTGCATACGCATTACCCAATTACCCCGAAAGGTAAACTGAAATTTGTCCTGAATTGGTCCATATGGCTTGCTATAATCAATTTTAGTTTTTGTAATTTTGACTTAAATTTTAGTTTTTGTCACAAATTTAGGCCAAACTTTTTTTACAAGATTTCCCCGGATTTGTAACAAAGCGAAGTTGTAAAACAATTCTAAAAAGATTTGGATAAAAAATTATAAAAAATGTAATTTTGCAAAAAAAACAAGGTTGTAAAAATAATTTTCTAAAAAATGATATTGTAAAAAAGACTAAGTTTAAAAAAAAATATGTAAAAAAGCAGCAAAAAAAACTTGGGTGAAATTTGTAAAAGAAATTAGGCTAAATTTGTAACAAAGAATAAACTTGAATAACTAAATAAATAAACAAATAATAAATAAAACCTAATACATGTTGTATACCTACTATAGCATGTCACATTGACCTATTTTCCCCATATTTGGTTACTTATTAATATAATAAAGGGATAATGACTTAGGAGGGTAATTACCTATTACTGTTGTTCACATATTGGCAACTTGTTTTTTTTGTACCTAATATACCAATTAACTTGTTTTAACCGTTTACATTATAGCAATATTACCGGCTAACCTCCATTTTAACCGGTAAATGCAATTAATTCATTTAAATGAAAAGGAAAATGAAATACGTGGCTCCAGAATATTATACGTGGCATGTTACGTGTATATTTACACCTCACTTATTATATAGAGGGTGTTTGTCGTTGAAGCCCTAGATCGACAATGGCTTCTTCATCTGCTTCATCTGCTTCTTCCAAACGAAATGTCGAACTCCAAGCTGACCATCCATGTAAGTGCGACATGCCATCTCGTGTGAAGATTTCAAGAACACCCGACAATCCAGGAAGAAAATTTCGAGTTTGTCAAAATTCTTTGGTAAATATGTTTTATTTATTCAACCTGAAACTGAATCTTCTTCTTCATCTTCTCTTCAATTTAATTTTTTTTTATTCTTTCATGAAGAGTGCAAGAACTCCAAGATGTAATTTCTGGGAATGGCTGGAAGACGATGAGTACCAACTACAGAATAACAGTGATTTGGGACAAATCTACAACCTAACATTCAAGCTGGGAAATTTGGAAAACGAAATTACTTATTGCAGGAAGAAGTTGGAAGAAGAGAAGAACTCTGATTTGGTTTTCAGACAAGAACTGGACAAAGTGAAGTGGAAGTTGTTTACTCATAAAGCTGCATTGTTTGTGTTATTTTTCTTGTATGTTAAACATGTATTTTTTAAAGTTTGATGTGTTCTTTGTATCCTGTTTTATGTACTGTTGTTTGATGTATTCTTCTTTGATGTGTTCTGACTAAATCATGTACTTCATGAAGTTTTGTATGCAATGAAAGTTATGACTAAAGTTTGATGTTTAATACTTGATGTATTAAGACAGTAAACATGTAATGTATACAAACACATAAATAAACATGTATTAAGACAGTAAACATGTAACTTGGGAGTTTGATGTATTAAGACAGTAAACATGTAATGTATACAAACACATAAATAAACATGTACTTAATTTAGGGATAATGACTTGGGAGGGTAAACATGTACTTAAATTAACATGTACTTAAAGTACCAAAATATTCCCAAACATACAGGACCCAAGATGTTAAAGTATCAAAATATTCCAAAAGATGTGCCAAGTTTGTCCTATTGTGCCAAATGATATTACAAGACCCAAGATTCCAAAACATGCAAAATAAAACAACACATTGAATTCAAATCTCCAGTGGGTGGTCAACACTGCTTCCTTCCTTCCTCCTTATGTTCTTCCTTATCTGAATCTTTGTGATTCTTTATGAAGTTTTTCTTGTCCTCTTCCTAACTTGATTTTCTGCATTGTGTTGAATTTCCTGTTCCACATTATCTTGAACTTCAATTTCATGTTCCACTTCAATGTTAGCTTGAATCTCATCTTCTATGTTAGCATCAACTTCAACTTCTGGTACCAGATCATCTTCAGGAACATCAACTTCAATGTTAGCATCAACTTGAATGTCATCTTGAATCTCCCCTACAAGGTTATCTTGAACGAAAGGAACATCAACTTCAACTTCAGGAACATTAGCTTCCACATCACTCTCACTTTCAAAGTCACTATCACTTTCACTTTCAAACATGACAACATGTTCCATTTCCAATGCAGCTTCAAGGTCTACTTTACCTGTAAAAGGGAAAAAATTCAGAAATGGCACACAAATATAATATATTACATAATTTAACACCATACCTTGTTTCTTAGGTTTCTTTTTGTTAGAACCTGAAGTAGATGGTACATCATTTGGTCTTAATGGACATGTTGATCTGTTATGTCCTCTTTCCCTACAAATGGTACATCTCATAATCATTCCCTTTTTTGAGACTGTATGCCTTGTTCCCTTAGCTTCTCTCTCAACCTGATCCCTTTTCCTTTTCATTGTTGGTCTTCCAGGTAGTCTTCTTTTTTTAGGGGGCAATGGTTTGGTGTAATCCACTTCAGGCCACATAGCACTACAGTTTAGTGGCCTAATGTTATACCTATAACAACTTGCATACATTGATGTAGTAAACCATTCTGACATATACTCCTCAGGGTCCCTATTAAGGCTTGAAATGGCAGCATATCCATGCACACAGGGATACCCTGCTAACTGCCATGCCCTGCATCCACATTGCCTAGTATTCAGGTCTACAGCATACCCTTCAGTCCCCACCCTCACCTCAAATTGCATATACCCAGAAGGTACCACTTGCCAAAACCTGTCCATAATCATATACAAATTAGAAAATATTAAAAATGACAAACATATAAGCAATAAGAATTTACCTTTGTGTTTCCTTGTGCTTATTCAACTTCAACCTTATGGAAGGACATATGTTTAAATCCCAAGATTGACCCTTGGCCTTGTATATACACAACCTTTCCATTACATAAATCCTGATTTCTTCTAACATGGTAATAAGTGGTTTCTTCCTAGCAGCTTCAATCACAGAGTTAAAACTTTCAGAAACACCATTTTCATATGCATCACAACTCCTATCAACCTGAAAAAATGCTTTACACCATGTTTTAGGGTCCCTTTCCATCAAATGTTCATAAGCTAGTGGCTCCAGCTTCTTGATTTCATTCATATGGTATTCAAATTTTTGTGGAACTGTAGATCCAGCAGCTCTCCAAAACAGTTTCTTAAATATTTGCCCCTTAAATCTTTTTTGGAGATTAGCACATATGTGCCTAGCACATATGTGCCTAGCACATTGCCTATGCTCTGCAGCTGGAACCCTTTCCTTCACAGCTTCAACTAATCCCTATAATCAAAACATAAACAGCATAAGCAAAAACATATTAAGTATGTAAAATAAGTATGGAAAATAACAATAATTGAAGTGTGAACATTACTTTATGTTGGTCTGATATTATGGTTAGTCCATGCCCAACTCCCATTCCAATGTCATCAATTAGAAGATCAAGAAACCACTTCCATGATTCTTTATTTTCTACTGAAACCACAGCCCATGCAACAGGATATATGTGGTTGTTTGCATCCCTCCCAATGGCTGCAAGCAACTGACCTCTACATATGCCCTTTAAGAAACAACCATCTACTCCAATTACCCTCCTACAACCCTCCATCCATCCATCCTTCAAACCCTTTAAACACACATAAAACTTTGAGAAGTATGTTTCTCCATCAGGCATCACATCCACCTCCATCTTAACTGTTGATCCAGGATTTGTCCTTTTTAGCTCTTCTCCATAACTCCATGTTTTAGCATAATGCTCTATTAAAGTACCTTCTATCTGCTGAAATGCATATTTCCTAGCATTTCTGCATTGTCCAACACTAGCTATCAGGTTAAACCTTTTACTGACCTTAGCTTTTAATTTCCTAATGCTCATCTTTGGTTTCTGTAATATATCATTCATGAAATGAGTTCCAATCCATTTGTAGCTTACAATGGACCCAAATTTGAAAACTCTTGCACAATTATGCCTATCAATTAATGACTTAATCTGAAAAGACCTCTCATTCTTCATCCAGGTTGCCCACAACCTAAAGGGACAACTCTTACTCTTCTTGTTCTTCTTATATTTACAACATTTTGCCAACAGCTTTTGATGATCATTTTTTTCAAACCATAAGTCATACCCATTCTTGACAGCATAGTTGGTTAGACAAAGCTTCAATTCGAGAGGGTTGGCAAACTTCATACCTAAAACTGGGACCATTTTATCCCATTGTTGCTTCTCATCAAAGGCAGGGAACACAACTTCATCATCTTTATCACTATCTTCATCATCATCAGCATCATTTACTTCTTCTTGATTACTATTGAGAATGGGTTTACCACACAACTTGCTCAAGAATTCATCATCATATGTTTTGTCAAATGTATGCACCTCTTCATCAGGTTCATGCTCACATTCCCTTATATCTGAAATTTGTGACTCTGTATCATCATCTTCTATTACATCAGACAGCTCATCACCTGTTAACAACTCCTTATCGGCCCAGTCAAGAATGGGTTCGTTTTCGTGGTCAATGTACACATTCATCCTTAGCTCCTGCTTATCCATGTAACCATCTTCAATAAACTCAAAATAGTCAGCATCACTCTCGATTCTTCTGATACCCTCTGCCAATCTTTCATGAGTACTACAATAGTACAAGTTCTCACAGCTTCGTCTTGTCAGCTTTGAAACCCACAACACAAATTCTCTATAGTCCATGCCACCAAAATCCACATCACGAACTGACATTCTCATAGGGTCTAAGTACACTAACGGGCTTGGTGCAAACATGCCGTTGAAGTGAAAATCTATAGTGAGATACTTACCGTTAGATGCTTCCATTGATGTTCAATACGTATCGTTAGACGATTTCAAGTCCCAACTTCAGTTCCTACTGCTTCGATCGACTGAATTCTGAGAAAACTTAAGTAACCGGGATCGATTTGGGGAATGATCTGGGAGTAGTTGTTAAAATTAAGAACCCTAAATAAATTAGATCGATACACCTTTACACCTGTTTAAATGAAGTCGAATACAGACAAAGGGTGAAATAGCCACGTATTAAGCCACGTATTTCATTTTCCTTTTCATTTAAATGAATTAATTGCATTTACCGGTTAAAATGGAGGTTAGCCGGTAATATTGCTATAATGTAAACGGTTAAAACAAGTTAATTGGTATATTAGGTACAAAAAAAAACAAGTTGCCAATATGTGAACAACAGTAATAGGTAATTACCCTCCTAAGTCATTATCCCTATAATAAAGTGTGTAAATTCTTTTTTTAACCATTTTACATAAGTTTGTCGATCAAACACTACTGGAAAATAGGGAATATAATACACCCCTATCTAATACAGTTGTAATGAAAATGTGTATTATAAAAGGTTAAATTAATCTAATACAGACAAATATGACATCTAATACGGTTAATTAGGCGTACTAGAAACTAAATCAGTTATCCAAATCAAATACGCCTATTTTGAATCAACTACGCCTCATTTTTGAATCAAGTACAAATTAATTTTTGAATACTCAGCTTCCTCCTCCCAAACACCGAACAACACCTTAACCTGCATATAAAACACCGGCGATCACTCCATCATCCTCTTCATCCCAACATGATCATCATCTCCCCTGTCGCAAAATCATCGTCACCAACCATCAAACACAGCCTCGCACCACCATTAATTATACATTACAACCACCATGAAAATCGCACAGCCGGACAACCATCATCATACAAATTAACCACACCTGTTGTTCAAATTTAAAAGGGAAGAACTTTGATTTCTGTTTTTGCTACAGATAAATACACACATAAATAAAATGGGACTACAACAGTTTCACGGAGGATAAGGAGAGCATTTTGGAGTTTTTGTGTGGTGATAACGGTTTTTATATAACCTACTTTACTTTGAATATGATGAGAAGGGTAAAATGGTCATTTACAAAGTGCCCTTGGTTAATTTTTCCTGTTAATTGAGATTGTTGATAGTTTAATGATGGCATGTATACTTATGTTTGTAGTTATGTATGTGTGGTTATGTATGGCAGGTGGTTAGCTTGCTTTAGAAAATTTAGTTCACTTTAAAGGGTCAAAATTAATGTAATAGTGCTAATCAATATGCTCGAGATAAAATGAAGTTGTGAAAATGCTGGAAATTTAAAAGTAACAAAAATAACAATAAGATGGAGAGAATAGGGATACATAATGATAAAAATTCAAATGAAAACCAGAGAGAGAAAATGTAAAATTCCATAACTGCCCCTCTTGATGGAGAGAATCTAAGATTAGACAAACTAAATGTAAAAGTTGCAGAAAAAAGAGAGAAAACAGATCCTAGACAACTAAATAATCATTTAGATGAATGTTCAAAGCAAAAAAAAAAGTTTATATAGAAAAAGTAAAATTCCCAAATTGCCCCTCTTGATTCTTCTAATCACAGCTCGGTGGTTACTGTGCTCTCCTATGGATGATAATCACCATAAGACACATTAAACCGAAAATATAGACGGATATAAACAACATAATATTTTATCATGCGTAGTTACGGTTATTAATTGCTTTTAGTCAACAAATTTATATATATGCTGGCAAAATAAAGAGATTAAGCCAAATCTTTTAAGGATCTTTGAAAATATAGGAGGATGTAAACAACTATTATTTTTATGAAGCTACCATATGATATATTGAATAATAACTGATTGACAATCATCATAAGTATTTGTTTCTTTTGAAGCAATATAGAAGGAGGTATCATGTATTTTTGTAATTATGTAGCATTTATGTATTAAAAAAGGTTATGTTTCATGATAATATCAGTACTTTCCTAGTGTGATGCCACTAATGGATTCATTAAAAATGTCTTGAGTTGAGTGTTGATCAAATGACCAAAATGCCCTTTCATTCATGGTTTGGTTTGCTCACTTTCTTTCAGGTACATCAAAGAAGGATTAGAGAATTAAAAAGGACAATATGGTCATTTTGGCATATCTTCCTCTGAGGATTCCAGATCAACAGTCTCAAAAAATTCTTATAGTAATTGTGATAGATTTTTGAGTCATAGAGTAGTTAAGCATCACCGTTTGTTACCTAATCAGGGGCAAATATGTCATTACATAGCAGATCTTTCATACAAATAAATGTTGTTTGGATATAGTCATTTTACTTTTGGTCATTTTGGTTACTACTGATGTTGGAATTTGGATATAGATCAACATTTATTACAACTTTTTCATGTTGTATTTTGCATCAAGATTAATGTGAATTATGTGACACTGTTATGAACTCAAATTCCCTCAAGATAAAAATAACATCACAAACTGTTGGGATAACAATTCTTCTATTATTAATGAACGAAAACACACAGATTACAAGAGAATGATAAAAAAAGAACGAAATAGTGATAGCAATTCGATGGAATCAGTCTTTGGTAATGATGGAATCAGGGAAGGAATGGAATGGAATAACTCATTCCATTACCTTTTCCATTCCAGCCATCAAAAAAATAAATCTTGACATGAGCTGAAATTTCAAATTGTGATATCATCAAAAAAAAGATTGTGATATCATAAAAAAAAGGCTTACAACATGGTCCAAAAGTTTAAACAGAGTAGATCAAGTCTCTTGAAACCAGTTTCTAGTTGAGGATAGATTGATGTTATAATGTATTTATTATCTATTAATCTATTATGTATGTCACAACATGACAACATTATCAGCCAATGAATCGGTAGTAGATGTTATAATGTATTTATTATCTATTAATCTATTATGTATGTCACAACATGACAACATTATCAGCCAATGAATCGGTAGTAAAATGTTAAAACATGGTTGCATAAATCAGATAAATTAGTAAAAGAATGATATATTATATCATTAATCGTTTTTACAGAAACTGTCACTTCTGATAACAGAAGCATATAGAGATGCGTATCAAAAAAGTGTCCAGGTTTGTATGATGATAAAAAAAAGTACAATTTTACTCTTGGAGTAATATATTTTTAATTTGACCGTTTTGCCCCTTTATAGGCCATGAAAGCATGAATGGGCGACCAGTTCAAGCTCAAGCAATAATCCAATTCCCATTTTGCTCTCATCCTTCAGAAAGCTGCAGTTTTGTAGACTAATTGTGCCAAAAGGTCAATATTACCCCTCAATTTTTAATAATAATAATTGTAGCAGTTCTTGTTCAGTTTATTGATTCAGCCACTTGACTATTTTCTGTATTTTATCCTTTTTTGTATTTTCATCCTATTTTTTTTATTTTTTATGATTTGTTTCATGTAAGAAGAATTATGGGGTAACACATGGACTACGAAGAAAGTTTAGATTATTAGATATGAAAGAGATGTAAAGGAACGAAAATTGCATTTGTTACTGGTTTTTTTTTTTTTTTTGAGGTGTTTGTTTGTTAAATTATGATTTCATACAATTTGGTGTTGAAATTATTTAAGCACTTATACTGTGAGAAAAAAAAACCCCCTTTTAATTTGAAGTCAAAAAAGCCCTTTTGAAGTAGGAAACAGAAAAAATGAAAAAAAATTAGTTAATGATATAAAAATATTGATGTTGTTTTGTGAAGTAGGAAACAAAAAAAAGTAAATAAATAACAAAAAATCACTGTTGATAAAGGAACAAGGAATTAATAGTATTATAAATAAATATAAATTATATAGAGACCATTTATGTAATTTTACATTCTCAACTCTTAAGTATTACACATGTACCATTTATGTAAAATTCTACCGATTAGGAAAAAAAAACACTATTACTTGAAACACAACATTATACTTGTTTGCTTATCACGTTGAAGAACGATGAAGCCTCCGCCTGTGGCCAATGACGCCTCCGCCTCCGGTCTCCAGTCGACGACACAGACGAAGTCTCATACTCTGGCCTACAGCCGCTTCTGCCTCCTTCTTTCACGTTGTTTACAGGAACGATCGGACTTCGGGTGTAGTTGATTGATTCGTTGATTAATGTTGTGTTTATGACAGTATCTTCTCTGTGTACGACATATTACCATATTGCTAGTTGATAACCCTAGAAAGCATCATCGACTCTATTTTGAACTTCATCTGCTGTTGCTCCAAAAAGAAAAAAATTGTCCTCTCCAACTTCCTTCCTGATTTCAACATTAGCCCCATCTAATGTTCCTATAATCAGGCATCCATTGAGTGCAAATTTCATATTACTTGTCCCACTAGCTTCCATTCTAGTTGTACTTATATGATGTATGTAACGCCTCACTTCCTAGTATAAGAGATTAGAGAGAAGAAACTATTGGCTGAAAACATTTACAGAACACAAAATTAACCTTCTTGAAGTAGTTAATCCAGGCTACAGCTGTGACATCCCCAATTTCACGGCCAGAAAAGACCGATTTATTTATGCTTGTTTTTTAAATCAGAGTAATCTTTTAAAGAAAACAGTTGCGGAATTTGTTCCCAAAATATGATAAAGATTTATCAAAGCATTTCTTTAAAGAAACGTATTTTTATTATATAACAAAATCTCGGGATATTATGTTCCGATACAGACACATAAGCATAAACAGAACTTACATTATTTACACTAAAGATTTACATCTCCTTTAATCTCTCAATGCAAAGCAGCTTCGTATCGATACCTGTGATACAATTAAACTGAGTGGGTCAGGCTTGGGAGCCTGGTGAGCATATAGGGTTTTCGACCCACAATAATATAATTATTATATTCAACCATTAAACAATCAACCAAATTACCCATCACCATTATCTTCTTTATTTCTTAAGGTTTTACCCTATTAATCAACTATCCTTCCTTCATTCATTCCTAAGGATTGACCTAAGGAATTAACACAAACTTTTATTTCTATATAAGGCGTATCTGCCAACATTATCCTTTAAGCGCCTCTGCCAGGATTACGTCATACACTATGAGGCGCGACTGCCAGGTTTATGACATTCTCTTTTAGGCGCATCTGCCGACATTATCTTATAAGCGCATCTGCCAAGATTATCCTATAAGCGCATCTGCCAAGATTACCCTATAAGCGCATCTACTATTGTTACGACAATCTCTATTTGGCGCGTCTGCCAAGATCACGACATTTACTACTTGATGCATCTACCGATATTATTCTCAAGCGCATCTGCTAGTTTTATGACATTCCTTAATTGGTGCATCTACCAATATCATTCTTAATCATCTTTCATACCTCATCATTCTATCACATACCAACTATCTCATCTACCCATGTTCTACCCAACATATTTGTAGATATAAAATACATATACAGTTTAACTCAGTTAAAAACTATATAAAACATTCATTCCATACTCATCTCAAATAAACAACAATATATAAACACATAGCACGTATTTTATAACAAATACTTCATATTTATGTGTTAGAAGAAAGTAACCACACACTCTCCCAAACATATACTTAATACATTCAAACAATACTTGTATTATACCCGTGTTTATGAAAGGGACTATACACCCACACGTATAAACAACTTTATATTATACACATAGCACGTATTTTATAGAAAATACTTAATATTTATGTGTTAGAAGAAAGTAACTACACACTCACCCAAACATATACTCAGTACCTTCAAACCATACTTGTATTATACCTGTGTTTATGAAAGAGACTATACACCCACACATATAAACAACTTTATATATAAACACATAACACGTATTTCATAGCAAATACTTAATATTTATGTGTTAGAAGAAAGTAACTATACACTCACACATATAAACAACTATATATATATATATATATACACATAACACGTATTTTATAAAATACTTCATATCTATGTGTAAGACGAAAGTGACTATACACTCACTTGATCAGAAGATGATCGGACAGCACTACGGCTTGTAGAAGTAGTATCTCTCCGCAGATCTGGAAGATCTTCACAAAAATCGAACTTCTCGCGGGCAGAGCTTCGGCTTGGGAATCACGCTTTTCGGGATTCTCGGGGCTTCGAATCTTGCTTCGGGACTCGGGAATGATACCGGGGCTTCGGGGTACTTCTGGCACGCAAATCGAGGTAAAACGGGAGAGAGAAGAGAGAAAATAGCAACCCTAAACGCCTGGCCCTTCAAATCTATTTATAGGGCAAATTTGGCCCTTGCCACGTCGTGGCAACCTTTTTCCATGTCGTGGGCTTGGTCGTCACTGCATGCGTCATCCCAAGTTGCATCTGGGGGCCTCCCGGAGATGTCAGGAGACTTGCCACGTTGTGGCACTGCTTGCCACGTCGTGGTCTCTGACAGTTTTGGGGTTTCGCGTGCCGAACTTCAGAAATTCATAACTTTTGCATACGAACTCTGTTTTCGACGTTCTTTATATCGACACGAAGGTGAGATTATGCTCTACAACTCTCGTTTAGACTCCATTGGCTAATTTTAACTTTATTTTTAATATATTATAAGTATATTACTTATATATTATCTTTAGTAGGCCGGGACAGGAAATTTTCGTTATAAATTCATAACTCCTTCATCTGAACTCCGTTTTCGTCTGTCTTTTTATCGTTGGACTACTATCGAAGAAATATCCGACTCTCGTTTAGATCACTAAGGATAGATATCTATCTACCTTAAATTCACTATTTACGTCGTGCTGGGTCGCGCTAGGTCGTGCCTGTTCTGTCGCGAAACTTCGACAGGTCATAACTTCTTCGTTATAACTCAGATTTCGGCGTTCTTTATATGCACGGAAACCTTGTGACATATACTACAACTTGGTTAAGATTAATCCTTCTAAATAATCTTCCATAAAAAAGTCATTTTTGATGCTTATCGTCTCTAAATTGACTAGCCCTAATCTACGGGCGTTACAATTATCTCCCCCTTAGGATGATTATGTCCCGAAATCATCAACGAAACAGGATTCGTATACTGACTCCATACGCTCTCTCTCCATCCTAAGTAATAACCGTAACTTCTATGTTTTCCTCGAAAGAGTATTTAACTCGATGGTTTTCTTGACCGCAGACGATGCCCAATCTTGCATCTTCTTATCGTACTATGCTGTACTTTCAATCATAATTTCCAAGTTACAAAATAAGTCCTTATTGTGGACTCCTTCTTCTTCTCAGGATAAATACTTTCATTTATCTATTGTAACAAATTGATGGGTCGTGTTTTAATGACCTCTCATCGTATGATGCAACGCTTAGACTCAAGTCTCTTAGAGTCAAATTCCAGAATGGAATATACCTTCTTTCATATTCTAACGTGATATAATCACATTTTTACATGTAGCATTTCTAGCTACAAGCTTCCTTAACAACGAGCGCGATGCTATCGATCGCATTGATTTCAATCTTTTGACTTAGGTCAGATGTTACATCGAACTTGGTTCCATGAACCACGTAACAAACTCCTCGTAGTCGGACTCAATTTTTGATATGACCACTAGGGTCGGAATAACAACCATCTTACTAGTCACTACCGAAACAAGGGTAATGACACACTTGAACAAAACGAAATCAATTACTAGCTTCTTGGTAACCTTGTGACTTTCCCTGATCCAAGTGCGAGTCCTGTGCTTCCGGTAGTATATGCATCTACTACCTTTCACACCTACTCATACTCGTCCCAAGTATTGTCCCGCAGTCAACCAAGTCACCATACAAGAAAATCACAAAACAATTTAACACATACGAATGTGTCCAAATAATCATAAACAATTTCCCTAGACTCTACTAGGAATTCTTCATTGCATATCTTCAATCATCAATTCTACTTCAACTCGATTGGTGATGGAAATACCAGACGATGAGACAACTTCAAGAATTTCATCAATCGTTCCATCATCCTGCCAATCGAAGGTGTACTTCAGATGTACCATACTCCTCTGAACGTTCTGTTATTTTATCAGACATAAAGTAAAGGCATGACACCACTCTTACGATATCTTCCGATAGGTGTCATTCACTATCATAACCCTCTTTATATCCTTCATTTACTCAATTCTCTACAAGTCTTCACCATGACCTTTTGTACATCCAAGCAAACATTTGGTGTACCAAGCGAGAATTTTTAAGATAAGAAAGTTTTTAATTACGATAAACGTATAAATCTCCTTATGACCCCGAAACGTTTACATGCTAGTTCTAATTCCGTAGGCGTACGCTTAGAATCCTAAACACATAAGGTTTCCAGATCCGGTCGACAACAGACCATAGATCTGAACAAATAATAGCATCAATTTACCTATCACACAAAACAATTAGCACATAAAAGCATTTTAGGCATCATTCCTAAAATAAACTAGTGCTTGTGTCAATTTAGGTGTACAACCTAACATATTTTAGACACACTCCTCACAATCATTACTTAGCATTCTAAGTTTAAGTCTAGAAATCTCCTACAAATTCCTAATTCGCTTAAACTAATGCTCTGATACCAACTGTGACATCCCCAATTTCATGGCCAGAAAAGACCGATTTGTTTATGCTTGTTTTTAAAATCAGAGTAATCTTTTAAAGAAAATAGTTGCGGAATTTGTTCCCCAAATATGATAAAGATTTATCAAAGCATTTCTTTAAAGAAATGTATTTTTATTATATAACAAAATCTCGGGATGTCATGTTCCGATACAGACACATAAGCATAAATAGAACTTACATTATTTACACTAAAGATTTACATCTCCTTTAACCTCTCAATGCAAAGCAGCTTCGTATCGATACCTGTGATACAATTAAACTGAGTGGGTCAGGCTTGGGAGCCTGGTGAGCATATAGGGTTTTCAACCCACAATAATATAATTATTATATTCAACCATTAAACAATCAACCAAATTACCCATCACCATTATCTTCTTTATTTCTTAAGGTTTTACCCTATTAATCAACTATCCTTCCTTCATTCATTCCTAAGGATTGACCTAAGGAATTAACACAAACTTTTATTTCTATATAAGGCGCATCTGCCAACTTATACTTTAAGCGCCTCTGCCAGGATTACGTCATACACTATGAGGCGCGACTGCCAGGTTTATGACATTCTCTTTTAGGCGCATCTGCCGACATTATCTTATAAGCGCATCTGCCAAGATTATCCTATAAGCGCATCTGCCAAGATTACCCTATAAGCGCATCTACTATTGTTACGACAATCTCTATTTGGCGCGTCTGCCAAGATCACGACATTTACTACTTGGTGCATCTACCGATATTATTCTCAAGCGCATCTGCTAGTTTTATGACATTCCTTAATTGGTGCATCTACCAATATCATTCTTAATCATCTTTCATACCTCATCATTCTATCACATACCAACTATCTCATCTACCCATGTTCTACCCAACACATTTGTAGATATAAAATACATATACAGTTTAACTCATTTAAAAACTATATAAAACATTCATTCCATACTCATCTCAAATAAACAACAATATATAAACACATAGCACGTATTTTATAACAAATACTTCATATTTATGTGTTAGAATAAAGTAACCACACACTCTCCCAAACATATACTTAATACATTCAAACAATACTTGTATTATACCCATGTTTATGAAAGGGACTATACACCCACACGTATAAACAACTTTATATTATACACATAGCACATATTTTATAGAAAATACTTAATATTTATGTGTTAGAAGAAAGTAACTACACACTCACCCAAACATATACTTAGTACCTTCAAACCATACTTGTATTATACCCGTGTTTATGAAAGAGACTATACACCCACACATATAAACAACTTTATATATAAACACATAACACGTATTTCATAGCAAATACTTAATATTTATGTGTTAGAAGAAAGTAACTATACACTCACACATATAAACAACTATATATATATATATATATATATATATATATATATATACACACATAACACGTATTTTATAAAATACTTCATATCTATATGTAAGACGAAAGTGACTATACACTCACTTGATCAGAAGATGATCGGACAACACTACGGCTTGTAGAAGTAGTATCTCTCCGCAGATCTGGAAGATCTTCACAAAAATCGAACTTCTCGCGGGCAGAGCTTTGGCTTGGGAATCACGCTCTTCGGGATTCTCGGGGCTTCGGATCTTGCTTCGGGACTCGGGAATGATACCGGGGCTTTGGGGTACTTCTGGCACGCAAATCGAGGTAAAACGGGAGAGAGAAGAGAGAAAATAGCAACCCTAAACGTCTGGCCCTTCAAATCTATTTATAGGGCAAATTTGGCCCTTGCCACGTCGTGACAACCTTTTTCCACGTCGTGGGCTTGGTCGTCACTGCATGCGTCATCCCAAGTTGCATCTGGGGGCCTCCCGGAGGTGTCAGGAGACTTGCCATGTCATGGCACTGCTTACCACGTCGTGGTCTCTGACAGTTTTGGGGTTTCGCGCCCCGAACTTCATAAATTCATAACTTTAGCATACGAACTCCGTTTTCGACGTTCTTTATATCGACGCGAAGGTGAGATTATGCTCTACAACTCTTATTTAGACTCCATTGGCTAATTTTGACTTTATTTTTAATATATTATAAGTATATTACTTATATATTATCTTTAGTAGGCCGGGACAGGAAAACTCCGTTATAAACTCATAACTCCTTCATCTGAACTCCGTTTTCGTCTGTCTTTTTATCGTTGGACTACTATCGAAGAAATATTCAACTCTCGTTTAGATCACTAAGGATAGATATCTATCTACCTTAAATTCACTATTTACGTCGCGCTGGGTCGCGCTAGGTCGTGCCGGTTCTGTCGTGAAACTTCGACAGGTCATAACTTCTTCGTTATAACTCGGATTTCGGCGTTCTTTATATGCACGGAAACCTTGTGACATATACTACAACTTGGTTAAGATTAATCCTTCTAAATAATCTTCCATCAAAAAGTCATTTTTGATGCTTATCGTCTCTAAATTGACTAGCCCTAATATACGGGCGTTACAACAGCCAAGGGACCTATTTGAAGAAAAAAAAATCACCAATGGTATAAAAAGAGGAGCTGTATACACCAGTAGTGCTATAATTATTCTGTAAATCTCATTATGCTAAGTTGTTGGATACTCTTAAAAGGCTGAAAATTTTCACTTCAAATGTGCAAATCAAGGATTATGATGGAATGGAATTATGGAACCTCAAGTAAATTGTAAATATAAACATATTAGAATATTAGATACCCTTTCAAAAGAGTGTACTATGCATGCAATGACAAGAAGTGTGTTTGAAAACTTAATATTAAGAGATTCTTATATACACTCTCAAACAGATGTCAATGCATATGAACATGTTACAAGGAATGAAACTAAATGAAAGGGAATTAGAGTGGTGACCTTCCAAAACTTAATACTTTTAAGTTGTTTATGTTTAATTGGTTTAATCTTTATTAGGAAACATTGGATATTGATAATGATTTGTTTTATTGTGGAAGTTTGCAGATTTCGAGTTATGGAGGTTGCTGTTATGGAGGTACACAAACATCCATTGTATTTCATGTTGTATTTGCTCATATTTTTTATGTTGTGGAGAAGTTTTCACCCTTGCATTGCTATAGATGAAGTTGTTAATGGCAGGAAGGTCCTATAAATTGAGTTTTCTTCATTAAAAGTTATTTGAGATTTTCAATCCTAAGTTTTCTTGTTTTTGTAGGCATACAATGAATTAGCCACAAAGGGGAAAAAGAGGTCAGATGTGTGACATTAACAAATTTAAGAATGTTTTTATGTTTAATGAACTAGGTATACAAATGATAGTCTTTAGATTGTATAGACGTTTAATGAACTAGGTATACAAATGATAGTCTTTTAGATTGTATAGACTGTAGTCTGAAAGAATATTAATGTTTTTATGTTTAATGAACAAAATGGTTATTGTAATTTTCTTTTTTTTCTGTTTCTTAAAATGAAAACATGATCATTGATGTCCCACTTCTTATGGTTGGAATGGAATCATATAGTAGGTTTGTATTTTGTAGAGATTGATCATTGGTTACAATTTACATGGTAAAAGCTTTGCAGGAATTGAAGAGTTTGTCTCAGTTAGAATAGTTGGAATGGTGATCCATGTGTTCCGCAGCATCCATGGAGTGGAATTGGCTGATTAATAAGGCTGGAATAGGTCTGGAATGCAAAGCCAAAATGGGCTGGAAGGAATGGGGATGTGAGACATCAAGTACGGTTGTATTGGCGTATTAGATGTGTATATATGGCGTATTAGATGATACTTGATACATCAAGTATGGTTGTGTATTGGTGTATTAGATGTGTATATATGGCGTATTAGATGATTGTATGCGATGGTATAGGATACATATAGTACGGTTAAATAGTCGTACTTTATTATGCATGTAATCTAATACACCCTCTACTAATATGCCCTCTATGTACGTACTATATTCATAATTTCATAATTTCAACCGTACTCTATTAACCTTTTTCTAGTAGTGAAATATATACAAAAAAATAAAAATAACTAAATATGTATAATTGCAAAATTTTGTTAACTTTAAAAGTCTATTGGTCGCATGAAAAAAGAAAAAACTTTAATTGTTGGTGATAATTATGGTCACTTCTCTCACTTTATATAAAACTATCAGTCTAATATGATTAAATATATATAATTGTAAAACATTATCCCTCTTATTCACTATCTCTAACTTATAAAAATAGCCATTGGCTTGAAGCCTCTCCAAATTGATCGCATCTTCTTTTCTAGTAATTGATTTAAGATTCAGTCATTAACAATTTGATTGACTCCCTCTCTTTATTTCCAATAGTATATATACTTTTGCGTCATGTTAACATAAGTATACTTTAAGAACTTCATTCAAATATCATTAAAAAAAAAAGTGCACTTACAACCCAAATGCAATGATGTTATAAGCTAAAACAACATCAAATCTAGACATAACATCAAGTATTATCAACCGTAGATTCACTAATCCAATAATTATCATCCAAAATCCTGAAATACAAAAAAAGAGAACTGAGGTACGTAGGGGTTTCTTGAGATTTCATGAGAACTTGATGACAAAAGCCGTAGAGCTCCTTTCAATCTTTTCCAATTCCTTCCTGGCCTTTGTTTTCCTCTTGAGATCCCGTAGATAAGTCTCAGACCAACGGATATCCATCCTCTCCAAAGCACACGCAGTCTTCAAAACACATTTGAGGAAACATATTTCTGATTTATAACCATGAAAATTCTTCAAACTCACTGTCTTGAGGCAATTCTCTATGCATATGGGTTTCGAATACCATATATAATGGTTCTCACCAAGGTGCATGAAGCACTTGAATCCCTATACAACATTTTTAGAAAACATTACATTATATCATATAATCATCGGCATGATGTTTCGATTTTGAGAATAGAGTAATTCACCTCAGAGAAACAAATAGATTGTAGAACTGGACAGAAGGAAAGCAATCGCATCAATTCTGTAAAAGTATCATTCTCGATTTCCATAGTCATCATTAAATGGGTCAAATTTGGGAACACCACAGAACAGACACTTGCTACAAATGAAAGAGTCTTCACATGGGAAGGAAAAATCGCAAACATAAAAGTCAGTGTATCAAGGTTCGTTCAAAGAGGAGAGTTTTATTGTATAGTATATTCAATTTAACATGTAGAGTAGCTTGCCAATTACCTCAATAATGTAATAATCAGATAACCTCAAAGACACGACATGTTTTAGTCGTTTGAGTAGATCAATAGCTCGACCTGCGACTTCGAGTTCGTTTCCCCTCCCACGGGGATTCAGAAACTCAATAAATGATTTTTCCAGAGACGATGTATTATTCAAGATAATCTTGTTTGATAGAAATCCGATATATTCAAAATATGTAAGATTTGCTGCATCAATCTTGATCTTACAGCCACTAGTTGGATCATTGACTACCACAAAGGATGACTGATCACATATGGTCAATCTCTTTAAGGTGGAATTAGAAATTGCAATGTTCTTCAAGTTCCTTAAACAGATCCTGAATAATACCAATTCTTCTAGAACTCGACACCCTGAGAAAAGCTTTTCTGTAAAATCATCATTTGGGAATCGAACAAAGGACAGGTGCAAGGTTTTCAGGCATGGAAAAGAAACGTCGGATGGGAATTCAATAACACAATCCATTCTTATTTTCAGGCTAACTAATGATGTGCTATTAAACATAGACTGAGGAATCACAGATGGATCCTCTGCAAAGAGAAACAGATCAAGCTCCTGAACATTTTGCATGATTGCATGAGAAATCCATGAACGTATTTTAAATGCATCACGGAAAACATGACATGATAGACGGAACTTCTCCATATTGGATGCATCACGTAATCGTAATACTCTTTCTACAAAGTTCACAAAGGAAGTCACATCAAGCAGACGCAATGCATCAACCTCTTTACCCCTTAACCTTTCATCATCAAAATCAATGTTGGGTGCAGAAGCCCAGAGGTTCTTCCATCTTGTAGATAATATGGACGTCTTAACAACTTCTTTTGTGGGCATAAACGACAAAATGTGATCAAGTATACAATCAGGTAGATTGCTGATAACATCGACCACATCACTTCTTACCTCAACTTCATGTTGTTGG
This sequence comes from Lactuca sativa, assembly GCF_002870075.4. NCBI lineage: Eukaryota > Viridiplantae > Streptophyta > Magnoliopsida > Asterales > Asteraceae > Lactuca > Lactuca sativa. Next base: position 196,812,087 of record NC_056629.2, read on the forward strand.
TGGCCTCTATGTTCACTCATGGTTAGCCGGCCTCTTCAATTTCCTAAACACGATATCCGGTTTAGGTTATTTAAAATCAACAAACTGAAAACATTCAAGAATGAAGCAATTTGACTAGAGCATAAAGGCTGTAAAAAAGACGCTATGGACTCAGTCGATCCATGTACGATAGATGAACTATATTCAGCATCCGTAAAAGTAAACAACAAGGACATGATTGATTACTAAAGAATACGTTTCCTCATATAAGATATTCATAACTGATCGTACATTGCAGACTTACAGAGAAAAATGTCTGACTTTTAATCGGATATTTGAGATTGTTGCTGCGTTGTACATTAAGGGAATTGTAAATCCTCTCGTTCGAGACTATTTATCGAAGAATGAGCAAGAATTATGGCGGAGGTGCGCCGGAATTTGCATGGCGGTTAAAACTTAGGAGTGTTTTTATTTCCCTATCTCATATGCCCTAAATAAACAACAAAAGATCATCTAATAAAACTATTAGTTTCTTCACAATTCCATGTTTATTTAGGGGTGTTTGACAAAAAAAAAAAAAAAAATTATTGCTTATTACCTTATAACTTATTAGCTTATAAGCTAATTAGTAAATATGAGCTAACTTATGAAAAAATAACTTATTAGAGGTTCCTCGCTGGAATAAGATATTTTTCATCTAAATATTTTTTTAACTTATAGCAGTATGGAACCTCTAATAAGCTAATAAGTTGTTTTAACAAGCTATGTCAAATACCTCCTTAACAATATAGTGACTTTAAGAGAGAGATAGAGAATTGGAACGAGAGGCAAGGTGGAGCAAACGAGGAACAGAGCATATGTCTGCAGAGAAAGGTTAAACAAGCTTTTAGTGTTTTTCTTAAAATTTGAAAGTTGTAAAATATAAGAGGGGTATTATGGGTATTCCAAAAAAATATAATGATAATGATTTTAAATTATAACAAATAATAATAAAAATGTATAAAATATTTAAAAAATAAATAAATAAGATTTAGGGAAATATAATATTTGGAAACTTATGTACCATATATATGATATTTAGATATTACATAAGGCAAATACGATATTTTGCAATTTATTTATGGTATATATGGAATTTTCCCTAATGTATACATATACACCCATACAAGCTACAAATTTTGTCCCCAAATTCCCGAGATTGATGTGACACACCCCTTCTCGTATATAAATCCCCAAATAGTTTAGGCCAAGGGGTGTATCTAATGTGAAACATTCCCTCACTTTTACTCTACCAACTCATTGTCACGTCATGTTTTCCTCATTGTCAACCAAGAAGAGGAGATGTCCAAAGACTACTTGCCTTGAACTCCGTCCCTTTATCCTCCAAACTTCATTTTCTTCACGTCCGTTCTACGTGCACTTCACGCACCCCTCCTCACCAATAGGAAATAATCACCTCTAATCCCCCTCACTTGCCTCACTTTTTCTAATATTCAAATATATATAAATAATGTATCAATATTATACTTTATTTATAAAGAGATAAAAAAAACATGAATTTCAACATATTATTTTAATAATAATAATTAAAAAAAACAGGGTGAAATCATCTCCTACGGGTGTTCACCGCACCACATCTCACCCACAAGGTGTGGTATTTGCAAGGAGTCACCACACCACCTCTCACCCACAAAGAGTGGTGTTCCCATCACCTCTTACTGCCATATCAATCAATTAAATTTAGAATAAATCATAAAATTGTCTATGAGATTTTGTTCGATCTACATAACTTGTTCCAATTCAAAAAATTTAACTTAGATAATCCTTTAGAGTTTAATTTATCATATTATTTGATTTTTACTGTTAACATTTATAAAATAATTATTTTATTCTCAGAAACAGAATCGGGTAAGGACTCTTTTTTCGGTGAGAACTTATGAGGACATCTTAAAAAAGTTTCAAATTTTTTTTTAAAAAATACAAATCATAAAAACGAGCATAGTACTATATCGGAGAGAAAAAAAAATTGGAAATTTTTTTTTGGATCATTAAGCATCGATCATTTTTATGATCTATGATTCACTTTTTATGATCCATGATTCAATTTTAATGATCCAATTTTTTTTTTCTCTCCGATGTAATATGTTCGATTTTATGATTTGTATTTTTTTCAATTTTTTAAGATATATATATATATATATATATATATATATATATATATATATATATATATATATATATATATATATATACACACACACTAGTCGTCTACCCGCGCAAAGCGGCGGCGACGAATAGTTTCATTCGGCAATTAGTTTCATTCTGCTATTCTTTTATAGAGCATTTGTTTGTTGTGTTGGTTTTCATAGTTGGACAAAAACGGATGGAAAATTGTAAATCAGGAATGAGAAATAACATAGTTTTTACTTAGGTTTTAAGTTTGGTTAAAAAAAACAGTATTTGAACACAACGTTTATAAATTTCAACACGTTTTATATATCTTCCTTATAAAAGAAAAGGTTCATACGGTTTCCTTAATTTTTTACTAAATTGTAGATTGGAAACTCTACTCACGTTATTTTTTACATTGACCAAATTAATTTTCATTATTATAAAATGTTATACGCCATACTTAAAAAAATAATAAATAAATTACAAAATGGACTACCATGGCATATTGTATTTTCTGTTGTGGTCCAAAAGTAAAATGACCATCTTACAAAATGGAATCCCATGGGTTGTTATATTTATTCCTTTTTATAATGCATTGTGACAAAAGAAACTCGTTATTTAGATTTTAGACAAAGAATGATATGATTAATTTTTAAACATTTATACGTCCATTATTGTTGTTCGGAATAAAACACATCTTCAGATCAGATTAAAAAAATATTATCATAAACATTAAAGACTGCAATTTAAGGCTTTAACACAAACATTAAAATTTTAAAATATTTTCATTCGTGTTAAGGGACAAAATGGAAATTTTCACACATTTAGTGATCATACAATGAGCACTAATAATATGTTATATCAAGTTCAACCACATTGTGAATAAACCCGGACAAACAACATCACCTAGTATCTTTGAGTTCCCCCTTGACAACACCTTCATGAGCAATACAATTAGATTTTATTAAACTCGACTAAACATGTTTCAGAGTAAAATGTTATGATTAGATGTTTATATTTAACCACCAACTCCACGATCATAAGACACTTATAGAAGCAATATATTCTCATAGTTGAATTAAGGGTATAGGTACAATAAAAAGTATAACAGACTGTGACACCCAAAAACAACAAAACTTTAATGATAAGCTACTTAATTATGGAAACAAATTTTAAGAGGGTGCATATTTATCACAGCAAACTTTGCACCAACATTTTGAGGATTCCCATTCAATCATATATAAATTTTAAATTTGCATGAATGTAAGCACCAATAGCTCAAGGAAGAAGATGTCATGTTTGCATTTTACTTTCATTTCTTTTGATTACAGCAATTTTACTTTTAAAATCAAAAGTACACTGTAATTTTTTACAATTAGCCGGGGAAGAAAATATCTACAAAAATGTTATAATAAATAGTTGAATGAAAGTACATTTCTATTTCTTGTTTATTATAGCATTTTATACATACAATAGACACAAGCAGCATGCACATTGGACACACACAACAGGAGTGCATACACACATATGCACCCACACAACCACAACGTATACACTTACACAGGCACCACACAAACATCACAGACACATACAACAACCATTTACACACACAACAAGCCCATAACACTAAAGACCAAAAGAGGGGTAAATAGGTCAATATAAGAAAGTTTTACTTTCTGATTGGCATTGTCCGCTAGGGCTGCAGTTTATTTTTGCCTTGGAATCATATGAAGACTATTTTACATCTATATAATAATCTAGTATAAACTCCATAGTCTACATGACTACATCTAAGCATCCAAATAAAATAAAATAAGAAGACGATAAAATTTGGTTTCTTGGTAACCTGTTCATGACAATAAATGTGAAATGCAGTCAAACCAAAAACCCAAAGATTTTAGTTGTTTAGTTAACCAAAACTGGAAACCTTGTTTCACCCAGTAAGCCCTGTGCATGTTAGTTTCATAGTTTAAAAGTTGAGAAATGTACAACTATTACTTGAATCTAAAGACTAAACTAATTATATCTTAATAATTCAGTAAAAAGTCGAAGCATGTCTTGGCCCAACGAATGTCTAGAGAATACCAAGTTTACCTCTTTTGAGCCTTAGACGTCAAGAATATCTTTGACCAATTGTGATAGGCAATACCAACAGAAAATTAGACAATTTCAGTTATTAATCTAACAAAGATTATACATCATGTAGAACATTACAGAACAAAATGACATGCTAGAAAATGTTTACATCAACATGGCAATTTTATCTTGGTGTCCTCTGTTTCAAATTTTATATTCTCTCTTAATACACCGCTTGAGTTAATAGAAGGGTAGATTTCATTAAAACCTTACTGTAAGCCTATAGAACACAATACAATAAATATTAGTTGATCCACTATAAAACATCAAAGCTCCTATGGTGTATAAATAATTCATAACCATAACCATATCTCTTCATATGTGATATGCATACATACCTTAAAAGTAACATTTCCCACCTTTTGCCCATTTTCCATACTCAAAGGCTCTACGGTTGTATTTGCATTTGAAGCACTTAGCACCTGGAAGATAAGAAAAGGCAGTAACCTCTAAACATATACCAACCATATAATGTTCCCTAATATTCAAGAATATACGTGTTAAACACTCAACAGATTCAATTACATTCTTTATTTCCAAACCAACCTTTCAAATAACTATCAGAAGCCAATCAAAAGAATAATTTCAGGAATCCCATACATATATTGTTTATTTAACAACCATACCTGCTTTTCCATAATTACCCTATCAAGAAGTGTGGATCTGTAGGAAAAAAGGAAAATAAATTATGTAAAAAAACATAAAACTCATTTATTTCTAAAAGAAATCGGCATTACACCAGAAATCAATAATTACAAGTAGATAAAAGTTAAAACATACAGTCTTTAAAAGGATGGGAGATGACTTGGCGTGAGTCTCGGATGTGTAAAAGGAAAGGTTGGTTTGGCGGACTGACCTGTGTCGCTTTTTTTACGGGAAACATGTGGCTGTGAGATAGGGAGATCCAAATCAGGGAATGGCGAGAACACCTTTATCTGATCCAAATTCATGAAAAGAATTTGATATTAATGTGTCTAATCACAAAGAGAAAGAGAGAGTTGGTGTGATTTAGGGGTGAAAAAACCCAAACCAAGAAACCGAAAAACCGACTAAAACAGACGAAACCGAAACCAAAAAAACCGAAACCGAAGCAAAACCGACGGTTAGGGTTTGAATTTTCTAGAAACCAAAAATTCGGGTTCGGTTTTGGTTTTTACCTAGAAACCGACCCATCCAACCCAAGAAACCGACCAATACTTAAAACTGACAAACCGCCCTAAGAAACCGATCCATCCAACCCAAGAAAGCGACCCATACTTGATTGTGTTTTTGTTGTAATAGACTATTTGGGGCTTTGGTTGTAACTTATAATAGACTATTTGGTTATAAGACTCATGTTTCTTAAAGTATTTAACTTAAGTTTGGTGTTTTTTGAAGTATTTAACTTCTTGCTTTATTTTTGGAAAATGGGTTTGAACCCAAAACCCATGCGTTTAAACCCAGAACCCGTCAGTGTATGGGTTGAACCCAAGAAACCGAAAAACCGCCCAAACCGACCTTAGAAACCAAGAAACCGAACCGATCAGAAACCGATCGTATTGGGTTCTGAAAACCAGAAACCGACCATTTATAGGTTGGGTTGGGTTTGGTTCCATGTAACGCCCGGGTTTCAGGGCTAAGCATTTTTGTCAATGTAATAGTCTAGGTCAACTCTTGTAACTCTTTTGAAGTAATAAAGATGAAATATTTGAGTATTATGTGAATTATGTGTATTTATGTGCTTATAATTTAATTATAAATGTATAATTAATAAATAATAAAAATAAGCGTCAAAATTAAAGTGTGAGATAAACCCGATATCTCTACATAAAGTTGTAGACTATGTCTCAAGGTTTCCGTACATATAAAGAACGCCGAAATCCGAGTTATAACGAAGAAGTTATGGCCCGTCGAAGTTTTACGGCAAAACCGGCACGGCACCAGGAAGCGTAAATAGTGAATTTACGATAGAGCGAGATTTAGCCTTAGCGATCTAAACGAAAGTCGTAGAATATGTTAAACTAAGAACGTCGATAAAAAGAACGCCCAAATCTGACTTCGTATGAAGAAGTTATGATTTTTCGAAGTTTCGGAATAGCAGTGTACAACCCGAAACTCGAATTTTAGTTCGAGTGGTTTTTGGCTTACGCGACCTAAATGAGAGTTGAAGATCTCATTAATAGGAACTCAACGGCAAAAATATGGACGAAAACGGAGTTCGTATGACGGAGTTACGAATTCTTCGCGGTCATTTAACAGTCTAAAGGCCTCCTACTGTTAAATTTGAGATCGGTCGAGAATTAGCCGACGGAGTCTAAATGAAAGTTGTAGATCTTGATTTTACCTACGCGTGTATATAAAGAACGTCGAAAACGGAGCTCGTATGCGAGAGTTATGATTTTTCTAAGTTCGAAGGCTGACACGCGATAGGGGGTGACGTGGCACCACCGGAATTGGACACGTGGCACCACCAGAAGGCCACCACATGGACCAACTCGGCGAGTAGGTCCCCCCTACTCGGCGAGTAGACCAGTCAGCACCCCTATAAATAGAGGTGCCGGGCATTCACTTCTCTTCACACCTCTCCAACATTCTTTCTCTCTCTACACTCTCTCTCTCTCTCTAAGCCTCCTTAAGCCCCCTAAAGCCTAGGTAAACCCCCTAGCACCCGAAGGAAGCCCCGAGGCTCCCGGAGTTCCGAGAAAAGAGCCTTTCGGCTCGGGAACGCTGCTCCAGCGAAGCCCGGTTTTCGAGAAAACCCGCGGTAAGTGAGCTATACCTACCCTAACTTTAGTTTAGCTTATGTTTTAATATAGTAACGTTATTAGGAACTTATAATAAGTACTTGGGCTATTATTATGAGTATTATTAACGCTTAATAATACTCGGACTAATTAATTTGTCGCGGTTATCGTTAAACTAAACCCTAGTGGTATCGATACTAGGTTTTATCGAAGGAATATCGTTTTGAGAGTATCGAAGCGCTGTCCGAGTGCTGAGTCACCACCTAATCAAGTGAGTGCATAGTTACTTTCAGCTTACACATAGATATGAAGTATTTTATATAAATTACGTGCTATGTGTGCATATTATCTGAATACTTGCTATCTATGCTGGATGAACATTGTTATACACGTTTTCAATGATTTAAACTGTATATGTATTTTATATCTACGAAAATGTTGGGGTAAAACATGGGTAGATGTAATAGCTGATGTGTGATAAAATGATGAGAGGCCTCGATGTTGATGTTGTTGTTTCTGTCATCTAGCGGAGTATGGATGACGACCACGGACTCTTCTAGACAGTCCAGTGGAACACTAGCAGGCTCGCAACCTGTAGGTGTTTGTGAACGATGTGTTCACCGGTGTACTCCATCCCCCACATGGTTGCCTTTAGGACATTTATTGCTAAGGAATCCCCTTAGCAGTAGTGTCCATCCCGATGATGATCCTTAGGCTAGGTCCCTTATGATAGGTGTTTAGGGACGTAAAGTGAGGATAACGGGAACGGGTAATCGGGTTATTGTTGATTGATGAAATTAATAAACTTATTTATTGTGGGTTGAAAACCCTATGTGCTCACCAGGCTCCCAAGCCTGACCCACTCAGTTTTATGTATTACAGGTAGTGGCGCATGAGCATAGATGTGATGTTTTGGACGAGGGATTACGGATATAGGCCTGTAGATATGGAATAATGTAGTAAGGCTTATATTGTACTGTTTATGCTTTTGATCTGTACGAACATGACATCCCAAGTCTTTTAATGAAATACATTTCTATGGAAATGCTTTTGATAAGTCTTTATCATATTTTGTTTTGGGACAAATTCCGCAACACTTTCATTTAAAATGTAACTCTGATTTTTAAACAAAGCATAAACAAACCGGTCTTTTCTGGCCGTGATTTTGGGGATGTCACAGTTGGTATCAGAGCATTAGTTTAAGCGAACTAGGAATTTTTAGGATTTCTAGACTTAAACTTAGAATGCTAAGCGATGATTGTGAGGTGTGAGCACTAGCTTATTTTAGGAATTGTGCCTAAAATGCTTTTATGTGCTAAAAGCTTTGTGCATAATATGCTGTTAATTGTTCGGATCTATGGTCTGTTGCCGACCGGATCTGGAAACCTTATGTGTTTAGGATTCTAAACGTACGACTACGATATTAGAACTAGCATGTAAACGTTTCGGAGTGATAAGGACGATTTAAACGTCTATCCTAAATAAAGATCTAAATTCACCTTATTCGGTGTATAGATCAAGATGGTAAGGACCCGTAGCGAAAACGTGAACGCAAATGGAGGTAGGAACCAACCCCCAGTGGTTCAGCAAATACCTGTTGATGAAGAAGTTGCACCTGAGCCAGTCACCATGGCTGGAGTTCAAGCCTTGATTCAGGCTATGCTAGCTGAACAAAGGGAAGAAATGAGACGGATGCTCCACGAAAATAGGGACGAACCTACCATACATGTTGAACCGACGGAGCCAGTTCCCGAGCCATCTGAGGAAGGGAACTATAGCCGCCAAGTGAGTCAAGTAGGGACTCAAGGTGAGCAAAAGGATGGCCCAGAAGGGAGGAACAACAATGATGGGCGGATGTACAAAAATTTCTTGGGTGCGAAACCACCAAGTCTCTCAGGAAGCCCAAAGCCTGTTGAGATTATGGACTGGATCTCCGAGATGGAGATGGTGTTTGAGAGCTGCGACTGCAGCGAGAAGCAGAAGACTGTCTTCGCTGTGAGACAGTTGAAAACTGGAGTCTTGAGCTGGTGGAAGCTATTGGCAGATACAATGCCACGGGGAGAAGCTCTGAAAATGTCATGGGATGAGTTCTTGGAACAACTGAAGGCGCAGTACTGTTCAGAGATAGACCTGATTGATCTGAACAATGAGTTCCAAAATTTGAAGAAGGGGAGAATGAGCATCGATGACTATGCTGCTGCATTTACGGAAAAGATGAAGTTGTTTCCATACCTAGTGCCAACCGAACTTTCCAAAATTGAGAAATTCGCAAACGGACTGCCGGCTGACTTTGGCCCAACAGTCAAGATGGCAACCACTCTGAAATCAGCTGTTCGAGCAGCTAAGAATGTGGAGACCCAACAAAAGGAAAGATGTCTGGAGAGGGCTGAGGTTGGTGAGAAACGGAAGTTCAATGGATCCTCGAAGTCCAACAAGAAGAGTAGATTCTCGAAGTCTGGTTCGAGGGGAGGAGGATCAGAAGCGAAATGGTGTGACAAGTGCAAGAAGAAGCACTTTGGGAAGTGTGACGGAGGGGTCACTTGTTACAAGTGCGGAAAGCCTGGACACTACGCCAATGAATGCACCCTCAACCAGAAAGCCTGTTATGGGTGCAATGAAGAAGGGCACATTTTGAAGGACTGCCCGAAGAAGAAGGAGACAGGAAGACCCAACATACCACCGAAGCCGAAGGCAAGAGCCTTCCAGATGACGCTCGAGGCTGCAAAGGAGGCAGCAGATGTCGCTTCAGGTACCTTCCTTGTAAATGGTTTGCCTGCAAATATACTATTTGATTCCGGAGCCAACTACTCCTTTGTATCGCATAAATTTGGTGGGAAATTAGCATTGCCTGTAGAAAAACTAGATAATGCCCTGATTGTAGAAGTTGCGAGTGGCAAATTCGTACCTGTTAGTAATCGTATTAGGAACATCGTCATCGACCTAAACGGAAACGAATTCCACGAAGAGCTATTACCCATAGAGTTAAACGGTTTCGACATTGTTTTGGGTATGGATTGGCTTAGCGCTAACGATGCTGAGATTCAATGCCAAAAGAAGATAGTAAAGGTAAACCCACCCGGAAAAAAATCATTTATGGTGTATGGGGACAAACGCAGAGTAAATTCTGGAATCATCTCCCTGATGAAAGCCAGGAAATGTTTGTCAAAGGGATGTGCATCATACTTGGCATTCGTAATCGATGCCAAGAAGGAGAAGAAAGAGGTGCAGAATATACCGGTTGTGTGCGATTATCCGGAAGTCTTTCCCGAAGATCTTCCCGGATTACCACCTGATAGACAAGTGGAGTTTCGTATAGACTTGTTACCAGGAACAACACCGATAGCAAAGGCACCTTACCGATTAGCACCGACGGAGATGAAGGAGCTCATGACGCAACTTCAGGAGCTGTTGGACAACGGTTTTATTCGACCTAGTTCATCACCCTGGGGAGCTCCGGTGTTATTCGTGAAGAAGAAGGACGGAAGTATGAGAATGTGTATAGACTACCGAGAGCTGAATAAGGCAACGGTGAAGAACAAGTATCCATTGCCGAGGATTGATGACCTATTCGATCAGCTGCAGGGTTCGAGCTACTTCTCAAAGATCGATCTTAGGTCAGGATATCATCAGCTGAAGGTGAGAGAGCAGGATATTGAAAAGACTGCATTCAGAACAAGATATGGACACTACGAGTTCTTGGTTATGTCATTTGGACTAACCAATGCTCCTGCAGCATTCATGGATTTGATGAATAGGGTTTGTAAACCATTCCTCGATAAATCTGTGATAGTGTTCATCGACGACATTCTCATCTACTCGAAAAGCCAAGAGGAGCATGGCAAGCATCTACGGGAAGTATTAGAAGTGTTGAAGAAGGAGAAGCTTTTTGCAAAGTTCTCCAAATGCGACTTTTGGATACGGGAAGTCCAATTCTTGGGTCATGTTGTTAACCAGGAGGGAATAATGGTTGACCCCGCAAAGATCGAGGCTGTAATGAAGTGGGAACGTCCAAAGAGTCCCACGGAGATTCGAAGCTTTCTAGGATTAGCCGGATATTATCGACGATTTATCCAAGGCTTTTCTTCGATAGCTGCTCCATTAACAGCTTTGACTCATAAAGGAGCTACATATACGTGGAGTGAGAAACACGATGAGGCATTCGAGAAACTAAAGAAGAAGTTATGTGAAGCACCGATACTTTCTCTACCCGATGGAGTCGAAGATTTCGCGGTTTATAGTGATGCTTCTGGAGTCGGGTTGGGTTGTGTTCTGACCCAAAGAGAAAAGGTGATAGCATACGCATCTCGACAATTGAAAGAACACGAAAAGAACTACCCCACTCATGATCTGGAGTTGGCAGCGGTAGTTTTTGCCTTAAAGATATGGAGGCATTACCTCTACGGCACGAAGTGCAAGCTCTTCACTGATCATAAGAGTCTCCAGTATCTCTTTAATCAGAAGGAGTTGAACATGAGGCAACGACGCTGGCTAGAACTTCTCAAGGACTACGACTGTGAGATACTTTACCACCCAGGTAAAGCAAATATTGTTGTTGATGCTCTCAGTCGGAAAGTCAATCTGGAAAGGAAAAGGCCAAGAGCGTTAAGAATTGAAGTCGTTTCAACGATTGTCGAAAGTATCAGGAAAGCTCAAGAAGAAGCTTTAGAGAAAAATGACCGAAAGGAAGAACGTTTGGGAAGAACGTTAGTGTTCGGTACAAACAGTCGAGGACTGAAGGTATTCCAAGATCGAATTTGGGTACCTAAGACGGGAGGAATAAGAGATCTTCTGATGGAAGAAGCACACAAGACCATGTACTCGATTCATCCCGGTAGCACTAAAATGTATAGGGACCTAAAACCCTACTACTGGTGGCCGACGATGAAGCTCGATGTTGCGAAGTATGTGGCCGAGTGCGTAACATGTGCGAGGGTTAAGGCACAACATCAGAAACCGTATGGGAGTTTAGAACCCTTACCTGTACCCATGGGTAAATGGGAAGACATCACCATGGATTTTGTGACTAAACTGCCCAGGACGAAGAACGGTCACGACATGATTTGGGTAGTCGTGGATCGTTTCACCAAGAGTGCACACTTCATAGCAGCCAACGAGAAGTGGTCTATGGATAAGCTCGCAAATGCTTACGTGAAGGAAATTGTAAGACTTCACGGTGTTCCTCTTACGATTGTATCAGATCGTGATAGTCGTTTCACGTCAAGGTTTTGGAGGAGTCTACAAGAGGAGTTGGGTACAAAGTTATGTTTGAGTACTGCTTACCATCCGCAAACTGATGGTCAGAGCGAAAGAACGATTCAGACACTGGAAGATATGCTGAGAGCATGTACCCTCGAATTTCAAGGAAATTGGGACGAGCACTTACCTCTGGTAGAATTCTCCTACAACAATAGTTTTCACTCGAGCATCAAGATGGCACCTTACCAAGCCTTGTATGGACAAAAGTGTCGTACGCCGTCTTGTTGGCTTGAAGCCGGAGAGAAGCAGTTTATGGGCCCCGAGATAGTCCATGAGACTGCCGAGAAGTTGAAGGTGATTAGGGAAAGAATGTTAGCAGCTCAGGATCGTCAGAAGAGCTATGCTGACAAGAAAAGACGACCGATAACCTTCGAGGTTGGGGATTCCGTTCTGCTTAAAGTCTCACCATGGAAGGGACTTATACGATTTGGGAAACGAGGAAAGTTGAGTCCAAGGTTTATTGGACCGTTCAAAGTTCTTCAGAAGATTGGGAACCAAGCTTACAAGCTGGAATTGCCCGAAGAACTCAATGGTATTCATAACACTTTCCATGTGTGTTATTTGAGGAAATTCACGGGAGATGTTCCCGACATAATTCCAATCTCAGAGTTAAGGATGGATGAGAATAAGAGGCTGATGGAAGAGCCTGAGGCAATTGTTGACCGTAAGACTAAGAAGTTACGACGCAAGATGGTCGACTTAGTGCTAGTCCGATGGAAACATTCGAATGGGCCGAATCTCACTTGGGAAACAGAGGATGACATGATGAGTCGCTATCCACATCTGTTTGCTGATGCATGATTCCGGGACGGAATCATCCTAAGGGGGAGAGAATTGTAACGCCCGGGTTTCAGGGCTAAGCATTTTTGTCAATGTAATAGTCTAGGTCAACTCTTGTAACTCTTTTGAAGTAATAAAGATGAAATATTTGAGTATTATGTGAATTATGTGTATTTATGTGCTTATAATTTAATTATAAATGTATAATTAATAAATAATAAAAATAAGCGTCAAAATTAAAGTGTGAGATAAACCCGATATCTCTACATAAAGTTGTAGACTATGTCTCAAGGTTTCCGTACATATAAAGAACGCCGAAATCCGAGTTATAACGAAGAAGTTATGGCCCGTCGAAGTTTTACGGCAAAACCGGCACGGCACCGGGAAGCGTAAATAGTGAATTTACGATAGAGCGAGATTTAGCCTTAGCGATCTAAACGAAAGTCGTAGAATATGTTAAACTAAGAACGTCGATAAAAAGAACGCCCAAATCTGACTTCGTATGAAGAAGTTATGATTTTTCGAAGTTTCGGAATAGCAGTGTACAACCCGAAACTCGAATTTTAGTTCGAGTGGTTTTTGGCTTACGCGACCTAAATGAGAGTTGAAGATCTCATTAATAGGAACTCAACGGCAAAAAGATGGACGAAAACGGAGTTCGTATGACGGAGTTACGAATTCTTCGCGGTCATTTAACAGTCTAAAGGCCTCCTACTGTTAAATTTGAGATCGGTCGAGAATTAGCCGACGGAGTCTAAATGAAAGTTGTAGATCTTGATTTTACCTACGCGTGTATATAAAGAACGTCGAAAACGGAGCTCGTATGCGAGAGTTATGATTTTTCTAAGTTCGAAGGCTGACACGCGATAGGGGGTGACGTGGCACCACCGGAATTGGACACGTGGCACCACCAGAAGGCCACCACATGGACCAACTCGGCGAGTAGGTCCCCCCTACTCGGCGAGTAGACCAGTCAGCACCCCTATAAATAGAGGTGTCGGGCATTCACTTCTCTTCACACCTCTCCAACATTCTTTCTCTCTCTACACTCTCTCTCTAAGCCTCCTTAAGCCCCCTAAAGCCTAGGTAAACCCCCTAGCACCCGAAGGAAGCCCCGAGGCTCCCGGAGTTCCGAGAAAAGAGCCTTTCGGCTCGGGAACGCTGCTCCAGCGAAGCCCGGTTTTCGAGAAAACCCGCGGTAAGTGAGCTATACCTACCCTAACTTTAGTTTAGCTTATGTTTTAATATAGTAACGTTATTAGGAACTTATAATAAGTACTTGGGCTATTATTATGAGTATTATTAACGCTTAATAATACTCGGACTAATTAATTTGTCGCGGTTATCGTTAAACTAAACCCTAGTGGTATCGATACTAGGTTTTATCGAAGGAATATCGTTTTGAGAGTATCGAAGCGCTGTCCGAGTGCTGAGTCACCACCTAATCAAGTGAGTGCATAGTTACTTTCAGCTTACACATAGATATGAAGTATTTTATATAAATTACGTGCTATGTGTGCATATTATCTGAATACTTGCTATCTATGCTGGATGAACATTGTTATACACGTTTTCAATGATTTAAACTGTATATGTATTTTATATCTACGAAAATGTTGGGGTAAAACATGGGTAGATGTAATAGCTGATGTGTGATAAAATGATGAGAGGCCTCGATGTTGATGTTGTTGTTTCTGTCATCTAGCGGAGTATGGATGACGACCACGGACTCTTCTAGACAGTCCAGTGGAACACTAGCAGGCTCGCAACCTGTAGGTGTTTGTGAACGATGTGTTCACCGGTGTACTCCATCCCCCACATGGTTGCCTTTAGGACATTTATTGCTAAGGAATCCCCTTAGCAGTAGTGTCCATCCCGATGATGATCCTTAGGCTAGGTCCCTTATGATAGGTGTTTAGGGACGTAAAGTGAGGATAACGGGAACGGGTAATCGGGTTATTGTTGATTGATGAAATTAATAAACTTATTTATTGTGGGTTGAAAACCCTATGTGCTCACCAGGCTCCCAAGCCTGACCCACTCAGTTTTATGTATTACAGGTAGTGGCGCATGAGCATAGATGTGATGTTTTGGACGAGGGATTACGGATATAGGCCTGTAGATATGGAATAATGTAGTAAGGCTTATATTGTACTGTTTATGCTTTTGATCTGTACGAACATGACATCCCAAGTCTTTTAATGAAATACATTTTTATGGAAATGCTTTTGATAAGTCTTTATCATATTTTGTTTTGGGACAAATTCCGCAACACTTTCATTTAAAATGTAACTCTGATTTTTAAACAAAGCATAAACAAACCGGTCTTTTCTGGCCGTGATTTTGGGGATGTCACATTCCAAAACCGAACCAAACCGACCCATGCATAGCCCTAGTGTGATTGGTGGTTGATGGAGGCGATGGCGTTTAGGGGGAACTATATAGGGACGAAAAGAGAAGACGAAGGGTGAGTAGTAGGGATGAGTTATAAAACCGAAAAACCAGAACCGGAATCGGAATCGGACCAGAACCGGAACCGATATAACCGGAAAATGTTTAAACGGTCCGAGTATTGGGTTCCAAATTTAGTCTTATCCGAGTTTCGGGTATTTCGGGTACGGGTCCAACGGGTCCGGGTATTCCGGGTAAAAAAAAACAAACCGGTTTTTGGAACCGGATATGTAAAAAAACCGGAACCGAGTTTAATGGACTGGAACCGATTTTTGTATGTTTTATAAAGTTTTTATATAGGAAATATAAATAAATATGTAAAAAAGCTTCTAAGTTGATGGGTATTTTATCATAATATATATAAGTTTTAAAAAATAAATATACTAGGAATATATTTTTGGTATAGAAATTTGTATAAAAAATGGTATCGATTAAAGATGAAATATTATTTATACATTTTTATTTAAATAAAATGGATGTAGGATTGGAGATGGTTGTTTATCATAATCTCAATTTGCATATGAGCTCTCATAATAAAAAATAAAAAATAAAAAATAAAAAATAAAATAAAAAAATAAAAAAACATTGAAGTAATGGAAAACTCATAGAGATGAAGCATGACATTCATCTAACAAAATCTCAGCCTATCTCTCATTCCCCTCTTTGATGAACTTTATTTGTAAGAACCATAATTTATATGTAATATTAATATTAGATAAATGGTTATAAGTTTGGTTTTATATGTTAAACAATGGTTTAATTAAAAAGGGTGATTTCGTCATTTGTAGGAAATTTTGAAAAATTGGCTTATACAATCGTTTAAATACATTATATTGTAATAACTTTTGTAATGTTATGATGTTTTATTTGAGTGAATCTGACTATATAATAGTGTATTTGATCAAAAAGAGTGAAATCGAAAGTTTTATTATTTTTAGTATCAACTTGTTTTGTTGGCTTAATGAGTTAAAGTTCAATAAGCTTTTAACCTATTTACAGTGGATCTTTTACAAAAAGGTTATATATTCATTTTGTTGTTTAATTATTCTAACTATTTTTTTTTACAAAAAGGTTATATATTCATTTTGTTGTTTAATTATTCTAACTATTTTTTTTAAATTAGAACTTCTAATCATGTTACAATTAACTCATTCCTATGAACGTACAATATATATTACAATCACATAACTAGAAGCTCATATTTCACAGTAATATTAAACCAACTTTGTTATATCACATTATTTTTTTTTTAAAAAATCAATGTCGTCAATAACCTAAATGTAATTTTTTGTTTATTAATTTTTTTATACCGGTTGAAAGATTATGCGATTGAGGTAATTACAAATAATAATAATAATAATAATAATAATAATAATAATAATAATAAAATCCGGGTTTTCCGGTTCTAAACCCAATTTACCCGGTTCCACCTTACTCACTTTTCTATTTCCGGGTTTTTCTGTTCTAGACCCACTTTACCCGATACCGTACCCGGAACCAAACCAGAACCGGTTCTTATATACCGATCCGGTTTTCGGTTCTAAAAAATCTCGTTAAACGGTTCCGGGTTTTCCGGGTCCGGGTCCATCTGGTCCGGGTTTGAACCCACTTTCATCCCTAGTGAGTAGTGGTGGTTCTGGTCATGGTTTTTAAGCGATACAGAGATGGGAAGAGTTGTATTGGTGGTGATGGTGGTGTGGTGGTTTAGATGGAGATATTGTTGGTGGTATAATGGTGTTCGTGCAACGATCTCTGATGATGGTTGATGTTGTGGATGGTAATGTCTCCTGATAGTAATAGAGGCGACAGATAGGGGTGTTAAGAGATTGATTTGGTTTTAGGTCTTTAACCTTCGAATTGAGGTGGCGCTGGTACAGAAAATCATCGGCCATTAACCTCCGGATGTGGGTTTCAAACGATTAGGGTTTCTATGAAGGGAGAGAAAGGGAATCGTCCGGAGCGTGGTGATGCAGGGGGCTAGAGATGTCACAACGCAGTATCTTTATGGCATCTGGAGGGAGGCAGTTTGTTAGAAGGAGGATACGAACACTTAGCAAGGAAAGAAGATTTCTATGGTAGCACGACAACGGAATGGTGGAAGTGGTGGTCATCTACGGTTGCGACTGGAGGCTTAAGGGAAATTTTGTTTAGATGTGTTGGGCTGAAGTTCTGATTGTTGGGCTGAAGTTCTGTTTTGTATTGCGTCTTTTGGGCTCGTAGATTAGCCTAGTATTCTCCGGTTTGGGCCTGTCCAACCGAGAGCCTTTTATGTATAGTATATAAGTTATCGCTTGCATGCATATTAGGTTAAGATTTAAGACTCAAGATTTCTGTTTGAGCGTTTCAGAGTTTACGATTTTGTTCTCTTGTAATCTTCCAATCCTTTACAGTTGATGTTCTTAATCGAGCTCTTCTAAGGATTTTGTTTAATCATTCAACACGTTTGATTCAAGCTGTTTGTTCCTTTTATTGTGTTCTGCATTGTTATTTATATTGTGTTCTTGCAGTTTCATATTCATATACCTGTTCACGATCTAATCGATCTTTATAGATTAAAAGCTATTGTGTTTTTAATCTCATCAATTGGTATCAGAGCGGGAGGCTGTGTAATCGATACACTTCTTTTCTGTGAAAAAGATTTTCATTAGGGTTTTCCGCAATCATCGATATTTATTGAGCCGTCATCTTAATTGACGTATCTTAGTATTTATTGTTTTGCCCTAATCTGCTTTATTACAAGTCTGATCTTTGAACAGGTTATTTTGATCATTATGGACGCAACGCAGTCAAACCCCATTAACATTTCCAACAGCATTGGTTCGACGACAAAGATTCCAATCTTATACACCCATGACTATGAAGTGTGGGCACATCATTTTGAAGATTACGTGATTGGATCGGAGGACAATGGTTTTCTCATATGGGAAGCCATTATCAATGGGCCGTTTTCTCATTCCACGACATCCAGAGTTATTAAGACGCAAAAAGATTACAACGATTTGCTCAAGGACGTGACGAATATTGCGCAGGATGAGAAAGATAAATTCCAGTGCAATATTAAGGCACTAAGGTTGATCCGATTCGCCCTTCAGTCCGACACATTCAGACTAGTCAGCTCATGCACTACGGCGAAGGAAGTGTGGGATAGACTTCGCGAACTGTATTCAACAGACGAAGATCTTGAACACTCCATCCAAACCTTGCTTCTATCTGAGTTTGGAGAATTCAGGCAAGGGGCTGAAGAAACCGTGACCCAGACGTTTGATCGCTTCAATCATCTTCTCAGCAAGATGATCAAACACGACATTGAAAGGAAGCTCATCGAACAAAAGGTTACTTTCTTGAACGGACTGAGATCGGAATGGAGAGCAGTAGTGTCTACAGTCAAAGCCCATGAACAGTTTAAATCATACTCTTTGGCGAAACTGGTGGGTATTCTAAAGTCCCAAGAAAAGATTGTTGTTCAAGAGAAGAACGTGGTGTCCAGTCTTGGTTCGTTGGCTCTCCTATCTAAAAGTAAATCTGTGATGGAGGATGAAGAGCTCAACTTGGAAGAATATGACCTCACAACTGAGGATTATGCCATGATGGTATCCAATCCTAAGAGGTTCATAAAGAAGAGATTCCCCAGCAACAAAAACCGAAACTGGCAGGGGAGTTATAGCTCTGAAAAGGCAAACAGTGAACCGAAGGCTGATGAGTCCAAGAAGGAACCGAAGGCAGATGGCGATTCCGGAGTAAGCTGCTTCTACTGTGGTGGCAAAAACCACTATGCTAAGGACTGTGTTCTTAAGAAGATGGCTGAAAAGGACGATGGAAAGGATGAGGAAGCTGTGCTGCAGAAGAGATTGGATGAGTTGAGGAAGAAAAAGTCTACCGCTAACCCTTCTATTAATGCTCTTATTGTGCAGGGTTCGGTTAATAATGATGAGTTCGGTAGCACCGAAGTTTGGTCTACTGACTCAGAAGACGAAGAAGTGAGGAAGCCTACTCATGGAAAGGCTTATTTGGCTAAGGAGGAAAGCAGTGGTGGAAAGTGCTTCATGGTGTCAAGCGCATCCCAAATGAGGGGATACAATACCGATGGAGGAAGCAAAGAACCGAAAGCGCAAGAAGATATGTGCTTCACAGCCAAACCACTCAGCCAACAGTTCAATGAGCTTGATGAACTGATAAAGAAGGTACAATCTGTTTTTATTTCATCTAAAGTGCCATCATCCTCATATGAGAAAGAACTAAAAAATGTTAACACAAGAATTTCTCATTTAGATAGTAGCTTAACTCAAACTAGAGTCACCAATTCTAACCTGACTGATCAATTAAGCAGGGTGGCGTCGAAGAGTGAGGAGCGGCGTA
Source organism: Lactuca sativa (assembly GCF_002870075.4). Classification (NCBI taxonomy): domain Eukaryota; kingdom Viridiplantae; phylum Streptophyta; class Magnoliopsida; order Asterales; family Asteraceae; genus Lactuca; species Lactuca sativa. Next base: position 196,831,940 of record NC_056629.2, read on the forward strand.
TGTGGATTGAGTTAAAAGAGTCGGAATTAATTAAAGTCAAAGACGAAAACATTTATTTGCAGAGAGACAATTTGAAATTGTTAAAACAACGAAATGTTTTTTGTTTAATAGCTAAACGTTTATATTCCAATATTACTCAACTGCATTTGGACTGTGAGATAGGCAAAAAGATTCACCGTATGATTTTACCATTCCTAGAATTTAAGGAGGATGAAATCGATGCCGAAGCTTACAATTGTGAGAGTGTGATTTCGTCTGATGATGTCAACCCAACTTATCAAATCGGACTGGACAAAATTGAGTCCTTCATCAAATCCAAAGACCATAAAGACATGCTCAAAAATCTGTTGGACGAAAATGATAGACTTAAACTGAGAACCGAAACCATACAAAAATTTGACTCTGTAAATGCCAAAGTAAGCTCAGAAAATAAAATTGATGTTGAAAATGCATCTGAGCTTAACGAGGATGAAAACATGAGTGAAATTTCTGTAGAGGATACGGTTGACTGCTCAGAATTCGTGAAAAGCGAAACTGAAAACCACAAAAATCTTATTTCTGAAAATTCTGTGGAATTCGCAAGATTGTCCCAACAAAAGTCCCCGAAATTAGTAGAAAAGGCTGTTGTCTATCAAAAGGTCAGAACCACTCCGAATCAGGTATACAAAGTGACAGGAGTAACCGAACATCAGACAGCTGAACTCACGGCTATTGTTAACGAAGACAATGCTGATGGCTGTGATGAGTTCTTCTGGGAAGCTCCTATTGACAATGGAAACGAAACCGTTGGCCTATCTGAAAGAACCTCCTGGATGAAGAAAGGGAGATACATACCTGAACCCTTGAACAAGCCTGATAATTTCGGTGAACCAGGCACAAGTGGTACAAAAGACACTCCTCAAGAGGTTGATCATTCAGCAACAGAAGACATTCCTTCAACGCCAACAGCTCGAAGTGAAACTTCATCAGATACTCCTTCCACTTCCTCAGGGCAAACTGAGTCTTCGCCAAACATTCCCTCTGCACCCTCAGCTCAAGGAAAAACTTCTAAAGATCAAAAGGAACCAGCCAAGATGACATCAAAAGCGAAAGCGAACGTTCATCATCAACCTAAACAGATAAGGGATAAAAAGATAGAAAGGAACCTAAGATACAGGAAAAACCTTTCAGAAAGGAAACAATTCTGGCACTCCCAAAATGCATACTATTCACACAAGGACAAGAATCTGAGGTTTGAAAATAATGATAAATCCAACAACCGAAAGCCAAGGTTCGGTTCGCAAGAAGATACCAACCGAAAGCCAAGGTTCGGTTCGCAAGATGATACAAACCGAAAGAAAAGGTTCGGTTCTGAAAAGGAGTTCAACCGAAACCAAAGGTTCGGTTCCAAGAACAACTCCAACCGAACGCAGAGGTTCGGTTCTGAAGTCAGAAAAGAACAAGACTCAAAAGTTAAATCCACCCATGATCAAAAGCAAAAGGGTCACCTAGAGTCATCAGCAAGGAAGACACCTCCATCCAAATCCAAATCCTCTCTTCCTAATTCTTCTTGTTCATCCCCTTCTTGCTCTAACTCTAATTCCATGGGTTCTCAAAAACCTTATTCGTCAGCTGAACAGAAGGGAAAGCAAAAGGTCGATGAATCCAAGCCTGAGCCCAAAGGAAACCAACCTAATCTTAACAAAATAAAAGTTTTCACCATTAAAAGGAAAGATGAAACAACTTTAATTAAAAGAACATATCTTGTTGATATTTCTCTAACTATTCCTGTTCCCATGAAAACCTCACATGGACCCAAGAAACTTTGGGTTCCTAAATCTGCTTAATCTTTGCAGGTTATAAGTGACGAGCAGTTTGACGAAGAATGGTACATTGACAGTGGCTGCTCGCGTCACATGACAGGGAGGAAGGAGGAACTCAGGGAATACAGATCTCTTGCAAATGGTGGCAATGTTAAGTTTGGAAATAACTCTTTCGGCACTATAAAGGGATATGGGATGATAACGAATGGTGATTTTACCATAAGAAAGGTAGCTTATGTGGAAGGACTTCAACACAACCTCATCAGTGTATCTCAGCTTGTTGGAGGTACAGGTCTCAAAGTTTCATTCGATGATGAAGGTTCTGAAATCATAGAGAAAACAACAAAGAAAGTGATTCTGAAGTCAAAGCGTAAGGGTGAAATGTTTCCATTGAACATGAATCCCATCAAAGGAAACCCAGCTATTTGTCTGCTATCAAAGGCTTAATCCGACGAAAGCTGGTTGTGGCACAGAAGACTCTCTCATCTCAATTTCAAAGATATCAACCGACTTGTCACTGGAGGTCATGTTAGGGGTCTTCCATTGCTCAAGTTTGACAGAGAGCATTTATGTGCTGCATGTGAAATGGGAAAGCAGAGTCGTCAAAGTCACCCATCCATTGTTAACACAAAAGTTGTTGAACCACTCGAATTGCTTCATATCGATTTATGTGGTCCTTCATCTATTGAAAGCATCGGTGGTAGCAAGTACATTCTTGTTGTCGTTGATGACTTCTCTAGATTTACATGGGTGTTCTTTCTAAAGCTCAAATCTGAAGCGACTCAAAAGCTAAAAGTGTTTATCAAGCAGATTGAAGTCCAGCTCAAGAAGGTCGTTCGAAACATCAGGAGCGACAATGGTCTCGAATTCAAAAACAAAGAGTTTGAAGAGTTTCTTGCAGAAAAGGGAATTAGTCATAATTTCTCAGCTCCCTACACACCACAACAGAACGGAATAGTCGAAAGACGAAACCGATCCTTATGTGAAGCTGCCCGAACTATGTTAAGTTTCGCTTCCTTACCTCTTTATTTTTGGGCTGACGCTATTTCTGCTGCTTGTTATACACAGAACAGATCCTATCTCAATAAGCGATTCAAGCTCACACCATATGAGATAATAAATAACAGAAAACCCAACGTGAAATTTTTCCATGTGTTTGGCTCAAGGTGTTTCATCTTTAACTCTAAAGAACATCGCAACAAGTTTGATGTCAAAGCTGACGAGGGAATCTTTCTGGGTTACTCACTCACATCCAAGGCGTACAGGGTCCTAAACAAACGATCAAGAAGGATTGAAGAGACATACTATGTGACCTTCGACGATAACTATGTCAAGAAGCTACAGGCCATAGATGACACTGCCGTGGAAATATTTCCTCAAACTGGCCAAGTCACAGTCTCAATCGCCAATTTGTACGAGAATTTTCTGGAACTCTTTGATGAACCGGAAAATGCTTCTCTCTCAGAAGCAGGGGCAGCCGACAACAAAATAGATCATATGAAGCAGATTGTCGAAGATGCTGCAAGAAGAATGCATGAAGGAGAATCGCCTACTGATGAATCTCCAACCAACAATGCTTCAGTCGAGGGGGAGCCAAATTCTCTTGTCGAGGGGGAGCCTAGCTCACAAGTCCAGGGGGAGCCAAACTCTACTACTTCAACCGAAGGTCCTTCATCAACCGAAGGTGCTTCTCCAACCGAAGGTGCCCCTCCAAACGAAGGTGCTTCAATGCCTGAAACTCCAGCACCACAAGACACCCCTGAAACTCATGTTTCTCAAGACTCATCAATTGAGGGGGAGCATGATGATATGACGCTTGATTTCGATAGCCAATCTGAGCCTGAAGAGATGATCAACGCTGAACTAGATCCATCCTTTGATCCGAATTACCCTCCTCTTACAAAATGGACCAGAGATCATCCCATCTCTCAAGTAGTTGGTGATGTATCTGACAAGGTTCTGACCCGATCTCAACTGAAGGCAAAACAGACATCCCTATTCTCAAAAGTTGAGTTTTGTATGTTTAACTCATTTGTATCAAAAGTCGAACCGAAGACAGTGAACACTGCCCTCGATCACTCTGATTGGGTTCAAGCGATGCAAGACGAACTGAATGAGTTTGAAAGGAACAAGGTCTGGCGCCTCATTCCAACTCCTCCAGATGCTTCGGTTGTTGGTCTTAAATGGGTCTTTAGAAACAAAATGGACAAGGAAGGTAATGTCATAAGGAACAAGGCTCGTCTGGTTGTCAAGGGATACTGTCAGGAGGAAGGGATAGATTACGAAGAGACGTTCGCTCCAGTAGCTAGGCTAGAATCGGTTAGAATATTTCTGGCCTATGCTGCTCACAAAAACTTTGAGGTCTTCCAAATGGACGTCAAGTGCGCATTTCTCAATGGAGAACTTGAGGAAACGGTGTATGTGGAGCAACCTCCTGGGTTCGTGAATGAAAAATATCCAAATCATTGCTACATTCTGGATAAAGCTGTGTACGGCCTCAAACAAGCTCCGAGAGCCTGGTATGAAACGCTTACAAAATTTTTAAAGATGTCCAAATTCAAACAAGGTTCGGTTGACCCAACCTTCTTTCGCAAAAAGGAAGGTAACCACCTTATGATCGTTCAAATCTATGTCGATGACATCATCTTTGGCTCTACGAATCCCAGCTTAACAGCTGAATTCAGAAAGTTGATGGAGACTAAGTTTGAAATGAGCTCAATGGGTCCTATTAATTTTTTCCTTGGTTTAAATATAAGACAGGGACCCGAAGGCATCTTTATCAATCAGGAAGCTTACACAAAGACTCTCCTAGCAAAGTTTGGCATGATGGGAGACTCAAAAGTCAAAGTCCCTATGGCATTCGGCACCAAACTTACCCCTTCACTGGATAAACCGGCTGTCGACATCACGCTCTATCGTCAAATGATAGGCTCACTGATGTATCTAACTGCTAGCAGGCCTGATATCATGTTTTCTGTATGTTATTGTGCTCGATTTCAGGCTAACCCACGCGAACCTCACATGCTGGCAGTGAAGAACATCCTACGCTATCTCAAGCGAACCGCCTCCTTGGGTCTATGGTATCCATCCAACTCTGGCTTCTTCGTTCAAGCCTATTCTGATGCAGACCTTGGAGGATGTGGACTCGACCGCAAAAGTACAACTGGTGGCTGTCAATTTCTTGATGGGAAGTTGGTCAGTTGGCAATCCAAGAAACAAACATGTGTGTCGCTGTCTACTGCTGAAGCGGAATACATTGCCGCTGCATCCTGCACATCACAAGTGATTTGGATCCAGAGTCAACTTCGAGACTATGGACTCAATATGAAGAAGATCCCTCTATATTGCGACTCTGAAAGTGCAATTAGGATCTGTCATAACCCGGTGCAACACTCTAAAACCAAACACATAGCACTGAGGTATCACTTCATCAAAGATCATGTGGAAGATGGAAATGTCGAAGTTCACTTCGTGAGAACCACTGATCAACTGGCTGACGTCTTCACCAAAGCTCTTCCAGAAGCCTCATTCAATAAAATTTTGCAAGGCCTAGGTATGATGGAATCAGAGTCAGTACCACACACTACCTCTCAATCTCAAACGTAAGAAGCGAAACCAACCGAACGTTCGGGTTCGGTTCAACCATTTCACTCGCTCATTAATTCAAAGGTAGATTTTCTAAGTTGTAAATTTCGTGTGCAAAATTTGTTTTTCTTTATGTAAAAAGTTTTTTTTTATTGCATATCTAAACTTCTTGGTTTCTCAAAATTTTCAAGAACCGAAACCAACCGAAGGTTCGGGTTCGGTTTTTCAAAATTTTCAAGAACCGAAACCAACCGAAGGTTCGGGTTCGGTTTTTCAAAATTTTCAAGAACCGAAACCAACCGAAGGTTCAGGTTCGGTTTTCCAAAATTTTCCTGAACCGAAACCAACCGAAGGTTCGGGTTCGGTTTTCCAAAATTTTCCTAAAACCGAAACCAACTGAACGTTCGGGTTCGGTTTTCCATTTCTTTTTATCAAAAGTTTTTTTTTTTTTATCAAAAGTTTTTTTTCCTTGTCTTATTTTTAATCTTTTCTATTTTTTTTCTTTTCCATTTTTTTTAATTTTATTTTTTTATATAAATTTCAAACATTCCAAAAATATTTTTTTGTATGTTCGTTTATTTATGGGGATATATTTGCTGAATTACTTAAGTGTCCCTAGAAGCATGCTGCTGTATGTGTCCCAAGCCTCATAAGATTTTGAATAATTGCCTTCACAACTTGGTATACACAAACCTTGTCTTCCCAATAAGGCTAACTTATTTATTCTAATCGCGAGCTACCTCACACTCTTCTCACATGAGTTAAGAGTCTCCTGCTTGGTCCTTTCTTTCATAGCAGAGGTACTATATCTTCTTTCACCATCCCCATTACACTTCTCCATAACATTCGTTTCCTCACTGTAACCCTAGAGACTCTCAGAAACTACCACTGAGGTTTATGGTTACACAACATCTGTGTTTATGATCTTAGTTTCGTGCCACTACGAGCTGAGTGAAACCCAAAATTCAACACCAAAGAATTGACGGTGACAAATTAATTTGATCAAGTTTTTACCAATGAATTGACGAATGTGCCTTCATGAAATCTCAGTTTCTTTTCCTTTTGCGTGGTTCCAATGAAATTGTTACACACCATAACATTTCTTCCCAAGGGATCCAGTTTTAATTTTTTATCTGAGATTTCATTTTCCTCCAAGTCACTTAATAAACAACTCCAACCTACTTGTTCAACAGACTACACTGGTCTCACAAGTACTTTGTTCACATTCGTTCTTATATCAAGAATTGAATTGTTGAATCAAAGCGAAACCACCCTTATTTTATCTTATTAAACGAAGCCTTTCAACATTTATTAATAAATGTTTGATCGTAATTCAACGGGATTCCACACTAACACTTTAAGGTCTCTCTTGATCTTGAAGGAAGAGATTCGTGCCCGGGATCATCAGTTTCGTGTCATAATTGACATCACAGATTATCCTAAAAGAGTTGCTTTATTTCTTTTTCTTTTACACTCCTTGCACGAAAATCCTTGATTTTCAAATAAATTCCGTTACTAATTATTTTACAGGCTGGATAATTAATGGGTAGTTCATAATGAAGTTGTGGTTACCAATAATCCACGTGGGCGTTTTATTCAAAAGACAGCCGTTAAAAAAGGGGAAAAGACAAAAGATGCTGACGCGGCGGAAGTTCAAACGATAGGAATTCAAACGACGGTAAAAAGCGGGCGCGTGAATTTGAAGAGGCCGCGCTTTTTCTGACACTATTGGATGCGTGTACAATATTGAAGCGTCATCCATCAGGCATTAATGGCGCGTGTGGAAATGGAAACGGTTCCTCTCTCTAAACCGGCGCTTATTGGGCGGCGTGATCCTAGGAATCTGACACTCTCTCTCCTACGTGATCATCGCACGTCCCAACTGTCACCAATCAGTCACTCAAAAACCCTTCCATATTCCCATAAAAGATTTGAATCGATCTTTCTCTCTCCTATCACCTACTATAAAAACCCATCCAGACCACCTTTTACCTCTTTACTGCCTCCATAATTTCCAAAGCAAAACACTTCCAAACTCTCTCCCGGTCATCTTCTTCTCCACACCTGCAACAATGGCTGAATCCTCTTCCGTCCATGCTACTTCTCAGATTCTCCCCATCAGACCTCAACAATGCCTTGTCATTGATCTGAACCCAGAAGCCTATGATCCCTACATGTCGCCGATTATTGAATGCCTCAAGTACTCCCAACTTGCTCCGGCATTGTCCAAGATTGAAACGGTGCCAATGGTGGCTCTTTCTCAGGTCTATGCCACGGCCTACTACGACAAGGGCGTCGACAGGATCTTTTTCGAAGTGGCGGAACACAAGACGTCAATTTCTCGTCCCCGCTTCTGCTCTATGCTTGGGTTTGCCGCTGACCCATCGCGTGTTCACCCGGAGACAATTCCGGTTGGTATGTTCTACAGCATGTTCTACAACATGGGCTACACGGAAGTTCTCACCTCCGTCGCCAGATTCAAGAAATCATGCCTACCGCCCCAATGGAATGGGTTATTTACAGTCCTCTTCAAGGGACTGTCAGAACGAAGCTCAGGATCAGACGGGGCCAGTCGTCTGTTTCTGTCAATCATGTATGGGGTCTACAACGGGATCAACCTCGACTACGGGTTAGTCCTTTGGCAACAGCTGATTCAGAGCCTATCTTCCACTTCTCGACACTCTGAAGTGTCGCTGGCCCGGTTCTGGATCCTGATCACAAGATGGGCTATGGACAAGTTCGATGTCCAAACTGCTGACGGTGCACCAATGTCTTCGGTTGGTACGTTCCACACCACGAAGATCATCGTATCAGCTGCATCAAAATTCTCCTTCATTGGCTCTATCCCGGAGTCGATGTATGGGAGTGTGCCATCTGAAAGCAGCTTCATCAAGGCGATCAAGGAGTTAGGGCCATCTGGTCCGAGGGAACTGACTCCGGACATGTTGAGATCAATCCATGATGCCGACAAACCGGGGGTCAGGGGCAAGAAAGCAGACAAGGGGAAGAAACCATCCAAAGCCCCAAAACCTACTCCCAAGAAACGTAAACAACCAAAGCCTGCTTCATCCCCAAAACCAAAAAGGAGGAAGACCCAACCGAAACGGACGCTCGTCCTTTCATCATCCTCTACCGAATCCGAAGGTGGGAGTTCGGGCTCTGAGGAGTCACAAGGAGACAAATCTCCACAAAGAGGCAACACACCTCCTCGTTCCCCAACCCCGGACATGGAACTTCACCAATCCCCAGTTCCTTCCCCTCAACCCACAATACCTATTTCCATTCCCACCATAACCCCCTCTATACCACCAACCTCATTTCCCATACCACCACCAATATTCACCACATCAACCGAAACCCCTCCCGTAACCGAACCTCCACAAACCGAAACCCATACACAACCACCACCCGAAACTAACCCCCCACCCACTCAACCTGTACCAACCAAACCTATAACACCCTCAGCTTCTCCACCACCTCAATCTCCCGAAGACGCCTCCGATGGCGATGATCAATATCTCGGTGGTGACAACCTGAACTTTGATTCGGTCTACTATAGTCCGTTTTAAGTTCAAAGTGATGAGGAGGATGATGCTCCTGTAACCAAGAAGCATCTCCGTGAGCTAAACGAGAAGGTTGATCAACTTCTCGCCTCCTCTTCCAATCAGCAGTCGTCCTTATCTGAAGCTGCCCTTCAGAGGATAGTTGATGCCTTCTCTAGGGCTCAACATGACTCAGTGGCCTCTGCTACTGCTGCTATAGATGCCTCCACCCGAGCTTGTGAGGCAGCGACCGAAAAAGTCGATAAACTATTCCATGACGCTACAATCCTGCTGCAGTCCATGCAGGAAAGCGCCGAAGCCAACAAAACAACACTGGAACCTCTTGTTAATCAATTGGCCCAGTTTGTGAAGACGGAGTTATCCTCGTTCGCTACCCTCAGACAACACCTTAGCGACGACAACTCGGCACTCCGTGCCTCCATTGAAGCCCGCCTGGCAAAGTTACAAGAGGATCTTGCGGCTGAAAATAAATTGATGGACGTCCTGGCGAGTAAGACCACTGCCCTCAAGGTCAAGAGCACCCAACTTTCCAACTCCGAACAACAATTGGAGGCTCTTCGATCCGAAAGGGAAATAATCAAGATGTGTGTTTCGGATGTCCACGCCGCTCTGTCAAACATCCTAGAAGCACACGACCCCATTCTGAACCACTCGGTGAGGCGTACCCTCGCTGAGAAACTCTCTCCGGCCATGGCTCTCTTAAGTAAACTTGAAGGCCTACCCAGTTTCGTGTCCATTCCGAAACAAGGGGGAGATGAGAAGAAAGGATCGAAACCACCTCCTTCCTCAAATGCAACTCACACAACCGAACCACCCCCAACTGGTCATGCCTCGGGTTCGGGTGTGAAGGACAAAGGCAAAAATATTGCAGAGGGAGGAGATGAAGATGAAGATGAAGATGAAGACAAGGAGACTATTGCGGACATGTTAAAGAGGAAAAACAGTCGCAATACTGATGACGATGTCAGTCGTGTGGCACGTGAAGCTGAAGAAGCCGAACGTAAACAAAAAGAAGCCAACGATCTCCTTGAGAGCCGAAAGCTGCTCTTCCCTGCCTGGACCAGGGATCGACTGATAAAGGAGGCCATAGAGACCCCAAGTATACTATGGCTCGAGCCGGTGATATCATTCGACTGCATCAACTCGGTCGATTCGCAATTTGATATGCCGCTGACTCGAAAGGCGTTCATCTTCCACGCCTTCTCCAACATTTACGAAGTCCCGCATCCGAACGATGAGCTTGACAGGGAGCTCATTGACTTTTATCTGGAGGCCGCTCGCCCTCAATACCTTACATGGAGCGCCCAGAAGATTGTCAGTGTTCGGGTGATGAAGCCGTTTGCCGTGGGGAGATTCACCAACGTCAAGTTCAAGCTTATCCGAGGATCTGCAAGAACTGCTCACATGATCTCTCTGGCAGATCTGCCCAATCTGAACCCTCATGATTGGATAGTCTTGTACAACATCTTGCTGACAAACGAAGCCGAATATAGTCCTATCTTGGACCATGTCAAAAGGATGCTGGCATGCTACATCATGGAGGTGGCCCTTATGGATCAGGAGGTTGCCACAGTGTTTAAGAAGAAACCGAAAGTCAAGCCTGTGGGATCGGCCAGTGATCTAAACACGATGAAAATGGGCAAGATTGATTCGAGGCGAAACTCTGTGATGTTCACCAGAGCCGAAGGACAGAAATGTCTGTTCGCGTTAGCTGACAAGCACCTCTACACCACTCCCTGCTTGGAACACGTTCTATCTATCGTCAAGCGGTGTAAGGACAATTCGGCTGATGACATCAAATATTTTGAAGATATGATCAACTGGTACATCCGGTTTAGACAGACCATCCTTTCCATAACCAAGTGTCTGTTTAGTACCGTGAAGAAAAAGGTACCGGCTTCAGCTGCCGGCCCAAGTACGAAGTAATGGTCTCGCTCCAAATTGACGCAAAGGGGGAGATTGTTGGGCTGAAGTTCTGATTGTTGGGCTGAAGTTCTGTTTTGTATTGCGTCTTTTGGGCTCGTAGATTAGCCTAGTATTCTCCGGTTTGGGCCTGTCCAACCGAGAGCCTTTTATGTATAGTATATAAGTTATCGCTTGCATGCATATTAGGTTAAGATTTAAGACTCAAGATTTCTGTTTGAGCGTTTCAGAGTTTACGATTTTGTTCTCTTGTAATCTTCCAATCCTTTACAGTTGATGTTCTTAATCGAGCTCTTCTAAGGATTTTGTTTAATCATTCAACACGTTTGATTCAAGCTGTTTGTTCCTTTTATTGTGTTCTGCATTGTTATTTATATTGTGTTCTTGCAGTTTCATATTCATATACCTGTTCACGATCTAATCGATCTTTATAGATTAAAAGCTATTGTGTTTTTAATCTCATCAAGATGGAGAAAAGTAGTTTGTAGTTTCACGCTGAAAGATCCAATATAGGGGGAAGCCGGCCAAAATCCAATAAATTTTGCAGATATATTAGGAATCAATTCACCTAATGAATAAATTAAAAGGTGGGTCAAAATTTATGCATCGATATACAAGGGAAGTTAGGTCAAATTTCCCTACATTTTAGGATTCATTAGTATTCAAACTCAAAGGTAGAATTTATATGAAAAACGTTGTGTTTAAAAATTTAATATTATTATAATAATAGTTAGTTGTATTTTATGCTTAGAGACTTGAACGTCTTAAAAAAATATTATTATTATATTCAATCTATTTTTACAAATAGAATGATTTCTTTTATAAGATAGTAAAGATATATATATATATATATATATATATATATATATATATATATATATATATATATATATATATATATATATATATATATATAGTGAGAGATAGAGAGAGGGTTCAATTGAGAAAAAAATGTTGAGAATAAGGAAATGAATATGGGTCACTCATTTCGAATTTGCCGCTTAATTGTTCCAGCGTACCGGGCCGACTGAACAGATCATATTCATATATGAATACGTATATTAATATATGAATACGTATATTCGTATATGAATAAGTATAACGGAAGTGATTATTCATATATAAATATGGCGACGATGGGTGGTGGTGGAGGTGGCGGTTGTTAGTGGTGGTTGGTTGTGGAGATGGTGGTTGTTGGTAGAGAGGAAGGTGGTGTATTCATATATGAATACACATATATTTATATTCGTATATGAATATTACTCAACCTCCGTCGGCACGGTACGCTGGAGCATTTTGCGGTTAAAATAAATGATTGTCTGAGAATGATTCGTCATTCTCAACTTTTTTTTTAATTTTTTCAAATGAACTTATTTATTTATATATATATATATATATATATATATATATATATATATATATATATATATATATATATATATATATATATATATATATATATAGTGTTGCTAAAATCACATTCACACAGTTACAATTACAACACCACCACGTAACCCACCCTCGGTGATCGACGCAACTTATCATTTGTTCATTATGTCGACTCAATCCGTCTCTTGTTCGCTACTCCTTCAATGCCTCGCTTCTTCACATCGACGTATCCATCGATTCCCTTTTCCTCCAACAACACGTCCCGTTTTATCCTTGAAAGAAATCTGACCATATCATCCACCCAAAACAAACCCTAATTCCTTTCGCAAATATTCCACCAACTCATATCTTTCGATTGTGGATTGATGTTCTGGGATTCTTCAAAATTTTATTTGGTTTTCACGTACATCATCCCCCATATAATCCCTAATTATTAGCATTTGATTTTATCACTGAAACGATCCACAGTGGTGAATGTTTTGAATGCGAAACCAAAGAGGAAGGATTCAATTGCTCCATCTGCTGCCACCATGTTTGATAAATGTACGTATCTTCACGAACTCTAATTTGATATTGAGTTTTAGTATTTGTTAGTGTTAATACAATAGTTGGATTTTCCTTCCCCCTTCAGGTTTCAATTAACATTTTATGCCCTAAATCTTCTTTACATTCTTTCATGTGTCACAATTAAGATACTGTCAAAGGTTGTAAAGCCAAGAACCTAGAAGAAATAAAGAAATTTATGAGTTTGTTTTCACCCTTTTTAAAAAAACAGATTACCCAAACTTTTAAGAAGGTTGCTATTGCACTATCAACAATCTTTAAAGTAAGTGAAAATTGATATATTGGTTATATGAACATTAAATAGCCATTTTGTAACATCCGGACTTTCATATATATTATTGTGTGTTTAAATTTTGGAAGTTATGGAGTGACTCGACGAGTTGTGAGTCCAACTTGCCGAGCAGGGTCGAAGGGACTCGCCGAGTCCATGGCCTGACTCGACGAGTCGGTGAGGGTTTGTCCCGATGAGCTTGATCGTGCGATAACTCGACGAGTTGGGAGTCAACTCACCAAGTTGAGCTGGACTTTCATGAGACTTCTGAAGAAACGAGGGGACTCGACGAGTCGCAATAGTGCACTCGACAATTCGGGTCAAACACAGACTGTTGACTCGAGTTTGACTTATGTTGACTTTAGGGTTGGGTCAATCATGAGTAATGGAGACCATGGAGGGGTAAAATGGTCTTTTATCCACTTCAAGAGTTAGACAGAGAAAGAGAGTATCCTTTGGTGTATTTGAGCATGAATAGAGTATTAATTAGAGGTGTTATCCTATGTGTTAGGCGGAGGCTAGTTCAGGATTTCCGAGTACGAGGCTGTTACTGGCTAGCTTGCGAGGTGAGTCTTCTCACTATATTTTACCTAGAGTGGTACTTATGTGTGACCAGAGGGTCTTATGTGCTTACTTGAGTTATACATTTTGTCTGTGTGATATATATGTTATGTATGTGTTACTGAGACCGAACCGGAGGGTCCAACGAGTTATGAGACCGGAGGGTCCTCACTAAGAACGGACCAGAGGGTCCAACGAGCCGTGGGACTGGAGGGTCCCACTGAGACACATAGACCGGAGGGTCTTACAGAGTTATAACCTCGCGTGGCTAAAGTGTTGTATGTGGTATTTTGGGGAACTCACTAAGCTTTGTGTTTACCGTGTTATGTGTTATGTGTTTCAGGTTTTTTCAAGATCGCGGGAAGGCACCGACTTGATTGTACACAACAGTGAAAGAGTTATGTTTTGAAGATCCTGGATTTTAATCAAACAATTATGGAGTTGCGATTTGTAAATTAAATAAATGAGATTTTTTGTGAAATGTGTTATGAAAATTGTGCGATTTAAAATGAAAATTTTATATGAAATTTACGGTGTTACACATTTTACTTAAAAAGTATATCATGTTTCTATTACTGTAGATATGCTACTTGACGAGTCATGTAGGAATTCAGATGTTAAAATCCCATATTTAGTTAATGAGTTCAATTTTTTCATGAATTGAGATTGTTCTATTAAATCTTGTAAAGAACCCATCTTTTTCAAAATTGAAAAGGCCATCTATAACAAAAAAATGTCAAAAGATTGTTGTTTTTGACTTTTGACATTCACATTTTTAACAATTTTCCAAAATTGCACGGAGTTGGCTTATCCACTTAGACTTTTAGATGACCCAAAAGTGATTGCAAATATATTTTAGTTTGTTTTATCAATAATACATCTTTTGTTTTAGTAAAATTGATGGTGAATCATTTTAACATAACTAAACAATTATTGTTATTGAATCTCAGAGGAAAGTGTTAAGGAATGTAATGAAGCTCCTTTCTATTTATGAAGATGATACCGTCTTCAACCAAATAAATACTCAATTCAAATTGTACCATTTCATTTCAGATCCTATATATTCCTTTCAAATAAAGCCCAAATGTGATTGAATTTTGTTGATATTAGGTCAAGAACAACCCTACAACATTTTGGAAGTATATTGTTACTGCATTAATGATCAAAGGTGATTATTGGTTCAAAAACAGTAAATTATTTCTTTATTTTAAATCAAACATTAAACTTTTTAAGCTATTACTTTTTGTTCCAACGTTTAATAGTTTTTATTCGAGTTTAATAGGATAGTGTGGTACTTCCATAGGGCAAGGGGTTTCCATTTAGTCTTGTTTATTTATATGATTTTTTATTACATTTCTTTTAGGAAGATATCTTTAATATTACATCTGGACTACTATTGAAAAAATATGGTGATGAAAAATGTTTATCTATGGCCAATAGCTAACCAATATGTTTACTTATGAACGGTGTGCTTCATTTGTAGGTGGATATGCACTGCACATGTTGTTGCAAGGTAATCATCTATTTTTTTTTTTCTTATTTGAGCTTACCCTATCATATGAATCATTCCGTATTAACTTAATCTTTCATTATAAAGAATATGATCAGGCTACAATTAAATTTCATATACTTGAATAGTAACGATGTGTGTGTGTGTGTGTTTTATTGGGGAAACATTGAAGCAAAAGTGTTCAATTAAAATAAAAGGTAACAATATATTGTTGGTGTTTTATCTGATATTTTTGTATGACATGGTTATCTTTCTACACACTTGATAGTTCAAATTAAACCTTTAATAAGAATCAAAGTTATGTCTACACAAATATCGTATATAAGTATTAATAACAAAGCATAAAAATGAGATGCAAGACAGGATTTGTGCTTCATTTAAGTCAAACACATGAATTGATTCACACACACACACAAAAAAAAACATTAAGGGGGAAGGGTGTTCTTAGAGTATTGAACTTATCATAGCACAACATCCATTAACAAGACAAGATAGAAGTAATGAATCACTTTTTTTTCAATTATATAACAAATCACTTAAATATTTTATTGCACGAAGTATATGTTCTTAAGGTTGTAGGTTGTAAAAAAAAAAAAAAACTTTTAAAGTCTCAAATCCTTCTATTCATGCTTATTTTTTAGGTCATGCCCAATCAAGAAGTAGTGGACATAGCAATAGAGATCAATGGGCAACCAAAAAACAAGTGTTTAAATCCATGAATAGAGACGTCGAAGATGGTATTTCATGTATGGTATATTGAAAACCCACCAATTTATAGCATTGTGCTTCTACTTTTTTGGTTATTAGCACAATCCACATTATATAACAGTAAAATAAATACCCAAAGTACCCTCCGTGGGTCGTGCTTAGCACGAGCTTCAAACTTTTCTAGTGTGTGTGTGTGTATATATATATATATATATATATATATATATATATATATATATATATATAAAACTTTGAGTTGATTACACTAAAGATCTATGTGGTTTGGTTAATTTGTATTATTGGTTTGTAATTTTATTTTAACTTGGACAATCCTCATGATATGCTTTTGTTGTGTGGTTGGTACCTGACCGACATAAAAAGACTATGTTGTCTGTAATATTTTTTTAAAATTATCCTTTGCCCCAATTATTTCCCATCCAAACCGCCCGCTCTCTCCCTCGTCGACAAATTTTTCGTCTTTGGCCGGGCGGACGTCCTCTCACTGACGATAGATGCAGCAAGAACAGATGGTTCAAAACATTTTTGGCGTTAGGGATGTGTGAAAACACAATATCATACTGAACCATTATCATTTCCACCAAAGTGAATGGATATTGAGAGAGACAAAATTGTATTACTAACTGCATATTTTCATTCCTTTCCTTTAATTTATTTATTATTATTTTTTTTGTATTCTGGAATATGAAAATACAGTCTATGTTTTCATTTCCCTCTCTTTCTTTTATCTCCTTGTTTTCCTTTATTTAACTCTGGAAAACAGAGCAATTACCATCAATAAGATATTGTCTTTGGATAGCGTATTCATTCATCACATTTATGAAAGCGGCCATTGGGCAATCAAATTGTTGAATACTAATGGTCACATACTAGGATTTGGGTATTTGCACATTAGTAAGTAGGATGAAAGAATATCGAGAATTGATATTTAGCATACTAATAATAATAACAGTAACAAATACAGTATATCAAGATATTTATATACTATGACAGAACATAACATTCTAACCGAACATCTTTACATAATAACCAACCAAACACAATCATTTCGACAAGCACAAGTAGGTTTAGGTTTTCAAAATATAAGAGTACAAAAGATGGGGCAAATATAACATCAAATCCATTTTCAAGATCCGAATCAAAGTTTCTGCAGTCTTTCCTATCTAAATTCTTCCACCAATCATAGTACCTCAATGAAACCTCACATTGAAACGATCATGATGGAATGAAAAACCTCACAAACTTGCCTAATATGTAACATAAGTGATGTAAAGGAAACATACATATGTAAATACTAAAAAGGAAACGGAAGTACACATGGTTCTCTTCAGATGTCATGAGAACTTGATGACACAAGCTGTAGAGTTCCTTTTCATTGTTTCTATTTCAACCCTCGCCTCCATTCTCTTCTTTATATCTGGTCGCGGAGTCTTTGACCACCAGACGTCCATCCTCTCCAAAACACATGCATGCTTTAAAACACATTTGAGGAAACCTATTTCTGAGTTATCCGCATGAAAGTTCTTGAAGGTCAATGTCTTGAGGCAATTGGAGATGCATTTAGGTATCAATGACCAAATTGAATAGTTCATACCAAGGTACCTGTCGCGCATGAATCCCTATACACCATTTTTAGAAAACCTTGTGTTAATATCATAATCGTTGGGATGATGTTTTTAGCTTTTTGAGAATTGAGTAATTCACCTCAGAGAAACAAATAGATTGTAGAACTGGACAGAAGGAAAGCAAATCCATCAATACTCTAAATGTATGCTTCCCAATTTTCATACTCAATATTAAATGGCTCAGATTTGGAAACACCGGAAAACGGAACAGGTTGTTATCTGCAAATACAAGAGACTGCACACAAAATTCAGTGTGGGAGGGTTGTGCAAAGATGTGAGTTCTTTATATATTCCATTTAAGATGTAAAAATTAGATTGCCAATTACCTCCAAAGTACGCCTGCATAACTTCAAAGAAACAACATATTGTAGTTGTTTGAGCAGACCAATAACTCGACCCGTGACTTCTTTTTTCCACTCGGGAGGAATGTAAACGCATGCGTTGACCAGGGACGATGTATTACTCAAGATAATCTCGTTTGATAGAAATCCGATATATTCAAAATATGTAAGATTTTCTGCATCGATTTTGATCTTACAAACATTAGTAGGATCATACAATGGCTCCTGAAAGTGTAGAATATCCTCCTGAAAGTGTAGAATATCTTCTATGGTCAAGCTCTTTAAGGTGGAATTGGAAATGACGATGTTGTTCAAGTTCATCCAGTTATGTGATAAAACCAACTCCTCTAGAACTGGACAGCCTAACAGAAGCTTTTCTGCATGATCATCATCCGGGAACACAACAGAAAGTAGGTGCAGGGTTTTCAGACATGGAAAAGAAATGCAAGATGGGAGTTCAGTAACATAATAATTTGATCTTATTTTCAGGCTAACCAATGATGTTCTATCAAGAATAGACCAAGGAATCATAGATGGATCCTCTCGAAAGAGAGACAGATCAAGCTCCTGAACATTGTGCATGATTGCATCAGAAATCCATGAATGTATTTGAGAATTTTGTATTTGAGATTCTTCATAGCTACTAACACATGTTAGACGAAACTTTATGATATTCGATACACCCCGTAATCGGAGGACTCTTTCTATAAAGTTCATGAAGGAAGTAACATCAGGCTGACGACGATCATGAACCTTTCTATCACAAACAAATAGATCATCATAATCGATGTCGGAGACAGAACAAAACAATAAATCATCAAAATCGATGGTGGGGGCAGAAGCCCAGAGGTTCTTCCATCTTGTTGATAATATGGATGTCTTTACAACTTCTTTGGTTGGCATAAATGATAGGATATGGTGAACAATACAGTCAGGTAGATTGTTGATATAATCGACCATATCACATATATGTTCAATTTCATGTTGCTCATCGCCTCTGTGTTCACCCATGGTTAGCCTCTTTGATTTCCTAATCACTGTGTAAAGGCAAAAATGTCATGTTTTAGCTTCTTCAAAATCAACTAAACTAAAAGCATTCACGAGAAATAATATAACTTTATCCTGATCTATGACACACGCATCAAAGAGTATTTTTTGAGCTGTGCCCTAATGATATCTCTACCATAGTATACGCATAAACCCTAGACATGAATGCTAAAAAACGATATCTCTTGATTGTTAAGAGAAATACGATAAACAGAATTCAGCTTCCATATAAATAAACGAGGACACGATTTGTTTCTGCCTATAAGATGTTCATAACTGATACTGTAAGACATTAGCAGAGACTTGCATATAAAGACATAGGGAGAGGAATAGAGAGAGAGAGAGAGAGATGCTGACTTTTGATCCTCCGTTCGTGACTCTTTATCGACGAATGGCCGAGAGTTTTACCGGAAATCGGCGTGTTGAGAGTGCGAGGGAGTTGAGTTCGAAGGAAGGAAGGAAGAAGGGGCGGGCTTTCTTTCCCTCTCTCTTGCCCAATTTCTTCGAATAATTTGACAAAGTCACAAAAACCGTCCTTCTAGTTTACAAAGGAGACCACATATGGTCTTTTTGAAAAAAAATTTACAACGGTAGTTCATATGGTAAAAAAAACCTTTGCTTTAGACCATGTTAGAAATCACAATCAAGTAGGTGTGGCAATTGATGACACGACACGACAAAAATATATGATATGAAACGAAATTGAGACAGAACTGAATTTTCAATTCGTGTTCGTGTCAAGTGTAAAAAGCACAATGTCGTGTCGTGTCGTGTTCGTTTTCAAAATTAGACATGATGAAATTGATACGATTTAGCATTTTTTTGTCGTGTCATGTATAATTAAATATTAATTAAATAAACTAATTGTTATCTTATGTTATTTTTGTTGTGTCGTGTCGTTTTTTAATTGGTTCGTTTTTGTGTTACTTAAAATAAACACGACATCGTGTCGTGTCGTTTTCGTGATATTTAAAACCTTGTCGTGTTGTGTCGTGTCATACAAAAAACACGACACAATGGCTTGATTTGTCACCCCTACAATCCAGTTGTGTGTACTCTAAATAAAAAAGAAAAAAAATATATGTAAGTATATGAACTGGTTGCAATTTGAACTGACTAAATTTATTCACAACCCAACCAACTATTGAAATATTACTTTTTTTTCTTTCATTTATATATACAACAAATACTATCCACCAAACATAATATTTTATTATTTATTAACAAAATTATTTAAACAAAAATATACATTAAATATATATTTCAAATATCAGTACTATATTTTGTTTGTAGAAAATTAATAAATAAAGGTATTGGTATATTTTTATATAGTGTTTGTAGTAAATATAATGTATAATATTATGTTTTTATAGTTTAAAAGAAAAAAAATAAAAGAACATAATACATGTGGCACTTTCCAAGTCAATCACTTGTGACGTGGGGCGTCAAACTATGTTTGTTGAAAACAATCATAACCATATTACTTTTTATTTCATTTATATCTACAACAAATACTATCCAAGAATCGCTTGTGACGTTGGGCGTCAAACTATGTTTGTTGAAAACAATCATAACCATATTAAGTTTTCTTTCATTTATATCTACAACAAATACTATACACGAATCGCTTGTGACGTTGGGCGTCAAACTATGTTTGTTGAAAACAATCGTAACCATATTACTTTTTCTTTCATTTATATCTACAACAAATACTATCCACGAATCGCTTGTGACGTTGGGTGTCAAACTATGTTTGTTGAAAACAATCATAACCATATTATGTTTTCTTTTATTTATATCTACAACAAATACAATCCACCAAACTCAGTATTTTATTATTTATTAACAAAATTATTTAAATCAAAATATACATTGTTTAACGGTTTTAAATATACATTTTAAATATATCAATATCATACTTTGTTTGTAGAGAATTAATAAATAAAAATATTTGTATATTTTTTTATAATTTTTGTAATAAATATAATGTATAATATTATGCTTTTAAAGTTTAAAAGAAAAAATTAAAAGAACATAATACATTTGGCATTTTCCATCTCAGTCGGTTATGACGTTGGACGACGTAAGACTATATTTATTGAAAACAATCATAACAGTTTGACGTGTATAAAATAAAAGCCATTTTAGTGCATCCAATACCTAAAAAAGCGGATGAAAAGATGAAGATGAATCCATGACCGATCCACGTGATCTTGGTTTTAAATTTTAATGAATATATATTAAATAATATGTTTACTAAAAATTGTAAAAAAAAATTATTAAAATTCTTCTTAAAACTATCCTTATGGTTGGTCCATAGGTTTGTGTAACTTCCGAAGGATAAAAAGTTTATTTTATCAGAGATTAACAGTCAAGAAAACAAAATGACACAATAGATTAATGGATTATCAAATATATCTATGATCTATAAAGGGGTGTTTTGCATTAACCTTAGGAATTAAGGGACGAAATCTGTAACTTGTAAGGGTGTATATGTATATAATTAAAGAAGATGGAAATAATAGCACTCCAATTTCTCCCTCAAATATATGACCGATTTCTCCCTCAAACTCGATCACACTCTCAAGATTTTAGCGGCGACGCCAATGGCAATTTAACTCTTCCTCATTCTTCAATAAATAGTCTCAAACGAGAGCATCTACGATTCCGTTAATCTACAGTACATCAACAATCTCAAATATTCGCTCAAAGTCAGCTATTTCTCTTTGATAAATAGTAAGATCAATTTTGAAGATCTTATTTGAGTAAAAAAGCATTCTTTAGTAAATGCATCCCCTCCTCTGTTATTTATATTAAGCTGAATGTTGTTTTTCGTACTTATCACATGATGAGGAAGCCACTGAGTTCATTCATGTTATTTGGTTATTTCGATTTAGTCTCTCCGGTTATTATAAAAGAAGTAATCAAAGAACTATCAAGCTATTTAGCATATCAATTAGTTTTACCGGATCAACAATCTAGGGTTTGTATTATGTATGTCATACACCTTCTGCACTGATTTACCATAAGGATGATCAATATATACGATTCCATTGTATCTAGGATTTATAATTGCCATCCATAAATTAGAACAACTCAAAGACTGCTCTTCGTTTGTTCATTCGCGTTAAATTGAAAGTAATTTATATCGATTATGAGTCCTAAAATATAGTTTGACCGTTTAAGTGATGATATGCTGAAAAGCCTTGATGATCTGTTTAAATTGTTTTTCTTGAATGTTTTCAGTTTAGTTGATTTTGAAGGAAGCTAAACTTGACTTTTTGCATGTAGGCTGTGTGTGGGAAATCAAAGAGGCTAGCCATGACTGAACACAGAGGCCACAAGCAACATGATATTGATTTCAGCAACCTACCTGATTGTATTCTTGATCAGATTCTGTCTTTTATGCCCACAAAAGATGCTGTAAAGACATCTATATTATCTACAAGATGGAAGAACCTGTGGGTTTCTGTTCCCAATATTGATTTTGATGATGCATTGTTGTGTGCTAGAGAGGTTGATGGTTGGCGTAGGCCTCATGTGACTTCCTTTGTGAACTTTGTAGAAAGAGTTCTACGCTTATGCAATCCATCGAAGATGGAGAAGTTTCGTCTATCATGTCGTGTTTTCCGTGATGCATTTCAGATACGTTCATGGATTTCTCATGCAATCATGCACAATGTTCAGGAGCTTGATCTATCTCTCTTTGCAAAGGATCCATCTATGATTCCTCGGTCTGTGTTTCATAACACATCATTGGTTAGCCTTAAAATAAGAATGGATTGTGCTATTCAACTCCCATCACATGTTTCTTTTCCATGCCTGAAAGCATTGCAATTGTCCTATGTTCAGTTCCTGCATGATGATTTTACAGAAACGTTTCTCTCAGGCTGCCCAGTTCTTGAAAAATTGATATTATTCAATAACAGCTTCAAATCGAACATTACAATTTCAAGTTCCTCCTTAAAGAGCTTGACCATACGTGATCTGTCACGGTTTGGGGAAATCGATGATCTTAGTGGCTGTAAGATCAAGATTGGTGCAGAAAATCTTATTTACTTTGAATATATCGGATATCTATCCAACTGGATTATGTTTAGTGATACATCATCTCTCGACATATCATTCATTAATATTCCGACTCACAATGAGAGGCTACAGAAAGTTGCAAACCGAGCTATTGATCTACTTAAACAACTACAATATGTCGTGTCTTTGAGGTTATCTAATCTTACCTTGCAGGTAATTTACAATCTAATCTACATATTAAATGGAATATATAGAAACTCGAATCTTTGTGCCAACCTTGATAAACTAACTTTGTGTTTTGCGTGGTTTTTTTCCCATGCGAAGTCTCTTTTATTTGCAGATAATATATGTTTTCCCGTGTTCTCGAATTTGACCGATTTAATGCTGACTACGGAAATCGGGATGAATCATACATTTAGAGTACTGATGGGTTTGCTTTCCTGTTGTCCAGTTCTACAATCTATTTGTTTCTCTGAGGTGAATTACTCTATTCTCAAAATTGAAACATCATAACCATCACCTTGATGGCCTATTGGTGGAAGGCTTGCAAAGTCATTCTCCAAAGGGGAGTGACACAGGCTCACTCCCCGCTTAGTTTAATTGAGGGGTCCAGATGGACAAAGGACAAAGGGCCCCGTAGACCTGGCAATTCATGTTTGTGTCGTGTCACATGTCAGCCACTAATTTTACATGACAAGAATTGTAAAACGTGTCCGGATATGAAACACAAAGAGGACACTCAAATAATTTGTGTAACACGTGACAAGGCACGGATACAATACGTTTTTAACCATGTTACACGAAAACCACGTATACTATATTTAAGCTCGAAAAAACAAGTAAAACAATTTTAATCCAAATTACAAGCTCCCAACTACTATCTATACGTGTTTACGTGTGTGCTATACGGATTGCGTGTCACATATATTTTATTCATATCTTATTAGGGTAATTCGTGTCTGACATGTGTTTGACACAAAACACGAATTTTTAAATTCATGTTGACACGAATAAACCCGAATTCCCCAAACCCATACATGAAAAACATGTGTTGTGTTTGTATCGGTGTCGGTCGTGACTCATGTCATGTATTAAATTGTCGGGTCTAGGGCCTGGAGGTTGCCCGTGGAGTCCACCATAATAAGAATAATAATAATAATAATAATAATAAAAAAGTTCAGCATAATAAAATAAAATATTATGGTCATCAACACATGGTTTTCTATAAATGTTGTACAGGGACTCATGCACCTTGGTGAGAACAATTTAATTTGGTCATCAATACCTATATGCATGTCGAATTGCCTAAAGATAGTGGCCATGAAGAACTTTCATGGTTATGATTCAGAAATATGTTTACTAAAAAATGTTTTGAAGACTGCGCGTGTATTGGAGAGGATGGATATTAGGTGGTCTGAGACTTATCTACGAGATCTGAAGAGGAAAACAAATGCGAGGAAGGAATTGGAAAAGATTGTAAAGAGCTCTCCTGCTTGTGTCATCAAGTTCTCGTGAAACCTCAAGAAACCCGTACCCACCTCGATTCCTTTTTTAGTATTTCAGGATTTTGGATGCTAATTTCCGGTATATTGAATCTAAGGTTAATTACACTTGATGTTATGTCTGGAGTCGATACTGTTCTAGCTTATAACTTCATTGCATTTGGGTCGTAAGTGCACTTTTTCTGTGATGATATATTTAAATGAAGTTCACAAAGTATACTTAATTACTTATGTCAAATGACACAGCCTCTCTTGTATGCATGTGGTAGACACAAGTATATAATTCATATAGTAGTGGAAATAATTTTGAACTAATTAAGACTCGTTTGCTTGTAGCAAATAGTTTTTGCTTTTCTTGGAAAAATATTTTAGAGAAGAGAAATTAAATTCCGTTCTTCTATGCCTACAAATATTTCTACCAACTAAAATTATGACAAGTGTCATCATTCCATAATTTAATTTTATTTGACATATTTCAAATATACTTTTATTGAGATAATTAAAAATATGTAAAATCATGACATATGTCATAATTTTAATAGGTAGGAATATTTATAGGCGTAAAAGATAGAAGACAATTTAATTTCTCTCTAGAAAAAATGGTGGATTTTTTGTACTCAGTAAATAAAGTTAGAAAACACGTTTAGTTAAAATTGATTGTGTTTTTATTTTCAACTGTATTCGGTTTTCTTATAAAAGTTTTTAAAAGGAAATTGTAGAGTTTTCATATTTAGACTTTAATAGAAAAATTAGAAAACAAATTTAGTTAAGAGTGATTGAGTTTTTATTTTCCATTTTACATAAAGTGATCAGTTTCTTCTTTAATTGTTATTTGGAAAATTGCCTTTTAGCCCATAAAAATCTTTAATATATATTATAATAGACATCATCTTAAACAATCTTGTAACATCCCGAAATAGCAAGAGTAGAGTTGAAGGGCTAAAAGTGTAATTTGGGAAAGAGTGACTCGGCGAGTCCATGGATGGACTCGGCGAGTAGAGTCGCGACTTGGTCGCGTGTTAAGTAGCCGACTCGGCGAGTCAATGAGATGGACTCGGCGAGTAGGCGCTGAGTAGAGAAAACCCTAATTCTCGGGGTTGAGCCCTATATAAAGAGCATTATGTTTCTTCCCCAGCCTCTTTATCATCCCCTTGAGTCCCAGAAACCCTAAATCGCGGAGAAGCACCATTGTTGAGTGGATTGGAGCTTGGAGAAGAAATTGTTGAAGAAAGTTTGGGAGTTTGAAGGTGTGGAGCAAGGAGCTTTGCTTGGATTCGAGTTTCCTTGCAGATTGGGGCGTTCCTTTGAGGTAATATCTCGTTCTTAGGCTATTGTTATATTGTTTCTTCATTTTGGGGTTTGAGGGAAGCTTATCTTGAGTGATATTGAAGTCTAGAGGTTAGATCTGAGGTTGCTACCTCAGATCTGGAATGGATAAGAGTTGGAATGCATGAAAGTCCCTGTGATGAGTGTTGGATGAAGCTGTCTTGTCCCAAACCTTAGCCCTAATGTGCATAAAGCATAGATCTCTTTGGATTCACGTAAAGTTTGCCACTTTACGTGATGGATGAGTGGTAGGAGGCTAGATCTATGTTTTGGATCAATTGCATGGTCTGGAATGCTTCTGTATGGATTCAGACCGGTGGTACTCGGCGAGTCACATGGGTGAACTCGACGGGTTGCTTGAAGATGAGCTGGGACTCGACGAGTTGGAAGAACAACTCGGCGAGTCGGATGAAGATGGCCTGGGACTCGGCGAGTTGTATGAACAACTCGACGAGTAGGTTGAAGATAGCCTTAGACTCGGCGAGTCTTGTCGAAGAGTCCTGATATTCTTTGGTTGAGTCGAGAATCGGTGAGTCAAGGGATGACTCGGTGAGTTGTGTGCGAATGGACTCAGAGTTGTTGGACGCGGCGAGTCTCGGGGTGACTCGGCGAGTTAGGTCGCGGATTGAGTGAAGTTTTGAGTATGGGAACTCGGCGAGTCATAGGGTTGACTCGGCGAGTAGGGTCAGTCAGGGGTTGACTTTGACTTTGTCTTTGACCAAGGCTTAACCAGTGGTTTCCAGGGGTATTTTGGTAATTGTTGTTTATGGTTTTGAGTTCAGTGCATTGGTGGCTGTCCAGTGGTGGAGATCGTTTCAGTGATCGGAGCAGCTTGAGTTACCTGTTCAGTCGATAGTTTCGAGGTGAGTTATCCTCACTATATCGATAGGGTTTAAGGCACCAAGGCCAACCCTTTTATCGGATGGAAATCCGGGTAGTTGTCTGTTGTTATGATATTGCGGGTTATGGGTCGGAAGGCAATATGTTATGGGTCGGAAGGCGTTATATGTTGTGGGCCGGAAGACATTGTGATGTGGCCTGGAAAGGTGTATGTGTGCATTTAGTATGTTGACTGATTCGTAGCGTGATGTTATGCTAGCGACCGGCTAGGCTGGTATCTTGGTTAGGGTAATGCTATGTTATGTGATATGTTGATCGATTGCTGACTGTGAACTGTTATATGATTATATGTTATGTGCATGGTTACTTGGTCTGGAGTGTGACCGGTATGCATGGTTGATGTATGTGCTGTTATGATATGTATGCTTTTTATGTTGTGGGCCGGAAGGCAATATGTTATCGGCCGGAAGGCAATATGTTATGGGCCGGAAGGCATTGCGTTATGGGCCGGAAGGCGATATGTTTTGGACCGGAAGGTCGTGGCCTGGAAGGGCGTATATGTGGTTGGTATATTGGGGGTATCTCACTAAGCTTTCAGGCTTACAGTTGTGGTTTTATGTTTTCAGGTTCTCAAGAGTCTGTGGCAAGGCAAAGGCGTGATCGTACCGTTCCTCGCGTTGGTGTTTTATGAAATGAACCTGGGAAATACTCTGTTAAATAATGTATTGAAAACCTTTTTGTAACAACGTTATTAAAATGGGTTGTTTTTGAAAAGTTTTAATTGTTTTGAAATTTTGGTCGTTACAAATCTAGACCATTAATTGTATTTCAATATTATGTTCTTCACTCTTAAATCAAATTGTTGACATCATCTTCCTCAAATGGAATGTATTTAATTCTAGGGGTGACAATTGTTGACACGACACGACAAAAATACACGACACAAAACGAAATTGGGACGAAACTGAAATTCAAATTCGTGTTCGTGTCGTGTTCGTGTTAAGTGTAGAAAACACGATGTCGTGTCGTGTTCGTGTTTCAAAATCGACACGAAATTGACATGATTAGCATTTATTTGTCGTGTTTTTCGTGTTATGTATGATTAAATATTAATTAAATAAACTAATTTTTTTTATTATGTTATCTTTGTCGTGTCGTGTCGTGTTTGTCGTTTTTTAATCGGTTCGTTTTCGTGTTATTTAAAAAAAAACTCAACATCGTGTCATGTCGTGTCGTGTTCGTGTTACATAAAACATTGTCGTGTCGTGTCGTGTCAAACAAAAACATGACATGATGGCCCGATTTGCCACCCCTATTTAATTCCAACAAAAGTTTTGCAATTGTCAAACAAAATTAACTTACATCCGTTAAAATAAAATAAAATGTATTTAATTCCAATAAAATTTTCTCATATTTTAAATCTTGAATTTTCGATTATAAAAGTTTTCATATGGTCAACTTTAAAAACATATTACTAAAAGGCATTTCAATTAAGACATTAAATATAAACCATCAATATAAATTTGTTTATATTAGTAAATCATTACTATAAAATCCATTTTTATTAAGAAACCATTAATAGCAAAAAATTATATTCAAATTATCACATACATATATGATTCATCATTAAATCTGCGGCTCACACTTATTTTCAATCGTTGTTTTTATTTAAACATTATCCTACAACATCATTCTTATTGCTTATATCTTCCATCATCATTCTCTGCTTCAAACCTTCGTTCTTATGCACTAGAAGGTCAGTACCTTCTTTCGCTTTTTATATATTTTTTTTATTATTTTTTGTTCCTTTATTAAATATATGTATTCATATATTTCGATTTTATTTGTCACAAATTACATGGAATCGGTTAACAACTTTTCAAATAAACATGAAAAGATTTTACCTACCTTTAATCCAGAAAAAAAGACTTTGATGGAAACCAGTTAAAACACATTATAGCAAAGTACTTTGATGGAACGACAAATGCACCACTATCTATTTTCCTGTTCATGCTAACCAATGAAATGTGATTTTGTCATCTTACCCAAAATTCAAGATTCACATTTAAACAATTCAACAATGTGAAAATACATGAAAGATAACCATAGGGCCAAAATACCATTGATGGAAAACGTAGGTTACAAAATTTCTAGGCACTAAGCGGAAAACATTTAAACAATTAAATGATTAGGGCACATGCAACCTATTGAGGATCTATGTCTTTCACATATAGGCAACATACTATATACTATCATCCTACAAAACTTTTCTTATAAAAATCGAATTCAATAGAATAAGAAACTTACCTTGAAGATTGTTATTGCAAACAACCTTGAATCCTTCAAATCTTTTGGTAGCTAGCACCACAAATGTCGTGTCTTTGATGGTTCACACCCAAGACTAGGAACTAAGGATTATGGATAGGGAATATGTGATTTTCGGCCAGATCTCTTCTAGGGTTAGGAGTGCCGAAATTCATAGCCATAAGGGCCTTTTTATAGTGCAGTCAGGAAACTCTAGATAAGCCTAAACCCAATATAATAATATTATCTTGAACCGGGTAATTATCTAGCTTCCTTATTAGATATTAATTAACTATTACTATTTCTAATTAATATATTATTTCCATAATATATTAACAAATTATTTATTTTAATTTTGTAATCAAATAGTAAATTATTCTTTTTCTCCAATATAATCATGTCCAGTTGTCATGTTTGAGGGCAACCTAAAAGGATTATGCTACTATCAATTCAAGTTTATACCAATTATAGTTATGGGCTTAGACACATAATCCAACAATACCCCACTTGTATTAGTCTGTAACTATAACTGTCAATATAACTTCCAAATTGATCAACAAATTATAGCTACCAAAAGTTGTTGTTGAACTCTGACCCAATCAGTTACATGTCCTAAGATAAGTGATCATATAATCCCCCATTGCGCATGATATCATTCGGACATGAGACATGGAATAAAATCAATCTCATTGTTCAGTACTTTGTTTCCTGATTTTTGATTTGTAATGACATAGAACTTCTAATCGAACACATCAATTAAGTCATGGTCGGGCCCGACACTATAAGTCAACACCAAGTCATCGAGGGGCCCACGGATATCGATTTTCCCATCAAGGCAAAAGGAACAGATAAACTTTGACTTATATGTTTGCACCGTTTATTCATCAAATCATGCACACCAAAAAGGTTTATAACATCAAGTTACTGATTGTGAGAACAAAGATACGATGCGTAGGGACAAGGTTTGAAAACTAAAATCTTAAGTTCATGCTTAAGATCAATGTCTGCTTATAATTATATGTTTCAGTCAAGTCTGGCAAGACCAGTCAAGACTGGATAGAGAAATCAACAAAGTACTTTAAGTATTAAATATGGAACTATGAGTATAATCAATGTAAAGATAATAAATGAACAAGTAGAATGTTTGAAAGATTTTGATTTGAGAGAAAAGTGAAAGAGAAGTAAATTCGAAAAAGACTATATTTGGAGCAACAATCTGTCATATTTTCTTGTCTGTAACGCCCCGATTCTCAGGTATTTATAGTATGACTTTAAATTTCAAGTTTCAAGGTCTACTCGTGGATGTCCCGACTCGTCGAGTAGGAGTAAGATTGGGCCACGTATTTAAGTGACCAACTCGCCGAGTCGAAATAGTGGCTCGAGGAGTTGGAGCTGGAGGGTGAAACCCTAATCCCTGGGGTTTTGCGCCCTATTTAAAGGATCCTTTTCCCCCTTAGCCTTCCATTACAGCCCTTGTGAGTCCAAAAACCCTAAATCTCCATTTTCTCTCCATACTTGTGTGTTTAAGCTTGAAAGGTGGATCTTGGTGAGGAAAGGCTTGAAGATCAAGAAGCTTTGAGCAAGGAACAGTTGGGGATCTGAATTCTACCTCAGTTTATCATCATTTGGAGGTATCAAGTCACCACCTTGAGCTTCTTCTAGCTATATCCCTTTTATATTTGAGTTTTGGGGCCATCTTGGGCATTTGGTGTTGCATTTCGAGTGATGAACGACTCGGCGAGTCTGATGAAGATTATCGTGGGCTCGGCGAGTCGGCTAGGGTTTTCCCAACCTTTGGACACGTATGAACTCAACGAGTTGGCCAAGGAGTTTACGGACACTGAAACTAGGAACTCGACGAGTCGCTCAAGTGACTCGGCAAGTTGGCGAGATATCCAAGGAACTCGGCGAGTGGCTGGTTGTACTCGACGAGTTGAGGTCAACATAGACTGTTGACTTTGACAGTTGACTTTGACTTTAACCAAGGGTTGACTATTGGACTTCTGGGACATTTGGGGAAATTGGAAATTCACAAGCATGGTTCTATGGTGCATTTAGGTGGTGGAGTTTGAGCCGACAATCCAAGAGTTTGAGTTTATCTTCGAGTCGACAGTGCGAGGTGAGTTACCTCATATACTAAGGGGTCTAAGGCACTAAGGTCGGCCCATTGGATTGATATCCTAGTAGTTGTTATGATAAGTATGTGTTAGATATGCATGCTAGTTGGATATGCTAGTTTGGTAGGGATGTAGGACTACCTGTGATATTATTGATTATTGGTATGTTCATTTATCTGTTACTGTGGGCCCATGGGTATTCTAGTTTGTAAGGTTTTGGACCTGATACGTGTTGTTATTTTTACATGTGTTATTGGATTGTATGTGTATCGGTATTTTGAGGGAACTCGCTAAGCTTTTGGGCTTACAGTTTCAGTTTATTGTTTCAGGTACATTAGGGGATTGCGGCAAGGGTGAGGCATGATCGTATAGCTCCTCATGTTTGTTTATGTTTATGGTAATATTATATATGTTGAAAACAATATTGTAATTATTTTTAATGGTTTTAAATGTTTTGGAAAAAATTAAATTGGCTTGAAATTTTGGATGTTACTGTTGGATTAGTGTCTAAGTCCATAACTATTTTGGTATGTAGTTGACCCGATGGTGCATGGTCCTTTTGGGTTGCCTTCACCAAAGCAACTTGATAGGATGAACTATGGAGAGAGAGGATTAATTATGATTTATTAATATATTCTGAGAATAATATATTAAAGGAGAAATCATATTGTTTAATTAATATTAGTCAATAATTAATTAAGAATTAATTTTGTGGCTAAAGATATTAATTAAATAAAGGGGACTGGAACTCTCAATTGTGTGATAGTTGAATATTGGGCTAATGGATTCCATACATGATGGGGTGGACGAATTCTATGGGGAAACCCATTAGAAATCGTCCAAGGCCTCTAAGGAGGGAGTCCATGAGCTGCTTAGGCCTAAGCAATCAAATTAGGGTTTCCTTGTTAGATAACCCTAATACCCTCACATATTTAAGGACCCCTAGGGCACCAAAAACGTGGCTAACTGATTCCTTAGGGTTTCTAGACATTTTTGGGTGCCTCCTCTCTTCTCCTTCTTCATCCTCTTGCTCTTAGTGTTTGTGTAACACCCAAAGTCCGGAAGGCCAAGAAAGGTAAGGAAACCCTAAGTTTAAGGGACGACTCATCGAGTCCAAGGAGGAACTCGGTGAGTCCGCGCGGGATCCCAGTCGAGGAGTAAGTGACCGACTCGGCGAGTCGGCCAAGGAGACTCGGCGAGTCTGGTCTGTACGAGGAAAACCCTAAATTCGGGACTTGGAGCCTATTTAAGCGCCTCATTCTCTTCATGTATGTAGATCTGAATGGACTCGGCGAGTCCTTTGAGTGGACCCGGCGAGTAGCATGAAGATTAGGAGGAACTCGACGAGTGGGATGAAAAACTCATCGAGTCGGATGAAGTTGGGCAGGAACTCGGTGAGTTTGAAGAACAACTCGGTGAGTCTGTTGAAGGTTGTCTTGGACTCGACGATTCTGTTCTTGGACTCGGCGAGTCAGGTCGCAAAAACCCCAAACCCTTCGAGTTGAGACTCGAATCAGTGAGTCGAGTGGAGACTCGGTGAGTCGGGCAGGTCAGGACTCAGAAATCGGTAGACTCGGCGAGTCATGGACTGACTCGGCGAGTCGAGTCGCGAATGGAAGGACTCTGAACTTATGAACTCGGCGAGTCAGTAGGTTGACTCGGCGAGTAGGGTTGACCTGGGAGGTTGACTTTGACCAGAGTTGACTTGGTTGACTGTCGGGGGTCAGTTAGACTAAGTGTTGCATTGATTTTGGTAGCTCAGGGAGCTAGTGGAGCAGGAGTTCAGAGAGTTTCCGGTCAGCAGCTAGTGGGATCATCAGCGAGTTCAGCCAGTGCAGGTGAGTTTCCCTTTTGTGTGAATGGGTCTACGGCCTCAATGTCGGCCCATGTAGTTATGAGTAGAAGACCCGGGGGTTAGCCCTAGGCACAGTATGCTAGCATGATATTCAGGACGAGGTCCAATGATAGCGGGCGGGTGATACTTGTATGTGCCTGGTAGGGAGCTGAGTGTGGGCGAGGTCACGTATCTCACCAATAGCAGAGTGTGGATGGTGTTCCACGTCTCATTAGCAGCAGATCAGGGGTGAGGCCCAAGTTAGGGAAAGAGTGAGTGTGGGCTTGGCCCATATCTCACTATCAGTAGGAGCATGGACGAGGTTCCATGACTCATCAGTAGCAGGATAAGGGCGAGGCCCAGGATAGGCGAGGCCTTTGGACAGGATCTGTTAGTATGTGTTTAGCTTATGTGTTGTGATATGTTTATGTGCTATTATATGTTAGCGGGTGAGGCCCTGTGACAGGCGAGGCCTAAGTGAAACAGATATGTATCCGAGCGGGGCTTGAAGCCAGGCGGGGCTTGGAACGACGGGGCTGTGGTAGCGGGCGAGGCCCGAGGTAGGGGCGAGGCCCAGGATAGTGGGTGTGGCCCAGTATGTGTAGTATGTGGTTATGCATGGTATGTGGTAGGGTGGGGAACTCACTAAGCTTCGTGCTTACGGTTTTTAGTTTTGGTTTCAGGTACTTCCGGTAGCGGAGGGAAGAGCTCGGGGTGATCGCATGGCACACACCATAGATTAGACAGCCTGGGAATGTTTTACTCTAATAACGAACATGTGTTTTGGAAACTAATACTCTGATTATGTTTTGAATCGATAATTTTGCTTTAAGTAATGTTTTATTAAAAGAAATTTTTAGTCTTGAATTTTGGGACATTACAAGTTGATATCAGAGCCTTGGTTTGAGGGATTCGGGCATACTCTCGAGTGTGCCTGAACTCAAACTAAGGGGTCGGATAAAAAGTTTTCAAAATGAAAAGACAGTTTTGTAAAAAGAAGTTTTTAGAAATGAAACGGTTTTAGAAAAGCAAAAAGAACTCAGAAAGAAAAGAATTTTGAAGAAAGAAAAGGGGTGTGGTGCATGCAATCAGTCGAGCTCAAATAAGTACCCTAAATTACCCATACAAGTTTATGATTTGATTATCAGTTAGTAGAACAGCATGCTAGATTAGGACTAAGGATCTATGGAGGATGCCTTATGTGCCTGTTATACGTGCTTTGAGCTCCATGATAGTGCTGATTAGACAGTAGTAGGATAGCCTGTTTAGGTTATGCCTGAGTTTATGAGTTGTGTTGCATGCTAGTTCAGATTCTTGCTATGTGGATATAATTGCTTGTGTATGTTGTGGTTAGATTTCCCCCTTGTCTGAATGTTGCTTGCTTTGTGCAATATGGGATTCCGAGTGATGGGAGTTAGCCATTAGGTGGATACGTCACGTCACATGTGATCAGAGTTGAATAATCCCAGAGTGTTGGATTTGGCCCTATTTCGCAGCTCTCGTTTGAGTCCAACCGTTGTAGGGATGAGTCTTTTACTCCAAGGATTATCTGAGCCTCGTCACATGTGATGGTATCCAGGTGATGGCTAATTGGCATCACAAGGAGACCTTCAGCAGCTGAGGACTGGTTTGAGTTGAGTCAGAGGTTTCCCTAGGGTAAGCCTAAGATGAGATAGTGATGGGAGCAGTAGTAATAGAAGAGGGACTTGGTGGAGTCGAAGCAAGTCCTGAGGAAAGTACAGATAAATGGAGCATATGGGATTAGTATTATTCTTGTGTTTCACTTTGCATGTTTTGACCTCCTGAATAATTTAATTGGTTCAGAACAGTCAAATTATTCGAAGGGGCCACAGTCGTTCATATGTTGGAAGTAGGTATGAATGAAGACTGTCGTGAATTGGTGTGTGGATTGTCTAAGCAAATGTTTGCTGCAATGTTCATGAGTGGTTATGAATATGATTTGAGCATTGGATTAAACCCACGCTCACTTGGATCACTTCATGGATTTTATCACGAGTGATTGGTGAGACGATAATATCTTATATTCTTGAAACCGAGATATGTGAGTTGTATCTTGCGAGTCGGTTGCATATTGATAATATGTAAACGCACCAGTAACTTGGTGTTATAAAACATATTGTTGTGTGTGATTCGGTGAGTGAGTGCAAGCGAGCATTGAATCAAAGTTTATCCGTTCCTTTTATCCAAAGTAGGATAAAAGCGATATATGTGGGCCCCTCGATGATTTAGTGATGGCACCTAAGTGCTTGGCCAAGCCGGGACTAAGTTGATGTGTTCAATTATCGTCTGTTGTCAGTCGTTATAAATTGGAAATCGGGAAACAACAAATAGATAGAAAGAATGAGTTAAATCCATGTCTCAGTCTATACGATATCTAGAATGGAGGAATATATGATCCCTTATCTAAAGGACACGCGTATCTGATAAGATCAGAGTTGACAGCGGCTTTGGAAAGCTACGATTGCAGATCAGGATCTGAAGTCATACGCAGAATAGTTATTAGACTTATCCAAGTGGGAGACTGTTGGATTAGTGTCTAAGTCCATAACTATTTTGGTATGTATTTGACCCAATGGTGCATGGTCCTTTTGGGTTTCCTTCACCAAAGCAACTTGATAGGATGAATTATGGAGAGAGAGGATTAATTATGATTTATTAATATATTATGAGAATAATATATTAAAAGAGAAATCATATTGTTTAATTAATATTAGTCAAGAATTAATAAGAATTAAGTTTGTGGCTAAAAGACATTAATTAAACTTAAAGGACTAGAACTGTCAATTGTGTGATAGTTGAATATTGAGCTAATGGACTCCATACTAGAGGGGTGGACGAATTCTATGGGGAAACCCATTAGAAATCGTCCTAGGCCTCTAAGGAGGAAGTCCATGGGTTGCTTAGGGCTTAAGCATCCAAATTAGGGTTTCCTTGTTAGATAACCCTAATAGCCTCACTATTTAAAGGACCCTTGAGACTTAAAAACGTGGTGAACTTGTTCTTTAGGGTTTCCACACGTTTTGGGCAGCCTCCAGTCTCCTTATTCTTCATCCTCTTGCTCTTGGTGTTTGTGAACCATTAGAGGAGTGACATTTGTGACTCTAAGCTTTCTAAAGTCATTACAAGGAGGATTTGAGATTGTTATTGCTACATAACAATCAAGGTAAGATCTAAACCCCATTCATAAGTTAATTTGATTAATTGTATGCTAGATCTAGGGTTTAAAGTCTTGGATGAATTGCATGTACAATAGAGAAACCTAGATCCAAGCATTAGGGTTTGCATGAGCACATAGGATGTTCTTATAGCTAAAACCCATCAGTTACGCGCAGTATTCTAGACCATACTCCTGTGATCTTTGGCACGGTCAAGGAGGGTATACTGTAAATCTTGGATAAGAGGCTAGGAGCCTTTTGTACCGAGATGATGGCTTTGATAGGAGCGCGTACCTTGACATTTTGAGAGTTCAGGGCTTGCGGGGCACCAGATTATCATGGGGCTAGGGACCCCATCGCTAGCAGCATATGGTTGGCTGATGTTGCCAACGCATTCCGTACGAGCCGGTGTCCTGAGGGGGACAGGGTCAGACTCGCTTCCTGTCTTCTGAAGGACATAGCGAGGGATTGGTGGGAAGAGGTTGGTCATGCTTTGGGGGATGATGTCGTGTTGGACGCGATGACATGGAGCGATTTCTCAGCCAGGTTCAGGGCTGAGTTTTCACCGATTATTGAGGTGCAGCAGTTGGCATGGGAGTTTCAGGATTTGACGCAGACCACTGAGACTGTGACGGAGATCACCGCCAAGTTCAGGGAGAGGGCTCTTCTTGTACCGCAGTATGTCACGGATGAGGAGATGAAGAAGGCCTGATACCATGAGATGTTGAGTGATGACATCAGGGAGTTTGTGAGCAGATCCAGCTGTAAGACGCTGGAAGATATGATTTCTCGGGCCAGGGAGAGAGAAATTGATTTGGAGCAGATCCGGAAGAGGAAGCCAGATGAGGTTCAGGTAGCCACAGGTTCGGGCAAAAGGCCCAAGGGATTGGATCCGAGATCGAGGGATAATCAGGACCGCAGCCGGTGCGGGAAGTGTGGCAGGGCGCACGGGGGGGGGGGGGGGGGGGGGCGTGCAGGAGTAGTAGCGGTGGTGAGTCTGGCTGCTTCAAGTGCGGTCGGACTGGTCATTTCAGCAGGGATTGTATTGTTACCACCACACAGGGATCAGACTTGATATGTTTTCACTGCAATCAGCGGGGCCACAAGAAGGCCCAGTGCCCTAGTTTGTTTTCAGCAAGACGGGTGATGGCACCTGCCCCTGCAACTTTGAGGATCATAGACGGCCGTCAAGGCCGTGCAGAGGTGCCTGCAGTAGGAGGCAGGGCTTTTCAGATGACCACCTTAGAGACGCGAGCAGCGCCGGACGTTGCAGGTATGCGACTTCCGTTTTCAGTTCTTTTATTTGTGCATGATTATATTGTTATGGTTCTGCATCAATTTTGGTATGAGTATTGTATCATGGTGTGGCTTGCTTGTGATTATGTTATATGTCATCTGCATACCTTGGATATTTGAATGGTAGTTAGGGGATGTGCCCTACTGGAGAAGGTTACATAGGATGCAGTAACTATAGCATGCTTGGGAGGGACTTGGTACATCTCGCTAGTTCGGAGTGGTATAGTTTTAGAGATGGATTGGTTACATCCCTGGCTAGGGTAAGCTTGGGTTCCTCAGCAGATTGATTATGGAGTAGTAGCAAGGACTGGGATTTCTTTTCGAGCATTGAGTATCAATGGTTAAGCAGGATCGAAGTGGGGGAGAATCCTTCGAGCGTGCAAAGGAAAGAGCACGCAGATCCAGAATGAGTGCTCGATCTCTGAGAAGGAAAGGAAGTAGTACAACGTTTGATGGATCGAGGAGTTCAGGGTTGGGAGTTTGAGAACCCCCCCCCCCCCCCCTCAGGTAGTGCATGTATTGGCGATGGTTAGTATGTGGTTGGGAATTCAGGTTGGAGGATCGCCTGTAGGACTCGAGTGAGTCAGAAGGAGGATCTTGAGAAATGATAGCATGGGGTGCTTTCATATTAGTAGTCAGTGGTAGAAAGTGATGTAAGACTACGGGGCAGCCGTAGCATTCACTAGCAGTTAGTGGTAGAAAGTGTTGTAAGACTACGGGGCAGCCGTAGCATTCACTAGTGGAAGGTGTTGTAAGACTATGGGGCAGTCGTAGCATTCACTAGCAGTCAGTGATGGAAGGTGATGTAAGATTGCGGGTAAGTCGTAGCATTCCATAGTAGCTTAGTTAGCGGAGTTGGGGCGAGGCCCTTATCTCCTAGTGATCAGATAGGGATCAGGAATGGGTAGTGGATGAGAATGATAAGGAGTTTGCATGTATAGCCCTAGAGAGGTGAGACCTTGGGAGAGGCCGCTCCAGGATATAGTTGGGTGAGACCCGTGGGCGAGGCCCGTATGAGAATAGCAGTATAGGTGAGACTTGAGAGCAGAGTTGCTCAGTAGTATGGTTGGGTGAGACCCGTGGGCGAGGCCCGAGCGAGAGTGGTTAGACAAGTAAGACTAGAAGGATAGAGGCGGGTGAGACCTGTGGCCGAGGCCCGTGAGTTTTAGCAGCACAGGTGGGACCTGGTAGGTACCTTTGTGTCAAGATAGGGGATCGGGGATCCCAGGATTGTAGTGCCTGAATGGCAGAATAGATTGAGCAGTTATAAGTGGTTGAAGTTTCTTCAAAAGTCGTTGGGATCGACTAGGAGTTGTGTTGGGACTAGCGGCTGGTGGGATCCGGTAATCCAAATATTTGTAGGACGGTAGGGACCAGGGTGGTCTCAGTTCATCCGGAAGGAAGATAAGGAATAGCAGAATTTTCAGCCAGTAGCAGTGCGGGTAAGCAGTCTATGGTGGAATTCAGTTAGTTGATCATGGGGTGCTCGACACCAAATTATAGTAGAAAGAAATGCCCAGTGGATACTAGCGATAATGACCCGTACTGGAAGTAGCGGGAATAATGGATTTGGTGAAGATAGGATCTTCACAGTGACAGAGGAAATAGTTGGTTATGGAGCATCGCCTTGGGAAGGCAAGGAAATCGCGCAAGGAAAGAAGGAGTGAACCCCTATGGGTTCAGTATAGTACTCGGTGAGTACCAAAAGGATTGTCGATTGAGTAAGTTGTGTTTCCAGAATGTTCAGGGTCAGGGTTGACCTGAGACTATTATCCGCAAGGATTGATGTTAGTCAGAATGACCGGGCGAAAGACCAGCGAAGGTAGGCAGCTGGTGTTGGAGTAATTAGTAGGGTATTGGAAGCAGATCGCAGGCGGTGGGCCATAGCAAACTTTGAGGACGAAGTTTAGTTTAAGTGGGGGAGAGTTGTAACACCCAAAGTCAGGAAGGCCAAGAAAGGTAAGGAAACCCTAAGTTTAAGGGACGACTTGTCAAGTCCAAGGAGGAACTCGGCAAGTCCGAGCGGGATCCTGGTCGAGGACTAAGTGACCGACTCGGCGAGTCAGCCAAGGAGACTCGGCGAGTCTGGTCTGTACGAGGAAAACCTTAAATTCGGGACTTGGAGCCTATTTAAGCGCCTCATTCTCTTCCATAGGGTTCCTTTACTGCCTCTCTAACCCAAAATACCAAACCCTAGCCGCCATATCCATTGTTGAGCCAATTATTGCCTTGAAGAGTGCATTAAAGGTTGGAGAAGGAAGAAGGATCTTGAAGGTGCAAGAAGGGGGCTATAGATCTGGGATTGGGAAGATATTTCTGAACATTTGGAAGTAATAAACTAGTTCTTGGACTCCTTTGCACCTAGATCTATGTGTAAGTTTTGGGGCTTTTTAGCCATGATTAGTATCCATTTGAGTTAGAAGCCAGATCTGAAGTTGCAACTTCGGATCTATGCATATTTTGGCCTTGTGAAGCATAAAGTATCTTCCCTTGAGTTGATTTTAGATCCTCTTTGCCTTAAACCCTAGTTTATGGTGTATTTAGCCTAGATCTCCTTCTTTACACGTAAATCTACAGTTTGGAGTCCATGCATGACTCAAAAGTCCTCTACATGTATGTAGATCTGAATGGACTCGGTGAGTCCTTTGAGTGGACCCGGCGAGTAGCATGAAGATTAGGAGGAACTCGACGAGTGGGATGAACAACTTGTCGAGTCGAATGAAGTTGGGCAGGAACTCAGCGAGTTTGAAGAACAACTCGGCGAGTCTGTTGAAGGTTGTCTTGGACTCGGCGAGTCTGTTCTTGGACTCGGCGAGTCAGGTCGCGAAACCCCAAACCCTTCGAGTTGAGACTCGAATCAGTGAGTCGAGTGGAGAGTCGGTGAGTCGGGCAGGTCAAGACTCGGAAATCGGTAGACTCGGCGAGTCGAGTCGCGAATGGAAGGACTCTGAACTTATGAACTCGGCGAGTCAGTAGGTTGACTCGGCGAGTAGGGTTGACCTGGGAGGTTGACTTTGACCAGGACTTTGACTTTGCCCATAGTTGACTTGGTTGACTGTCGGGGGTCAGTTAGACTAAGTGTTGCATTGATTTTGGTAGCTCGGGGAGCTAGTGGAGCAGGAGTTCAGAGAGTTGCCGGTCAGCAGCTAGTAGGATCATCAGCGAGTTCAGCTAGTGCAGGTGAGTTTCCCTTTTGTGTGAATGGGTCTACGGCCACAATGTCGGCCCATGTAGTTATGAGTAGAAGACCCGGGGGTTAGCCCTAGGCACAGTATGCTAGCATGATATTCAGGACGAGGTCCAATGATAGCGGACGGGTGCCCAAGGAATGGTTTATGTGATAGTTTATACTTGTTGTCTGTGTGATACTTGTATGTGCCTGGTAGGGAGGTGAGTGTGGGCGAGGTCCCGTATCTCACCAATAGCAGAGTGTGGATGGTGTTGTTGGGTTTTGAGCAATCAAACACTTCCTACGTGTGCATGCAACCCTAATAAACCTTGGATCTATGTTTGTCTAAATACATGCAAAATAATAATTTTCCAAGGTTCATAACCTATCTAACATGGCATGGGGTACTTTTAAACATAAAAGAATTAGATGAGATTAAATACCTTTTTGATGAGTTTGATTCTTAAGGAGTTTGAGGGCCAAGCACCAATAGTGTGAATGCCTCAAATGGAATCACAAATCACCACAAACTCTTGGAAAACTTTGAGAGAGTGTACACACACTATAAAATCAGCCACACACAAGCACACACACTAGTGACACTAGTGGCTATTTCATGCAACATAAGCATGTTTATATAGTGTACATGATTAGGGTGAAACCCTAATAACCCATGACCTTTCCTTTTCCAAGGATCCATGGGTTAAAAGCTCCATGGATCATCCATGGACTTCCATACAAGCCTAACCCATTAACAAATGAGTGTTAGCCCACACCATATAAAACCAATAGCCCACAATCTAATTAGTCTTCCTTTTAATCTCTAAATTAATTCATAATTAATTTAAGACTAAGACTAATTAAATAACATGACTTCATATTAATATATTATAACTTATAATATATTAATAATCATATGTGTATAACTCTCATAAAATTATCCATAAATAGTTTGGATGAAGTGCAACCCAAATGGACCATGCCGGGTCGGGTCAAGTATATACCAAATAAGTTATGGACTTAGACACCTTATCCAACAAACTCCCACTTGGATAAGTCTAATAACTATATTTGCGTATGTTACTTCAGGAACCAACCAGCAATCGTAACTCTCGAAAACTCTGTTGAACTATGAAGCGCCATTTTAGATAAGTGATCATTTAATCCTCTGTTCTCATGATATCAGCCGGACAAATACATGGACAACGTCGTACTTATAGTCCAGCAGTTTGTTTCCCGATTTCCGATTTGTTTGACAAAGAACTTAATCGAACACATCAATTTAGTTCTGACCGGCCGGTACATAGGTCACAACAAAATCTTCGAGGGGCCCAGATATCGCTTCTATTTCTAGAAGGAACAGATAAACTTCGACTCATATGCTTGTTCTACTACTTGTTGAATTGTACACAAAGGCACGTTTTATAACATCAAGTTATTGATGCATTTACGTGCAATCAATGCACAACCAACTCATAGGTAACAACTCATATCTCTAGGTTAGAAGATTTACATGATATTACCGTCTCACGATCACTCGAGATAAATTCCATGAAGTGATACAAGTGAGCGTGGGTTTATTCCAATACTCATAACTTATGAGCACTCATGAATGTTGTAGCAACCATTGCTATGACTAAACCCATTTAGCCATCTACAAACTCGATTCATGACAGTCTTGATTCATACCTACTTCCAACATATGAACGACTGTGGAGTGTTTAAATAACTTAGTCATTCGGAAAGAATAACCTAGCTATTTTGGAAGTCAAAACATGCAAAGTGAAACACAATAATAATTGAATTCAATATGGTCTCAGAACCCTTTTGAATATAAATAGAACCACCTTTTATTTATCACCATATTGATTACACATTATTCATTGTATAATGTTTCAAACAATCAACTTAAGACTTGAATAAAAACAACAGTCGTCCCATGCTCCTTGCATGTACACTTTGTTTTTCTAAACAATAGTTATGCCATACTCCAAGTATGCACACTATGTTTGTCTATGATCCTTACATTGTGATGTAGATATATTGAACATAATTCCATTGATACTCATTTCACAATCCCAAATCCTTATTGTAAATGTGAGAGTCCCCGATTCCTATCATTTACCATAAAATCTGTTAGATTTTAAACTTTTATGTAATGTTCCTCTTGTAATGATTATGCACAAAGTCACCAAAACCTTGTCACCAGTCATTATAGAGTATTCCAAAGAAGGTCAACCTCTATGGAACGGAAGTCTCATATTCAAAGTACATTACTTTGAACATCCTTCTTGCATTAAGGTTTTCTAAT
The DNA here is from genome assembly GCF_002870075.4 of Lactuca sativa. Taxonomy (NCBI): domain Eukaryota; kingdom Viridiplantae; phylum Streptophyta; class Magnoliopsida; order Asterales; family Asteraceae; genus Lactuca; species Lactuca sativa. The sequence continues at coordinate 196,874,751 of NC_056629.2, forward strand.
CTTACATAGATTGAATAACTTCCACCTATGGAGACATTTCCATAATCCCATTTTGACTATCACTTCCGAACAAGAGTTACTTCTTTTCAGAACATGTCAATATGGTCCTTTCCGACAACTTACATCATACTTCCAACTTTCCCTGAGCAACCAATCTTTGGCGAACCTCAGATTGTCCTCGACAATTGTTTAATCACTTTAGTCATATCCAGTTCTAGACTTTTCCCTTCTCAATGCCTTAAGCATTTGGAAAATTTAGAAAAGATGGATATTATAGCACATGCAATCGATCCTATATCCGAAGCATATGGGACACGATTCATGAAGTCTCACATAAAGACATGATACTAGACCAGTCTCTTGCTACAATATTTGTTATTTGCCATGTTTTCAAAATTTAACTATGAAGAGGGATGCCGTAGTCATAATTGAATTTTGAGAACGCAATATATATAGAATTTCCTTACGTCGAACCATTCAGACATAAAATTCATACATATATCCTTGACTAAAGATGATTAAAATCTCAATATAAGCTTCTAGAATTGAAATGAAGTATAGTTTCCTCTCCCTTAATTATAGCAAAACAACTTTTCAACCCCTGCAACTTCACGAATTGAATCTTTGTTTTCTATAATTAATATTGCTAGCTTGCAACACTAAACGTAATAATCATGCTCCCACTAACATGATGATTATCATCATAACACTTATGCTCCCACTAGCTCTGACATATTTCCAAAAATTTGTTGGACTTCTGAAATTTAGATTCATACACCCTTTCTTAGATAGCCCACATGTGTGTCTAAACAATTTTCAGAACTATGAAAAGGGATGTCGTAATCATAGTCTCAATTGCTTAGGCATTTGCCATTTCTCACAAGTCCATGTTAGTGTGCCGGTTAACCACACACGCTCCACTAACGACTTTTGAAAATGCAAATAACACAATTGCTATCTACTTAAAATCTACTTAGTGAAAGCGTTTCCTCACCATCATTTTCATGAATCGGAGAGAAACCTTATGACACTTAGATTTTATGGTGTATGAGTTCCTATCCATGTGAATTTGTCAAAACCATAATCACAAGATAAGGTTAGTGACAAATTCAGCCTTACATGGATTAAACTTGTTCAATCTTAGTTTCTTGTCACCTTGGTAGCACAAGGCCCACCAATGCTTCCAAGTTGAACTCTGATAACTTACATGCAAATTCAACTTATTTGAAATAGGTACAAAAATAAGAATTATGTCAACACGATAGGTTATAAACCGCAAGTCGTGTGCTAGTGAAGAACTTCAGGTTCTATTCTTGATTAGTTCTTGAGACTTTCAAGACCTTTAAGACTCCCACTGTCCTCTTCACCTATAAGACTCCCTTGTCAAACATCCAAGAGATAGTGTGGATTCTAATCAAGAGAAACACTTCACACAATTGGCCTAAGTTGGTCTTTGTTTTATCCAAAACATCACAACTTACCAATTTCAAATGTACAAGAGTAGAAAACTTTTACTCTTACATTTGACAAGTGTTTTAAACCTTCTTTAAGACATGTCACTCAAATGACAATCTTGGAGTATGACTCTAAGACTTATATTGGAACGAAGTATGACTCATCTTCTTGATTTAACCATTTCAACAATTCAAGATCCCTCTTCTTAGTCATAAGAATGCACTAAGATTTTCTTAGAGAACTAATTGTGCTATGGTTTCTAAATCATTAAGATGATCACAAAAAACTGATACTAAAGTACTCTCCCATCTTTTCAAATTTGAGAAACTTTTATCCTTCTGCCTAATTTGATTCTTCTTATTCGCTCTGTCATACATTGGAACCTTTTTCCAATGTCTCAGAGTTACACTTAAGCTTGTAAGTATAATCATATTTACTGAGCTTTTGTAAACTATGACGAATAGTTTTATCAATCTTTTGTGGTGGACTTGACCAGTGCACAAGAATGTCTACTCGATCCCTTAGTCCTTTACATGACTCACACATCCATGTGAACAAGTAATTAGTCTTAATTTTCCAATACTTGAAAGTTCTCATTCATCATGCTATACACCTTGCATGATTCCAAGTTCCGGTCCAATTGAAACTTGGGTGATGAGAATCTTTCCTTATTTGGTAAATCTAGACATTACCACAAATGAAAGAATCAATTTCATATTTCCACTCTTGCTATTAATGGAATCATATAAGCAACAATTTTTCCTCAAATGCCATTGTAAGGATATTTTTAAAATAAATAAAATCCAAAAATTTCTTTTTATTTTAAAACTTTGCGGAAGAACTTATCCTTACAATCCATATGAAAACTTGTTGTTATCTATTCCTAAGCAATATCTCATAACTCCTAAGAAGTAGCTCAAGAATCCGATCTTCAAACTACGCGATAGAAATCCATCTATGCCATCAGATTCAGCATATTCTTTCTTTAAGTTTCTTCACTTTTCTTTGATTCTTAAAGCATCACCATATGACCCAGTCACATCATGTATCAAGAATATCATAATAGAAACTTAAAAGAGTTAGATGGTGGACTTTACCTGAAGTAGAGTCAAACTTATTGACTTTAACATCCTTAGGTAAATCTGGCAGCTTCGCAACCAATGCCCCTTTCTTTGGCAATATAAACATATGGACCCTTTGATGATGGTACACGGGACTATCACAGACTTAGTTTTTCTCTTTACCATTTGGTCAACTGAGTTGACTATGGCCGATCCCTTTCCACTGGGAAGAGAGAGCTTTACTGGATATCTAATGTCATCATTGTCAATGTCCATAAAGTTTTAGGAAGTTGATCTTAGCAAATAGATAAGATCATTAAGGGTCTTGTCATAGTCTGTTTCATAGGTGTTCCAAAAGAACTCACTATGTGACTTAGAAAGTAGTTGAACCACCAACTTTCTCAAGACTTTGACACCCAACTCTCCCGGCTTGTCAATATGTGACTACATCTCCAAGATGTGACCACACCTAGACCTTGCCTTGCCAATAGGGCTTGAGTGACCTTGAACTTGTGGGTTAGGGAGAATAATTGGAGGAGGTGAAAGAAGTATGATTTCCATGGGACATCATCCTCATTTAGGAAAGCTTGTTTCAAGAGATTTGGGAAGATCATAAATGTCTAAACCAGACATCTTTTGGGAGATATTCAAGATAGTTGATCTTAAGTACTTAATATACACCCAATATGAAATATTAAGGCTAGGACCCAACAACCTATTTTATAACTTAGAAGAGGGATGCCGTAATCCAAGCTATAAAATATTTGAAGGTAGGTGAATGACGATTCACCAATTTCCACCAAGATAAACGAAATGTATTATTAGGTTTTAATTGGTTTGAAACTCCTAGATCTTTGAGATTCATTGAACTGTTCAATGGCATGTTTCAATCTCGAGTGTGCCCTTCAGGTTTTGTGACTGGGATGCCGAGGATCACAAAACAAGGTGTGAAGTAACCATGCAAATTACTTGGTACCCTTAAGTGTTTACCCCTCAATCAATGTGTCGGTTAACCACACACGCTCCATCGATACTATGATAAACGTTAAGTTACCCTTTGCCTACCTTGTTAAATACGAGTTAGTGTGTCGGTTAACCACACACGCTCCACTAACCGACTTAAACAAAGTGCAAAGTGTAATTTCATGGATTAGCACCTTATTCACATTTTCCTAAGTAACTAAGATTGGGAATTATTAAGAGTTTAGTTACTTAGTATTTATCATTAATACTTTTAATGAAGGGAGAATTATAGTCCTGTCAAACCCGTTCGGCTAACGACCCTCCACCGGTCAAGCAAGCGGTGGGTGAGAGTGGACACCCATTAAGTTGCCATTTTATAGGCAACAACCTTATACCCACCTTATAGACCGGCTTCGTGAATGAGGCGTACTAGCGGTAAGACTGACTTTACTCTTATACATATATATATTATTAACTTATAATATTATAAAGTATAAGGGTTGAATTTTAACTCTTTAAAATTCTAAGGGCTAACTTGGAATTAAAGTATTCATAAGTGAAAACTTTTCAAATTCCAAAACTTGAGGGCAAGTTTTGAAACTATTCAAAAACTAATTAATTCCATAACTTATGTGTTTAAAGTAGTTTTAATCTAAAAACTCTTCAAGTTCCATAACTTGAGGACAAGTTATGGAAGACTTTAAACTAATAAAAGAATTAACTTTTCTTTATTTTATAACTTATGGAATTAATTAAGGTTACATATTTTATTACTTAATGAAGTGACTCTTGAACCTCCATAACTTAAGGACAAGACTCTTCATCTTTTGTAACCATTGCCAACTTTTATGAGTTTTATGAAACTTAAATGTGACTTTTCATATAACTTGAGGACAAGTTACAAAAAACACATTTTAGAATCAACTCTAAGATTAATTTGGATTGAAAACACATAATCAATTAACATTTCTATTAATCTAAGCAACTCATAAGAACAAGATAATTCAAATCAAACTATTTCATGTAATTAGCCTAATCACTAAACTAATTCAAAACATGAATCTATTGACAATTATCTTTGAAATTGGATTAGCATGAACATTACCACATCAAAAACAAGTTTATAAGTTCAAAAACAGCTTAGGGTAATGTTCCTAGTCCATTTCTAGCCAAAAACCTCGAAAATATGCTGTCTGGGGCTCCTACTCGGCGAGTGCATGAACCTACTCGGCGAGTAGGATGATTTTACTCATGGACTCGGCAAGTTCATCAGTGGACTCGGCGAGTCCAGTGCCCAGAAAGCCAGAAAATCGAGTTTTTCTGCATTTTTCAACAATTTGCATCAAGTATAATAGAAAACAAGCCTAGGCTCTGATACCACTGTTGGGTTTTGAGCAATCTAACACTTCCTACGTGTGCATGCAACCCTAATAAACCTTGGATCTATGTTTGTCTAAATACATGCAAAATAATAATTTTCCAAGGTTCATAACCTATCTAACATGGCATGGGGTACTTTTAAACATAAAAGAATTAGATGAGATTAAATACCTTTTTGATGAGTTTGATTCTTAAGGAGTTTGAGGGCCAAGCACCAATAGTGTGAATGCCTCAAATGGAATCACAAATCACCACAAACTCTTGGAAAACTTTGAGAGAGTGTACACACACTATAAAATCAGCCACACACAAGCACACACACTAGTGACACTAGTGGCTATTTCATGCAACATAAGCATGTTTATATAGTGTACATGATTAGGGTGAAACCCTAATAACCCATGACCTTTCCTTTTCCAAGGATCCATGGGTTAAAAGCTCCATGGATCATCCATGGACTTCCATACAAGCCTAACCCATTAACAAATGAGTGTTAGCCCACACCATATAAAACCAATAGCCCACAATCTAATTAGTCTTCCTTTTAATCTCTAAATTAATTCATAATTAATTTAAGACTAAGACTAATTAAATAACATGACTTCATATTAATATATTATAACTTATAATATATTAATAATCATATGTGTATAACTCTCATAAAATTATCCATAAATAGTTTGGATGAAGTGCAACCCAAATGGACCATGCCGGGTCGGGTCAAGTATATACCAAATAAGTTATGGACTTAGACACCTTATCCAACAGGTGTTCCACATCTCATTAGCAGCACATCAGGGGCGAGGCCCAAGTTAGGGAAAGAGTGAGTGTGGGCTAGGCCCGTATCTATCTATCAGTAGGAGCATGGACGGGCTTCCATGACTCATCAGTAGCAGGATAAGGGCGAGGCCCAGGATAGGCGAGGCCTTTGGACAAGATCTGTTAGTATGTGTTTAGCTTATGTGTTGTGATATGTTTATGTGCTATTATATGTTAGCGGGCGAGGCCCTATGACAGGCGAGGCCTAAGTGAAACAGATCTGTATCCGAGCGGGGCTTGAAGCCAGGCGGGGCCTGGAACGGCGGAGCCGTTGTAGCGGGCGAGGCCCGAGGTAGGGGCGAGACCCAGGATAGCGGGCGTGGCCCAGTATGTGCAGTATGTGGTTATGCATGGTATGTGGTAGGGTGGGGAACTCACTAAGCTTCGTGCTTACGGTTTTCCGTTTTGGTTTCAGGTACTTCCGGTAGCGGAGGGAAGAACTCGGGGTGATCGCATGGCACACACCATAGATTAGACAGCCTGGGAATGTTTTACTCTGATAACGAACATGTGTTTTGGAAACTAATACTCCGATTATGTTTTGAATCGATAATTTTGCTTTAAGTAATGTTTTATTAAAAGAAATTTTTAGGCTTGAATTTTGGGACGTTACAGTTTGTGAGCCATTAGAGGAGTGACACTTGTGACTCTAAGCTTTTAGAAGCCAACTACAAGGAGGATTTGAGATTTTTATTGCTATATAACAATCAAAGGTAAGATCTAAACCCTATTCTTATGTTAATATTGATTATCACATGTTAGATCTAGGGTTTAAAGTCTTGGATGAATACATGTACAATAGAGAAACCTAGATCCAAGCATTAGGGTTTGCATGAGCACATATATATAGGATGTTCTTATGGCCTAAACCCATGAGGGATATAACTTAGAGGTATGTTGGATAATCATGAGGTGTCAATCCCTCCTTTAATCATCCATTAATCTCTTTTTTTTACTTGGGCCGATATTTGGGCTAGGAGGAAGGAAATAGATTAATTTGGCCCACTTCTTATCTTGGTTCGAAAGTTTGAGACCCAAGAAAAATTTTTCTGCCCATTGGGCCTTTAGGGTAGTTTACGGCCTAATTTTGTATAAAAGAATGGATTTATGGTCCATGAAAGCTAATTGAATCAATCATGGCCCAATAAGGTCCATCAAGGTAAACCAATTCATTTTTGGAGCCACTATGGCCCAAAATGTTAAGTTTCATGAAAGTTGGTCCAATTAGAGCCCATTTAAGGGTCCTAAGCCCAAAATAGTCAAATTGGAAGCTTATTGGTCCATTAGGCCCAATAAGGAAATCCTAGTCCATAATGGACTTAAACCGGGATTTTTAGGGTTTCCAATCTTTTATTGACCATTTGAAGTGTTTGCATAGAGTGTTTGATGGAATTTTATTGTCATTAAATAAACATCATGCATGCTTTCAAGTTTAGTCACAAATGTCATCATTGTTAATGTTTACAAAAGCATTAGAATTCCTAGTTGTGACAACTCTACTTCTTTGAAGGACATCAGCCAAGGTAGATGGCCATGAGACTGCAGACCAAATTCTTTGCTCTTCCTCGGAGAGCACCTTGGCTGGGAACTTTTTCTTAGCTGGGAGCCCTATGATGGCATTGAAAATGTACTTGTCTTCATCATCATCATGTGGAGAACCTGAAAGAACTTGTAGTGAATCATCAGAGTCTTCATCTCGGAGTCGGAACTCCGAGACGGGTTTCTAGGGTTGATTTCTCCAGCTGGGTCCTTCTCCCCCTCTTGCAACGGATGGTCCGGCAACCAGTGCAAGCAACGTGGAGGATTAAAGGTCCGAGAATTTTTCAAATACTTTCTGAAAGCTCTTGTTCATCTAAAGAGTCAGAGCGTCATAAGCTTCAACTGTGAGAGCCTAAGCTTTAAGAGGATCAAAAAGGTGGCCCATAATTGAAATAATCTCAATGAATTTATGATTTAGAGCATCCACAATGTTCTAGGATACCTGGAGAAGCTTGATAAGCACTTGTTGGATGATAAGGTTCATTTCATCTCCGGATCTCTTTCTCGAGACGTTGGATCTGTTTTTCATGGCAAACATGGGTCTGTTTGATGGATTCGTTCGTAGGGCCTATCAGATCATCATAAACTTTTAACATTTTGGTGATGGTATATCAAGAGAAGCATCATATTTTTGTTCATCTACGGTGTGTTTGATTTTTTTAATAGAACATTTTTAGAATACTAAATACTCTTCCAGATTGTTTGATTTGTGGATTCTACCATTTAGGCAGCAAACTTTGACAAAATTGGATTCAATATTTCATTCATGACATGTTAGGATGTCAAATGTATGGAAGTTTATTTGCTGGGAATCTTTCGGATTCTATAGTATGTAGACCTGTCAATTGGGCGGGTTTTGACCATGATTCGCTCCAAACTCATAATGTAACACCTGATTCCTGGTACGTCTTTAATTCAAGAATTTCATGTATTTCTCTCTGGGACTCGACGAGTTGGTGACCCAACTCGTCGAGTAGAGTCGTGATCCGCGGGCAGTTTAAGTGACCTACTCAACGAGTCGGGAAACCGACTCGGCGAATAGGTGTTATTTGAGTGAAACCCTAAATTTGAGGGTTTGCACCCTATTTAAACAACTTATCTCAGCCTCCATCGTCCCTTATACTCCCAGAAGACATCATATCGAAACCCTAGCCTTGTTTGAGTATTTTAAGGCCATTTTGGTGCATTTTGGTGGATTGTGAAGCTTGAGAGGAGGAAAGGAGCTTGGGAGTTCAAGTTGGAGCTTGGAGATCCAGAGATTGTGTTCCATTTCCAGCTCATTTAAGGTAAAAAGCCCCTGCCTTGATCTTCCATGTGTTTATTCATCTTTAGGGCTTGGATTTTGGGTATATTTAGGGCTTTCTAAGCCATTTCCAGGATGTGAAGTGTTACAAGGAGTATTGACTTCAGATCTGGGTCACTGGAGGGGTCTCATGCCATAAAGGTGCCAACTTTATGGCCATGAGAGCCCCATGCATCTTTTAGACATCATTTGTAGTCCTTTAGCGCTAAAAGACCCATGCATGGACGTAAAATTCGTGGCTTTACATGCTATATCGGCCCTAGGAGGTCAGATCTACCCTTTGGATGAGATGAGCTTGACAGAAATCGAGTTTATAGACATGGACTTTAGTGGACTCGGCGAGTTGTTCTTGGGACTCGACGAGTCGGGTAGTAGTTCTCCAACTCTTGTTGTTTTGGGGGTCTGGTTGAGTCTAAAGAAGGACTCAACAAAGATGGACGAGATTATAGACATGGGAATCATGGGACTCGACGAGTGTTTGAGTAGACTCAGCGAGTCCAAGGCAATCTCCCAATCTTTGAAGATGGACTCGACGAGTTGCTCATACAACTCAGCGAGTCATAGACTGGACACATTCTTATAAGGGAGATGAACTCGACGAGTTCAATGTCGAACTCAGCGAGTCGGATGAAGATGGTCCCAATGGTATAATTGAAGAAGAACACGTCGAGTTCTTGCTAGACTCGACGAGTAGAGACGGGGATTGGTTTGGGTTAGAGAAGTATGGACTTGACGAGTTGGTAGGCCAACTCGGCGAGTCAAGTCAACTAGATGTTGACTTTGACCAAAGTTAACTTTGACCGGATTTGAGTTAACCCTGGTTAGGGTTGGAAGTACAAGTTGATAACTTGGATGGGGTTGTCGTGTAGGGATTGAGGAGTCGAGGAGAGTCGGTTTTCACACCGAGGACAGTTCGGACACTACACGACTTAGAGGTGAGTCTTCTCCTGGTAGGGGTGGGTCTACGGCCACAATGTTGGCCCACAAGTAAGAGTACCGGTTAGATGATTGTCTTTGTGATAATTATCTGGGACTTGATAAGTGTTATGCTTACTGTGCTTGATATGGTTATGATTGTTATGCTTATTGTGCTTATTATGTGTTAGCAGTAGAAGGGGTGAAATAGTCCCTGGTTACCGGTTGAAAGATACCGAAGGGGAGGGTAGTTCCTAGATACCGGTTGAAAGATACCGAAGGGGAGGGTAGTTCTCGGTTACCGGTTGAAAGATACCGAGGGGGAGTCCAGCTCCCGGTTATGCTCGACAGTTACCGGTTGAAAGATACCGAGGGTCATGTATTATTTTGGTATGTGTATGATGGGGAACTCACTAAGCTTCGTGCTTACAGTTTTAGTTTTGGTTTCAGGTACCTCTTCGTCTAAGGGGAAGGAGCCGGCGGTGTAGCAACACATCACACACACATGGTTTCCGCATTGAATTTCTGGGATTGTACTCTGATTTTCATTACTTCTGATGATATGGTTTTGAGACACGACATTATGGTTTTTATAAGTTGATGTAATATTGACCATGTTTTGGTGGACTGTTTTATGAATTACTTAATTAAAATGAAAATTTTTTGCCTCGAAATTTGGGATGTTACACATAAGAATTTAACGGGTTTGGATTTTAATTTTTGATTTGTTTACCCGTTTACGATCCATACCCGTTTACCCTTTTAGTAAATGGGTCGGGTGTGGATCATTATCGATCTGCTCCACTTATGACCCACCTCATTATATATATATATATATATATATATATATATATATATATATATATATATATATATATATATATATACACACACACACACACAAAATAACAAAATATACAATTGGATGTCTAACTTGATTTTTATTGTATTAGACTTTGAGTATTAGTTAATGTACATCTTGTTTAAATAGACATTTTATCTTTTTGAGAAATATTAATTGTAGAACACATAAAAATTATGAAAATTTAATATTATAAAAGGGTCTGGTTAATGGGTCAGGTGTTCATTGATTCGGTAGATACGGGTATGGATTCAACTATTCAAGACCCTGAGGATTATTGGAGCGGGGCGGGTCGTGTTTTTATTTTTTTAAACGGGTTTGGATCAAGGGTGGTTCGCTCCAAATTGTTGGCAAATTTAGGGTTTGTGGTGGAGATCTGGATACCAGCTTGGATCGTGATATCACTTTCCGAACTGATATTTCTACCCTATGTATGGGTTACAAGAAATTCAGCCTAGGATAATCCAAGCGGACACTTAGGTTTCTAGGCACAAAAAACATAAGCTAATATGCTAAAGGGTTCTGTGAAAGTGTGCTGAAAAAGAGAGCTAAAGAAAAGCCCCCCTTCTGGAAAGAAAGAGTTGTTTATATACTAAACACGATTAGGGTTTCTTTAGGGTTGGGTCGTCATTAGTTGCTTTAGAAGCAAGTAATATTAATCCGGATTAGGGTTACCAAAAACTAACGAGTTTCGTTAGTTTTACCATAATCACGCTCAAGAAATTGAGTTTTCCATTATGTTCCCACATGCAAAATTCGGTGAGGTTTTGGAGCGGGACCCCAGCCAGGGGCTCTGTCCCTTGGACCCCGCTAGGGGCGCTGCCCCCGGACCCCCAACTAGTCATCGAACCGGCTTCTGACTCGATCTTATACATGCGTGCACTCCGCACAACCCCGTACATGTATTAGAGTACAAATCATGAAGCCCCTTAACTCATATGTTAGTTCCAGTTACTTAAAATGACATGGTGATACTAAAATCACCAACACAAACCCGCCCCATTAACAGGTCTAATAATATGGAATTCAATCAATTCGTCATTATTTCCAAGTTAAGAAGGAATTTGATTTTATTCATTCTTCAAAAGACCAAAATACTCTTTTAAGATAAAATTATAAAATTTGATTTTATATATTTATTTTGTAAATAAATATTTAATTATGAATAAATATAAATATAAATATCATTCAATTCTTATCAACTTACACATATTAAAATATCTTAAATATCAACTCTTTCAAATTCAAGATTTTTTTTTGATAAATTTCATTCCTTCCAAACCTTAAGATAGGACATATTTGATGCTTGAGAAAGACGTATTTGATGCTTCCGTGCACTCTGCGATTACCAAGTAATCGAAGGTTTTTTCAGATATTGTTTGACAAGTTCATGATATGGTCCCCGAACTTATCAACGACTTTCACTTTGCCCCTCCAAAAACAAAAATGTTAAATTAGTACTAAACTTGTACGATCATCTACGATTGATAAAGTAATGTATTTTCTACTAGTTCAGTTGTAATATCTCAAACTACATCCCAGGAATATATAGAAAAGTATATATGATAGTCGAATTTGTTGTCTGTTTGTCTTTTCATTCGTGATACTATAAATATTTTGGGTTTATTTTCATTACCAAATTTTAAGAAATATTTACATAGACGTTGCCGGTAAACGAACAACAAGCTGTGCCGCAATTCTTTTTTGGATGACAAAACTAATTTTTTTAAAAACAACATCTATAGATATTGGAGTCATAATATTATTATGCATGACCCGTTGGACTCTATTGAGTAGCTCCACAACTTCAGGTGCAAGGAAATCGAAAGTATCAAATGCAAAAGGTATAAACATGTGTTGATTTTCCATTTACTCTTTCTCATGTTTTGTCACTTTGTTTGATGGAGCTTTTAAAACAGTTTGCCCCACAGTGAAACTTCACTCCCCAAGCCCACAAAAAGGAAAAACCCTGTTAGATCCACACATACATGTTTTCCTCCGGTTCATCCAAATACTAAAACATCATGTTTTTTTTATAAATTAAATAAAGGTTTTCTTGATAATTGACGTGCATTATTATTTTTTATTTTAATTACATAAAGATTAATACAATTCAAATGATAATATGTGTATTTTGTATGCTAGAGGTGAAGGATTCGATCTTTTGCACCATTTTTTTTGTTTGCCACGTTAATTGCTTTTTTGTAATAATATTATTGTGTTTAGTAATAAATATTACTTTATTAACTTATTGCTATTAATATATTATTAATAGTTTTCTCATATACTTAATAATGCATATGATCGATGTATATTAGTAAACTTATTAAAAAAAAATATTTTATACAAGGTTTTTAATATGTGAATTTATATATATATATATATATATATATATATATATATATATATATATATATATATATATATATATATATATATATATATATATATATATATATATATATATAGGATTCGCCTCCTATAAGGACTCAAAAAATGGTGAATACTACGAAAACAATTCTCCACCATCCATTATGTCAAAAGCATAAATGTCAAACCCAATATTTGGGCGTGACGTATTCACATGCGACCCAAGTATGTGGTAATTAACATGAACTCGAGAATTTAATCACGTGCGACCAACATTCATGGAACGTCATTTAAGCGAGTTTTTGTTTTTTTCTAAAAAAATTGTAATTGTTTCTTTTTTTTCATTTTTTTTTAATATCTTTACTACATACTTGAAGATTCTAGTGTTTTTGTTTATTTCTGTTTTTATTTTTTTTTTCTTTTTTCTTTTTTATTTTTTATTTTTTTAAAATAAATATGGGTTCAAGTTTTTAATTTTTAACAACTATAAAAGTTTTAAATAATAATAATAATATTAAAAATCATAATATTCTCCGCTCACACTATTTTTGAATCGTTAATTATTTTAAATCATTGTATTTTGGATCATATCATTTTTGAATCATATGATGTTAGATCGATAATATATTCAATTAAATGAAGTTTTTGTTAAAAAAATTATGGATTATTATATATTTTGAATCATAAAAGATATAATTAAGCATTATAAAATATTTGAATTTAAATACTTTTAGATCATAACAAATTAAGGATCATAAACAAGTTGAATAAAAAAAAATTAATTATAAATATTTTGAATCATCACATTTTGGATTATATTATGTTCAACATTAAAAAAAAAAAAAAAAAAAAAAAAAAAAAAAAACTCTAACATTTTTTTAAAATTGAAAATAAATATTTCAAAAACTTATTTGAAAACTATTTTTACAAAGTCACTGGTATAATGAGTTAAAGTATCCTTTAAATTTCCACGTGTCTCAATTGAAGAAGTGTGTAGCCGACAAGACGGTAGTGGTACCGTTAGAGGACATTCAGATTGATGCGAGTCTGAATTACATCGAGAGGACGATAGCGGTCTTAGATAGGATGGTGAAGGTCTTGAGGAATAAAGAGGTGCCCTTGGTTCAGGTCTAATGGCACCATCGAAAGGAGTCTGAGTGGACTTGGGAGCCGGAGTCCGAGATGTGCAAGCAGTACCCAAAGAGATTTTCATAAGATGACTTTGAGGGCAAACTCTGATTCTAGTGGGGGAGAATTGTAACATCCCAAGACCAGGTATACCTTATAAACCCTTGTTCTTTTGGTAGTTGTCAAGTTTGGCCCTAATTTGAGAAAAGGTGGTAAATGAGTACGCGGGGCATACGCGTGTGTACGCTTAGCGTACTCATGTGCGTGTTTTTGACGCGGAAGCCACCTAGTACGCTAGGCGTACCAAAGGGTACGCTGGGCGTACTAGGCCTAGAGTGAAAACCCTAATTTAGGGTGTATCCCTATTTAAAGGACATGATGGCCTCATTTCTGGCCACCATTCCCAGACATCAACCCTCTCAAACCTTAATTTCTCGTCCCTTGAGCTTGTATGTCCATTTGTGAGCTATTAAGTGTTCTTGTGGTTTCTTTGGAGTGAAGAAGGAGCTTTAAAGAGGAAGGAGTGGGAATCTAGGCTTTGGACCTGAGCTTATATGTGGTTGGAACTTCAATTAGAGGTATAAAGCTCAAAGCTTTCTCACCCTTTTGATTTATGCATCATTTTAGTTCATTTTAGGGTTTTGGTCCAAATTGGGATGCTTTATGAGATATTGAGCTCCAAAGTTTATTATCAGCTCCTTTGAGTGTTTTTAGTGGTGTAGAGTCATAAAAATTAAGACATGGATGTTTAAACCAACCCACACATGAGATATGAGCATTCTTGAGAATAGAGAGTGATAGTTTTGGTGTTTGTGACTTTATCAGCCATGTAAAGGCTTAAAGTCACAGACTTTATGGAGTATAAGCCTTTAAGGAGTCCAGATTTGAGATTTGAGCTAAGGTCTTAACAGATTAAGACTAAATGAGTAGGAAGAGAAAAATCGGGGTGTACGCTGAGTGTAATCCCAATACGCGCAACGTAGGGTCGAGAATCCTCAATGCATGCATGGCGAAGGGGTACGCCCATCATAGAGGGCTTGTACGCGCAGCGTACGCTGTATGCACTGCCGTTGACTTTTAGGGTTTGGTCAATTTGTGGACTATTAAGGCCATAGAAGGGTAAAATGGTCTTTTATCCTTCTGTGAGTTTGTAGAAGGGTTAGTCTAGCTTCTTTGAGAGTCGTTAATAATTAGAGATAATTATCATATGTATTAGGCGGAGGCTAGACCAATGATTTGAGTTCGAGGTTATCTGATTTCTTATGAGGTGAGTCTTCTCATTATACTTACCTTGAGTGGTAATTTTGTGTGACCGGAGGATCTTGTGTGCTTATATTGAGTATTGTTATATCTTGCATTATGTCTTTGTGATTTATATTGTGTATTATTCTGAGCTTGTTGAGTTAGGACCAGAGGGTCCACCCGAGTTGTGGGACCGGAGGGTTCCACTAAGACACATTGGCCGGATGGTCTTATTGAGTATAGCCATGAGAGGCTAATGTGATGTGTGTGGTATTTTGGGGAACACACAAAGCTTCATGCTTACCGTGTTATGTGTTTCAAGTACTTCTTAGGATCACGGGAAGGCGTCAGCTTGATTGTACACACGAGGCGGAGTCATATTTTAAGGATCCTGGATTATGTTTAAAACATTTTCTGAATATGTGTTTTGAAAACATTATCATTTGGGGGTTTTGTGAACTATGTTATGAGAATTACGTGATTTTTAAAATGAAAATTTGTTTAAAAATTTACGGTGTTACATATAAGCTTTTAAAACATGTAAAAATGATTTATCTAAGGCACGTCATTGATTTTTAAAAAGTATAATTAATTTAATTTTTACAACTATAAAAAAAAATTTGTTAAATGTTCCTTGAAGTATCTTTTGGATTTGAAGCTTTTTTTAACGGTTGAATTACATTGAAACAAGCTCTAACCACAAGCTACAAAAAAATATATACAAAAACATTAGATGTTTAGAAAAGGATTTTGAAGCCACTCGTTCTATTTAACCTGGAATTTGTGTTTCCTATGTGTCATCCAACTAAAAGCAAAAGATACAATATCATCAAAAAAAACTATCCTCTCGCAGTCTCATTTTATCATAAACGCACCTATTCTGAATTTCCATAAGCACCCCAAGTCGTGACTAGGATAGCCTCTGAAACCAATTTACGACCTGAACAACAAAGCAGGTAAGTCATGCATAAATAAGATATTCACCAAATCAACTCCACACTATCTACGAACTTTCTGAATAAGGAATGTCAATGCCACGTTTTAGCAAATTATCTTTCGTGGGTAAACGGTCCAAAACAACTCTCCATCGAAAAATGTTCGCCTTAATATAGGAAGAATTTAATTCCATTCCGTTTTAGGGATAACCGAAACTAAACATCTCATCAATACGCAATCTGACATCCTTAACGACAAACTTCATCTCATTATTAAGATTCAAACTCATAGTCCAGTTTATTTGAGAAACTAACCTGCAACAAAAGAATTTTTAAGGTTTGAAATTGCAAATCCTAAGCACCACTTTGAGGTTCGATTCGCCAATCCCACTTCCAAACTTTTTCCGACCTTCTCTCAACAACAAAACAATTAATATTTGTGTCCAAGAGAGCAATTCTAAGAAAAGCAAGTTTCAACGTTCTATCTCCTACCCAAATCTCCTTCCAAACCTAGTGTCTCCCCTGTCTCAAATCACCTTTTGCATTAGATTCAAAGAAACAACCTGATTTTTCATGGAGTTTTAAAACTGAATCAACAATAGAAGACCAAATACATTTATTTTTTTCAATTTAGGGTCATCATCCACAAAACCACCATTATTGGCATGAATAGATCAAATCACTTGAACTCAAAGCGCCAAAGGAGACATTTGAAACCGCCAACTCCATTTGAGAAGTAAAGCCTCATTTAAAGCCGGAAGAGAGCTGATACAAAGTCCTCACCTTTCTTTAGAAGCGAGATGAGTAGACCATTTAACCCAAGCAATTTTTTTCATCCAATTCACCTCCCCAAAACAAATTTACTCTAGCCGCCTCCAAAATATTACCAACCTTACAAGGCATTTTGAACAAAGAAATATAATAAATTCCCAATGCTCCAACAATGATCTAAACAAAGAAAGTCTTCCTCCTATAGACATTATTGTTACTTGCCACCTATTCAATTTCTTCTTAAACTTTAACAAAACCAAATCCCAGCTAGAAATATTAGCCATGCTAACTCCAGCGAGAACCCCTAAGTACAAAAAAGGGAATTGATCAACATCACAACCCGCAACATTAACCATGTTTTGCACCACCGCATCCCGGTTCCATAAATCTTTGTTTTATGAAGATCAATTTGCAAACCCGAAACTACGTGAAAACTATTCAAGATGGCAATTAAATTCTTGACATTTAGCTGAGACCATTTACCAATAAACAAAACATCATCTGCATACAAAAGATGTGAAATACTTACACTGACTTTAATAAAAAGACATGCATCCATAGCATCAAACATGACCACATTAAGCCTTCTGTCACCTAAAGGAACAAAAAAGGAGACAATAAATATCATTGTCTAAGCCCTCGTTCTAAACTAAATTTTTCTGTAGGATTCCCATTAATTCACACCGAGGATCTAGAAGAAATTAAACAAGTTCCTACTGTCAAATGAAAATTTTTCTATTTTTCGAGATTTTTTAGAAGATAAAAGCTATAAGCTATCAAAAACTATATGTTGAACACACCCTAAGAGTCCGAAAACCTAAACGAGAACATCATACAAACCAAGTATTGATAGTTGTGTGATTCATAAACAAATAATTCCATATTGTAAGGTTTGCTTTTTTATCACTTTTCCAACTAGATGAATAATGAAAAGAAGCAACCTACATGGAAAACGAATAATGGTTCTTACTACCCACGCTTAATTACAAAGAACAATAACCGATTTGGTTCTATATAACAGCCTAAATGAAAATTGTTGTAAGCTTGTGGTTTTGTTTTTGTGATTTTAAGAAGTTGGTGACTAAATTATAAAATAGAACAAATGTTAAGAGTAATTTGTTGCAATTAAGTCTAAACTAAAGAAAAATGTAAAGTTTAGTTGTCTTTTGGTTATAATTGCAAGGCGAGTA
This sequence comes from Lactuca sativa, assembly GCF_002870075.4. Classification (NCBI taxonomy): domain Eukaryota; kingdom Viridiplantae; phylum Streptophyta; class Magnoliopsida; order Asterales; family Asteraceae; genus Lactuca; species Lactuca sativa. The sequence goes on from NC_056629.2 coordinate 196,892,684, forward strand.
TATTATATTTGACTTTAAATTATTAATAGCATACTAGAAGGCGAAGCTTATTAAATGTTTCGAGCTTTGGCAATATTGTTAATCAATTCCATAATGAGTACTGTTTTACCCACGCCAGTTTGAACCCTAAACCCATAAAAAGTAATCGTGTTTTAGAATCCCAAATTAATCCCATGACTCCATGAGAGTTTAGTAAACAAACACATGCACCATAATTTATTCATGTTAAAATAAACCACACAAAACTCATGCATCTCATTAATTTTCATGATACTAAGATTATTTCAAAAGATTATTTTTGCCATTGAACTTTAAGCACACAAAGTGCGAAGATAGCCAATAGACTTTGATGATTAATTTTTTTATTGTAAGTGAACACTTTAATGTTAAGTTGAATATGAAATTCAGTAATAATATATGATTCTTAATCGTATAATTTACATCTTTTGTAAATAAAAATAAGAACTTGTATCAATCGAATCAGTGATCACATTAAGACAAGGTTTTTTGTCATTTCAAAGGTGTTTGGTTGTATGATTTTAAAGTGTTTTTGAAACTTGAAAGCAAAAATAATAAATAAAAAAAAACTATATAATTACTAAACGATTTGTAGTCTAGTATCATGAGTAGTTTGAAAAATACCTCTCCTTCAAACGAAAAATATAGATTGAAAAGTAAAGTAGAGAGTTGTAAATTAGCTGTTCTAGAAAAACGGATATCAGTTTTATTACAAACAGAAAGTAAAAAGTAATATTTTTTATATTTTCTTATGAAATGACAATAGATTTGAAGCTTAGGGGGTTTCTGGTAATAAATAGAAAAGGAAAGAACAAGAAACAATGTTTGACAATTAAAGATATAAACAAGGTTTAGACCAAAAGCTCTTCAACCGATTTTTGCATCTGCAATCCACCGGTAATGGCGCCCCCTTCTTCTCCATCCACGTTCACCTGCAAAAACCTCTTCGCAATAACCCTAATCATCGTCTTCCTCCTTTCTTGTTGTACCCGCAGTCCACGAGTACAAGCCCTTAAAGCACCAATCAGACCACAAGACATACTCCCACTTTTACCCCGCCAAGTTTCATGGCCTATTCTCAACACTTTCCGAGGCGCCGCCGATCTTCTGCCGAGCTTCGTCGGAGCAGCGGCTATTGCAAATAATTCGTTGTTGCATTGGAAAGGGTCTTGCTTTTATGAGAACACTGCGTGGTTAGAGCTTCATAACAAAAGTGGTAGTGAATTTGGTGGAGGCACTCTTCATATTAAGGTCTATTCCCTTTTCATCCTCTATGAATTGTTGATCGCTTTTGATTTGGATAATTCGTGATTGACATGTACGTTATTGGTTTCTCAATCCTGTAACAATTTAGCGGTTTCTTCTTTTTCAAATTTCTTTGAGGGAGAATATATTCATTTAATTTGATCTTTCGAGGTAAAACTAAGTTCTATGTCGAGGGTTTTCTCTAAAGCTCTATGCTCTTAGATATTGGAAAGCTGTTGAGTTTATTTGGTTCAAATTAAAGTTTTAGGAGGTGTTTAGATGTGATTTCTGATTATTTAAACCCTAAATAATGACCATAATCATAATTATAATCAGTTTTTGACAATTTTAGATCTCCAAAGTCCAAACACCCCTTTATACGTGTTATTTGAAATTTGAGAAGTGATTATATGGATAAGCATGTGGTGCTATCAATTGTTTTGTTTCTCATCAATTTGGTGACTAAAGATCAAGACTTTTGAAAAATTCTGTGGCAAGGAAAAATATCCTTTATTGGAAGTTAGTGGATTATGAATGTGATGAAAAAGCTTCTGCTTCTAATATTTTAGGTAAAGTGATTATGATGATGATTTCTTTCTCTAATTAAGATCAAAAGATAATCAAATTTAGAATAAAAGGTAAGAAGTTGCCTGGAAGAAAATGATTATTGAGATGAATTTAAAGTTATTTATCCTAGCTTTAATCACCTGATTATCATGTTCTTAGTTTCGAATTAAGATGTTTTTTTTTTGACTTAATGTTTTAAAAACAACTTAATTGATAACGTCAAGAAAAAGGAGACTTTCCTCATCAAGTCCTAACTTTTTACAGATTTTCCCTAAACCCTATACCCTAAATGACGTTGCTTTTGATTTCGGATTATGTTTATCTCGTGTTTTGAATTGATGTCACTTTCTTCATTTCTTTAGGTAAGCAAGGCACACAGTTGGACATGTATGGATATTTACGTCTTTGCCACTCCATATCGTGTGACATGGGACTACTATTTCATATCCCGTGACCACACCCTTGAGTTTGATGAGTGGGGAGGGAAAGCCGAGTATGAATACGTAAGTTAATAGATTCACTTACTATTGTGATGGCCAAATACCAAAAAAAAAAAAAAGCATTTGTACTTTCTCCATTTTATCAATTTAGCCACTTAACTACTATTTGTAATGATTAAACAATTATATTGTACAAAAAAACCATTTTCCTAGACGTGGTTTGGATATATTGGCAAAGTACAATATTAAAAAAAAAAAAAAAACAATAGTCTATGTTTAAACTCTAAATGTTAAAAATGGTGAAAGTACATTGTCATTTTTTGTATTTCATTTATATTGCACAAACTCATACCATTACCAATTATATCTCTTTATTTTCAAAAGGTAAAACGTAAAGGAGTTTCAATTTTCCTGATGGAAGCTGGGATGATAGGAACCCTAGAAGCATTATGGGAGGTTTTCCCCCTTTTTACAAACACTGGATGGGGGGAAACTTCTAATCTTGCTTTTCTCAAAAAACATATGGGAGCTAATTTTGAAGAAAGATCCGGGCCATTTGTAACAAATGTTACGGTTGATGATATACACTCGGGTGACTTTCTTGCAATATCAAAGATCCGTGGGCGATGGGGCGGGTTTGAGACCCTTGAAAAATGGGTATCCGGGGCGTATGCGGGTCATTCTGCTGTTTGCTTGAGGGACCCGGATGGGAATCTATGGGTCGGGGAATCTGGACATGAAGATGATGAGGTAAAATGTGCAATTTTGACCCATTTACCAAAAAGTGAGTCGATTTTGGGTTATGTAAATTTGGTAAAAATAAAACGGGTGAAAAGTTAAAACTCGGGAAAAAATGAAACACGTTGAAACTTGAAAGTTGCCCAACGTGTATTTAAATCTTACAACCTCCTAAATTGTTTTATTCAAGAAAAAAGATCAAAATTAAAGAAATAATCTTAAAATGACAAAAATAACCTATTTTTGTAATTTGATTGTAGGGTCAAGATGTAATTGCTTTATTGCCATGGGACGAATGGTGGGAGTTTGAGGTGACAAAAGATGATTCTAATCCTCATATTGCATTGCTTCCTTTACATCCCGATCTTCGCTCAAAGTTTAATGAGACTGCAGCATGGGAGTATGCACAAAGCATGATAGGGTTGCCATATGGTTATCATAATTTAATATTTAGCTGGATAGACACCATCAGCGATAACTACCCACCACCGTTGGATGCTAATCTGGTACCAAATTACCTTAATGCCCCATTGAACTATTACACATAACAAGATAGAACAAAACAAAACAGGTTGTATTGTATTTGGCTTGCAATGGACTCGGTCCCATCCCAGACCAGGCTCATTAAGACAAAGGTTGTACTTTTTTGTCAATAAGACAAAAGTTGTACTTTTTGTGCTGTCTAAAAAAAAAGTAGAACAAGGTGGGACATTGATAGACTCTTGTCTCATCGTCATTAGTCTGGTGGGCCAATGCATGTCAAATGCAGTATAACTTTTTGTCATTTTTGTCATGTCATGTTTAGTGGGCCATTCTTTATTTTTGAGTGCTTTAATTAATATTTTTTTTATCATGGTACAGGTTGCTTCAGTTATGACCGTGTGGAATCAACTGCAGCCTGCATATGCAGCTAATATGTGGAACGAAGCCTTGAATAAGCGGCTTGGTACTAAGGTGGGCCGGTGATGAGAAGGGCATTCACGTCTTTTACACACGAGAGATTAAGAGAGAGAGTCCATGTCCCACCTTGTTTCACCTTTTTGGGTTGGATAAAAAATTACAACTTTTGTCTCATTGACATCAGTCTCAACCCTAGCATGAAAAGTCATATCGTAACAGATGGGGCCTACATTATGTTACTTGGAGTTTTCATTATATCGTTTTATATTTGTGTATTTTGATTTTGGTTTATTCCTTTCTCCACAGGGTCTTGATCTTCCGGATATTTTAGTCGAAGTTGAAAAGCGTGGTTCGTCTTTTGCTGAATTATTGACTATTCCCGAACAAGATGACTGGGTTTATGCTGATGGAAAGTCAACTTCTTGTGTTGCTTTTGTCCTTGAAATGTATAAGGAAGCCGGACTTTTTGGGAATCTTGCAAGTGAAATCCAAGTTACCGAGTTCACAGTGAGTCGTTTAATATCAGAGCATGATTTATACATGTAAATAAATTAAATTGTCTGCCATCAACCAATCTCAATGCCCAAAAAAAAAGGAAGACGTTGTAATGATGTTGGGAAAATGGTCTCAAAAATCACAAACAACACGCCCAACAAAAAATAATGGAGAAATAAGAACACAAGAATGTATATGACTAAGTCATAAATTGAACAAAAACTATGATGAGCCTCAAAGAGAGAACAAATTTTACAATTACATAGACTAATCTCTCAAGCCAACCCCACACTCTCCAAAAATTTAACTTGCCCTTTCGACACTCTAAAACAAAAGAAAAGAAATGAATCAAATAGTTAGTAGTATATTTTAATTGGGGCACTTTAGGGAACCAAAACACTAGGCCTTTTATATGCATGGAGTCCACTCCACCTTTTCATGTTCCTTTTCCATCAATGGGTTCTTGCCTCTTTTATCCCTAAAGAAAGCATGTGGGGATGTATATATTTAACTTTTTTTGTTTATGCAGATAAAGGATGCATACATGCTAAACTTTTTTGAAGACGATTTGAGTCGTTTGCCAAAGTGGTGTAACGAAGGGGACACAGTAGAGCTTCCATTTTGTCAAATCAAAGGCAAGTATCGAATGGAACTTCCCGGATACAATACTATGAATCCGTACCCTTATATGACCGAAAACTGCCCATCACTACCCCCGGACTATTTTAGGCCGGAATACTGCTAAAGCAACGAGTTTTTGTCTTCATTTGATGGTGTTGTCGTATAAATGGTAGGCATATTGTTAGGATCCTAATTCGCTTATCCTTTTTAGGGTCATGAAACATGGATACATACATTAGACAAAAGTCATAACATGAAGCACTTGTAGTTGTATATAATTTGATTATGTTAGACACATGGAGTAGTAGATTGTTTATTGTAATTCTACTGCTCGAGTGTAATGAATTTTATGTATAAAGATCCATCTTTTATACCTATAAAATTTGGAGGGGGTATCATCTATTTATTGATGTACTTTGGTTGAGTGAAATCCTAAAAATGAAGTTTCGGCTTCATTTTAGAACCAAACTGTATCGATAACATGTATTACCAATTGAAACATGATTGCATACTTGTGGCAGTTATGTAAATAGGTCAAACAGTGAAACATTGTTGCATGAATAAGTAAACAAATAAGTGATTATAGAATGAAACATGGTTGTATTTCTCTTCTAAGAAACCACTTGTTGCATAAATTGAGAAAAAGATTAAAGAGAAGTGTATTTCGATCATTTCAAAGAAAAATAACAATTAGATGTTGATTGTTTCATGCCAGCAAATCAAGCAATAACAACAGTAACAGGGAATAGCTTAGTATGTGAACCCAAAAGCACAACACAATTCTATTTTCAAGAAACATGATTACCATATTTGGTATACACAACACAACAATCATTTGGATTACATACACATTAAAACTACAGATCACAATTTATAATCAAATTCTCATTCTGCCTTTGCTGAAAAATGGTTACCTCCAGTGACAATCTTGTACAGATAAAATGCTGTCATCATTCCACTGCAACAAGATACAAAACATACAGCAACTTCATTAGAAAACTATATACATGACGGAGACTAAAAGTATATCTTATTTCACTTAATGGTTGTTTCTTTTCTCTTTTTACCCATCCCGTATTTGTAAAGTGGCTGAATGGGTATACAACATTTTGTTGTATACAAAATGTGGTATACATAAAGTTTGTTTTTTAATAAAAAAACAGTCTGAACGAGACTAGATGATCATTTTATCCATACATTGCAAAAAAACAAAATTCACAATATTCATTGGGAGGAAAAAAGAAGGCAGATATGTAAAGCGTTAGTGTCTTTAATACATTGAGACAGGTTTTTATTGGCTTAGCCATTAATTCATTTTGTTCAGATTAAGTCAAAAAAAGAAACAACCTTATATAGTCATCCAGATTAAGTGCTTGACACATTAAGTCAAAAAGAAACAACCCCTTAATCTCATAAGCTATATATGAGTGTTTTTTTTTAACTTAACATCATCCAAAACATGAGAAATTTTCCAAATTATGTACCTGATACCAGCAACAACACCAGCAGGCATTATCTTCCCAGTTTCAGTGTATCGCTGTCCCATAACCCATGTAAGAGCAGCAGCAATAACTGAGATATCAATTCACCAAACATGTTAACAAGCTATCTTTTACCAAACAAAAAGGTAATATTTCCATCTGTGAAGTGATTTTTTCCACATCAAACATGGCATAAGTGATGTTTGTGTTACCACAGACTCTTTTGGGGGTTTTAGAAACAAATTTAGATGGTATGTTTTGGATCCATCAAATTAGGCATTTCATCGAACACTTTCCATGCGCATATATTTTTAGGAACGTGTTACTTACCAGTTTCAAGAATCAAACCAAACCATGAGTTCTTCCGCTTGTGGAATGCATTGAGAGTGAGATACGAAGCGAGGAACAGCAATAGTCCAGTGCCCACACCACCAGCCAACGACGTCGTGCTCCCTTTTCTAGCAAACCCAATAATCCCACCGCAGAACACTATGATCCCGTAGGGGATTGTGAAGCAAAAATCATGCATTTTCGAGTGTAACAATATTAGGGATTTAGGGGATCTAGGAAGAAGATTAGGGTTTTCAGCGATCGCGATCGAAGATCTTTAAAGGGTTTGAGTTGAATAGATGGATTTGAGAAAGTCTCCCAAGAATCGATATCTAGAAGGTCAACGTTTCTGTTTTGCAGTGGTTGGCTTACCGCGGCAAAAAGACTATTTGGTCGAATTTATCCTTTTTGTTTGCTCGTGATTTTTGGTCAAAATTATCCCAATGATTCAAATGTTAAATTTTCCTTGTAATTTCAGAACTATTTAAAAAAAAAATGGGTATATGATATATATTTAACAAATGATTATTTTTTTAATAATATTTAAGAAATCATTATGAATTTTGCACTACCGATTACAAATTGTTTTTTGATGGTCGTTATATGATAAAAACCTTTCATGGATTTATTATATATAAAGTATATTTCACATATATTAATGTTTTTTGTAATATATCAGGTTTTTGATCTTCTTCTTGGGTCTTGTGAGATGTGAACATTTAAAAAAGAATTTGTAATTCGCAGTTGGACACATTTCACAATTGATAGTCATTTAATATGAATAGTCAAGAAAAGATCAATTTATTAGATAGACTTGTACCATTTTGGTTAGTTGTGTTAATTATCCAAATAATATAATAAACATATAATGTATTAGGGTTAATATCGTAAATTTGAGTAATGCAAGTGGGCAACCGACGTAGGGGTGGGATTGGTCCTCTTATTAAGGCAGAACCTTCTTTTTATTAGGTAAAGTGAGTAGCCACGTCATAAAGTTCAACTGAAATTTTCAGATTAAGTGAATCACATAATTAGTCCCTTAACCATTCTCTTCCTTCCACTTTTGCACCTCAAAAGATTCATTTAGCACCCTTAACTATCACATACTTGTTAAGATTTGGTATATCATTAAAGAAAGAGATTATTCTGTGTTAAGATATGTTTGGTTATTAGATAGATCAGAGCAGCAAAATACTTATATATTTCAAACTATAATATATCAAGCACTTCCATCATATGGATAAGCATTACAAATAGCAGATACAGGTGCTACAAGTCATGATGATATTGTCATTAGATGTATTGAAGGTTTGATGACATCATTCTTAAACCTGTCAAAGTGGTGATTTTATAGTCTTGCGTAAACTTCTAACAACATACAATGTTTTTGTTTGATGACACTAAAAGATCAACAAAACATATATGAAATTTATATTTAAAAAATAAACGTACCATTTTGGCAACATTTATTACACAAGACTGAAGAACATAACAGAACAAATATTGCAATACAATTATAAAAAAAAAAAAAAACATTGCAAACACCATAAGGTGACAGATAAATCTAAGAATTGCCTTACAAAGAACATACAAAACACAAGAAACAGAAATGGAATCAGAAACTAAATAAAAGATTATGAATTCATAAGGTCAAATTACCAACAAGAGTACAAAAAACATCCATAAAAATCTAAAAAAAAAAAACAACGAAAAATCAGTACAAAAAATCCAAAATTACAACAACACAAGCCCAAGTTCAGATGATCTTAACATACTCTTAATCCTATAATTATACAAATAATAATGAAGCTTACCATCACCAGGTCCAAACTTCAACTCCTTCAAAAACCCTTCATTATGCATCACATCCAATGCATTAAAAACATCAAAATCCATCTGCTTCGCCACAATAAGTGCATCATTCATCAACTGAATCAATGGAGTCTTTGTTGCCACATTATAATAAGAATAAGCCGCTTTCAAATTCGAATGATTCGGGTGTCCAAGAATCGAAGATGGCAAACTGTAAAAACTACAAAAATCAGTCACTTCATGAGTCTCTTGACTTTCAACCACAAAACTATCAACAACACCTTCTTTAGGAACAATCCAATGTTCAACATCCATCTCATCAAAATCAGGTGCCACAACAAACTCCAGTAGATAAGTTTTCAACAGTCTTGTGACACTAGGAACATCACGAAGCTCCATTTTTCTAAATCCGGGTGTCAGGGGCGAATCGGGTAATTTATAAAGTTTCATTGTTCTACTCATGGTCATCCTAGGACCGAGTCTTGAAAACCCAACATCGATAAGTTTTTTAGGGTTTAAAGATCTGTGCCAATATTGACATGAAGTTATGGGTGTAGGAAGAACAACTCCAGCAGTGTAAGCAGCTTGCCAGATGTTTTCCAAATGTACCCTTCGTGTAACCTCTTTGATCATAACAGGGGCTAATCTTTTTGACCTGAGTTTCTTGTGAACACACAAGAAGTTGACTTCTGCCATTGTTATGATCTCGTTTTGAACTCGGATTTTGGCGGGGATTCCAGTTATGAAAGCAACTAACTTTTTTGATGATTTGACACGTACGCCTATGTGCCAGGTTTTGAAGTAGCCAGGAGGGTGTAGGGCCCACTGGAGAAACTCTTTGGAGTAATTGAATCTGAACATGTTTTCATCATCTTCTACATAGTTGTTTGAGAGGAGGTTGTAGACTTCAAGACATGTTTCTTCAGAGTTCATATCACAAGTGACCCATTCGTAAAGATTTGGAAGATTGTAGGGTTCTTGTTTGACTTCAGATAATGGTGTTGGGGGTTCGATTGGGCCTTCAGGTAAGCTAGTGTCGCGTAAATCTTTGAATTGTCCTACGGGTTGTGTTTCCCAGAACTTGTGCCTTTGTGAAACAGAGAGGGTTTCTTGAATCTCTCTTGATAATTCATCAATTGGTGCTGATTCGGTTTTGATAATCTCTGAATTTTGATTGGTGGTATCATCGTTAACTGAACCATTGTCTGCCATTGTCAGCTGAACCCTAGATTTAATTGGAAGATGAACATATTAAAATTGGACCAAAATCATGCCAAAAGAGAAGGAAAAGAAAATTCGGCAGTGATTTCAGAAGCCAAATCTAACAATTTTGAATGCTCATAACATCAACATTTTTATCCGCTTGACTTGGTTTACAAGTCGAGTTAGTTGTCAAATTTTCTCCAAATTTAACGAATCGATTTCATTTTCAAAAGCTACTCCCTCGATATCACAATCAAGTACATCTATATCTTTCCACCGATAAATCTAAAACGATACAAGTTCTCATTAGTTGAGAAAATTCAAAAAATTATGCACATATGAACGATCTTCGGAAATCGGAACTAACAGTGCAGAGCAATCGAAACAAGAAACAAGATAACATATCATGAAATTCGGAACCATTTTGATCAACTGAAATTGCTTGTAACGAAGTGAACAAAGAAGATTGAAATTACCGTTGGTGCAGACCTGAAGTTGATCAAGCGATCGGAGATATGCAGAGCTTTAATGGTTGAATGCTCAGGCGACGGCAGGCAGCTGAAAATAGCCCTAGCGGCAAATCTGAGGGAATATATACGCAATCACATTACACTAGTACGACACATCGAGATTCGAGGGTAGTTTCGTAAATTAACAAGTTAGCCGGTTTACTTATTCCCCGGCCCGCCCACTTTGGGCCCGTTTATCATTCAAGTCAATATTTTTTTTATTAATATATCCTTACTTAATATTTATCCTTATTCTATATGATTTATCATTATTTAAATGTAAGTTATCAGTTGAAATAAATATGTAAATACTTAAATAATGATAAAATAATTATATGGATGTAATTTTTTAAATATTTGATATTTTTATATTTTGAAAGTTTTGATAATTAATTTTTTATAGTATAAATTACTATAAAATATATTTATTTTTATTTGTACATTTAAATAGATAAATAGCTATTCAAAAAATAATAGAAATTTGATAACTATCAAAAAACTTTTTTCAAATAGTAGAAAGTTGTATATACTGTTGGAGATGTTGTAAGCCATAACCCACAACTATTTTTTTCTGAATGGGAGAGTGCATAAAATAATATTATGTGTTTTTTTCTATATAAATAGTATATTTTACTAAATCGATGAAAAAATCATTACTTTTTTCAATAATTTTCTTTCATGGGTATAAAATCATATGCCTTTTTTCAATAATGATTGTCATGTGATATTACATAGACACTGCATATCAAAATAAAAATTGATTTTTTTATTATAAGAGCACACACATCCATGATGTTAGCAAATCAATTGCAAATGTCACATGTGTATGTATAATGCTTGGTGGAAAAGTTAATATATTGATCTAAAAACTAATACATATCAAGTGGATGAAAAGTTAATATATTGATTAAAAATAATTGATCTTTATTTCCCTCACATAACCTGTATAGGTTGATTAAAAAATTAATAAATCACATTTGCAAGGCTTGCACAGGTTGAAAGATTAAGTCATGAAATATTGTTTGGTGGTATTGCAAAAGAATTTTGAAATGCCGTAGAATGGAAGGTCTAAGAATTCCAAAACATAATGTTTGTACATGAAAAAGTAAACAAATGACCAGTGAATTTTACTTGGGGTCAAATAAATGACAAAAAGAGTTTAATCAAGAGTTGTAAATGACGAACTCTTTTTATATATTACATTACATATGTCGTCTTCTTAAACCAACATTTTTCATGTATGGACATGGCCGCCAACAACAAGAGATAGCATCGTTCATCAACGATTGTAAACAACAAACTTTTTTCATATTTTATTGCATACAAATATAAAATGCTTTTCTTCAAATATCTTCAAATATGCAAGTTGATTCGTTCTTTGGCCATAATATATGAAAATGTGTTTTTTCTCAACTGTGCAAGTTGATTACGGAGTACATGACAAAACGAGTTATATTGTATTTTGAGTAAACTTGATAAGACTCAAACCCGTGACAACAAAAACTACAATCTTCTGTAAAAAGATATGCTCTTGGGACAAATCCGTTCGCTGTAACTTTATCTCAAGACACTACAATCGCATGCCTTTATATGTATGAAAATCATATTTTGTCCTTTAGAAACCATGTTAAACTCACTCGTATCTATTCATACATAATTGTATCATATATCTCGTTTGCTTCCGTTCTATATATTTGTTTTACATGTTAACTACAACGTTTTTTTGTATTGTAATCGGCACACATTGGACGAGACCGATGCCAATGTGACAAACACTGTAATTTTTTTGTCTGACAAGGACACTCATCTCTCTCGTCTGTGAAAAGACATGAATGCCCTCCTCATCCTCATCGTATTTAACACCAAAAAGCTTGAACAAGTCCCGTGTAACATAACATAACATAACAGACAAAGCCTTTTACCAAATCAACTAACAACAAGAAGAAGAAGGCATATAACATATTTGATTGTTGGGGTTATGTAATTACACACAAGTATTAATAAATTACTAATACTATATAATACATGATAAACAAGTGTTGTCATGTATTTATTTACTTGTTAAGCTTGTTTTGTTTCCTTAGTAGCAACACAGTTTGAAGTGATTAAGGAGGTTATCCAGACCTCATCAGATTTCACAGGCTCATCATCATCATTCCTATGCCAACTCCAAAAGGCATGACTTGAGTTCACTATCTTCAACTCACCATGACCAAAACTCGCTTCACGAAACACTGACCATTCTGGCGATGGCTCCTTGTACCTGTCAAATTTTCAGCAATGTACTTTATTTTTTACCCATAACACCAACCTGCTTACATTTCCATGCCAATAATAACCACCTACTTTATTTTTTACCCCGTAATTACATTTCTCTACCAATCTAGGCAATCTACTTTATCTGTTACATATTGCTATTAGCCTATTACCAATACATAAATGTTAGTACGTTGCTAATGGGTAAAGAATAGCAATCTACTTTATTTTTACCCACAAGAGCGACGTACTTACATTTAGGCTATGTTTTTGGTGGACTAGCTGATAAAAGATGACGTTTGATAAAACTAGCCGATAAGTTAGCTGAAATATATAAAAGGACATGTAGAAGATTGAGTTTTTTTTTATAAGTAATAAAGGGCATATTTGGAAAAAAAATTAAAAAAAAAAAAAAAAAAACTCAATAAGCTTGTTGAAACGTTAGTGTGAGTAGATGTACTTTTTTTTACCGATAGTAACAATGTAGTTACATTTCTTTACCAATAATAGCCATGTAACTTATCTATTACTCATAACAAACAACAGCATACTTATATTTTTACTCATAATAGCAAGATCCTTATGTTTCCCTACTAATATGGGCAATGTACTTTTATTTTTTTTACATAATGCCATTACGAGTAAAGTAAGTACATTGCTATTATGGGTAAGAAATCATAAGTACATTGCCGTTATATGTTTAGAAATGTAAATGCATTGCTATTATGAGTAAAAAACAAATTACATTCTACAAGTTTCAAGTCTCAGTTTACATATTCCTTTCAATGGTAAAAAAAAAAGATGTTAAGGTAAGGTACGTTGCTATTATGGGTAAGAAAATGTAAGTGAATTGCCTTTATTGAAAAAAAGAGTAAAGGGCGTTGCTATTTTCAGTTACTGAAAAAGGACTTACTTTTGTGCTAGCCCTTCTTTGTTTCCTCCATCTCCAATTGTCACGTGGACAGCACCACACGGGTTTGATTTCCCATTGTAAACGCGTTTCTAACAAGCAATAATCAGAAGGAAGTCAGTTTCAAATACTAAAGAAAAGTACAAAACTAGCAATAAGGGGCAGTTTGGTAAATCAAGTTGAAAGTTCAACCCAATGGCTCAAACCTCTTAATGGTCAAGAGAAGGTAATGTTGCTTAACCATTTAGAGGCAGTTCCAAGGCTTTTGATTCATTCAGAGGTTGCACCAAATGCCCTGAATGCTGACTGATTCAGATATTACCAAACAGCCCCTAAGGTTATAGGAGTAGTACCGTGCGTTCATAAGCATGCACATGGCCGGAAAAGACAAGATCAACACCAGCAGCATGAAGTAATGGCTCCATTGCTTCCATCATATCATCTCCTTCACCTTGATGAGCATAATTACTATTATACCATGGCACATGAAACAAGGCAAGTAACCAAGGTGTCTTTTTTCGGTCTACTGTTGACAGATCTGCCTGTTGCCATAGATTCAACCCAATAACAGAAGACTATTTCTTTAGTTCAATGTCATCCCAAAAGAACATAAAAATATAAATCTCTTTCAAATTTATCATTAATAATAAAATAATAGGAATCAAAACACACACCTTCAACCAGTTGTATTGCTCAGAATTCACATCATAATCCGTATATGAACCAAGCATCACAACATGAGCCCCTGCAACTTCAAACGAATAATAAAGATTTGACATTGATCCACTTTCTTCATAAGGCATCTTCCATCTAGCATTATACGATTCAAACCCATCTTTAATAAACGGAATATTCTCTTTCTCATGATTCCCTTGTGTCACCATCCATGGCCTTGCACTTGCAAGTGGCTCCACAAGCTCCCCAAATGTATCCCACTTGCTCTGAATATAATCAGCATAAGAAAGATCACCAGGGAGAAGATGAAGATCATATTGACATAAATCAATATGGTCCAAAGTTGACTTTGTCCACCCAGTTTGACCTAAATCACCAGCCACAGCTAATGTAATTGGGAACTCTGATGGTGGAGTTTTGAGACTGAACTCGGGTCCTTTTCCTCCACATTTGTAGTAGTAAACAGTGTTGTGTTCAAGTGGACCAATGACAGTGTGGTGGATTGTCCCTGAGGTGTAAAATAAGTAGCTATAAGAAGTACTTTCTCCATGACTTCTAGAGGTGTATTTTCCAGGTGATGTTCCATATTCAACAAGTGAAGGAGAAGATGATTTGCTTGTAATCCATGTAACACGAATGTGTTTGTCCCCTGCCAATGACACATGCACCTGAAATCACTGTATTTGTTAGCACTTGTCTCATTAATACAGAAGGATTTCTTATCTTTTATGTTTTCATCAATGAGGTCATCAAACATGAGTAAAATGTAGAGATAAGGACATAACAGTTAACAAAGACCCCTTTGAGATACTCGGTTGTAAAAGATTAGTATATGTGTCCTGGTTTTTCATGTTTTAATGCATGCTTCCACATAATCATAACATCCTTGATCATATACTAGTGTAACTTGTAGGAACTTTTTCTTCTATAGAGCCCACCATATGGCTCTCATCATTGCCTTCGTGTATTCTTTATACCCTTTTTAAAACGATTGAAAACTTAGGAAAAAACTTTTCTGTCCTTTATGTGTCAACAAGAAGGGTTGTGTTGTTTAAATCTGAGAAAAGTCACAAAACACAGCATTTTGCAAAATGGAGCTTGTAAGCACCATAAATGAAAGCTTTTCCATATACACCACACAACAACCAGGTGAAGAACAGGCATATCAAACAGATAGCAGAATTTACTAAAGTTATTACTAACAAGTAACAAACAGTGACATAATTTGAGTTCTTGAATGACCATTATATGGTAAGTACATTTACATTTTTCAACCTCAAATTTTAATCTGCAGAAGTGATTGCATGTATTTCCTAAGGATTAAAACAATACCTCTACACAATAATTTGGAGCATAACCATGTAAACTAGCAAATGACAGATCAAAAGCTAGATTCTTCGATATTTAATAAACAAATAACAACAGAATAATGGAAACGAAAAGGTAAAGTAGGTGCAACATAAAAAAATACAACATAAGTATTCGGTATCTCCGGGACAATCTGTTCAATCAACAGATGGATAACTATATGAAACACCTCGATCTACAAGAAGCATAAGATGACGAGCATAGTATTAAACAATACTAGAAAAAAAGTAAGCAAATCAAACCTGTTGAGGTTGAGAGGAAGGCTTCGGATCCCACGGAAACTGTAAGTTCTTTCGAGGTGGTGGCCGGACGTAATCAGCAGCTACCGTTACGGCGTTGGCCACCACAACCACCGCCATCAACAGTAATAGTATTTTCAGCTTATTTGGCACCATTTTCAGCTGCGCTTTTTCGAACAGAGTGAATTCGACAGGTTTCATCTGGTCTGAATGAGACGCCATGTTCACTCCAAGTTCTATAGAAACTTACACATTTAACCCTTTATTATTGAAAATTTTCGAAATAGACCTTGTATTATGTATGGATTACAGCTTTTGTAAACTACCATCAATTATTGTCCAGCATAGAGCCAAATAGTCAATTTACTTTTGCTTTTTTTGCCCCCTTTATTATTATTGCTTTCTCTTTTTCAAACATTACTATTTAAATTAGATCATGATTAGTGTATTCTTTCACATTTTATTATAAAGGCGTTTAATATTGTTTATTTAAGGACAAATGATATAAAATTATTGTAGTTAGGTTTTAATCTATAAGCTATTTTTTGGTTTTTTGTATTAATAAAGTTATTTATAGTATTTATTATTTATATTTTAGCCAAAATTTTGTGACCATTTACACACTTACGTGTTTTTTTTTTTTGCCCCCTTTATTATTATTGCTTTCTCTTTTCCAAACATTACTATTTAAATTACATTATGATTAGTATTCTTTGACATTTATGAAAGGTTTTATGCATATTAACACAGTTCCATTAGCAACGGAACCATATAATAATTCTTTTTATGTGTTCATACGACCTATAAGGATCATACAATTTATTATATTATTATAACTACAAGAGTAATAAAAATTACATACATATTTTACATCTATAAAATTTCTTGTTTTAGATCTTGTTCTTGCCACCTTGTTTTGATAATCGGGACCCAAATCAGAATTTCTCTAATGGAATCGTACTCAAGAGGCAAAACAACAACATTAAAACCTCCAAACAACTACTAGCACAAACCCTAAATGATTTGGGTTTTTGGAGCGGCTACGCGACGCGTGGAGGAAGCTACGTGGTGTATAATTGGAAAACCTTAAGGTTTTCGAGACTCGAGAACACCACCGAATGGGGAAGGGTTTTCGATGCTTTTCAACACTTCAAATCAGGTTCCAACTTCCAAGGGTCTCTAGTGGAAGGATTTGAACCCTAAGAGATAATTAACTGGCCACCAAGTAATTATCCTTTATCTTTAGTGATTATTTGACTTTTAAGTTCTTACACGTAGACCCTTTTGGATCCATAAGTTTCATTCTAATTAATTAACAAACTAGATCCATATAAGTATTTGTAATCCATTATTAGTTATTTTGCTATTATGTGTAACCTAAAATGTCTTTGTTATTATTAGAAATAATACCAATAATTATGGTTATACTGACAATACAATTAGCACGGTCAAAACATAAACATAATGTCATCCCACATAATTCCCTGTATAATGTCTCACAAATATTAAGTAAAAATTTCATTTTTCAAACAAATAAGACCCTTCATTCATTTGGTCAAAAACATAATCATAGTATAAAGTATTCTCATAAATATCGAGTAAAAATTTTATTTTTAGTAAGCTAAAACCATTTATTCATTAACCCAAAGGACAATTAGAGTCAAAATATTATTAAAACATCATAGTAAAATTATAAACAATCAATGCGGAATAATCTTCATGGGATGCAGTGCAATCAAGTCGAGTTATTCCTTTTGAGACCAGATGTACCTGAAATTATTTTAAACATAAACAGTATGTAACACCCGGTTCCTGGTATGTATTTAAATTCAAGTAAATTCATGTTTTGCACTGGGACTCGGCGAGTTGGAGACCCACGTCGTCGAGTAAACTCGATTGTTGATCGGGAAGTTTAATGATCTACTCGACGAGTCGGAAGACCGACTCGAAGAGTATAAGCTGTCTGGATGAAACCCTAGTATTTAGGGTTTGCTCCCTATTTAAACGACTTATTACGCCTCAACCAGCCCCCATCGTCCCTCCCAACCCAGAGAAAAACCTAACTCGAAACCCTAAGCCTTATTTGAGTGTTCTTGAGCTTTTTGGTGCCTTTTGTGTGTATTTGAAGTTGGAAAAGAAGAAGGAAGCTTGGGAGATCGAGAAAGAGCAAGTAGATCCAGAACTCTTGGCACATTTCCTGCTCATTTGAGGTATAAAGCTGATACCTTGGCTATTCATTACTTAGACCTTGATTTGGGGCTATTTTCTACCTTTTTTCTAAACTTTAGTGAAGCTATGCTCGAATTTGTGTGTATATTTGGAGTTGTACTTCAGATATGGAACCATTGAGGGTTCCCATGGCATAAAGGTGCCATCTTTATGGCCATGGGAGGCCCATGCAACATATAAACCCCTTTTTATGACTGTTTAAGCCAAATGCCCCATGCATGGACATCAATTTCATAGCTTTACTTATAATATGGACCCTATGAGGTTAGATATATGGTTTGGATGCATTTAGACCAAGTAAAATCGATTGTATTGGGACAAAGAGGGACTCGGCAATTCGTTCATAGGACTCAGCGAGTCGGGACGTATTTTCCACCAAATCCTTTCTGTTAAAGGACCAGATGATAAGATTGAAGATCACTCAGTTGTCTAGGCTCTTTAGGTACCTAGAAATCATAGAACTCGGTGAGTAGATGAGCTAACTCGACGAGTTTAAGGCAATATCCCAACCATATGAAGACGGACTCGATGAGTTCAGGGAGAACTCGGCGAGTCATAGACTAAATACCTTCATACGGATGAAGATGAACTCGACGAGTTCAAGGACGAACTCGGCGAGTTAGTTGAAGAAGGTCCCGATGTTTGTTAAAGAAGAACTCATCGAGCTCTTGCTAGACTCGACGAGTAGGGACGAGATTGTAGCCTTTTGTGGACGTGGGGACTCAGCGAGTTGGTATACCAACTCGGCGAGTCGAGTCAACCAGATGTTGACTTTGACCAAGGTTTTGACCTTGACTTTAACTTGGACTTGAGTTAACCCTAGTAGGGGTTATGAGTATTAAATGGTAACTTAGAAAGGATGTTTTGTATGGATCGAGGAGTCGAGAAGAGTTGATTTCCGTACCGAGGACAATGCAGACACTACACGACATTGAGGTGAGTTGTCTTCCAATAGAAATGGATCTAAGGCACCAAGGTCGACACATTATTAGTTTATTATATTGGAGATGATTGTATGTGTGATAATTGTCTAGTTTGCTATTATTTGATATGTTTTATGTGCCAGTATGATATGTTCTATGTGATAGTGGTAGGAGGAGGGGGAATAGTCCCTGATTCGGTCGTTAGGACAGAAATGTAGGTCGGACACCCCAAATATGTCTGACATCATGATTATGATATATATCATTATGTGATAGTAGTAGGGGTGAAATAGTTCCCGTGACCGGGTGAGATAGATCGAAGGATAGGCAGGCACCCCGGAATGACATGACACGGGTAGGTCAGCACCCCATAATGGCTTGACACGGGTAGGTCAGCAACCCATAACGGCTTGACATGGGTAGGTCAGCACCCCGGAATGACTTGACATGGGTAGGTCGGGCACCCTGATATGTGCATATTTAGTGTGTATTTAGTATAGTTTTTTATTCATATATTAGCTAAATTATCGCATATTATGGACAAAAGGTACTTGAAAGTGTTAAATTATGTTTTTCAATCCAAAGATGAAGCTCGGAAGCAAAAGGAAGCAAGAGAAACAGTTAGAAGATTGAGAGTGGAATGAAGAAGGAGAAACACTAAAAAAAAGCTTCTACTCGTCGAGTCAGATAGCTACTCGACGAGTCCGGTCGAGGAATCAGAAGGATAATGACTCGGGATCCTAGATAGTTATCGCAATACGGGGAATGTGAGAGGGACTCGACGAGTCACCACTTGACTCGACGAGTCGGACCGCTTATTTAAAGATAATTCCACAGATCGAGAAAAGGGAGTTCTGGGAAGTTTCAGAAGTGCTTAGCTGCGAATAAGAAGCCAGAAGAACCCTAGAAGTCGACCAAGGAAGCTAGAATCCAATTCCGGGAGTAATTAAGGCATAATTCCACCATTCTACTTATTTCTCTTGTTTTGTCAACATGATTAAGCAACTTGAACTTATTTGTTTGCTGTTATTTACCTTAGTTATGAACTAAATTCTTTAAACTTCTATTTGGGGATACGAAATTGGTAATATGGTTTGATTCTTGGTAGGATTAATTCTATGTTGGTTAATTTAGTTATTTTAGCTTGCTAAAGAACCTTGTGTGTAAATGATAATTGATTTTCTGTTAATAGGGAGATAATTAATTAGCATGAACATCTAGTAGTTATCAATCTTATATGCTTAGTGAACACTTTTTGTCATATGTCTAGTGTAGTGAACATGAAACTAGGATTAATAAGAAAATCAAGTAAATTTATGTGCAAGCTTGTGAGATGACCATTAAACAAGAAGTTAATTAAAAGATAAATTAATTAGCTATTGCAAGTCTAACTTAACCCGAATATTATATCTAGTAAATTTAATTGAAATAGACAACTGGCCATTGTTTAAATTGATTTATTTGCTAAGGATTAATGAAGTGAATACGGAAATAATCAATTGAATCGGTAACTAGCAAAAGAATTAATCCATTGCACTTTTACCTTGAAATCAACCATAGGATCAATTAAGTTGAACTAAATAGAAGTACTTCTCCGTTATTGAATCTAGTCAAAGTCTTTATTTTCTAGCTTAAATTAGTAAGTTTCTAGTCTTGTAAAACTAGAGAACAACCCCTGCTTTTTAATTAACTTAGATTAAATTAGTTTTTAGTTTAATTTGTCGTTCCCTGTGTTCGATACCCTGCTTATTTAGCTATACCACAATTGATAGGTTCACTGCCTTTTGTGTGTTAATTGATAATTAAAAGTAGGTTTAAAACTAGTGGGTTTTACACACATCAAGTTTTTGGCGCCGTTGCCGGGGAACGGTTCTAAAATTAATATTAAAATCTAGTTTAATCGATCCTTTGTGTGAGATTTATCTTACACAAAGTTATTTACAAAGCAAATCAGTAAGAAGATTTAGTTTTAATAAATTCCGTTTTTAGAATAATTAGAAAAATTTTCTTTTCTGTTTAGGCCTTGTACTCGCCGAGTGCATTCGAGCAGACTCGGCGAGTCCATCGCAGTTTTAGTCCCTATTTATTATTTCGTTTTTATTCCTTTTACGCGTTTCGTTTCTTTTGTTTCGTTTTTTTTTAGCTGTTTCATGACCCGAGGATCGGACACACCTCTAGTACCACCTTTGGAAGACCCTGAATCCGCACTAAAGAGAAGCAAGGGAAAAGCCGTAGGAGAAACCGCAACTTCAAAGAACTCACCACTCAAGAACTTGAAATCCGTTTTCAGCAAGAAGAAAGACAGCAAATCAGGAGCATCCAGTGCCTCATTAACAATTGAAGAACCAATTCACGAAGATATCGAGTACGAGACCGAGGAAGAAAAAGAGCATATTTCCGAGCACGAAACCGATTCCGAAGAAGAGTTAGCTATCACTATGGCTAACATCGATGAAGTCCCCATGGGGGAGTGGAAGAAAAGGATGCGTGATGACACCGGGTCGGGACTTGTGCAACCCGCAATTCCCGCAACCGCTACGTTTGAGCTAAAGGGCCATGTTCTCGCTCAACTCAAGGAGATCCCTTTTTACGGGAGAGATCATGAAGACGCTTACAAGCATTTGGACGAAGTAAATGATGTGGCCGACTACTTCAATGTGCCTAATGTTCCACGCGAGACCCAGCTTCTTCGAATGCTTCCTGTCACGTTTAAAGGCGCTGCAAAAGATTGGTTAAAATCACTTCCTCCCGGATCGGTCACCACATGGGCCAAGATGAAAGAAGAGTTCATTGACCATTTCTGCCCACCTTCCAAGATAGCCAAGCTAAAGAAAGCCATTGCCAACTTCGAGCAACAACCCGGAGAATCTCTTTATGAAGCTTGGGAAAGGTACAAGAGCCTACTTAGAAATTGCCCACACCATGATCTTAATAGCCAACAAGAGGTCTCCATCTTTTATGATGGAGTTAATGTCACCACAAGGCAACTATTAGATTCACAAGGCCCGCTCACCCGAAAGCCACCTCCGGAAATAAAGGAATTAATTGAAGAATTCTCTAAGCATTCTAGAGAATACCACAATCCGAGGAATGAAGTGAGTCGTGGAGCAGTAAACTCGGTGAACGATGGCATGGCAGCGGTAATAGCTAAACTCGATAGCCTAGACCGAAGAATGACGAAAATGGATCAAACGATCCATGCTATTAGGGTAGGATGCGAAAATTGTGGCGGCCCCCATCTTACCAAGGAATGTGATCGAGACGAGAATGGAAATAAAAAGGCTCAAGTATTCTATTCCAGTGGCGATAGATACGATGAAGACTGGAGGAAACCAAAGAAGGAATGGCTCCCATACGAAGAGTATAAAAAGGCTAAGGAGGAGAAATACAAACAGAGGGAGAGGGGATTCTATCAAAAGGAAGAGCCGACGACGGAAAAGAAGGCAAATTTAGAAGATATACTCACAAGGTTCATAACCGCGTCCGAGAAAAGACATAATGATCACGATGTAGCAATGCAAGAAACCAGAAACATGCTGAGGAATCAGCAAGCTTCCATTCTCAACATTGAGAAACAGCTGGGACAGCTTGCACATCAAGTGAATGAAAGAAGACCGGGTCAACTTCCGAGCAACACCGAGCCCAATCCAAGAATGGAGAACGTGAGCGTAATAACCTCCAGCAGTGAAGAAGAATTTACAGAAACACTAAGAGTCTCCAAGAAGAAGGCAGAAAAGGAAGAAAAACCAGAACCAGAAAAACCCGACCAGACTCGCCGAGTCACTCTCATGGACTCGACGAGTCCAGTCGGGAATGAAGATACTGCCAGTTTTCTAAAGCCATACAATCCTCCTTTTCCAGAGCCATGCCTGCAGAAAAAGTTCAAGCCTATAGAACCTTCATGAAGCATGTTAAAGCTTTACAAGTCAATATGCCATTTGTGGAAACAATGCTCCAAACTCCTAAATACTTTAACTTGCTTAAAGGCCTTTTTGCTGCAAGGAAAGATCTGGCTGAAGTCGCGGAGATATTGATGAGTGAGCTGCCTGAGAAGAAGGGTGATCCGGGTAACATAGTAATTCCGTGCCAATTTGGTAATGAAGTTTCTACTCGAGCATTGGCTGATTCAGGTGCAAACATTAATTTAATGCCCTATTCATTCTTTAAGAAGCTGAATTTACCAGCACCAAGGCCGGTAAATATGAGAATCCATTTGGCAAACAAAACAATAATTCATCCACAAGGCATTTGTGAAATATCCTTATCAAAGTGGACAAGTTTATTTTTCCAGTAGACTTCGTGGTGGTGGAAATGGAAGAAGACCCCGAAATACCAATTATTTTGGGAAGATCATTCTTAAACACCGCGTGTGCCCTAATTGACATATGTGAGTCTACATTGACATTAAGAGTGGGGGATGAGTCGGTGATGTTTAAAGCTATTCCAGAAGTCAAGCAAGAAGAAGAAAAGAGAGAAGAAATCTCATTTATCCAATTGGATGATGAGGTATTACAAAAAGAGCTTGAAATTTTACTAAAAGAAGACCCAAGTAAGTTCACGCTACACTCTGAAGGAGTTGAAGATGCTAACAAAGACTTGGAGGAGCTAGAAAAGCTACTGGAAGGAGCCAACTCAGAAAACACTCCAGGATTGATGGAACCCGATCCGACTCGCCGAGTCGTCATAATGGACTAGACGAGTCTAGTCGATTTGGATAAAAACTTGACCAAAGCTGATTTGTTTGTTGATAGTTCTTCACATACCCTGGGTTCAGTTACTGTTTTTAATTCTTTGGAAGAACAATCGGCAGAAGAAGTAAAAGGAATGGAGGTCCAACACGCCGATGTGGCATGCCTTGATACGGTCAAATTCGAGGAAGGGTTAAGCACGGGAAAGGATGCAGGAATAAAGGAAAGGAAGGAGGAAGTTGATCACCAATTCACCACTAAACCTAGAGAACGGACCATCATGAAATATGAAGTTATTAAATTTAAAGAGAAGGATGTTCAAGAGTTGGTGAAAAAGAAGAGGGTAAAGCAGAAAAAAAGAAAAAGGAAAGCCCAAGCAGCTGAAGATGAGGCAATGAAAAGGAGAAGAGACGAATTGAAGAGGGCTTACAAGAAAAAGATTCACGCCTACAAGACCAAGTATAAACCACAAAAAGTGAGGCGTACATTCCCGATGCTTGAAGATGACAAAACGTAAATGGGAAGGAGTCTAGCTCATGACTCCTCAAAAAGAAGCGCTTGGCGGGAGGCAACCCGTTCAATAGAGTTTGCTTTCTTTTACTTTTTAGTCTTCTTTTTATTTTTCTTTTTATTTTCCCTTCGTTTTTATTCTTAATCTTCTAAATCATCGGGCATGTCTGCTTGAGAGTTGCATAGCCTAAGTGTGGGGTGAAATGATTCATAATAAACAGAAAATTTTTGAAAAATATGCAAATTTTTAAAATGACTCGCCGAGTCTGACCCTGACTCGACGAGTATATATTGATTACTAAAAATCTTTGACTGCGCGACTAGACTCGCCGAGTCTGACCCTGACTCGACGAGTCGGTTTTATTTACAGAAAAAAAAAATAATTTCGAAATTACTTTTACATCTGGTAAATAGGGTTTTAACCCTAAAAATTCAGTTTCCACACCACACTCGCCGGGTACCTCTTTCGCAAACGCTCTCTCAAGCATTCAAAGTTGTCTTCAAATCTTCTTCCAATTTCTTAAGGTTTAAACTCAAAAGGTAACAACTTTCTTCTTGATTTCTAGAAAGAATGTGATTATAAGGCCATCTATACCTGCAATTGCATGAAAAAACCCGTTTTTGAAAAGTAATGAAATTCTAGGGTTTCAATTTTTCATGAATATTGTTGCTTTGAACGTTTATTTTGGCCTTATTACTTAGTAGGAAGTCCTTGAACAAAAACCCTTGACAGAAATTACAGGTTTTATGGTCCAATTTACTGCGACCCGTCGACCGACTCGTGCAGGTTTTATGGTCCAATTTACAGCTACAATCCAGTTTTTAATTATATTCTGTGTTTTCTGGGTTTTGTTTAT
Organism: Lactuca sativa; assembly: GCF_002870075.4. NCBI lineage: Eukaryota > Viridiplantae > Streptophyta > Magnoliopsida > Asterales > Asteraceae > Lactuca > Lactuca sativa. The sequence goes on from NC_056629.2 coordinate 196,917,698, forward strand.
ATGTTTCGCAGAAATCATGTTCAGAAGAGGACAATCTTCAAGTGGTAGCCAAGGGGAGTTTCCATGGTTAAACTTCCCGCAAATTGAATCCGCTTCAACAATGAGGAAGTGGAAGAAGAAGCTCTCCGACATTAAGAAGAAGGAGGTGTATGTGCCGAACAGAATTGATTGGGAATGGCTGCAAAGTGTTAGATATGAAGAAGAACTAGCTCCTTACCTTTTGAAGGAGTTCCAACATGAAGGCGAGACTATGGTGTGTGACGGGTGGAGCCGGATCTTCCGCATACAAGAACCGGTCTATTTAGAGCTTTGCTTGGAGTTTTTCTCCACGGTGTCTTTCACCGGGGGAGTGGATGTCTTTCACCCGGCGAGCTTTACTTTTTGTCTTGGGGGCGAGTATCGTCAATGCTCGGTGGTGGACCTTGTCTGCCGACTAGGGATCTATGATCAACCCTTGGTGTCAACAAACATCTTTCGGGCCTTCTTGGCAAACACTCATATGGCGTTCCCCGATGGAGTTACAAGCACGGGTTGGTGGAATACCATAGGAAACAAAGTTTACATCCCAAAGTCTGCACAAGAAGGGAGCATCCGATCCCCGACTCACCGCCTCATTCACCGCCTTATTTCCTCCACCATCAACCAAAGGAAAGACGATGACAAGGTCTCCAACCTTGACGTTTTCTACTTATGGAGCATAATAACACCCGGCGTCTTTTGCAACATCCCTTGGTGTATTGCTTCATACCTTTCGGAGGGTGCGGTCAAAGATCGCAAAACCTCCCGTATCAATGGAGGAATGTTTGTCACTCGATTGGCTAATTCATTCGGGTTGATGAACCGCGGAGCCTGGAACTTCATGACATTGATCCCGACGCCTCCGTTTAATCCCATTCTTTTTCGAAGAGCACGGATAATTGAAGACTATGGTGGTGGCCATTATGCCATTCCAAACGATGACCCCGTTGTTGGTCCCGAAGCACCGGGAAGGAGGGTAAGATCCAGAAGAGAGCGGGATGTGGAGGACGAGCCGCCAGTGATTCCGGTCGAGAATGAAGACGTACCAATGGATTGGTACAATGTGGAGATGAGGCGGATGCAGGATCAATTGGCGAGGGGGCTGAACTTTAGCAATCAATCCCACATACGACTTTTTGACCACTTCAATATTCCACATATTGATGGTGGGAATTACCCATTCATTCCATCTTGGGATGAGAGGATTGCTGCGAGACGAAGTGGAGCCGGGGGAAGTGGAGCCGCCAATGATGATGAGGAGGATGAAGATTGATTTTGATGTTTTTGTGTTTTTCATTAAACAATTTTAATTTTTTGTTTTGTTTTATTTTTTTTTTATTTGGTGTGTATGCTTTGAGATTTTATTATGTTTAATGGTTGTTTGCTCTAGTTATTTTTCAGGATTGAATTATGATTGCTTGCTTAGGATGGTTTAGAGATGTAAAGCATGGATGTTTTCTAGAGTAAGAGCGAGTCAAGGAAGCGGGTTTTTTAACGTCAAAGTGTCGAGTCCGGTCCTAGGGGTATGAGCAATTGAGTCTAAATGTGAGGAAGGGTTAAAGAAGTTTTTAGAGGCTAAAACAGTTGCAAAATACCAAGTTTTTTTTCGTTCAGTGGCCTACTCGACGAGTGCACTAAGCTGACTCGACGAGTCGCCTTGTATTTCTACATATTCTGAGAAGGCGCGCTGGTACTCGACGAGTCCATCATAAGACTCGACGAGTCGATTATTTTTTATACCGACGGTCTGTTGATTTGATGCTGCTACTGGTCCCACTTGTTCACTTATTGTTCCATTTCCATTCTTGAAGATCTTACACTAATTTCCACGTATTTGGAGCGACCCACACGAGTCTTGACACCCAAGGCATGGATGAGATGTTACCATGTCTAAAGTTGATTGAAGTTGGATCTTAAATGAGTATGATCAGCCTATCCACTGTTATCCCAGGGAAGTTTGTTCCAATTCCCTCTTTAGTTTCTTTTTATGTTTTTATGCATCATATGCAATGAGGGCATTGCATCACATAAGTGTGGGGTAGGGGGTTGGTTACATAATAGTCAATTTTAAAAATTTTTGCATACCAAAAGTATTATTTAGGACTTAATTAGAAAATTTTGGTAAAAATTAGGATTCCATGTTAGGATTGTGTTAATAATTGCATGAAAACCCAAATGTTTAGTTGAGCCTATATACGTTCTAGTGCATTTGTGGCTTCCTTATTCTAGTGAAATCATGAGACAAAAACACGATCTTGCTCAGCCTGAGGGATGCAATATGTTTAGCAGCCTAAACCTGAAATGTATCCAGGAAAATTTTTATCATTAGCCAATAAAGGTTGAGATTGAGCGCCCCTGCTTAAGCATGTAGGGTTTTGAGTGAAAAAAATGAGGTATACATGTAAAAAAAAAAAAAAAAAAAAAAAAAAAAAAAAAAAAAGAGAATTACAAGAAAAGTTATAAGAGTTTTGGAGCAAATAAAGTGAAGATCAAAAGATCAAAATTCCAAAGATTCAAAAAGTTGAAGATGCCAAAAGTCAATACAAGTTGGTGAATTCAAAGATATCAAAGATCAAATTATCAAGAAAGTGAAGAATTCAAAGAATTCCATAGTGGTATCGAAAAAATTGTAATTTTCTAGAATATGTATGCTTGGGTTGCTCAATTAAAAATACCTTGAGGGTAAAGAGGTTTTCTGTGGATGGATTCGGAGGGTTGCATAAAATGAGCATAGTTCGGGGTGAGTGGGTGAATGTTTATGAGGATTGTGAGTATTTGGAATATGGGGGTTCTTTAGGAAAAATTTTAGACACAAATGCATGCGTTGCGGTCTTGGCATAATGGTTGGGTTAGATTGGAATTGTTATACATAATTCTAATGTGTTAAAATTCAGTTTTGCTTGAGGGCAAGCAAAAGACAAGTGTGGGGTATTTTGATATGTGCATATTTAGTGTGTATTTAGTATAGTTTTTTATTCATATATTAGCTAAATTATCGCATATTATGGACAAAAGGTACTTGAAAGTGTTAAATTATGTTTTTCAGTCCAAAGATGAAGCTCGGAAGCAAAAGGAAGCAAGAGAAACAGTTAGAAGATTGAGAGTGGAATGAAGAAGGAGAAACACTAAAAAAAGCTTCTACTCGTCGAGTCAGATAGCTACTCGACGAGTCCGGTCGAGGAATCAGAAGGATAATGACTCGGGATCCTAGATAGTTATCGCAATACGGGGAATGTGAGAGGGACTCGACGAGTCACCACTTGACTCGACGAGTCGGACCGCTTATTTAAAGATAATTCCACATATCGAGAAAAGGGAGTTCTGGGAAGTTTCTGAAGTGCTTAGCTGCGAATAAGAAGCCAGAAGAACCCTAGACGTCGACCAAGGAAGCTAGAATCCAATTCCGGGAGTAATTAAGGCATAATTCCACCATTCTACTTATTTCTCTTGTTTTGTCAACATGATTAAGCAACTTGAACTTATTTGTTTGCTGTTATTTACCTTAGTTATGAACTAAATTCTTTAAACTTCTATTTGGGGATACGAAATTGGTAATATGGTTTGATTCTTGGTAGGATTAATTCTATGTTGGTTAATTTAGTTATTTTAGCTTGCTAAAGAACCTTGTGTGTAAATGATAATTGATTTTCTGTTAATAGGGAGATAATTAATTAGCATGAACATCTAGTAGTTATCAATCTCATATGCTTAGTGAACACTTTTTGTCATATGTCTAGTGTAGTGAACATGAAACTAGGATTAATAAGAAAATCAAGTAAATTTATGTGCAAGCTTGTGAGATGACCATTAAACAAGAAGTTAATTAAAAGATAAATTAATTAGCTATTGCAAGTCTAACTTAACCCGAATATTATATCTAGTAAATTTAATTGAAATAGACAACTGACCATTGTTTAAATTGATTTATTTGCTAAGGATTAATGAAGTGAATACGGAAATAATCAATTGAATCGGTAACTAGCAAAAGAATTAATCCATTGCACTTTTACCTTGAAATCAACCATAGGATCAATTAAGTTGAACTAAATAGAAGTACTTCTTCGTTATTGAATCTAGTCAAAGTCTTTATTTTCTAGCTTAAATTAGTAAGTTTCTAGTCTTGTAAAACTAGAGAACAACCCCTGCTTTTTAATTAACTTAGATTAAATTAGTTTTTAGTTTAATTTGCCGTTCCCTGTGTTCGATACCCTGCTTATTTAGCTATACCACAATTGATAGGTTCACTGCCTTTTGTGTGTTAATTGATAATTAAAAGTAGGTTTAAAACTAGTGGGTTTTACACACATCACACCCCATAACTGCCCGACAGTATATATGGTTGTATGGTATGTGGTATGTTGGGGGAACTCACTAAGCTTTGTGCTTACGGTTTTTAGTTTTGGTTTCAGGTACCTCTTCATCTAAGGGGGAGGAGCCGACAGGGTAGCAGCGCATCGCACACACATGATTCCGCATTTGAGAACCCTTGGATTGTACTATGACATTATACTATTTTGACATTATGGTTTTTGAAACATGTAACTATGGTTTTGTGGTTTGATGTGAAATCAGTAATATTTTACTCAAACAGTTTTACAAGTATTATAATTAAAAACGAAAAAAAAAAAATTTGTTCTCGATTTTTGAGGTGTTACACAGTAAGCACAAAGCTTAATGAGTCCGCCAAAATACCACATACCATACATACATAACAACTGGAAACTAAATCGGGTGTATTTCACCCTGAGTCCCTTCCGACTCCTTCGGTATCTTTCAACCGGTATGGGTCTATTTCACCCCTACATATAAGTATACAGTCATATCAACAAAAGTCACAAAGACAACAATCACATATAGGCATATCAACAAGTGTCACAAAGACAACTATCATCCTATGACATAATCCAGTAGGTCGGTATTAGTGTCTTCGACCTACGAGTACAATGAAGAGACTCACCTCGATCGGTAAACAAATAGATTTCACACATGAGCTACCGGTGTTATAGTCCCTCCTAATAACATATCCACAAACCAAATCCCCATTTGGGCAAAAGACCGTTTTCCCTTCTAAATCCTCAACCCCTCACAGTTGACCAAAAGTCAACTCGGTCAAATATTCAACAACCAACCCTTTGTTGACCTACGATGCGTACTCTAGCTCTATGCTGGGTGTAGAGCTTTAGTCCAAAAAAACGGGCCTCAATTGGGCTACGCGGGGCGTAACCTGAATTACGCATGGCGTACTGCCTTAGGCCCTAATACTCACATTATGCACTTATTTTATTAAGACCTCTCACTCAAAGCTCATATATAATTCCTAATAGATCCATAATGGATAAAGTTTCAGACTTTATCCATTAGGATGGTCCAAACAACCAAGATATAGCCTTTAAGTCTCTAAGGGACCAACAATGCATCTTTGTTAACTTAATCCGTTAAGTCTAAATCTCTAATCTTCAGATTTGAATACATATGATGTTTAAATGGATAAAGTTTCCAATTTCATCCATAAAAAGGTGCCAAACTTTCAAGATCTAAACTTCATCCATTAAAATGACCAAAAAGCGTCAAATATGACAAATGACTAGATCTATGAAATCAATGATCAAGTTAGAAGCTTTTTACTCACAATGGTCGAGGAATGATGTGATCTTGTTGGATCTATACTTGAACTATTCTCATATACTCTTTCATAACCACCTTGCTCTTCAAGATTTAACCTTCTAATGAAGAAATAAGATCATAAATGATTCCAAGGTTAAAAAATAAGAGAGAAGTGACTAGGCTTTCAAGGAACAATCTTAAGTGATGGAGGTTGGTAATGAGAGGGTTTCCTATAAGTTTGAACCCTTAAATAGGGCTCAAAACCGAAGATTTAGGGTTTTGATCTGCCCATATTACGCCCAAAATAACTTAAATTATGCCCAATGTAATTCGTTAAAACCTGTAACGCCCAGCATAACCCAAAAACACCCCATTTTCCACTTCAACTTCAAACAACAATAACTTATTCGTTTCAACTCCGTTTTTAGCGTTTTTTATATACACGAAAAGATATTGAATATCTCCACAATCCTATCTAATTACTTTTGACTCAAAACATATCGAACTAAAATTCTTAATTCATGAAAGAAATCCAAAACATCACTTTCCTGTGTTACTCTTTGACTCCAAAGCACAAACCAATGGCGTGGATCACATAGTCAATACTATCAACATCCAATAGGGTCCAAAGCATACTTCCTTCCTTGAACCCTAAAGCCTTTACTTGAACCATTTATTGCCCACAATCATGTAATAAGAAACTTCTCGAAATATAATGTTACAATAGACTTTACGTTTTTCAATTTTTATAGAAAATTATGTTTATTTTTATCTCATATTGGACCATTTTGGTCAACCGATATTAACCATTAACCATAACCATTAACCGACTAAAACCGTTAACCAAACCCAATATTAATCGTCACCCAATGGTTATCAAAATACATTAACCAATTGTAATGTTTATGGTTTGGTTTTGATCAATAACCGAACCAAACCGCCTCATACACACCCCTGATCTTCTGGACCCATGTAAGTGTCCTTGAGACTCGATTTTTATCATGATAGGTGATTAGATCTTGAATTTTGTCCCCAAATCTTCATGTCCTTGATTACTGGGCAGCGAGATCTCATAAAGTTTGCAACTTTATGAATATTCAGGCCATTTAGGGCCTTTGATACTTTGGATCTGGATTTATATATATTGAGTTTTAGTACCATACATGGAAGTTTTGGTCAAAAACCCTCATTTTGACCTAATAAGAGTCTAAGACATGCATGCCTGGAAATTAAGGGTTTTTTATGTTTTTTTATGGTGCTAGAAACGTTACTGGAAATGGGGATCGTGTAGTCTTCCATAGAAAATGCTTAATGAGTTAAGCCAAGTTATGATTTGCCCTATTTAGACCTATAAGTGAGATTTCTATCTGTTTGAGGGTCTAAAGGGATAAAGTTGGGAACTTTATCCATTTAGACCTTAGAATAGGGATGAGCATTTGGACCGGCCCGGACCGGACCGGCTCTTAGACCGGACCGGTTATGGAGAATTTTGTGGACCATGGACCGGACCGGATGAGTTGTGTCCGTGTCCGGATCCAGGTTCGGGTTTTCTGGTTTTTGGACCCATTTGGACCGGTACAAGTTTAATTGAATAGAGTATAATAAGTAATCTACATTGATGTATAATATTATAACTTGCAAAATTAATATGTTTTCGTTTCATGCCTAACTAATCTACATTGATGTATAATATTATAACTTGCAATTTGCAAAAAATAATTTTCCAAATAAAAGCAACTAACATATAAATCAAGTTCACCAACAAAGTTAAACAATTTTAAGACAAACATACAAAAGTATTATCGTAACAACAATAATCATAGTTTAAACTTTAAAATCAATCAAACTAATAAACTTCATAAACTCATAATCTAATCTTCTATTGGTCAATTCCTCATATCATTGCCATCCATATGTAACATATTTAAGTCTTGTGCAATCTCTACATAAACACAAATGAAAATGTTGTTAGTATTTAATAAAAAATAATAATTGTATTAAAAAAGAATAAAGATTGTAATTTTTTTACCCAAAGCTATATCATCATCGTTCAAGATGTCATCAACGTTGTCAACTATTGGATTTGTAGACTTTATCACCCAATCTTGGGTGCATAACAAAGCTTCAACTATCAATATCGATAAACTAGTCTGATACTCACTTACAACTCTACCACATGTGCTAAACGCGGACTCGGAATTATAGTATAAAATAATACTAAAAAGCTGAATTTTTTCAGCTTTGATAGCTCTACTTTGAATGATTGCAACTCAGTGAATATAATACCAAAATAAACAAAATTATAGTCTAAACTCATCTACAAACTGTAAACTAAATGTTGGAAAAAATCGCCGGTCAATCCGACTTAAAACGAATGAGTTATGGGTGTTTAAAACGGCACAGATTACAAAATGTTGCTGAAAAGCTGATTTTTTTTCAGCTTTGATAGCTCTACTTTGAAGGATTGTAACGCGGTGAATATAATACCAAAATAAACAAAATTATAGTCTAAATTCATCTACAAACTGTAAAATAAATATTGGAAAAAACCGCAGGTCAATCCGACTTAAAACGAATGAGTTATAGGTGTTTAAAAAACGTCACAAAAATCTTAATCATGTCCAACCGGTTCTAAACCCGGTAAAAACCGGACCGAACCGGGAAAAAAACCGGACCGGACCGGAGAGAAATCTTAGAACCAAGAACCGGCCCGGGGATCCAAAAAAACGGTCCGGTCCGGTCCGGTCCTGTAACGACCCAATTTTCACGTCCAAAAAATTCGTTTTAAAACATTACTTTAGAAAACATTGTTTGATCAAACCATGACACAACGTAAACCATGTCTAGAAGCCAAATCATACAACCAATCAAAATATCAGAGTATAAATCCCAAAGAATCTCGTAAATGCGGAAACCAGAGAGTGTGTGTGTGTGACATGCTGCTACCGCGCCGGCTCCTTTCCCCTAGCTGAGGAGGTACCTGAAACCAAAACTGAAAACCGTAAGCACAAAGCTTAGTGAGTTCCCCCATCGTACCACATACCATACAAACACATAACATACATACTGCCAGGCCATTCTGGGGTGCCTGACTACCCGGTACGGCCATTCTGGGGTGCCGTCCTACCCGTGTCAAGCCATTCTGGGGTGCTGACTACCCGTGTCAAGCCATTCTAGGGTGCTGACTACCCGTGCCAAGCCATTCTGGGGTGCGGACTACCCATCGGTCCTAACAACCGATCCTCGGGGACTAGTCCCCTCTTACTACCTTTATCGCATATAACATAACAAGCCAGCATGCAAACATATCATCACGTACCGTCAGACATTTATGGGGTGTCTGAACTACCCTTCGGTCCTATCAACCGATCTCTACTTCTATCTCATATAACATATCATGCTAGCATATAACATATCAGGTAGTAGCAAACCTAGATGACATCACAAAGACAATCATCTAACATACGACTCCTACTGGTGGGCCGGCATTGTGGCCGTAGACCCACCGCTACTGGAAGGTAACTCACCTCGAAGTAACTGTTGATCTGATCGGGAACTGACTGTCTACTGCTGCTGCTGCTGCTCCGGAAATCCTTCGGCTGCAATTCCCACAACATACTCAATCAAACACTGTTAACTGTCCTTTGAGTAAAATGACCATTTTACCCCTGATCATGCCCTAAGTCAAAGTCAGAGTCAACTTTCAGTTGACCCAACTCGCCGAGTTGGCTTTCCAACTCGCCGAGTCCCTACCCAAACGATTGTCCTGAATCCCGTTTCTATTCGTCGAGTTAGGCGACGACTCGACGAGTTCTCCTTCTAAACTGATATTCAAGTCCTTCATCCTACTCGCCGAGTTGTATGAACAACTCGTCGAGTTCGTCTTCATCCGAAGAACACTTGCTGCTTCGACTCGCCGAGTTGTATGAACAACTCGCCGAGTCTGTTCTTGATCTAAGGAGATTGCCTTGAACTCGCCGAGTCAGGGCATTGACTCGCCGAGTTCCTCCATAGATGAGTTCAGCTTCCGACTCCCTAAGTCACACCCCGTGACTCACTGTTCACTCGACACTACGAAAAGGGGACAAACTCGGAGACTCGCGAACAGACTCGCCGAGTCGTTGCCATGCACCTACTAAATACACAGATTTGCTCGATTCCAGTCCATGCCATTCACAGTTCTGGACTCCTAGAACACGAATCACACGTAAAGTTTCTAACTTTACGTGTAGATATTCACCAATACGGATTTTAGGGTTCAAAATGCCTCAAAAGGGTAGATCTAGGGTGAACAAGCAACATGGGTCCATAAAGGTAACAGATCTGAGCTCCTGGAGCTCAATCTTGCCTAGATCTAGAGGCCAATCAACTTATTACGACTTATATTGCACATACAAGCTTGGGGATTGGTTCAAGAATGACTTAAATGAAGTAATAAGCATAGAAACATGGGGAAAATGGGTTATACCTCAAAGGAACTGCTGAGAGAGCACAAAGATGTTTGGATTCCTTCCCTTCCTCTTGATCTACTTCCCTTTTGCCTCAAAACCTTCAAGATCACACAACAATTGCTTCAAACTCTAAATGAACAACTTAGAACGAGGGTTGGAAGCTCAGGGGGGAATGGGGGCTGGCTTGGGCAGATATGTTGTTTAAATAGGGTGCAAACCCCTGAAACTTAGGGTTTCATCCAACAGCTGTGACTCGCCGAGTCCAGGATATGGGCTCGCCGAGTCGCCAACTTAAACGTGTCCCGGGTCCCGCATCTACTCGGCGAGTCGGACATATGACTCGCCGAGTCCAAGGCTAAAAGAAAAGAAATACTCAAATAAGATTTACGTACCAGGAACCAGGTGCTACAGGTCCACCGGTCCAAATGCTCACCCCTACCTTAGAATGGTCCAAATATGAGTTATGGAGCCCTTATGATCAAAGAAAATGACTTGATTTATTAAGTTGTTAGGACCCTAGTGCTCACTGCATGGATAATGGGCTAAGGCTCGTCTATTTTGTCATTTAGTGGCCATGGTGTGGCCAAGGATGGCCACAAAGTAGCAACCAACTGGAGTTGACTTTGATGTTGACTGTTGACTTTGACCAAGTTTGACTTTAGGTCATTTGGGTATTATGAGTAGTAGATTGAAACTTTAGTCTATGTTATTGTATAGGTGATCAATAGAGGCAATATTCGGAGCAATGATTTGTTTAACTCTCATTTCAGATTGTGAGGTGAGTTTCCTCACTATACTTGTGAGTCAAAGAAACCAATGTCAGCCCAAGTAAATTATGTATCCTGGTTTAGGATGTTGTTATGTTGTAGTGATTTGTTAAGATTTGCATGTCTATCTATTTGTTTTTATATGTTTATCTGTTGCATACTTGCATATGTCGACATAATGCAGTTGGGTTGAGGCAATACTGCTATGTACATAAGCCAACTAACCTGGGATCAAGGCAGACATAAGTTGTATGCCTGAAAGGCAAGCCAAATTTATGTTGTGGGATCGGGAGCAATCCAGACATGAGTTGCGGGATAGATGGGCAAACCATACTCATGAAATGGGCTCAGGGGTAATCCAGTCTGATGACTGTGGACCCAATATGCATGTAGTTATTTGTTGTGTGGTGATATTTTGGGGGAACTCGCAAAGTTTTGTCTTACCGTTTAAGTATTATGTTTAAGGTACTTCAGATGATTGGGCAAGACGAAGGCGTGATCATACACATCCTGCAGTGATATGCTATGCATATTTTATGATACTCTTATTTTGGGATAACTGTATATGATACTTGGTTCTATGACTTAGGTTTTGATTGAAACAATGATTTTACTTTAAATGAAAATGAAAAAATTTATTGTGATTTTTGGGAAATCTATATTAATAAAATAAATATGTTAAAGTTACTCTATTTTGGAAAAAAAAAACAGGTGTAAAATAGGGGAAAAATACAAAATGTAAGGTTTTTTATGGAAAAAATGCTCAATTTACTTGTTGGTAACCGACTCATGACTAGGGGGCTGAGATAGGAAGTAATAGATAAAAATTGGGTCTTTTATGAAAAGAAAACAGATCTAAAAAGAAAAAAAAATCAAAATATATAATTTTTTATGGAAAAAAGGGATAATGACGTAAAATCTATTAATTTTGGCAAAAAATATGCAAATTTATTTATTTATTTATTTATTTTTTCGGATTTTAGGTTCACTAAAACTAAATGTTTGCAAAATAATAATAATAATAATAATAATAATAATAATTTTACCATTTTGTGTTATTTTGCTTTATTAAAACTTTTTAGTTTAACAAGAATATTCGGTTTTATCATTTTTTTGGTGTATAAAAGCTTTCAACTTTGATTTTCTGGGTCATTAAAGTCTTAAGTTTAGTGAAAATACTTGCTTCCACTGAATAAATCTACAAAAAATATAAATTTGAAAAAAGAAGTTACAAACATCCTTTTAATAAAAGGATAATGACTTGAAAAGATAACGAACTATATCTTTTGTATATATTTGATCACTTAATTATTTTTTGTTTATTGTTAACCCTTAAACTTGTTTTGTTATTTAAACCATATTATTATTACTTGCTATTGTAGGTAAAGCCTGTTTTGGGGGGGTTTGAGTTCCAACTTCGGCGACATTTCCAATATTCCTTACCTCCGACGACATCTCTGGTCATTCGTCGTTGAAGAACCGTCGTGAGCCACTGCTAAACTACTAGGTTCGCTTTTCTCCTGTAGATTACAAACCCTTAATCCCTTCACCTTCCCATATAAAGTTCCAAACTTGAAGAAATATTTGGAAACTAAAGTTCATAAAGCTATCGTAATCACTTAAATGAAACAAAAACAAGCTTCTGTAATGGTGGCTTTGCTTTAGAAGATATGAAGTCACATATAAACAAATACATCTAAAATTGAATATGAGACTTTTTAATACAAATCGTAATCAATGATTTGAATTTAGACATAACAAAAAAGTTTTGCTTTAGAAGATCCGAAGTCGTGGAATGAATAGAAACAAATCCATGTAAAATTGAATATGAGATTTTTTAATACAAATTGTAATTGATGGTTTGAATTCAGACATAACGAAAAACAATAATAATAGTAATAGAAACTTGATTTTTCCCTTTTCGAAATATAGAACATTGTGTACATACAAAGATTATAAGAAAAAAATGTGATGTCAATTGATTAGCAGCTTCAAATGGATGAAAACCATCCTAGAACACAAAATGAGTCGCATTAGGACATGTCCCGATCAATTTAGTGTTACAAAAGAACACCATCCTCTCAACTTTTCCTATTCCACAACACCCTCTAGACGCCTCCACAAACCCTAAAATAAACGACTAGATGTAAACATTCAAACGAAATCGAATTTTGACTATAAGGATATGAAATTTCAGACTTAATTTTTGTTACCATGGGAGGCAAGATCTTTGATTAGGTCGTAGAGTGGTTGAAAGATGTCGAAAATAACCATCTCGAGACCTCGGTGTTGTGATACAAGTTGGGTTGCAGCTAAATTTATCTTCTTGTTGAACGATTGAGCATGTGTGTTGATCTTCACTACAGACCCCTTTCCATGGGATCCGAACAAAATTCTCACCGCCGGCAATCGGCCAAGCGGTGGGAGCGATGCCACTCCGTTTCTCCATGCTCCTAATCCCTAGTCCATACAAATCTTTTTTTTGGTAAATTGTAATCAATTAGTAAAATCTATAATAACAAAACACCCAAATGATGATTGCAAGAACTAATTATGGTGGATTAGAATTAATTTTACCTTGATGAGGCTTGAAAGGATTCGAACGAAGTAGGATCTATATTTGAAAAAACCCATTTTGGGCTTCCACCAGAGTTTGTATCCACCAGAAATGTCGTTGGAGGTGAACCCCAAAATAGGTTTTACCTACTATTGTAGGTAATAGTGGTATATTTTAAACAAAAAAACAAGTCTAAAGGTTAATGGTGCACCAAAAAAATTATGTAACTGAATATGTTCAAAGGATATAAGTGATTACCCTTGCAAATCATTATCCCTTTAATAAACCTAAAATCCGGAAAAAAATTAAATGAACATTTTTCTACAAAAACTTAACGAGTAGAAATATTAAATGTATAAAAATATTATAGGTGCCGCTAAATGGTCCTTTTACTTTCATAATGTCAATATCTTGTTTTCGAATTCAACTTAACGAGAGAGAAAAAAAAAATTGGTTGAAATGAAAATAAAACAAAAGAAATTGATATTTTTGAGTTTCATTTAAAAAAGGAAGTGTGAGAACCAAATGATCATTTTTCCTCATACTTTTCCTTCCGATCTGGGATGATTTGAAAAGAAAAAACCAAAATGTTTTCTTTTAAAATGGAACAAAAAAGAAAATTTTGTTTCCTTTATTTTTTCTTTCTTTTTTCCTTGTGTATTTTCTCTTTTTTACGTTTCTTTCGATTAAAGTCGGGCATGTGCGTATATCATCCTTGTAGAGGGGTTATGAAAATGGATCCAACTAAATGGGCTTTTTACTTTCTTATTGTCAGCCGATTTAACCGGCCCAAATCATCTGGGTATATAAAATGCGACGGCTCTCACAAAAATATCCTCTCGCACGAATCAACCCTATCTGGATTTAGGGTCTCTGCGATCCGTCTAGGGTTCTTATCGATCAACCCTATACTTCAATTTTACCGATAGATTCTATATTATTGTTCTACCCTATACATAGTTTGATTTGTCAAATCAATTAGGTTTCCTTTCACAAGATGATGCAACCAGGAAACGGCATGGCACCAGTACCAATGGCTCCGATGCAGCCGCCACCACAACAACAGCAGTACCAACAAGCACCACCGCAACAGCAGTGGATGATGCCTCCACCGGCTCAACAACAGCACCAACAACCGCTGCCGCCCCATATGTGGGCCCAGCAACAGGCACCGCCTCAGCAGCAGCAACAAGCACAACATATGATGCAAGCAAATCAGCAGTCGCAGCAGTATTCTTCTGCTCCGGCGAGTTCCGATGAGATTCGGTCTCTTTGGATCGGAGACTTGCAGTATTGGATGGATGAAACATATGTTACTAATTGCTTCTACAACACCGGAGAGGTACTGCTGATCCTTTTCCCCAATGAGCTCTTTACGTATGTATTGAAAAGTTGGAATTGCGATTTATATTGTTTCTAATTCTATGTTCAGGTTCTCACGGTGAAGATTATTCGCAACAAACAAACTGGACAACCTGAAGGCTATGGTTTTATTGAGTTCAGGAGTCGTGCTGGTGCAGAAAATGCTTTACAGACCTACAATGGGACACTGATGCCATCTACTGAGCAGAATTTTCGCCTTAACTGGGCAACCCTTGGTGCTGGTGAGAGACGCAATGATGACACTCCTGACTACACAATCTTTGTTGGTGATCTTGCTGCTGATGTTTCGGATTACATATTGCAAGAAACGTTCAAAACTGTTTACCCGTCAGTCAAGGGAGCGAAAGTTGTCACTGATAGAACTACTGGACGTTCTAAAGGATATGGTTTTGTTAGATTTGGAGAGGAGAGTGAGCAAGTTCGTGCCATGTCTGAAATGAATGGTGTTTTATGTTCATCCAGGCCAATGCGTATTGGCCCTGCAGCTACCAAGAGTGGTGGTGGTGGTGGCGGTGGTGCAGGTGGTGGAGGTGGTGGTGGTGGTGGTATGCAGAAAGGTACGTTTTCGAATGCTTTAGAATTATTATTCCTGTGTCACTACCCTCAAACGATTGCTTTTGTTGAAATGGATTACTGTATGCTATCTTATTTGTTTCTTTTGATGCTTGTTTAGATAGAATTTGGTCTACTCTTTTATTTCTATAGTCGGTGGTTCTTAGATAGCTTTTGTCACTCATGCCTTGGACACCAGGAGTTCATATCTTTCTTTCCAGTAGTTGCATTTGTGAACCTGGGATCAATTAATTATGTAAAAGACACACGAAACTTATAAAAGCTCATGTTGTCTCAAAAGCAGGACCCAGAGAGGCTCTCATTTTTGGGTGCCTGGAACTGATTTCAGCCGAAATGATTCCACTTTATTGCAGTGGCCTTGTTTAGGTCAGTGGTTTTGTTTATGTAATGAGTTTCTTTCCTTATTACAGTTCCTTTTTCTAAATTCGCCTTACTTTTCATTTCCTTTCCCTTTAGTTTCCGAGTTCCTTCAGTATTTATTTACCAGTCTTAAGTAAATTGCTTTACTTCTTTCGTAGTTACACTCTTTTTTTTTTCAAGTTTCTTTTCTTCATATCATGTCATCTTTTCTATTTGTTCCAGTCTTTTACCTCTTTATATTCCTGCCATATTCAGTCTTTTAACATCCAATTATCATCTTTGAGTATTGTGTTTTCTTTCTTTTTTGCTACTGTGTTACCCATGTGTTAGGCTTTGGACACGGCTTGTCAGTTATTTTTCCTGTATCAAGACATTAGACCACATTTATATATAGAATAAATTTGATTCTTTAATCTATCCCTAATCTTGTTACTTGTTGTTTTTTAATATTTTGTATTGCCATTCAACTATTCAAGACTTGTGCTTCTTTTAGTATTTGTATTTGTATAGTTCCAACAGAAGCTGGAGTACAGGTATTGCAGTTATTGACCAATTTTTAGGCACATCTGGAATTCTTCATTGTTGATTTGGATACGATGTTTCTTCCTTGTTGTATTTATTTCTTTTTTTTTTTCTAAATATTGTTGATACATGCAGCCCCTTACCAAAGTGGTCAAGGAAGTCAGGGAGAGAGCGACCCAAACAACACAACTGTGGGTATTATTGTCTTTTTTTTGTAGCTATTCTATTTGAAGCTCTAAATGTTTAAGAATTGACAATGATGAGTGCAGATATTTGTTGGTGGTTTGGATCCAAGTGTTTCTGATGAAACCCTAAGGGGGGTGTTTGGTCAATTTGGTGAACTAATTCATGTGAAGATTCCCGTAGGCAAGCGATGTGGATTTGTTCAGTTTGCCAACAGGTGTCAACATAAATCCCCTTTGAAAGTTTATTTTTTGTTTCCATATTTACCCTTGTTTGGTATGTTTCAGAGGGTGTGCAGAACAAGCTTTATCGATTCTAAATGGAACTGAATTAGGAGGCCAAAATATCCGGCTTTCTTGGGGTCGTAGTCCTTCAAGCAAACAGGGGCAATCGGAGCAGCCACATTATGGTGGTGGAGGTGGCGGTGGTGGTGGTGGTGCTTATTATGGGTATGCTCAAGGGTATGAGGCGTATGGGTATGCTCCTCCGCCTCAAGATCCAAATGCTTATTATGGAGTCTATGCAGGGGCTGCAGGGTATGGTGGTTACCAACAACCACAGCAGGTAGTATGCATTTTCTTGTTTCTTTTTATATTTTATAGTCATACTAAAAGGGCATTTATGTCTTTTTACACAAACAAGAGATCTGAGAACAAGTATCAGTTTCATCTTGTTTCACCTTTTTGGGTTTACTTTGTCATGAGGCTCATTTTTTTTAATGATTTAATGAGTTGAGCCAGAAAACTTGGTTTAATGATTATGGAGAATTTTATTTTTCGAAATGTAAGAGGGTAGAATGGTCATTTGGTCTCAATTCGTAAAAAAACGGACTTTTATGCATACCCTTGTTTTTTTTTTTTTTTACTTTGATGTTGTTTTTAAGGTTTTGTGGGTGGTCAAAGGGTTGACTTGGATTTGTGTTTTTTTGCAGTGATGATTAGCATTGAAGGTTGGGGGTGTGAGCTGTTATATGAAGTTGGTCTGGTCTGTACTATATATGGTGCGTGGAGTTTAATATATGTGCCCAAGAGAAACAAACATCTCCCTATTGTGGATGTCGATGTTACTTTTTTTTTTCTTGATATTATGTTTGCTGATCTAACTGTGGGTTTGAGATTGTTAGAGATGTTTGTTAAGAATATTGGATTGTTGCTGTAAGCCTAGTTTTCTTTTCAAGCGTCCTTTTTTTTTTCTTTTCAAAAAGAATGTTTTTTATAATGGTTGCATTAAATCGTGCTACAAATGACTCAAAATCCCATTGGAATATACAAATGCTAAAACAAAAGCGTGATACTTCCTATGTTAAACTTTCTGATGTAATCTTTTATCCACAAAATTGCCGTTGTACTAAGCCGGTCTGATACTCCTTTCAATTGGTTTTTGTTCAATTGGAAAGCTTTTAAGGTGCAATACCATGGGCATTCTATAAGCCGTTCTACGGTTCAATATAACAATTGTGGAAGGATTATATAACAACATAAGAGTATTTAAATTTACTTTGAAAAAGAAGAGATATCGACAAAAAATGACCACTTGAAAAATTAGATATATTGGTTTTACGGTGTTTTTCCCTGTTTATATGTCTAGAATGGAGCATTTTGGATTCTACACAATTGTAAAGTGGGTTTGCGTTTCCTTTGCACCGATCTCACCATAAAAATTCCTCTTAAACCATATCCTGCAAATGGTTAGATCCTGCTCTTATATCATAATGTACTTCGTACAATGACTACCCATCCACAAGTATGTTACACTTGATCCCAAATAATCACTCATCCTTGAAGCTTATATCTTGACCAAAAGTCTTTTAGTATCATTTTTTGGTAGCAATGTTGGTACCCATTGGCAACAATATAGCTGTATAACATGATCTTCAGTTGTTTTGTTTGTAATCTCATCTCTAGAAAGGGGTTATGGAATGAACTTGGCATGCAAGGTCAGCCTCACCTTCCACTTCTGTGTTGCCCTCATCATCATCATCATCATCACCAATTTACTCAAGAAATCATCATGACCTATCTTGTTCATACTACTAATTTCATCTTTCAGTTCAACACCAGCAAAATCATGGTATGTGAATAAAAAATGTTTGCCATCAGAATATGTGAAGGGATAACGTCATCGAAAGTTAAGATCAACTTTCAGATACACAACATCTGGATTTACATTCACCATTCTACCTATTCTACATAGAAACTATTTTCAATTACAAAACATGTATACTCAAGCAACTAAATTTCGAATTATGAATCTTTGTTGTATGAGGATATGAGAGCGTTGTCAATGCCCTGGGATTGTACTTAAGTAGCATTATTTACAATTTCTTTTCCACGTGGATTAACACACATGGCCAGGAAAACGGTAAAACTTACAAATAATATATTCACATAACCATGGTTTACCGGATGAATGCTTCAAGTTTGTGATAAGGTCATTTGATATGCATGTCAAAACAACACCATCCCCACCTCCACACCCAATAATCTTATTTCTCTCTCTCTCTCTCTACTTTTTTATTAATTAAAAAACAGATACTGTTATTAAATATCTAAAAGAAATAAGAAATATATTATAATGGTATGGTTTAAATATGATGGTGTGGTGGTATGGTGGGTATACCCCACGGCCTAATGGCTTTATTGACATGCTTTTTGAGACGTTAAGGATCCACGATAAAAGAAAAACAAACAAAAAAAAATCAAGTAAAATGACAAAAGAAGCAGCCATTTCTATAAAATGTTACAATTACAATCAAGTATCAACCACAAATGACCTCCCAAAAACAACATAATCTCTATCATCAACTTAAACCTTACTTTCTCACTTCAATTAAAGACGTACAAAAATGGGACATAAACAGCTGTTAACAACTCATGATGAGTGCATAGAGCTCAACAACTTAAGCGCAAGTTCCTCTTGTTCATGCAACGATATCGCATCTGTCTTCGATGCCACCTCATCTTTCCTTGCCACATCATCGTCATCACCATCGCTATCAAAGTACACTTTTGATTTTTTAAGGTTGTGTGTGTCTTTATCGGACCCAGAAAAGCCGTCATCGTCTTCGTCCACGTCATCATCATTATCTCTTGCCCTTTTATGTTTTTCCTTTTCCTTTAGTCTCTTTTCTTTACGTCTTTGGCGATCCAAAATCTTGTCCTCCTTGTCTCGTGAGATCATATCCAGTTTCATCTCTGCATACCTCTTCAATACTACAATGCAAAACAACAAACATGTTAAATAAGGAAAAAAATAATAATAATAAAGCACAATGCTATAAACGGGTGAATTTTTTAGAAGCAAAATGGTTCAATTATAACAGAAAGAAAGAGAAGGAGGTTGCAATAAAATACACAAATAAATCTATTTCTTGCATTTTACCCTTTTGTTTGTATAAGAAAAAAGTGTTGATTACCTTTATCTTTATCAAGAAGTGCTGAGTCAGCATTCATGGCAGCTAATCTTGCAAGAGGTGGCAATGTGTTCCCTTCTTCATCAAATACAACTCGTGACCCCACTGGTCTATGGACATTAATCTTCAACTTCTTTTTCTTAAGAACCCTAGTTGTAGGCCTACAAACATTATGTCAAATTTATATTATCATCACACCAATTAAATCTCAAAAATTACTTTTTAACCATAAAAATACATAAAACAAGAGTAAATCACATTTGATTTTTGCAATTTTGGTCCTCATTTGAGGTTCTTGTAGCATTTTTGGTCCTTAAGTATATTAATCTTTGCATTTTAGCCACCAAAAATAGTCAATGTCTTGGAAAGGGGATTAAAACGTTACAAAAAACTCATATAAGGACCAAACCGCAAGAAAACTTTTTGTGACCAAAATTGCACAAAATCAGCTAATCTCAGGGACCAAAAATGAAATTTCCTCAAAAAAACAAATAAGAAAGTAAGGATACATATTACATACAACATATTTTCAATCGCCTTCAAGTCCTCATCGTTTTCCGTTTCCTTTCTCTGAAGTAAATCAAGTGTCTCTTCATCTTCTTCAGATTCCTCAAGTAAATTGTTACTTTCCTTTTGACTCGAAATCTTTATCAAATCTTTTTGCACGGGCACTTCGGGCAGCAAAGTGGACTCCTCGGGCAGCTTCTTTTTGTCTATACTTTTACGGTCAAGGTAACGGAGTTGTGGGGTCATTGGGAGACCCAATGAGGCTGAGTAGTCATCAATGGGAAGCTTTGTAACATCAAAAACTTCTTTATCTTTTTGTTTGTAAATTGATTTCACATAAGTTTTGAAGGCTCTTTGAGCTAAAGGCTGTAGATCCGGGTACTTTGCTAGCAATGCAGCCAATAAACCAGAAACCGATTGTAATCGTTTTGTGTTTGCCTGAAATTTGCAACAAAATGTTCAGATGCCAACACATGATGACAAAAAGCAATGTACTTTGCTTCTCTTTACCAATATGAGCAATGTGCTTTATTCTTTTACACATTTTGTTTACCTATAATAGCAATGTACTTACATTTCTTTACACATAAACAACAACATACTTACTAAGCATGTTGCTAATCTATGTAAAAAGGAAAGTATATTGTTATTATGGGTAAAAAAACACAGTAAGTATGTGTTGTTATAGTAAAAAATAAAAATACATTGTCTATATTGGTAAGAAGAGTAAAGTACGTTGCTATTCCATGCAAATAGCTTAAGAAACGCAAGGGAAAAATGATGCTACCTTGTCAACTTGAACAGGTATTTTCTTCTCTTGTAATCGATCAAGCATTTTCATTTCTGAAGGGAGAAGAAATAAGACTGACCGGCCTGCAGAATCATATCGGGCAGTCCGACCGACTCTATGTATGTAACCTGCCACGTCATCAGGGCAGTCCACCTAATAAAAACAAAATCATATTTAGTCCTTGTCACACTTTTGAAATTTCCTTAAGCTTCATTTCCCTAACTTTCTGTATTAAGTATAAAAAGAAACACTCATATGTGTAGCTTAAAAGGATTAAGTCATGTTTCCATGATGTATAAAAAATGTTACCTGAACAACCCAATCAACACCTTT
Source organism: Lactuca sativa (assembly GCF_002870075.4). Lineage (NCBI taxonomy): Eukaryota > Viridiplantae > Streptophyta > Magnoliopsida > Asterales > Asteraceae > Lactuca > Lactuca sativa. The sequence continues at coordinate 196,939,158 of NC_056629.2, forward strand.
GTTGAAATCTAGACCTCTTGAAGAGACATCGGTTGAAAAAAGAACTGATCTTTGTTCAACAAATTGTTGCAATATAAATGTTCGTTTTATTTGTTTCATCCTTCCATGTAGGCACTTTAGAGGAATCCCAGGACGCAATTTCTTGAATGCTTCATATACAAACCTTACCTATCAAATATGGGTTTCGAATGTAACACATTAAAGAAACAGAAAAAACGGCCTAATAAAACCTTACTAGAATGTTTGGTTTGGTTGTCATACAATTAGAATTAGCATTTCTAATTATTTAACAAAGTTGAAAGTAACCCATTACACAGTTTGCTACCTTGTAAAGAATATGTGAGAATGTTATAACTTTGCTACAATTTATTTTCTAATGATAACTAGAAAATACATTCTTTTGTTATAACTTTGATTGGGTTGGATGAGCTTTGTTCTGTTTAATTTTTTATTTTTGCAAATAAAAATGTCATAAAGTATAACTAAAAATTCTAAAAAGTACAGTTAAAACTTACAACTATCGATAGTATTTATAGATAATATAAAACATTCATTTAAATCCTACATTCTAACCCAACATGATAATGGAATTCATTATATATTCAAATAGAACATAAAAAAAGAACTAACCTGCTTGCAGCTGGAAAGAAAAACAAGAATCCTTGAGTTTAAATGTGCCTTTATAAAACTCCATAACATGTCTAGCTTTTGATCAAGAGGAACAAGCATGACTTTTTGCTGTAGTCTACTTGGAGTAGCAGCTATGGCTTCTTCATCAACAGCAACATATTCAGGATCCTTTAAACTGAGTCGTGCAAGATCTTTAACTGATTTTGTTTGTGTTGCAGAAAAAAGTAAAGTCTGTCTGTGTTTTGGGAGTTGTGAAATTATAGCATTTACTTCTTTTTTAAATCCTGCATCTAGAATACGATCCGCTTCATCAAGTACCAAAACCTGTTAACTAGCATTGAATGATTGAAACACACCCAAATCAGTGGACTTTCCATAACAACAAGAGAAAGAAAAGAAAATGGGAAAATTGAATTTTGACCTGTAGTTGTGAACAATCAAAATTTGGAGTTGTGTCCATGTGTTTGAGAAGCCTGCCAGGTGTACAAATCAATATATTCATTCGATTCACGCGATCTTTCTCTTCATCATATTCATTACCACCAATTAAAAGACCAGCACTAAATCCATGGTGTTTGCCAACTGATTTTAGTACACCGAAAATCTGGTCTGCTAGCTCTCTAGTGGGAGACATGATAATGCTACCTACTCCATCCTCTATACCCCATCTTGCTTTATACAACTTCTCCAAAACCTGACAAATAGTAATTTTTGAATCATAAACATGATGTAAGATGATAAAAGGTTGAAGGCAAACTAGATTAGGAGACAATGTTGGGATTTACATTCACTTTTTCATATAATTGCAGACAAAATACAACTTCCAGCTTGACCACAAACGATTAATGGTAAATAACTTACAACAAACGCATCAACTTCACCCCTTCAAGATTCATATGGTTTTACAGACAGCTTAAACTTCAGGAAACTAAATAAACTAATAAAAGTAGCAAATAATAAGAAACATTAATATTCAGTATCCAGCAGCACACAGAAAATGAATCAACTATTCAACACATTACAGTACAATATTTTTCAGGTCTGGTTCAAAGTCTAAGATGGCAAAAGAAAAAAAACAGGTGTTTATCATCATATCTTTTATGTATGAGTTAAAGTGATTATCTTAATGATTTTCTGATCATTTATGTTGTGTTCCATGCACTGGGTGAAAGCTAGGTTATCAATAAGCTATCTCAAGTAGCTTATTAAAAGGCTAAGCTTATAAGCTAGTTTATAAGCTACTTTAGGAGTCTCGCCTAACAACAAATTGCAAAAAGCTCAAAAATAAGCTAGCTTATTCATGCCAAAACACAGCCTTTGAGACCAACTATCAGATTTTGAGAAGCTAAAAGTTGCTAAAACAGAAATGTTTTTTTTTTTGGAAAAAAAAAAAAGAAAAATTACCAACCTATCCTAAAATCAATCAGCTCCAACACGAACAGCCAAACACCCAGATACTACCCAGCGACAAAATCTTTAAATTCATGTTTATATTTCAATAATGTAAAAAAAATGATTTTTTCTTAAGCATAAACTCTAGTATAACCATAAATACACATATTTCTATCGGGTATGCCTTCATTGGAGTTGTTAACTAGGCTTACAACTGTGCCAGAAAAGCATATACATCAGATGTTGGATTGTTCGCTGAAATTACAAACTTACAGGAATTATAAACGCTAAAGTTTTGCCGGATCCAGTTTTGGCAGCACCAAGTATATCACGGCCAGATAGTGAATGAGGCAATGAAGCCCTCTGAATATTAGTCATGTTCTTATACCCAGATTGGCGCAATCCGTCTTTTGTATTCTTTGACAGAGGTAATTGTTGGAATTTCGTGCAACCGGCGTACTGAGAGTACGTACTCTCATCGATACGGCCGATCGGGGACTTCGCCGGCAGCGGCGGAAGGGATAATGGATTGGAACCTGATTCTGGCTTCCCAAATTCTATCCATTTCTCCAGTAATTCGATTTCCTGTACTTCCGATGTGCGGCTCTGTATACGTAACTGTTTGGATTTTGGCTTCTTCATTGGGAAATTAGTTGCTAGGGTTTCAGAGAGTGATTGAAATCGTGGTTTCGATGGTTTTAATTTGATTTTTTTTTTTTTCTGGGTGCGGAGAGTTGGGGTTTTAGGCGGTAGGGCTTTTGGGCACAATTGAAATTCTATGTAACCACAAGGCAGCTACAGCTAGGGTTTAGCGAAAGGATTATAATTTAATAAATGGAAATCTTCATAAAAGACATTATTTTGGAAAAAGTTACATTTAAGTTCTAAAAAATTTTTCTGAAGAAAAAAACCCAAGAAACGGGATAAACCTTACATTTTAACCATTTTTTACTTTTCAGCCGGTAATCCCTTATGATGAATTTTTGTAAGGAATAGAGGGGAGAGAGCGGAGAGGTTTTTTTGAAGAAAAAAAACTCAAGAAACCGGATAAACCTGACATTTTAACCTTTTTTTACCTTTTCAACCGGTAATCCCTTATGTGGCATGCCAAGTTGGAAGGGGATGCTGACGTGTCATCTGATTTGGCATGCCTTGTCAGCATAAATCAATTTTTTTTAAAAATGATGAATTTTTGTAAGGAATAGAGGCAGGGCCGGTCCTAGACTATTTGAGGCCCGGGGCGAAAAAAAATAGATGAGGCCCTTCAAATTGTATAATTTTCTAGTCAAATAACTAGAGTTGATGTCCAAAAAAGTGGCTTGTACTAATTCACTAAAATGTATAATTATTTGAGAATAATATAGTTATGGCTGGTCCAAAAAAAAAAAAAAAAACCTTTACAAAGCTTTTATATTTGAATCATAAATGAAGCGAAATAATAATTAGCAATTTAAAGATATACATAATTGAGGCAAGTTGAGCATAAAAAAGATTTGCAATTTCAGTAAAAAGAGTATGTTTAACATCAAACAGTTGAAGTTTATATCAAAATTATTACTAAAGTAATTGAATATAAATACACAAGTTTGATTTCTAAAAATAAAATTAGCAAATAGCATAGAAATTTAAAAACTAAAAAAGTTTACATATAGTATTTGCCTCGAATAATAAATAGCAAAATGACTTTCACAAAATTCAATTTGATAGCAAATTATCTCCTTTATTTTTATTTTTTTTCTATCATACTCCTCTCAACTACAAATCCTTTAGAAACATCTAAATTTTAACACTCTCCTTAGTGGAATAGACATAAGTAATAACATACTAAAAAAATAAGATCTTAGCAAAGCTATTGTACTAACACTTATAATCGTAGCAAAAATCAAAACTTAGATACCTTAATCTGTTTATTTGGATGTGACTAGGGCTGGATGAAAATCGAACTTCCAGAAATCAAACATTCAAGAGGTTGCTGCTAGGGTTGTGGTGATAATCCTTCAAAATAAATCGTTTTGCGAAACAGTTGTGCATTTCAACCTTAGGCGGTTCATTACTTTTTGATAACTGAGAAATCATTTGAGTCGTTTTGAGAAGCACAAAAAAATATTTGCCTTTAATAATTAATAAGTAAAATATTTTAAAACATATTTCTTTATAATTGAGAATTTGTTTGCGTCGTTTTGGAGGCACGCCAAAAAAAATCCATAGCCCTAATAGCCTTTAATAAATCTTAAGTATTAAAAAAAATCAAAGGATGTGACTAACAAGATTCGAACTCAGGTAACTCACCAATATTAACCCCTACACTTCAACCATCTTAACTACAAATGTTTTTTGTTTTTTGTCGCGTATTATATCATCTAAATTCGTATATATACACTAACCGTAGCTTGTAGGGGCCCCAAGATTTAGCGAGGTCCGGGGCGGTCGCCCAGCTTGCCTATGCTCTAGGGTCGGCCCTAAATAGAGGGGAGAGAGCAAAGAGGTTTCAAACTCTGGACCTCTCCCACCAAACAAAGGCATCTAACCAATTAAGCTAGATGCCACATATGTTTTATATCCTTCACATGAATATATAATCTTTATTTATTTTCATTAAAGTTCTACAAATGATTTTTTCTAGGAGAAAAAGAAGTCAAGGGGAATTGAACCAAGGACCTACCACTTTATTCAAAAAAAAAAATATTTAGGACTTAAATGTAACTTTTTTCAAATTAATGAGACTTTTCTGAAGATTTCCCTAATTTATAAGACTGAATTCCATTTTAATTACATTAAATTAATAAAATTAAAATAAAAATTAACATAAAATTAATACAAAGATGATTTAATTTCATGTATTTATCTAAATTAAGGATTATAATTTTATATAACATAAAATATCTCTTAATTAATAATTTATTTAAAAGAATTGATTAATAATTTTGAGTTGTTTTTTTACTATGAAAGTTTAATTAATTTTGTAACGTGTTGTCCACGGGTTATATATATATATATATATATATATATATATATATATATATATATATATATATATATATTACATATTAAAAGAAAGAATAAATTTATCAGTTGTTCAAGATATATTTTGTTTTGTGTTCATTTGATCATTAAACTTGTTTCAAATGTGAAACAAATTCAATTGTTAAGTGTGTTAAAAAATATTATCAGCTAAATATCAACAAAAACAAAATATATTGTTTTTTAAGTCATTAACAACTTATTAAATATTATAAATAAATAAATAATGCAATAATTTTCTAGTTTATATTTTCAATGATTAGATTGTTTTATTTGATTATATATTCTTGATGACATAAATACCACTTTTTATGTGAAAAGTACGGCATCAAAGAACACCACCTTTGTTCCGATAGATCCATAAATATAGTTATATCGAAACTAAAATCGTATTTTACATACTTGTTTTATTGATTATAAATAGTAACGGGAAAAATATCTTACTAGGGTAATCATCTTTATCGTTTTGTTTATTTAGGTAACTTCTTTATTTTTGTACATATTTGACCATTTAACTTGTTATATGTGTTCACATATTATCATTATCACCGACTATAGCAGATGACAATGGTAATATGTAAACAAATCAACAAGTTAAATGATTAAATGTGTACAAAAAAGTTGTCTAAATGTGAACAAAACGAAAAGTTAATTATCCTGATAAATCATTTTCCACACTTTTAATAACAATTTTATTTTTGATATTTGTTTTTATTATTTGTATGAAACGTTATTTTTAAAATATCTATAATTTCCTAAATAATAATTAAATATTGATCAATTTTAAACTTTATTTTTTAATTAATAAATACGTTTTTATTTTGTGAAATATTTTATATAGCCTCTTATAATTTTTTTTCTTTTGTTTTAAGCATATACAAGATTTTTAAAGTAAATATTATCTAACAATAAATTTAAGTAAATTAAATATGTAACAATAAGTATGGAAGATCTTAAAAAAACAAAAAAGAAAATATTACTTAGCAACTAAAAAACAAATATATATATATATATATATATATATATATATATATATATATATATATATATATATATATAAAATGTAAATGTCTTAAAATTATTCAAACTTTTTAATACTTTTTAGTGAGAAGTTTATAAACTTTTAACTTTTTAATACAATGTTTTAAACTAGTATTTAACGAAAGTATTTCAAAATGTTATAAAAAATATCAAATTGTCATACAAAATTTGTAACAAAAAAACTTTAAAAATGTTGTAAAAGAAAGTTTAGAAATAAATATACGAAACTTATAAAAAAGTTATTTGAAAATGTAAAAAAAAAAAGTTAAAAACTTGTAAGAAAATTTAAAACAAGTTATAAAATATTTGGTTTAAAAATACTTGTATTAAAATTACATGAAAATATAAAAAAAATTTAAAACATTATAGTAGAAAAAACCTATACGAAAAAATATCATAAAAATGTTGTAACGAATTATAAAAAATATTTAGAAATTTGAAAAAAAAATTGTTACATTTAGGTATTTTTTTTTATATATTTTATCATTTAACTTGTTAAATGTACTCACATATTAAACAATCACATATTAAACAAGTTAAATGGTTAAATGCATAAAAAAAATTTTTACCTCTAATAATATAATTACTGATAAGTCATTTCTTCCCACAATAATATACTAGTATAAATATTGTATTTGGATTTTAAAATATTATTTTTCACATGCCATTTAAGCCAAAATTCACCATTTTCTATTTGAATAAATTATACCCTAAATCCCATATTATTAAAGTTTAAATCGATCCAAATCCCCGACTTCCAATATGATGACAGAGCCGCCCTGATTCCGGCCCCGGTATAAAATGCTTCCGTAAAATCGAAAGAATTCGATTTAACATCTCACACTTCCAATCCCATCCATGGTGTCATTATATTTCAAGAACTACATCTACCACTAGATCTCTCTCGCTTCTGATTCGTCAACTCACAACGATTGATTCACTTTATACTACGTACACCACCATCAAATCAAATCAAATCAATACAATCAACAACAACAACGTCACGTCGCCATTTCAAAATGGGTTGGAGGAATGAAGAAGATGAAAGAAGATCACCATCATCATCGCCACTTGTAAACGATGCGTTGCTTTTAACAACCATGTGTATCATTGGTCTCTCTGTTGATGTTCACATCAAGGATGGGTCCATCTATTCTGGAATCTTTCACACTGCCTGTGTTGACGACCGTTATGGTATGTAGGTTCTTATGATTTGATTCTATTGATTTATGATCTAAATCTCTTGATTCGTTCTTCGCAATTATTGTCAACAGTAGTTTTTTGTCGATATTTTATTTTGAAATGCCATTTCAATGGTGAAAAGTTCTATAATTATGGTATATTTTGATTACTTTTTGGTGGTTTTATAAAATTGAATGTTAATTTGTCTTGGTTATGAATCCGAATCTATTATGCTTCTTGATAATTTCCATTGGAATAAGTTTTTGCAGTCAATACTTGATCTTCAAATGCAATTGACAATAGAAAAGTTTGTTTTTCCACCATTAGCATCTGCTAGAACTTGCAAATAGACTTATCCAGTTTAGAAACTAATAGTAATCTATCCTACCATTTAGGTAAATCATTGTCTCCTCAACTGAAGTCTCTAAATTTCTTGAAGGGATTATGTTATATTGTAAAGTATCCAAACACTAGAAACTGATTACTGTTATATAGTAAAGTATTTTATCTATTTTTTTGATGTAAGATTGCATTTTGTATTGGTGTAGCTATTGTGTTGAAGCAAGCAAGGATGATCAAGAAGGGGAGCTGTGATTCAAATGTGGCAAACGAGGGGGTGATAGGAACACTTATAATTCAATCAGAGGATCTTGTCCAAGTGGTTGCTAAGGTAACAACACATTTATCATTTCTACATCTTTTATGCTTTATAAATTTTATTACAAGTAAGTATAATAGTATAAAACCAGTCCCACATTGTCTTGAGGGGGAATTGAAAGCATTCCTTATGTAAGGGTGTTGGATACCTCTCCTACAAGGACGCCTTTTAAAGCCATGAGGGCAACAGATCCCATCAAAACTCTGATCTCATATACTAAATTATTTATTTATTTATTATTATTTTTTTTTTCAGAGAGTAGTGCTTCCAGCAGATGGTTTTGCTGGACATGAGACAGGGGATGATACAGGGGCAGTTGCATGCTCTTTCCCTTCTAATGGAACTCAACTGACTGAAGGAAATAAAACAATGTCCACAAAGTCAAACGTTGACCAACCTCAAGCTAATCAAACAAAGTATGTCTTTCTTTTTAAGTTTTTTGAAATTTTGTTTATAGTTTAATGGAAATCTTAAGCTATTGTAAGATTGCAATAATCGCCTTTCTTTGGTTTTGGATTTTTGGAAATGCTTGTTTTTTCAAAAAATATGTAGAGTAAATAAGAGCAAAGTAAGGATATATAAGTAATTCTGTTTTGAATATTTATTCAGATGGAATATGTTGTTACTCACATATTTATTAGTGCAGATGCTTGTCTGGATCTGACAACGGGTTTCCTACTCACTCAACCAATACTCTTGAAGTCAATAAAAACACAGATGCTAAAGTTTCAACAAAGGTGACATTTTTGGAAAATTTGATGAGTGAATATACATTCGAATTGAATTTTAGGGGTATTTGGATTTGCGTTTTGAAAGTGATTATGTAATGGTTTCATTTGCAATCTCTAATATATTCTTCATAAACTACAGAAAGAAGAAGCTTTGAAGGATTCAGATGATAACAGGTGAGGATGAGAAGGGCATTTACGTCTTTTTCACAATTGGGATCTCAAGAGCAATTCTCTGTCCCATCTTTTTGGGTGGGACAAAAATTTGCAAATTTTGTCCTGTGTAATGAATGGGGCCTTAACCATGACAAAAAAGGGTATTTGCATCTTCTGCACAAACTGAGTTTCTGAATGAATTGCTTATGTTATGGCAGAAAGAACAAAAGTTATCAAAGTAACAACCAAAAGGAATCAATTGTGAGTTCATCATCAACTCCAACCGAAACCATCACTTCAAAAATCCCAAATTCTAATCAAACTGCTAAGGTATATATTATTTGAAGCATATACTCATTCATAATCAATTTAGGGTTTAGGGTTCAGGGTTTTTCAAAACTGATTAAACTCAACTTTTTATTCAGGAATTTAAACTTAATCCAGGAGCAAAAATATTTTCTCCTTCATTTCCAAATAAAAGATCAGCAACTCCTCCGGTGATACCCACCGGAGCAAATCTTGCATACGTTCAGGACGGTTATCCGGCGGTACAAGTGGCGGCACCACCGCCGGAAGTTGAAATCGGCCCGTATGCTCCTCGTTCTTTACCGGTTAAGTTTTTTCCTTATGGTGGAAATGGAGGTGGCGATGTACAACAACATCATCCTCCACCTGTAAGTTTTTATGAAAAATTTGGAATTTAGATTTTGGATTGTTAAAGTTAAATCCAAAATATTGAAATTGTATGTTATTAATTTTTGGTTGTAGATTGTTGGATATATGACAAATAGAGGTCAACCGGTTAGATATAGTAATCAATATCATCCGGTTCAAACTACACCAACCTATGTTCAACCAGCCACTCAAAATGTACACATTCATTTTTTATATTATACTGTAAATCTAAATCTAAATTTATCTGTAGTTGTTTAGGGTTTTGCTGATCTGTATGTGATTGTTTGTTGATTGTTACAGGTAATGGTTGGAAGATTTGGACCGGTTGTCTATGTTCATCCGGTCTCTCAAGTAAGATTTTCCAATCCTTTGGTGGGCCCCGTTTGTTACAATGGACAAGTTTTAATATTTTTTTGATTTTTTATTTATTTCTTGAAGGACATGGTCCCGAGCACGACGGGTTTCTCTCAAGTGAATACATGCTCTATCTTGACTCCACACCAACTACATGTCCCTAAACACCAAGGTATGTAATAATGACATTCCATTCCATTCCATTCCATGATTTGTGCATTCAATTCCATTGGATTCATTCAGATTCCGTTCACTATTCCATGGGGGTATGGAAGGATTTCAATTTCACTCGTTTCCTTGTTTGTTAAAAGACGTAAGTGCCCTTATTATGTATAATGTAAATAGAGTTTCGGCTTCATGCCAAGAAATTGATGGGGTGATTGGTTTGCATAATGTTTCTGGAAGGAATGGAATTGGAATCTCAAGGAATCATAACCTTGTCATGCATTGTGCTGACATGAAATGGAATGGAGTGCAATAAGAGAAATTATCTCTTGGAATTAATTTTTATTTTTGTTTATTTAATATATTAGTCTTTTAATATAAAAAATGAAGAATACAATTGAATTCCTTCCACCTACCCCTTGGAATGGTGAAATGCATCCACAAAGCATACAATTTAGTTTAACAAATTTAGTTCTTCAAAAATTTGGATAATGTTTAAACTTTTGCTTATATGTAAATTTTTTTAAATAAAAAATTGAAGAATGTAATTGAATTCCTAAAGGGTATAAAAGTAAAAAAAGCATGTTGTGTTGCAGGAAGTGCAGCAGCCCAAGCATTGCAGCTCTGTGCAACACCACCATTTATAGCCGCCGCCGCTGCCGGTGGTGGTGGTCAAACTCCGTTTATGTTACCGGGCCACCACATTCCCATTTCACAACCGCCTTACCCAATCATCCGCCCAATGCCACTCCCTGGATCCAATGCTTTTTTAGTATCAAAGTTTTCTTGAAAAGGTCTTCTCTCTCATCAAGTTTTGACATTTTCTGAATTTTGGTGCTTCATTCTGTTTTCTTCTTTTTTGTAATTCAAATACAAGGTGGGTTGGAAATTGGTAATAGCTAAAAAAATTGGTGGTATAGTTTTTTTTTTTTTTCTTTTATAGGAGTTTGAGTTTAAAACTCGTTTTGTTTGATAATTCAATTCTTTTTTTTGGTGGGATTATGAAGAGAGAATGCTATCATGTCATTTGAAACCAGGACAATATATCTAAAGTACAAAGTCTTGTGGCTTGGCCACAAATTTAGGTGTTTGTTAAGATAAAAACATAACGAAGAGCATTGTACTTTTATGTATGTTTGTGCACTGTGATTCATACCGATGTTAATAAGACAAAAATTACAATTTGTTGACCTGTCGAAAAGAATTGGCATTAGGGTGTGCAAAATAAAATCATAACAATACAATAAATTTAAAATAAAAAGTTGTAGTCAAAAAACTAAACTAAACAATTCTAAAAGATTGACTTTTTTTTAGCAAAAATAAAATGCAGGCCGACTTGGGTTTCTCAAAAATAAATTAAAAAACATATGCTAACATCACTTCCTTTACAAGTTTAATTTATTAAGAGTTTTCATAAATATTGAACAAACGTCTATGGACGTAACCGATGAAAGTAAAAATAAATGAAAAATAAATTCAAAAAATCAAACATAGTAGATTTTTTCAATGTAAAAAATTAAATTTTTTTATTAAGATTCTTACTACCTACTAAGAAAAATGACAATTCTTATTCCCATCAATGCAAATAACCTTAAAAAGTTTGTCCCGTCCTCTATAACAAGTTACAACTCAAAAGAAACAATAATTTATAAAGCATTTAACGCAACAAAACAAGAGCAAACCATTTTCCATTGTATGCAATGATTGACTAGTTAACCAAATATCAACTTTTTATGGAAGTTCAAGAAAGTTAGGATGCCAATCTTTTTCTATTTTAAAACAACATAACCAAGGTAGCTTTTTCTATTAAACCTAAATAAACTGTGAAGAATCTAATCCCCTTCTAGTCTCTATCATGTGTAACTTCACTTGATCCTTAAACTCCTTTGTTGAACTGAAAATCTAAAATATATATAAAAGTGCTCACTAACCATGGCTTCATCATTTTCATGTGCATTTTGTATAGGTCCAATAAATTTCCTTCTTTCACTACCTTTTCCATCGTCTGATGAAGACCCACACAACAAAACTTCAATATTTCAATGTCTTCTTCTTGTGTAACTTCAACTAGCTACCTTTGCCGTAGACACATCTCTAATCCATTCAACACCCTTATCAATGTTCAAGTGTGTAACACTCTCATAATCAACTAATTGTGGGTCTTTGTCCAAGTCAGCCATGGGTTCAACCCTGTCATGCACAACTTTGGGTGTAATATTGTCATGCTCAACTATATTTGGGTCTTTGTTGAAGTCAATTGCGAGTGATTCATGCCAATTTAGAAACTATCTTTTTAAACATGTTGGAGGTTGCTCAATTTCAACTATTCGTACCTTAGATTGGGTGGAGGGACATTAAGTTTGTATGCAAATTTGTTTTCCCATTCTTTGCTCTGATATATACCTCTATTATCTTATGTTTACCAACAGATGTACACAAATAGCGAACATCTTGATCACAACCCAATACAAACACCTGAAATCCAAATCGTTGAATGGTTTTTGAAAATGATACTAGAGTAAATTACGTTCACCAAATACCCAAGTCATCCATCATGTCATAAATCTTGTGAACGGAAAAGACATCCATGTCCAGTTTATCAACATAATGTTGCTTCCCATTGATATACTTTTTTTCTGGAAAGATTATGAGTTCATCATTGTGGTGTAAGTGAATGGCAAATATTGTAGGACAATAGGTTGTTGATTGAGGGAAAAGATTACAATGGAACTTATTAAGTAAACATCAGAGAGATTAAGAACTTAACAAGGTAGGTGTAAGCATATTGTATCTACAAATAACATCAATTTCATTTGTTGTAGCATGTATCCTCCAAGTGACCATTATACTTCGCAGTGCTTGAAGCGTATATATTAGGGCTTTCTCTTTTGATGGTTTTTGCATGCTCTTGATAGGCCCCAACTAATCCTAGAATGCTTTTACTTTTAGTTGAATTGCTTGTTTAAAGTTATTTTATTGTTTGGGGTCCAGGGGTAGAATTGTCTTTTACTTAAGTTTTTGTTTGTTTGTGTCTATGTTATTATGTTTGCAAGTGGTCCAGTTGTGGCGGGGGACAACATTCTCTGTATGGAATTATTGTCTATCCTTGTGGTCCATTGTTAAGAGTATAAGTAGCTAGTTTTTCTTATCATTTCGGTAGCTAATAATTAATCTGTAGAATGAACTTTGTTTTTCTTGTAGAGTCCATTCCTCTCGATTGAATGGGACAGTTTGTAGTTTGATTATCAATGGCCATTGTGGGAAATGGAGGAATGATAGTGTATAATCATAAAAGTTTTGATAGGGTGTAATTTGAAATGATAAAAAATACCGATATGATATGAGGCACATAAGAGGTTTAAACGGTGAAACAAGACGAAATGTCAAGATAAGGACCAAATGCACAAGATATTGAAAACTTGAAGACCACCAACGTTAAAAAAAGAAAGTTAAGGGCAAGGCGCCTAAACTACACTAAGGTGTCGTTTGTTTTTCGAAGCGAAAATGTCTGCGGACCACCTCTGCAACCCTCTATAGTAGAAGAAGATGACCAAACGGATACAAAATGTAACAAAAAATATGTTTGTTTTTTAACATCTACAGACTGCTGCAATAAGTTAAAGTAAGGTGTGAAAGGGTTTGAAGCAGAGGGTCAAGTGTTACGCCACGCAGCATACGCGCAATAGTTTTTAAGTCAGAGGTATTCTGAAAAACAAACAACTGTGAAAGACCAAGTGTTGCGCGGCGCAACAATAAGTGATCAGAAATGATTTTTTTAGAAAAAACATACGCACCTAAAACATGACCATTCGTATAATTTACTCTTGTTTTTATTTGATTATCATTGGTTAATGAAAGTTATAAATAAATAAATAAATAAACCAACAAAGCAAACATGGTTAGACTTTTTAGTATCAAAAACTATTATTATTATTTTTTTTGGCAGACTAGGTGATAAAAGATGTCCTGTATAACAAGTTCCAACTCAGAAGAAGCAAAATTTTATAAAGCATTTAACACAGCAAAACAAGATGAAACCATTTTCCATTGCATACATGAGTAGTTAACACTAACAGAATATCCACTTACTTTTTACGGAAGTTAAAGAAAGTTAGGAAGCCAATGCAATATTTTTCTATTTTAGAAACAACATAATAAACAAGGTAGCTTAGCTTAGCTTCTTTTTTTTTCTATTAAACATAAATAAAGTGCGCACACTCTTCTACCCTAACCCTAGCTGTTTGTTGTTCTTTGGTGCGCTTTAATAACTAATAACAAACAGAAACAACAATTAATCAACATCAACATATCCAACTTTTTTTCAGCTTACAGGCTTCATGATCAGTTAGTTTCTTCATCTCTGTTACTGTTTCTGTTAACCATAAAACTTGCACTTGGATGTCCGTTTCGAGGAGCCTGGTCATCTCCCATATTCTGCTGAACAGCCTACATGTATTTTTTTTTAAATAAAATTTGCAACCAAACTATAATAGCAATGTACTTTATATTTTTTTTAAACCTATAATAGCAATGTACTTTATATTTTTTTTGGTATTTTATTATTAGAAACGGGATTTTCTATCGTGCAATGTGTTGTGTTGCAAAGTGAAATTGGTAACTAGTGAGTGACTTTTGGAATACTTAACACTAACAGCATCTCCAACCAAACGCCAAAACTTGTTATTTTTTTATGCTAAATTTGGTGTTAAACCTTCCAATTTACAATTTGGTCCTTCAGATTTGAATGTTATGCATGTTTACTTTCTAAAATTGTACAATGATATTTTAAATGTAATATTTATTACTTGTACTATTATACTCTAAATAATATTTACTTAAATGTGTCGGAAATGCAATTTTATGAACATAAGGGTACCATTGAAAATATATCAAATAAATAAAAAAGGATACTCTTTTTGTTGTTCAAAATGGTGTAATTTAATGTGTTGGAGATAAATCAATGTTTACACCAATAATTACACAATTTGGCTCAAAAAAATGGATGAAGAGTGTGAAAATATTACCTGTAAAAGTTCGGTCATTCTCCCAGTGGTCCCCGTATGCATAACAGGTCCGGGTCCGGGTCCGGGTCCGGGTCCCATCACGGGTGCGGGTTGAAAATGGTGAACCGAGTGTCGTGTCTGCAACGGTTCAACAAAAAGAGGCTCATTCATGTCACCAATATCCGTTTCCATTTTCACAACCCGATCTGGTTGACGAACAGTTGACTTACTACTTCCTTCCACTTGTTGACCATCTGTCACACCTTGTTTGACCGAAACATTTTCATTTCCAGACCCTGTAAAATGGGAGCTTGTCTGCGACTCAGAAGCTTGACTCGTTGACCCGTTCGGCGGGTATACCGCCAATGGCAAAACCGAGTGAACCGGTTTCCCTTGTGTGGCCCGCAAATGAGGTGGCGGTTGATTCGGTAATGGCCCGTTTGGTTGAAGAACAACCGGGGTCACATTTCCTCTACCAGGGGTAAAAACGTAATTTTTAGAAGGTGAGTTTGGGAGTGTTTGATCAGGGGAACCATTGGGAACATAAGTAACGAGCTGCATGTTCTTTTCTTTTGATCGTCTTTTTCTCCTGCGAATTGGAGGTTGCATTTCTGGAAAAGGAACTTGGGTTCTTTTGATCATTTCGACATGTGGCGCCACGTCATTATCGGGTGTTATGGGAGCGGTGTGACCTGGCTTGAAGACTGCACCTCTTAGGGTTATATTTGAGTTACCGATTCTGACAGCAAGAAGGTAACCGGCTTCAAAAGTGGCTTCAACTACACCGGTTACGGTTTGACCAATCATGACTTGGGTTGGATCATGGATTGGATCGAGTCGAGGGGTGGTGGTGTGATGTTGGGCAAAACCAGGTTGCATTCGGGCAGCTTGTGAACGGGCTTTTGCTGCCCGTCTTTCACTCGGATCCTTTCGTGGGCGCCCACGTTTTCGTTTTTCCGGAATCATTAGTGATGCTTCGGGTCTTACTTCTTGGTTGACTGGGTTCATCATTGGATTATAAACAGATTTTTTTTAAAAGAATGTAGAGATTTTGTCTGCAATTAGATAAAGAATTAAAGATCAGTCGTTACTCATTAGTGAGTTATAACACATAAATAAAGCTACAAGCCTGATGCGATTGTCAAAAGGGATTTAAGAACCCATAAAAACTTTCGAATATAAAGTTATATAGCTTCATTATCAAAAGAGAAGGATCTGCAGTTAATGACATGCTGAAGCAGATGCATATAAGGAAAAATAAGAAACAATCAATGTAGAAAATTAATATAGATACTGATAATAATTGGACTGTTGATCGACAACAAACATGATAGGTCAACTGGAACCCTAATCAGAACCAAATATTTAGTACGTACGAGAAAGTTAGGTTATTTGGAAATTGGAACACTTCAAAACAGAAAGTCGAAATGAAGATACAAACCAGTTCAAAAAATTTACTAATCGATCCTACAAGTTGATCCTGAATTGTCTGCACATGATTAACATTTCTTCTTTTTACTTAGGTCGGATTATTGATGATCAATTCTAGGTTAACTGATTACTTATTCATTTCGTCTGAGTCCTTTAGCACTCACGGCGACTTGCCAACTTGTGCATCAAATAAAACAGCAAATAAGCGATCAGCGGAAAAAGCTCTACATGATATAACACTTGCGACGTAATCCGTACGTTCAGACATGATCGCATTACACATCGAGCGACTAAAACAAATTTAGTTTCAAACGAGCAAGAAAAAAATCAATGAAACACTGAAATGAGAACAGAAACACAAAGTCAACCGCCTGCACATAATCAGTAGCAAAGATGGAGTAAGATGCAAAATACCACAGATTACCATAAAATCGTTGAACGAAGATAAAAATTACACTCACTTGACATACAATTACAGCTTATCAAGCATCCTTCCTTTAACAGATCATGCATAAAAGCATCAATTTGATGACTACAAGAATAAGCATGTACAGTAAATGCATAAAATAGCGAGTAACCATCAAATGTAGGAGCAAATTTTCAGATACCTACTCTATGTCGGATATGGTGATGTAATTTGAAAATCTAGCCGTACCTTTATAGTTTTAGAGGATCGAAAGCGAAATTGACACGGTGATTTGAAACCCTAGATTTTCTGTGTTGAGAGTGAGGAGACTGGGATGGTGAGTCGGAGCTAATTACGGCGTTTTATTAAGAAAAATATCGACCATTTGTGCTTCTAATTTTGGCCTGACAAATTTAAAGGATAAAATTGCACTTACCTCCTCCAAAAAATTAGGTATATACATTTAAGACCCTTTTAATTGGATTAACTACGTTTCATTCCTTGTGGTTTGATGACAAGTTATATGGTGTGGTAGAAGCGTGTGATTATAGACTTATAGCCATGTATTTGTAAATGGTAATATGATATAATGCACTACACAAAAATAGTAATTATATAATCATTGATTAATAAATAATTGATTTTAGGTTTAAAGGAAATTACCTAATAAGTTATACCACATATTTATTATGTAGGTAAGAAATTTAATGATTTGATGTTGGATCTTTTACTTTGTTTTTTACGTTCAAATTATTAACTTATTTAGCAATATGCATAAAAATATCAGTTTACGTGAAGAACATGTGAGGAATATGAAATTCAAATCATATTTGGATGCATTCATGCATTATTATCCATACATGAAATCATCTAATGAGTTGTAGCATATTGTCATAGTATATTAGCTATATACTATCAAATAATCTTATATGTGATTGAGTATGCAAAACTTGGATCTTGTCTTTGTATGTCTATGTCGTACAATGTGTAATATACGTGTTACTTGACAATCACTAGCTTGCATGCATTTGCAAATGGTGGTGGTTAGTTTGATCATACACACCCTCATGTTAAAGGGTGCATGCAATAACATCTTGTTACATTAAGATATGTCTTAAACAATGGACAATTACATCTACATAAACATGAATGGATTAGTTTGTTGCTCTTGAACATTTTGTTTGTATTTAATATATATGGATGCTTACAAAATCCAGATTATAGATTAAATGTTATGATGATTCCTATCATACTTACTTAGTCTTGATGATAATGCTCAAAATTTTACATTTTACTTTTATATCATTTTCCTTGTTTTCTTTACAACATGGGCCATAAGTGTTAACTAACCATAGGTTTTTATCTATATTCGAGGATACATCTTGATTTATTTTGCATAAAATATAAGATAAAACATCAAACATTCAGGAAGCTACATCCAAAACACATCAATTGCAACTAATATATTTTGGGTGTTACAAACAACAACTCAATAGTCTAAATACATATAAGCACTACAACAGTAACCCTTGCGGCGACGATAATTTCTGACCCTGTACCGATGACAGGCCGTCAGCATAGGGTATACCGACAACAAGTTGTCGGGACTGAGTCGTCGGCATAGGCATGTCGTGATAGGTACCCCTTATTCTGATGACCTTTCGTCGGTACATGATTCGTTGAGAATATTTTCAAAAAAAAATAAAGTTTTATTAATTACATGTGGCGACGACATGTTAACGATATAGATACCATCTACAGCGACGACTTCTCGTCGCCACAGGGTTTTCACAGTTGCCGATCAAATACCTATAGCGATGACTTATCGTCGGGATAGCCACCGAGTGTTTTTTTAGTTTTTATAGACTTTGTATATTACCATTCCTGTATTTTTAACAAATCCAGACACTTTGCAACATATATCAATTGAGATACAATAACTACCTATCATTGTTTAAATTCAAAACATCAAATTCAAGTTTAATATCATAGTAAGTAGTTAACATTGTTCAAAATAACACAAAACATCAACCATCATTATCATATTCTTCTTCTTTTATCCTCTCGGGCTCGACATTTTGTTGAGAGGTGCTTCCTTGTTTATTGGATTTGAATACAAAGTTATGAAACGGTGGTGGTTAGAAGTGAGGAATACATGTCGTCTGGTCCTTTTGGGTTGCCTTCACCGAAGCAATTTAATAGGATGGACTTTTGAGGAAGAGGTTATTTGTGATTTGTTAATATATTATAAGTATAATATATTAATTGAGAAATCATATAGTTTAATTAGTATTGATCAATAATTGATTTGGAATTAATTTAGCGATCAGAAGAGACTGATTAAATTTATGGGGACTGATTAAGTAAATCAGTAATACTTATAGTATGGGCTAATGATTCATGGTTGATTAGGATGGGCTAAACCTATATGATAGTCCATGAAGGTTTAAACTCAAAGGGCCTAAGAATTATGAAGGGTCATGGTGAGTTAGGGTTCGCATGGATATAACCCTAGTCTTTGCCACACTATAAAAGCATCCCTTTAACCCCTAAAATCGGCCCATGCATTCTTGAGAAGAACTATAACCGATTTTAGTGCTATCTAGCCTCTCCTCATAAACCTCCTTTTGCATTTGGGTTTGTGACACATTAGAGGCATCACATTTGAGGTGTTAAAGCTTTTAAAGGCCCAAGAACTACAAGCTACATCAAGAGGTATTCATCTAACTTGGTTTTATGTTGTATACCTTCAATTCCATGATAGTTAGGGTGTATGATTTGGAAAATTGAAATTGCATGTATAATTAGAGAAAACTTAGATCCAAAGAATATAGGGTTGCATGTGCACCATATGTAACAACCGATTCCTAGTATGCCTTTAATTCAAGTATTTATTATTTTTTTCTCTGGACTCGACAAGTTGGAGGCCCAACTCGTCGAGTAGAGTCGTGATCCACGAGAAGTTTAAGTAGTCTACTCGATGAGTCGGGAGACCGACTCGGTGAGTAGACGTTGTTTGAGTGAACCCCTAAATTGAGGGTTTGCACCCTATTTAAACACATTATAACCCCTCAACTCAGCCCCCATCGTCCAGAGCAAACCCTAACTCGAAACCCTAGCCTTGTTTGAGTGTTCTAAGGTCATTTTGTGCATTTTTGTGGTTTGTGAAGCTTGAGAAGATGAAAGGAGCTTGGGAGTTCAAGTGGGAGCTTGGAGATCCTGAGATTGTGTTCCATTTCCAACTCATTTAAGGTAAAAAAACTCCTATCTTGATCTTCCATGTAAATAATCATCTTTAGGGCTTGGATCTTGGTATATTTAGGGCTTTCTAAGCCATTTTCGGGTTGTGAAGTGTAATACGAAGTTATGACTCCGGATATAGGTCCATTGGGGGTCTTTATGGCATAAAGATGCCAACTTTGTTGCCATAAACACCCCATGCATCTTGTAGACCATCTTTTATTGATTTTTGAGCCAAATATCCCATGCATGTGCACCAAGCTTGAGTCTTTACGTGTAAAATGGACATTAGGAGGCCAGATCTATAGTTTTGATGTGTTAAAACCCATTTAAATCGAATGTATAGTAATGGTCAGGGATGGACTCGACGAGTCGTTCTTTGGACTCGACGAGTCGGGGTATAATGACCACCAAAGCCCTTCTATCGAAGGACCAGATGAGAGTGTGGAAGGTTCCCTAATTGTTTAGGCTCTTAAGGGACCTGGGAATTATAGGACTCGACGAGTGCTATAACACACTCGGCGAGTCCAAGGCAATCTCCCAGTCTTTGAAGATGGACTCGACGAGTTGTTCTTACAACTTGGCGAGTCATAGGCTGGACGCATTCATATGCTGAAGATAAACTCGACGAGTTCAAGGAAGAACTCGTCAAGTCGGTTGAAGATTGACTAAAGTGTTGTTGAAGGTGAACTTGTCGAGCTCTTGCTAGACTCGACGAGTGAGGACGGGTTTGTAGTATTATGTGGACGAAGGGACTCGGCGAGTTGGTGAACCAACTTGGCGAGTCTCGTCAACCAAAGAGTTGAATTGACCAGGGTTTGACTTTAAATTTCACTTTGACTTGGATCCAAGTTGACCCTTGAGGGGGTTGTGGGTACAAATTGATAAATGTAGAAGGGTTGTCGTGTAGGGATTGAAGAGTCGAGGAGAGCCGACTTTCACACCGAGGATAGTGCAGACGCTACACGACATCGAGGTGAGTCACCTTCCAGTATGGGTGGGTCTAAGGCCACAATGTCGACCCACCAACAAGAGTAATTGGTAGATAATTGTCTTTGTGATAATTATCTTGGTATGCTTATGTGATATGCTTATGTGATATGCTATGTGAGTTAGTGGTAGTAGCAGGGAATAGCTTTTCCCTGACTTGGTCGTTAGGACCGAAGGGTAGGTCAGTACCCCAGATATACCTGACCGTATGATTATATTTTGTTATTGTATGATAGAGGTGCCGATTGATATAGACCAGAGGGTAGTCGGCACCCCAAAACGGCCTGACATGGGTAGGTCAGCACCCCAAAATGGCTTGACATGGATAAGTCAGCACCCCATAATGGCTTGACATGGGTAGGTCAGCACCCCAAAATGGCTTGACATGGGTAGGTTGGGCGCTGTGACAACCCGAAATTTCTATATTGTACAAACCATTCACTTCAATCTAAGTCAAACTCGTTTCTGCTAACTTTTAGCACTGTTTAGAGTCTGTTTGAGCATTCTGAGCCTAGTGCATCAAGGGAATCAATGTTTGGATGTGTCAGTTAATGTTCTAAACCATCTAGAAAAATGTAAACCTCCTCAAAAGGAGTTTACGGTCAGAAAGCTTAGAGCTTACGGTCATGGTGACCGTAAACTCCCTGTATATACATAATTCATGATCATTTTGATCATTTATTTCCTTTCCAAGCCTAGAATCCCGAATTCTCTCTCAAGTATCATAAGATCTTCATCTTGATCTTCCAAAAATGTAAGAATTCTTTCCTTTGATTCATTGTTACATCTCTTTATCTAGTGATTATGCATGATTTCATTCATGAAATCTCTTCATTTTGATAGATCTTCAAGTGTTCTTCATTTCACCAAGAACACACACTAGTGTTCTTGGATCTTAATCACCCTTACAAGCTTCTAAGAAGTAAGTACACTACCCTTAGACCGTAAACTATAATGAAAGGTGCTTTAGAGTCCTTAAACCCTTCATAAGGCTAAGCATGGTCCCTAGAATCCGATGCCTTTGAATGAAGCCCTTGAAAAACTTCATTTGTGAATGATTTGATGAGTTTACGGTTGGATCTCCTTAGACCGTAAACTCCATGACCGTAAGGTCATTAGACCATGAACACTTGGACCGTGAACTCCCTAAGTCATACCATTTTGACCGTAAACCCACTTGGTCATGCCAATTGGACTGTAAACTCAACAAGGTGGCCATATACCCTAGTTATGCAATCATATGTGATTGTATCCCTTCAAACAAAGAGTTTTCTATTCTATTAGGGTCTTATCCTTTATAATTAGTTGTTTATACAATAATCAAGTACACATACATGTCATGATATGTTTATTAGGATCTTTGTGTGCTTAAGGTTTCACCTGACACTCTACATCCTGTTTCCAAACATGCTTCCATATCACTCACTACAGGTGAGTTCATACCCCTTAATCTATCTTTTAAATGATTTTAAATGCTTTTATGGGGGAATACAAGTTGAAACATTATAGTTATTATATCAATCACATGTGATTAATAACTATCAAACAATGGATTTGCTATACTTTTAGTTGTTTTATCAAACAAAATGCTTCAAAATGTTTCTCAAGCTCTTTTACATGTTAAACTCTTTATCAACCTTGTTCTTACATAACAGACCTTTTCCTTTTAACTCTTTTAATCTTGTAATTTGTCAAAACCATGTCTAATGCATATATAGTTATATAAGTAAGGTTTGAAGGACTTGGGACTGATAACACACTTTATTTCCTGTTCCTTGTTTGGGTTGTGGACTTAGAGTACCCTGTTGTTTGTCCGGGTGTCCTTTGATCCTTATATATATATATATATATATATATATATATATATATATATATATATATATATAGGTTCAGGTTCATTTAAGACCATTCTAATTTCGTGAGACCGTGAGACCAAATCTAAAAATAATTTTAAAATGCAAAATAAATGGAAAAATCCAAAAATTCTTTTTTTAAATATTATTTTCGGAACTTGAATTAACTATAAAATATAAAAAAATAAAAAAAAATCCCGGTTTTTTTTAAATACGTGAAATATTATAAATAAAATATTACACTGACATATTCTAAAAAATAATTTTAAAATGCAAAATAAATGGAAAAATCTAAAAATTCTTTTTTTAAATATTATTTTTGGAACTTGAATTAACTAAAAAAAATAAAAAAAAAATCCTTTTTTTTTAAAATACGTGAAATATTCTAAATAGAATATTACACTGTGCATATTCTAAAAATAATTTTAAAATGCAAAATAAATGGAAAAATCAAAAAATTCTTTTTTTAAATATTATTTTCGGAACTTGAATTAACTAAAAAAAATAAAAAAATGTGTCTCACGGTCTCACAAAATTAGGCCGTCTCACATGAACCTAACCCTATATATATATATATATATATATATATATATATATATATATATATATATATATATATATATATATATATATATATATATATAGACATAAAAGCTTTTATCTCAGTTCAATACGCTTAGTTATACAAACAACTCTACTAGTAAACTATAATAAGTATAGTTTAAGATGACACTATTCATTACTACTAGTACAATGAAACATACAAGGAGTCGGTTCATACATGAGTCAATACATACTATTATGAGAAACTAAGAGAACATACTATAATGATAAACAATACATACGATACACTACACTATACAAGAGAACATACTATGATGAGAAACAAAGAGAACACACTACATACTAGACAGAGAGAACATACATTACACTAGTACATACAATACATATACAAGAATATGTTACAACTACGAATTCTAATACATTGTAAACACTTAACAAAGAACGATAATGTAACTAAAACTTGAAAACATGTATGGTGTTTGTTCAATGACAACAAAAAATCTATCAATCACTTAATACAAACATTCAAATAGTCAACAAAGGTTGGAAACCCTAAAAATTCCGGTTTAAGTCCATTTTGGACTAGGATTTCCTTATTGGGCCTAATGGACCAATAAGCTTCCAATTTGACTACTTTGGGCTTAGGACCCTTAAATGGACCCTAATTTGGACCCATTTGCATGAAACTTAATATTTTGGGCCTCATAAGCCTAGAATGGACATGTTATCTTTAATGGGCCTTATTGGGCCATAATTAATCTAATAGGCTTTAATGGGCCATAAAACCCATTCTTTTATACTAGTTGGGCCGTGAGCCATCCCAAAAGCCCAATAGGCAGAAATATAATTATTGGGCTTCACAAAATCGAGCAAAACCAAGAGTGGGCCAAACTAATCCAACTTCATCCATCTTAAGCCCAAATTATCGGCCCAATGAAGAAAAGAAAAAGAAAAATAAAGGAAAAATGTGGATTGGTGGGAGTAAGACACCTAATAATTATTTAACGGGTATCCGTGCAAGAGTGCATGTATCCATGCATCCATCACATCCTTATCTCTCTCTTCCCTTTTCTTCTTCTTAATTCTTGGCCAAAGGGAAAAACCCACACACAAAATTCACTTAAGCTTCTCTCAAGAACTCACAACAACTTCTTCACTTCCCCTTCAATTTTTTCGAGAGTTAGGGGCTTTTCAAGAAGGTTATTCCACAATAATCATCATCATTGGTAAGTTATTGTTTAGATCCATAACCTAGTCTCTTTACTTCATCAAAACTTCTTCCTAACTCACACAATTTTCATGATCTACTCCTTAGAACCATCTAAGTTCGAAAACTTCCTCAAGAAGTTGTTAGGGCCGAAACCTTCTCTCAAATCTTCATCAAAACCAAGTCCAAACCTCAAGGTGAGTTCATACCCCTATATTTTCAGTCTTTACATGATTTATGAGGGAGAATACAAGTAAAATGTGTAGATCTATGTGTTTTGTATGATATGTGTGATTTCTTGAATTTATTTGATAAATATGTGTGAAAAATCATGATCTAGCCAAGATCCTTAACCATGATTAGGAAATATATGTTCTAAGACATATTAAAACATGTTATTATCAAGACCAAAGTATTATACAAGTTCAAAATAAGCAAAACAAAACACAAATCCAAATTATGAACCATTTTTTACAAATAAGCAAAAGATGGGAAATAAATGTCATTTATGGTTTTATAAGGGTCAAAAAGGTCAAATCAGTTAAAATATGATTTATTATAACAATCTTGATTTTTAAAGGACTAAAAGTGTAAATTTTAGCCTAATGGGCTAAACTTTGGGCTTTTTGGCCTTTAGGCCCAAAATTGCGAAAAAGGTGTTTTTCAAGGGGTTTAAATGGTAAATTTCTCAAAAAAAAAAAGGAAAAAAGGTAAACAAAACTAATTTAGGGGTTGAAATGATATTTTTCCAAACAGGGATAAAAAATGTAAAGTTTTTGGATTTGGGGCCAAAATTGTAAAGGTTGCAAAAAGTTTGGGCTTTAACAGAAAAACACTTTTCTGGAAGAGCTGAAACTGCCAAAGAATAAATTTTGAGTTAAAAACATCACTTGAACAAGTCTATGGGTCAAAAGTGTCAAGAAAATAGTTTAAGGGCTTAAAATGTCTTTTTTTATATATAAAGGACTAAAATTGTCATTTTTACTAAAGAAGGGTTGAAAGGGTTCAAACCAATATTTTGAGTCAATTATTTATTTTTAAGATATTGAGTCAAAATACCAAATTACAACTTACGAAAATAGAAAGACAAATATACATATATTTTTGAATATCGTTATAAACAACCGACCGGCCTCGTGCCATTACGAATCTAAAATCAATCTTTCCGACAATTACACAATACCTAAAACAAATAAATATTCAAACCTTTAGGCGTGAAAGTTCCTAATCATGCTTATTGAGCCTTTGTGACCCACTAACATGACTGTTGGGCCCAAAAGATAATAATAAATGCTATTGGGCCTTCTGTGACCCAATTTCATATTTAAGGGACCCTCAATGGCTTTCAAGTGCTATTGGGCCTTATTGGCCCATTAGCATTGCTAGTAAGGTCCAAATAAATAAAATGCGAAATGGGCCAACGTGCCCTTCGTATACCCAATAGCCATAAATAATACGTGGGATTGGTAGGACTTTGTAATCCTCTTATCCTCGTTTATTAGGCTTACCTTCAATTCAATAAACATATACAGGTCGTTAATCAATGGTAATCAAATTCATGTTAGATTCAGTGAGTAATAGCGGGCGGCACCTCTATGGGTTGTTTGTAGTCTGTAGTTATAATCAAAGTCTCCTGGATGGAGAGCGAGAGTTTGTGTATAGATCTATACGGGGGTGACTCCCCCACACCTCAGCTATTCGCTACAGTTAGACTCGGTCAATCTAGGGTGACAAATTCTTAAGATCAATTCCAACGTTCGTTAGAATGCGAAGACATACGAACTAGTCATTATCATGCATGGTTATAACAACTCACATAAACAAATCTAATATTATCCGAGTAATCAAGGAAAAATCATAATCATTCGTTGCTACGGTATAACAATTTGAAACAATTATATTTTCTGATCGGAAAACATCGGGGTTTTCGAGGAAATCAACACCATTCATTTGTACTTTTCAATAATTATAATGCAAAACTTTTCATTTATACACGCTTTGAAATCATTCATGCATAAACCTACGGATCTTCACACTTTGGTATAAACAATTGTCTTTTTCAGAAAATGTCGGATTTTCTGGGTTTTATAAACTACACAAACGTTTTCACAACAACCATGCTTATGAACTCACCAACATTCCATATGTTGACGTTTTTCAAAATAACTTGTATTCTCAAGTAACAGGTAAGCTGGGGAGTAATACCAAGTATGTTAAGGTGTTATGCTTTTGAAAACTATCAAACAATTTATGCTAGGGATATGTAATGTTTAAATAATGTACTTGATGTGAAAAATGTAAGTTGTAATGTATTCATGCATGGTGATGTTTATATTACGATTCATGTATATTCATTGTGATGATATTCAATTTAAGTCACGCGAACCCTCGGACGTTTCCGATGTCTGGTTCGGGGGTGTGATAGAATACTATAACATAAATGTGAACCATTATTTCGGGGCATGGCATCACTGTCATGGCTCATTTTGTAGCCAGAGTCTCTTGGAGGGAGAGCGTGAATTTGTGTATAGATCTATACTGGATTGACTATCCTACACCTTGTTGCTCGTTATAGTGGGACTTGTAAGTCTACGGGTGTCAAATGTCATTTCTTCCGATGTCTTTCATCGTCGTGTTATTAGTCGATAGTATGGTGTAATCATATCACATTATACCTTAAATAACAATTGGTTTAAGGTAGTTAGTACATCAGTAGTTACTAATACAAAAATACAATACTTTATTATTTCCCCATTGCATTGACAGTGTGATCTTCTCACATAAACGGTAACGTAAACCTATATTTTTGGTTAATGATAGTCACACTTGGGAAAATACACAATCTTACAAGAAATAAACATTTGATGCCTTGGTAGAAGGCTACGTTTAGTAGAAAATATAGGATTTTCTAGGAGATACAAACATTTACTACAAAAACCTACAAACTTATACATCAAACATTTACAAACATTTTCATACAATCAATGACACTAAAATGCTTATGAACTCGCCAGCTTTAAAGTTGATCAACTCTTTCAAAATAACTTGTATTCTCAGGTCATCAGCAGACAGGTACCGATGCCAGGTTTTGAGAAGATGGAGCTCGTTCAAGACTTGTCTCTTATTTTTATTTACATTTTTGGTGTCTTATAAACTTCACATAACACACTTGTATTAATGCAATAGATGATGTTGTTGCTTGTTTACTACTATGCTTTGTTGTGATACTATACATGACATCTTCCGCCCCCGAACATTTCTGCCGTTCCGGTTTTGGGGTGTAACAGATTGGTATCATAGCGTTGTTTATAGTGAATCAAGTATATGTCACACTCCGAAACCGATGGCGGAAACGTAATGGGGCGGAGGTGACGTCATGCATAGCATCACAACCAATGAATAACAGCAAGCATAGTAAACACAACCAGACATTGAATACATATGTGAAAAAGGTTTACATTGTTTAATACATAGTTTTGTTCTTATCAAAGGTAAAATAGAAATTCACGACACTAACGCTTCGACTTCTCCGGACTCCTGGAAGTACCTGTCTACTAATTTCCTGAGAATACAAGCAGTTTGAAAGTCAGCATAAAGCTAGTGAGTTCATAAGCATTTAGTTTTGGTGGATTATCCTCTTTAAACTGAGGTTTGCAAGTATCTACCATACTCGTGTATATATATATATATATATATATATATATATATATATATATATATATATATATATATATATATATAAGCGGTTTTCTTTTAAAGACCCTGGTTACACCCAGAGATATATTAGTCTTAAAAGCTAAATAAAAGAAACCATGATGAACTAAGTCCTGAAGGTATTATTAATACCCTCCAATAATCTAACGCTTGTTACTTTGAGGTTAGTTCATTTGATTCATTATTACAAAGTAAATTCCTGTTATCTAGGTTGTGAGTTTCGTAACCATAACTGACTGAACATGGCCCGCAACGACCGATATCCTTGATAACTTTGTCACCCGCAGACCTGCCGGTCCAATTATAGCTAGCAGTGAGGTGCGGGATTGTCAGTCCCGTATAGATCTATACACAACAGTCACGCTCTCCCTACAAGAGATTCTGGTAACGAGGGCTAGTCCTCCACTCTGTTTAATGTGGTGAGTGTTACCAAGGACGTGTCTCAAACATAGCCTAACAAATTTACACGTAATAACACTGAAAATCTTGTTTATGATTTGCATGAATCCTTTATAAAATAATACATTTTACTATATGCTTCACAAGTTCCTTATTCTAGTTTTTTTTTTTTTAAAAAAAAAAAAAACTGTTTCTATGAGTTGATTTCTTAATCGTTTGGTAAAACTGTTTTTCATGTCAAAAGCATGTTGAAATATGGTTATCTTAAACAAAATAATATATTTTGAGCACAAGTTTCCTTGTACTTTTGCTTGTATCCCCCCCCTCTGAAAACATAAAAATAACTCGGAAAAACGTAGGGGTATGAACTCACAGTTGTTTCGTGGAGTTGTTGACTGAAATGAAGATTCCCGAGTTGTTGCGCGTTACACTTAACGAAATCCTATTATCAAATAATTACGTATATGTATCTAAATTAGCGATTTCGATAAATAAAGTGTCGGAAACACTTGAATTTGGTTGAGGAATGTTACTGAGACTTGCTTGAATTGAAGGAATGAGTTGACAGCCTTAAAACACGAATTTACGAATTCTGAAGGTGAGTTTACGGCCTTAGAACACGAGTTTACGGTTTCTGCAGTTTGCCGAGTTTACGGCCGTAAACTCAAGAACTGAGTTTACGGTCTATGAAGGCTGGACCGTAAACTCTGAAAATGGGGTTTGGATGCTGATTTCGAAGAGCTGAGTGATTCCAAACGTTCCAAATGACTCCAAACGTGGTTTTCTCGATGATCTCCGAAGTTTGAAGGCGTTTTGAGTGTTTACGGTCGAGGTCTAGAGAGAGAGAGAGAGAGAGAGAGTTTTTGGCCAGAAATGTTCTAATGAAGGTGGAGGCATCGTATTTATAGGGGTGAGGTGAGGGGTCCACTTTCCACTGACCGTAAACAGGTTTACGGTCATAAACGAGTTTACGGTCGTAAACGAGTTTTCGGCCGTAAACTAGTTTATGGTCGTAATCCCATTTTAGACCGAAAATGTAGTTTTCTCGAGACATTCGGGTTTTCGTGCGATTTTTGGTTCCGATTTGTTAAAATTTTAATTAAATATAACTAGATTATTTTATTAAACCAAAATTTTGACGGAAAAATTTAATGAATTCGAAACTTTATTAACGGAAATCGCGTGACAGAAACGGACAAAGTTTCAGGTTGTCACATCATCCCCCCGTTAGAGGGAATTTCGTCCCGAAATTCGAACATGGAATACAAATCATGGATTTTGAAAGAGATGTGGATACTTCTGTTTCATCTGATCTTCTTGCTCCCAAGTGAATCCAAGTTCCTGTTTAACATTCCATCGGACCTTCACTATCGGGGTGCGACGTTATTTCGTTCGCTTGACTTCTCGATCCGTGAGTTCAGGTGATTCTCACACAAAGTGTAGACTCTCGTCTAACTTGTGGGTTTCGAGGGGAATTCGCAGGTGTCTCATCGGATGGACACTCTTTTTGGTTCGACGCGAGGAAGAAGGGATGGACTTTGCTGAGTTCTCGGGGTAACTGGCGTTTGTATGCTTACGGGACCGATCCTAGCAAGGATCTTGGACGCTCCAATGTGTCTTAATTTTTGCTTTCCACGCTTTCCAAAGCATATCAGGTCTTTCCAGGGTGAGACCCGCAAGAGACGCGTCCACCCATCTGGAACTCTAATGGTTTTTGTCTTGCATTGGCGTAGCCCCTTTTGCACGATCTTCTTAGTCGTCTTTCGAATGATTTCAGGACTTGCAAAAGTGTTGTCGGGGACTTGACTCTTGACTAGTCGCATGTCACCTACCTCAGCCCAGCACAAATGAAATCTGTACTTACGACCATAGAGGGCTTCGAAGAGGGATGAATTTTCGAGGTTCGCATCTAATTTGCCGTACGAGCAACGGTAGTTTTGCGATCGAACGATTTTAAGACAAAAGGGTTTAGTATGACATAGACTCAGTCAGACTAAACAGGACGACGTCGTAGGATTGCGCGTTAAGTTCGTCCAGAAAGATCGTTTCGTTAGCACATTGATGCCTCCGGGTGCTTGTCTCTGGCGTTTGTTGTGTTTGATTCGAAATTAACAGGTACTACTAACATGAGGGTTCTGATGTCTTGAATCTATGAACTTTCATGAAATGGTTCTTACTAGATTTCCCAAACCAAGGCCATGTTAGATGGCTTGAAGCAGAGCCAGAAGATGATCATCCATCCCTTTGGATGATCACCTCGCAGAAGGCTTTTCGGATGATTATGATTCCGAACCAGAAGTCAACAATCTACCACAAGAAGCTTCAATCCCAAACCTTAACCCCCAATCAGCATTTCAAGGTCCCACACCCTTGTGGTTGACAAATTTGAACCGTTGGAGTGATGATCAGGGTCAGCCCTTACCCTTCAATGGAGATCAAAGCTTTTACAATCTAAGTGAGGGTGGATCAGCTGACCGAGTCCTGCCTATCATGGTCCGTAGGATTGCTCGGAATGTCGAGCAAGGTCGAGCAACCATCGACCGAGTCATGGAAATTGACGCCAACTCTGGCATTAACATGGTCTGCATTCACCATCTAGAAGAGGCTCTGATTGGGGCTAGGAGAGCCAATGAGGCTCTGCAGAGAGATCTTGTTGTAACCCAAGCTGAAGTCATGGAACTTCGAGCTCGACAGACAGCATATGAAAGGCGCATGAGATACATGGAGCACCGTCTGTCAGAACCAAGGACTCATTCTAGTGGTTCTCGTCGTAGATAGAGCCCATTCAACTCTCTTTTTTGGATATAAGGTAGTTTATGTATAAACTCTAGTTTAATTTCCTCTCTATGTGAAGACTTTGAACCTATTAAGTCTTGTTAGGTCGTAGTTCCGTCAAAATTTTCCCATCGTGGTTTGATGTAAGACATACTTCTAGGTCATTTTTCCCCAAACTTGTTACATCTGTAATACCAGTATTATTGACAAATACCTAATCAAATGGAATTATTATCCAATTGTTTTCATCCGTCTAATTCTAGATCTACATTCAATCATACTATTCAATTGTGTTGTTGGGCTATGGAGAGTTAGTCCATGAGTCATTCTCATCATTTCTCTCTATTAAATTCTTATCAATGTCTTCATCTTTGTGATCTTATAGCTACAATATGCCTCCGCGTTGATCAACGAGACGCACCACTCCGATAACTTCAATACCACCACCACCTCCACAAATTGATACGATAGCTCTAAATGTTGTAGTAGTTGCGGCTGTGGCAACAGACATGGCTCAATATCACTCTACTAGTACCAGCGGAGGTGGACCGCATGTTCATTCTACTAAAGGTGAGGTCCATATGCGCTCGATATAGTGCTCCTACAAGGACTTCACAACTTGCAAGCCATTGTCCTTTAAAGGGACTGGCAGAGTCATTGCCCTCTCGCAATGCTTCGAAAAAACAGAGTCGATCTTCGAGATCTGCTCATTCCCAGAAGGGAGCAAAGTCAAGTTTGTTGCGTGCACCTTCGAGACAAAAGCCTTGACATGGTGGAATAGCCATGTCAAGTCACTAACTCTAATAGTGGCAAATTCTATGGGCTGGGAAGCTCTGAGAGAGCTCACGATTGAAGAATATTGCCCGAGGAGCGAAATCTAGAAACTAGAACAAAAACTATGGAGCCTGACCACGAAGGGCTCCAACATAGTTTCCTATACCGCCAGATTCAGCGAGTTGGTGGCCCTATGTCCCAACATGGTTCACATGGAGGGAAAGAAAATAGAGAGGTATATCTGGGGGCTGGTGCCTCCATTTCATGGGAATGTTTTAGCTTCAAACCCCGCTACCTTCGATAGTGCCAAGCAATTGGAACAACGACTCATTGACCATGGGGTCCGTACCCCGTCGTCAACAACAACCTTATCCATCTTAGAACCTTCCAAATCCACTGATAACAAGCGGAAATTCTGGGATGACAAGAAGAAGCAGAAAGCTGCCAAAAAGCAGCAGGTCGTGGCAGTTCATGTTGCGATAGCACCTACCGCTGCCGCTCCGGTAAAGCAGTACGTTGGAAGTTTGCCCAAG
Organism: Lactuca sativa; assembly: GCF_002870075.4. Classification (NCBI taxonomy): domain Eukaryota; kingdom Viridiplantae; phylum Streptophyta; class Magnoliopsida; order Asterales; family Asteraceae; genus Lactuca; species Lactuca sativa. The sequence goes on from NC_056629.2 coordinate 196,972,049, forward strand.
TGCAAAAATGCAACTTCCACCACACAGGAGCCTGCCGGGAAATGCAATGTGCTAACTACAACAAAAAGGGTCACACTAACCATTTCTGCAAAGCTCCGATAAGGCCAATCAACCAAGTCCCCCGCGCTGGTGTGGGCCAGGCTTGCTACGGTTGTGGCGAGGTGGGCCACTATAAAAGGAACTGCCCGAAGGCAGGGAATGCCGGTGGAGTAGGAAGAGTTTTGGCTATAGGCCACGAGGAACAGTTGACAACCCCACAGTGGTCACTGGTACGTTTCTCCTCAATAACTCTTATGCATGCATTCTGTTTGATAGTGGAGCGAAGAGAAGTTTCATGAATCGGAAATTTGCTCACTTACTTAAGCAAAAATCACGAGCACTTAAAGAACCGTTCACTATAGAAATGGCTAATGGGAAGACTGAGAGCACTAGCAGTATATACATAGGATGTACTCTAACTCTAGATACCCATTCATTTTCAATCGACCTCATGTCAGTCTCAATTAAAAATTTCGATGTCATTATTGTTGGATTAGTGTCTAAGTCCATAACTATTTTGGTATGTACTTTACCCGATGATGCATGGTCCTTTTGGGTTGCCTTCACCAAAGCAACTTGATAGGATGAATTATGGAGAGAAAGGATTAAATATGATTTATTAATATATTATGAGAATAATATATTAAAGGAGAAATCATATTGTTTAATTAATATTAGTCAAGAATTAATTGGTAATTAGTTCTGTGACTAAAATAGATTAATTAAACTTAAGGGACTGGAATTGTAATTATAAGATAATTGCAATTTGGGCTATGGATTGCCTTATATTATAAGGTGGACGAATTCTATGGGGAAACCCATTAGAAATCGTCCAAGGCCTTTAAGAAAAGGAGTCCATGGGTTGCTTAGGGCTTAAGCATCCAAATTAGGGTTTCCTTGTTAGATAACCCTAATAGCCTCACTATTTAAAGAGTCCTTATGCCCCAAAAACGTTGACAGGCTTCTTTCTAGGGTTTCCACACGTTTTGGGCAGCCTCCTTCTCTTCTCCTCTTCATCCTCTTGCTCTTGGTGTTTGTGAACCATTAGAGGAGTGACATTTGTGACTCTAAGCTTTCTAAAGTCAATACAAGAAGGATTTGAGATTGTTATTGCTACATACAATCAAGGTATGATCTAAACCCTAATTATATGTTATATTGATTATCATATGCTAGATCTAGGGTTTATAGTCTTGGATAAATTGCATGTACAATAGAGAAACCTAGATCCAAGCATTAGGGTTTGTATGAGCACATAGGATGTTCTTATGGCTAAAACCCATCAATTATCGGCATGAGTTGGTTGAGTCTTCATCGTGTCGGCATCATGTGTTATGAAAAGGCTGTTCGCCTTAATCTGTCGTCTGGCGAAACTCTAGTAGTATATGGCGACAAACTCGGCACGAACCTTCGTATTATCTCGAGTATTCAAGCCCGTAAATACCTGCGAAAGGAATGTCGCGCATTCCTTGCTCATGTTGTCGATGTGAGCCAAGAGATGAAGGACATTAAGAACATTCCGGTAGTATACAATTTTCTTGACATCTTTCCAGAAGAACTCCCAGGATTACCTCCACAACGTCAAGTTGAGTTCTGAATCGACTTAGTCCCAGGGGATACCCCAGTAGCCAAATCGCCCTATCGACTAGCTCCTGTAGAGATGCAAGAACTGTCCGCTGAACTTAACGAACTGCTCAGTAAGGGCTTTATAAGACCAAGCTTCTCACCCTGGGGAGCTCCGATCTTGTTCGTCAAGAAGAAAGACGGATTGTTTCGTATGTGCATCGACTACAGGGAACTCAACAAGCTTGCCATTAAGAATCGTTACCCTTTGCCTCGTATAGATGATTTGTTCAGCCAATTTCAAGGGGCGAATTACTTTTCAAAGATAGATCTAAGATCCGGGTATCACCAGTTACGAGTGTTAAAGAAGGATGTTCCGAACACATCCTTTCGAACTTGTTATGGACACTACGAGTTTGTAGTGATGTCATTCGGATTGACCAATACGCCCGCAATATTCATGGACTTAATGAATAGGGTATGCTGTCCTTATTTGGATTAGTTCGTCATTGTCTTCATCGATGACATAACTCATCTACTCTCGTAGTAAGGAAGAGCATGGTAAGCATCTATGTCAGATCTTGGAAACGTTATGATCAGAGAAGCTCTACGCGAAGTTCTCTAAATGCGAGATTTGGATTCGAAGAGTCGAATTCCTGGGTCACGTTGTTAGTGAAGAGGGAATTCATGTAGACCCTTCCAAAATCAAGGCCATTGAGAACTGGTCAACACCGAAGACGCCTACAGAAATTTGTCAATTTCTAGGCCTCGCTGGCTACTATCATAGGTTCATTCAGAACTTCTCTCGAATTGTGAAACCTCTTATGACTTTGACCCAGAAGGGCGTGTCCTTTGACTGGGAAGAGAAACAAGAGAAAGCGTTCTAAACGCTGAAGCGAGCCTTAAGCACCGCACCGATACTATCCCTCCCAGTAGGAATAGAAGACTTCGTAGTCTATTGTGATGCATCCAATCAAGGACTCGGATGTGTTCTAATGCAACGAGGTAAGGTCATCGCCTACGCCTCAAGACAACTGAAGACGCACAAGGTCAACTACACCACACATGATCTTGAGTTAGGGGCAGTTGTGTTTGCTCTAAAGATCTGGAGACACTGCCTGTACGGTACGAAGAGCACTATCTTTACAGACCACAAAAGCCTACAACATATATTCGACCAGAAGGAGCTCAACATTAGGCAACGACGGTGGGTCGAGCTACTCAGTGATTACAAATGCGAAATTCGTTATCATCCTGGCAATGCCAACGTAGTAGTTGACGCCCTAAGTCGAAAAGAATACTCTGGTCGTAGAGTCAAATCATTGACTGTGGCTATCCATTCACACTTGTCCACACAAATTAAGGAGACTCATCTTGACGCTTTGAAACATGAAAATGTGGCGAGTGAATATCTGAGAGGGATGGATAAGAACTTGGAAGTTAACGGTGGTGGAGCCTTATATTTCATGGATCGGATCTGGACACCGAAACATGGTGGCTTCAGAGACTTACTCATGACCGAGGCGCACAACACTTAATATTCCGTCCACCCAGGTTTAGATAAGATGTATCTGGATCTTAGAAAATCACTGGTTGCCTAACATGAAAGTAGAGATTACTACCTTCGTAAGTAAATGCCTTACTTGTGCCAAGGTTAAGGTCGAATACCAGAAACCATCAGGTTTACTTCAACAGCCGGAGATACCCGGATGGAAGTGGGAGCAAATCACAATGGACTTCATAACCATGTTGCCCAAGACAACGGGTGGTCTCGATACCATATGGGTGATCGTTGACAGGTTAACCAAGTCCGCACACTTTTTGCCTATCAAAGAGACTGACAAGATGGAGAAACTAACAAGAACTTACATTAGAAAGATAGTATGGCTGTATGGTGTTTCCATATCCATTATCTCTGATAGAGATAGTAGATTCACTTCGAGGTTCTGGCAGTCGCTACAAAGTTCCCTTGGAACGAGGTTGGACATGATTACAACCTACGATCCGCAAACCGACGGACAAAGTGAGAGGACCATTCAAAACTTGGAATATATGTTGCAAACGTGTGTGATCGACTTTGGGAAGGCATGGGATACTCATTTACCCCTTGTCGAGTTTTCCTACAACAACAGTTATCACACGAGCATAAAGGTTGCTCCATTTGAAGCCCGCTATGGCCGTAAGTGCAAATCCCCTATGTGTTGGGCTGAGGTGGGTGGCACCCAGTTAGCTAAAGAGCGAGTTCCTGAAAGCATTCTCACAGGTCCGGATATCATTCAGGAAATGACAGAGAAGATCGTTCAGATTCGCGAACGATTGAAAGCCTCTAGACACCGACAGAAAAGCTACGCAGACAAGAGAATGAAACCTTTGGAATTCCAAGTGGGAGACCGCGTTCTTTTGAAAGTCTCACCCTGGAAGGGCTTGATACGCTTCGGAAAGCGTGGGAAGCTTAACCCAAGATACGTAGGGCCTTTCGAGATTCTCGCTAGAATCGGCCTTGTAGCTTACAAACTCAACCTACCTCGTGAACTCAGTAACGTACATTCTACTTTCCATGTTTCGAACTTGAAAAAGTGTATGTCCGACGAGACTCTTGTAATCCCACTCGGCGAGATCGAGACCAACGAAAGCCTCAACTTCGTGGAAGAACCTATAAAGATCATGGACCGAGAGGTCAAGCAAACGAAGCAAAGTCGTATCCCGATAGTGAAGGTTCGCTGGAACGCCAGGCGAGGACCTGAATTCACTTGGGAGCGTGAGGATCAAATGAAACTGAAATATCCTCATGTTCTCGCTTAGTTATTTGTAACTTAATTGTTTAAATTCTAATTTCGGGACGAAATTCTCTCTAACGGGGGGATGATGTGACAGCCTGAAATTTCTATCTTGTACAAACCATTCACTTCAATCTAAGTCATACTCGTTTTTGCTAACTTTTAGCACTGTTTAGAGTCTTTTTGAGCATCCTGAGCCTAGTGCATCAAGGGAATCAGTGTTTGGATGTGTCAGTTAATGTTCCAAACCATCTAGAAAACTGTAAACCTCCTCAAAAGGAGTTTACGGTCAGGAAGCTTAGAGCTTACGGTCATGGTGACCGTAAACTCCCTATATATACATAATTCATGATCATTTTGATTATTTATTTCCTTTCCAAGCCTAGAATCCCGAATTCTCTCTCAAGTATCATAAGATCTTCATCTTGATCTTCCAAAAATGTAAGAATTTCTTCCTTTGATTTGTTGTTACATCTCTTTATCTAGTGATTATGCATGATTTCATCCATGAAATCTCTTCATTTTGATAGATCTTCAAGTGTTCTTCATTTCACCAAGAACACACACTAGTGTTCTTGGATCCTAATCACCCTTACAAGCTTCTAAGAAGTAAGTACACTACCCTTAGCTTGATATATGCTTGAATCACTAGTTAAATCACCTTGAAAACATCATTTTTAGCCAAGAAAAAGGTGTTTACGGTCTAAGTGTATCTCCTTAGACCGTAAACTCTAATGAAAGGTGATTTAGAGTCCTTAAACCCTTCATAAGGCTAAGCATGGTCCCTAGAATCCGATGCCTTTGAATGAAGCCCTTGAAAACCTTCATTTGTGAATGATTTGATGAGTTTACGGTTGGATCTCCTTTGACCGTAAACTCCATGACCGTAAGGTCATTAGATCGTGAACACTTGGACTGTGAGCTCCCTAAGTCATACCATTTTGACCGTAAACCCACTTGGTCATGCCAGTTGGACCGTAAACTCAATAAGGTGGCCATATACCCTAGTTATGCAATCGCATGTGATTGTATCCCTTCAAACTAAGAGTTTTCTAGTCTATTAGGGTGTTATCCCTTATAATTAGTTGTTTATACACTAATAAAGTACACATACATGTCATGATATGTTAGTAGGAGTTTCTTTCCAAGTCTCGAGTTTGTGAGATGGTAGCGTCTGTAGTAGTACGCAGTTCCCGGACTTGATTCGTAGTCTCCCTGTTTTGATCCCCGATGTTCGTGATCTGCCGGGTCTTCGCCAGGAGGGCTCTGTCAGTCGTTCCCCCGTGGTTGAGGTCATAACAACCTTGTTGGTGTCCAAATGGTGATCTTTGTCGTTGCTGTCGACTACAACCCTCGATCACGGTTGCCCAACGGGGCACAAGTCTGATGTAGTTGAAACAGTTTGCGGGAACCCTGGCTATGTACGGAGGGTTGATCGCCTCCGGTTCCTCTTTGGGTTCTTCTCCTAACCATCCACCATTTCCCTGGTTGGGAAAGTAGGGGTCTCCTGGTAAGTTGAATCGTGTCATGCTATACGTGCAAGAATAGGAGGGGTAGGAAGCATACATTAGTCGTATCCCTAGAAATATTTTTAAGGGTTTGATCCTCATTTGTTACTTCTATAACGACTTAGTGCATACTAATCACATATAACAAAGATATGATAGACCTTTGAATGGGTGATCCTACCCTAGGTCCACATCCAAACAAGGAAAAGGAGGTAAGGTAATGACCACAGACTCTAAGTCTATGATCTCTAAGTTATATATAACTGTAGAGTATCCACTTAGTGACTATAGACCTATTATTAAGGATCTGTTTAGTTTTCACATAAGTTATAATATTACAAAATACTCCTATAGTATCTTAAATGTTATGTTTGGTTCTTAGTATCTTTATGATATGGGAAGTTTTTAGGCTTGTTGCTCACTACGACCATGCCCCGACATATAATAGTCAAACTTCGGATAAATATAGTTGATCAGGCTATATTCATCCAAAGTATGATTACATATCCCAAGGTCTACTCGTAATTTCCAACTCCTCGTTTTACTTTTGTATTGTCCTATATAATGATACTATACTAGTATGTATATATTTACTCATACTTTTAACAAGAAACTGTTTCATTTCTAAAAGTATAATTGTTTTGAAAACTTTAAATCAGAGACTTTAGTCCCAATGTATTTATAGTTTGTATATCTTATGTGGTTTGATATACTTAGTTCACTATAAACAATGCTCTGATACCAATCTGTCACACCCCCAAACCAAGGATGGCTGAAACGTCCGGGGGTGACAGACTTCATGTATAGTATCACAACAATAGTATAATAGTGCTCAAAGTAAATACAACCAATCATAAATATAATCAGAAAACAATTACATGGTTTCAAGTATTACATATTTCAATGATTGATCACAACATGATATAAAAATAGTTGTCCAACGCCGTAACGTTCCATCCTCAAAAGCTTGTGGTTACTTGGTTTTGTTGATTTCCTGAGAATACAAGTAGTTTTGAAAAAGTGTCAACAATTAAGTTGGTGAGTTCATAAGCTTTTTAGATAAAGAGTTTGGAAACCGTTCTTTGTAATGTGTTGTGTGTTACGAAGAAAAATCCAATATTTCCCTCACAAGAATGTTGTGTAGTCTTAAATACCAAGACCGAAAGTGTACAGTAATATCCATACTTCTTGATATAAAAAGTGATTTTAAATTGACATAAAACCATTTTTGATTTATAAAAATCCCATAAACTTTATGTGTTGTTAACTCCCTATGTGAGTCGTTATAACTATAATATGATTGAATGAACCTGCAACAACGTTTCTCATACGTCGAAAAAGATAATGACACTTGTCACCCCAGACCTGCCGGTCTGGCTGTTGAATGCAACTCAGGTGTGGTTTGTCAAACCCAATATAGATCTATACACAACTATCACATTATCCCTACAAGATACTCTGATTATAGCTACCAGGAATTTTAACCCGTACTTTAGGAGTACTTGAGAAGAATGTCTCACAATTTAAGTTAACAAGTTTACGTGTGGTGTGCGTGAGTGTAAAACCTTTTTCTATGGGAATAAAACCTTCCGAAATGTGTTTGTTGTGTTAATGGAAACATAAACCATACCTATTATAGTTTATCAAAACGTTTAAATGTAATAGTTATACATTTGTTTATTATGGTTAACTACTATATTTGTGAAGGTAAAAACTCTTTTGTTTACCAATATATATATATATATATATATATATATATATATATATATATATATATATATATATATATATATATATATGGTTAGGTTATTTTGTTTTCATTATCTATTGTGCGCATGTATGATTGATTCTGGACCAATCATTTTAGTTATTTTAACAAAGTAATTAATGCATATTACATGTTGAAGATATAATGGGTATTAATTACATTTTCAGCATTTAATATACATTAATTAGTTTCTTAAAATAACTAAAATGATTGGTCCAGAATCAATCATACAGGCACACAATAGATAGTGAAAACATTTGAACCTAACTCTCTCTCTCTCTCTCTCTCTCTTTATATATATATATATATATATATATATATATATATATATATATATATATATATACACCTTTTACTAAGGTGAAATAACATGTAATATAACAACTAATTAATTACCATATTTATGAAGGTAAAAATCCATTTGTTTTCTGATGTATATCAATACACCAAGACGAACTGACATGTAATGTAAAAACATATATTCACATAATGATACACACCTTGCTCAACAAGTTACAAGGTGCAAATGAAGTTGATAACATTTTTCTAGTGTTAACATTTCTATTACTGTTCTTAGAAAATTTATTGAAAAATCATCAAAGGTCCAAATCAGAATCCGTAAATTCTGAGAGCTTGGGAAATGAGTCTAGTTTGCTCATAAATTTTATTATGATTTTTAATGACATCCAACTTGTGTGGAAAAGTCCATGATCATAGACTGGTCCGGATTTGCTCTTGAAACGATAGGCAGTTTTGTAAAAATCACCATAAATTGTAGAAAAATTGTATGGAGACGTGCAAGTAGTCATTTTAAAGGTATAAACCTGAACTACTTGCACCTAATACAATTTTGAAAACTAAAATGTTTAAGTTGACCAAAACAGCCGTGAATGGAGTTAAACTTTTCTGATGAAAGCTATTGGATAAGTTTAGTTATGTTCTTGGTGTTTTAACTTGTATCCCCCCCCCCCTTAAAAACTTAAGAAAACATGATAATGTAGGGGTATAAACTCACCTTATGTGTTCTTAGTGGATGGATGTTGAAGAAAATAAGTGTTCCACTCAAGAACACTAAGAAGATGCCTTGATGATTCGAGAATCTAACACAAAGATGATGGAGTTTGTGTAAGAAATCAATGATTTGAGTAGTAGGATGTGAAACAATCATAGGAATGAGAGGAAATGAATGAAGTGAGGAGAGAGGTGGGTTTTTCCCAGCCTCTAGAACGTGTTTATGGCTAGAGTATGATGGAAAAAGTACAATGAAGTGACTAGGGATGGTGAGGAGGTGTGGCTGGTCATGGAGTGAGTGTGGGGGGTTGCTTGTGTCATAAATCAAAGAAAAGTCAACTCTCCACCCTTTTGTACTTCACCCACTAATTTCTTGGATAATATTTGCATTAAAAACGTGGGAATTAGTGAATTGTGAGGCTTTAATTGATAAAATAAAGTTTTGTGTGAAAATTCCGCGTTAAAATGATGAAAAACGAAGTCGTAGTCGAAAACTGGGAAGAATTGGGGCTTCGGCTCAGCAATTCGTTCCTTTAAGGGGACTTTTGGCCCTAAGAGGCTTCGGTCCTATAAGGTAGGTTTCGGGTCCTTAAGGGTATTTTATCCATTTTTACCCCGTTTTAAGCGGTTTTTGACCCGGTTAAGGGTCGGGATGACTCGACTGATTACAAAAAGTTAAGGGAACTTTTGAGAGAGATTCGGGAGAGATTTAAGATAGAGAGAGATATAGTGAAAATGATTGAGAGAGGTTTCGTTTGTGACATTCTTGAGTGTTCGACTTCGCAACGTGAGGTCTGTAAACCCCGTTAAGCCATGTTTAAGGGTCCTACACACTCCCGATGAGTGTGCAATAGTGTTTTATCGGTTTGGTTCATTACTTACCACAGTTTTAGGTTAAGGAAATCCAGATATACGAACTTTTCAATTGATGATTTCTCATTAGAATAACGAGTTATACAGTAACTACATAACGTAAACCCTAGTATACAAGGGTTAACTGAGTTGACCGGTTTGACTTGTTGACTTTCTTTGACTTTGACTTGACCAGAATTTGACGGTTATCACATCATCCCCCTGTTAGAAGGAATTTTGTCCCAAAATTTGCATTTTGGCTGGGACTTCAAGAGTTCGGGAAGATATGTGGGTATTTTTTGTTTCATTTAATCCTTGCATTCCCCGGTGAACTCGGATCCTCGTTTAGCGTTCCAACGAACCTTCACTTTGGGAATACGACTTTGTTTCATTCTTTTGATCTCTAGATCCATGATCTCAACTGGTTCTTCGACGAAATGGAGACTCTCATTAACTTCAATTTTGTCGAGGGGTATCATGAGAGTCTTGTCGAAAAGACACTTCTTTAGTTTTGAGACGTGAAAGGTAGGATGTACGTTATTAAGTTCTTGTGGTAGTCGGAGTTTGTACGTTAGTGGCCAATCCTGGCAAGGATTTCAAATGGCCCGATGTATCTCAGATTTAGTTTCCCACGTATATCAAAACATATTGTTCTTTTCCACGGTGAAACCTTCAGAAGTACACGGTCACCAACATAGAATTCCAATTGTGTGTGTCGTTTATCTGCGTAGCTCTTTTGTCGATCTCGAAACGCTTTCAGTCTTTCTTGAATTTGTATGATCTTTTTCGTTGTCTCCTTTATGATTTCAGGTCCAGTGAGGGTGCTATTTGGGACTTGTCCTTTTGCTAACTATGTATCTCCCACTTCAGCCCATCGCGGTGGTGACCTGTCCTTACGGCTATAGAAAGCTTCGTATGGAGCGACCTTGATGTTAGGGTGATTGTTGTTGTTATGCAACAACTCAATGAATCTTCAATGGGCATTCCCACGCTTTACCGAAGTCAATTACCCAAGCCATTAGTATTTTTCCTAGGTTTGGATGGTTTCCTTTGCTCTTCCCGTCAGGTTGTTGGTGGTAGGCCGTACTCAAGCCTAGTCTATTCCCTGCAATGGTTGCCAAAATCACGAAAGGAATCTACCATCTCTGATTCCATCAACTTCGGTGTCCAGTTCCGGTTCATGGGATAACATGCCTCGCCGTCCGTGCCTTCTAGGTTCTTATGATCGGTGAAGATTGTATGCTTCGTGTCGTGGAGATAGTGCCTCTAGACCTCTACGGTGAACACTACCGCTCCTAGTTCGAGGTCATACGTGACCTAGCCGACCTCGTACGTCTTTAGTTGTCTTAAGTCATAAGTAATAACTTCTCCTCGGAGCGTTGCATAGGGCATGTTGTAGTGTTCCTCGATTGCTTAGCTCGGTAGGAAGCATGTGGGTTTGGTTTACGCGACTACACTTATTCGGATGGTAGGACGTTCACTCGTACTCCTGGGTCGCCTTGTCCTGAAGTTCCTGGTAGGACTCGTACCTGGTCCATCTATCTCTAACTTGTGTATGGAGGTTGTATGGAATTAGTGTTGGTAAGACAGTTGGATGGGTGACTCTGCCCCAAGTCCACAACCAGACAAGGAACAGGAAATAGGGCGGAAGCACACATCTAATGTCCGTAGAATCTTAATTATATATTATCCTCGTATATACACTTAGTAGTGATAGACTAGCCGTATTCGTCCGCAACTTCCGTGCTTGATCTTGACCTGCTATACGAGTGATATTCTCGAAGGGTTTACTAGGAATACTTTGGAAAGGTTACAGAAGGTATAACACACCTCCAGACAGTGCTTTGGGGTTTCGTAATGAAGAATGACCAGAGGGTCAGAGTTAGATTGAGAGACGAGGGTTTCAATATTTAGTTGGTTAGGTGGAGGGTCTTCTCGTAACATAGGTAATTGATAAGGTGATGACCCAAACCAATCCGTATCGAATGACGACACTGGATTTTCTCGATGACACATGTGTTAAGTCGTATTCGTAAGAAGTATTCGTTAGAGTGGTAGTGCATCCTGTGTTTCTTTTTAGTGTTTTCCGTTTTGATCGATGTTATTTCCACTGCAAATGATTCATACCACAATATCTCGTGCTGACAATAAGCGTGATCTAATAGCTAGTGATGATACTTTATATTGTGATCCCCGACCGATCATTCCATAATCGATCGGTATATGCAAGTCGTATGTCATCTGATATTGACGAAATCGACGAGTGAATGGCTCTATCCAAATACCACCACTAGACTTGGAACATAAATTAGGATGGAATTATTCGCTTTAATTATGTAGCATTTTGATTCTAATTAATCCTGATGTATACATCATTTCATCACAACCCACCGGTCAATGATCCTAAGGTCATATATGAGTGTTTTTGATTTGATTGTACAAGAGAATATGTTAACTACTTTCCGAGAGGTGGTAATTTTAGCAAACAAACCAAATTCATTACAAACGTATGGTACTTAAATGTTTTCGTTGCTGGAAACATTACAAAAGTCCTAATAAGTTTCCTTGTTGCTTCCGCTGGTTCAGTTGTCACACTCCTCCTGCTCCCCCGTCATTCCTCTCAGTTGGACAGTCTCTCTTGAAGTGTCCCGTTTCACCGCATAGGTGGCACACTGGACTTACGTTGGTATTGGTGGTTGAACTAATGTGCTGAGTCGGGGTTCTGCAGGAGCGAGCGGTATGTCCTTTCCTGTTGTAGTTGATACAGTGTGGAATCAGGCAAGCTCCGTTATGATGGTAGCTACACCTGTTACACTTTGGAAGTGTTCCCATATATTGCCTGTCTGGTGCTCGAGTGACAAATGTCGTGGCTAGTGTCGAGGCATGCGTTGCGACTGCTGTCGCAATTGTAGGGGCAACCACAGATTGTTGTCCCTTAGTGAATTTTTGGGATGGGTTGCACTTCTCTCTGTTCCAAATCTTCCGTTTCTTGCTCTTAGGTTTGTGGTATGAGGTATTTTCATTGGTAGACGCCCACTGGTGTTCTTGATTGTTATTGTTGTTAGTATTTTCGGTATCATTTTCGTGCCCGTTGGTGTGGTTAGCGTTGAGTTGTGCCATAACGGCTGCCACAGCTGTCGTGACTGCAGTTTGAAAAGTAGTAGGGTCTATCTGCAGGGTTGGTGTCTTGCTAGTTGGTTGGTTACCTCTTGGTGAAGACATAATTCTGTTTCATGATGAAAAAAATGACTTCGTAAGTGGGGATGATTATCTCAAGTGCATTCTTACAATTTATATTCACATATATAAATTTCGCACATCATTGTACTATTCTTAGCGTTTATGCTACGCATTCCTGAGATGGAGTTACGGAAATGGGTAGAAGTAGGTTTTGTACGAATGTTAATTTTACCCATCCTAGTTACTATCTTTGCCTAAACATACTTAGCTGAGGGGTTCTGATGGGAGCCAGTGCATTAGTGCTGGTATGATCGCACCCTATAGGTCTACGAACACTACTAGAAAAACAGCCTTTTACGACGCTCGTTGCGCGTCGTAAAAGGCTCAGACGACGCATAAATGCGCGTCAAGGAAGGCCCTGTTATAAAGAAAGACAACGCGCATTTACGACGCGCGTTTACGAAACGCAATGTGTATCAAGGAAGGCCCTATCATAAAGGAAGACGATACGCATTCACATGTCGTAACCTTACGACGCGCGTGTTAATGACACGCAATGTGTATCAAGAAAGCCCCTGTCAAGAAAGGCCATGTCATAAATGAAGATGACACACATTTTTGCGTATCATAATTTTAAATGTTTAAAAAAAATATTATTTATAGATTTACTAATTTTCAAATTAAATAATACATTAAAAATCTCATAATACAAAATAAAATACCATAAATAACAAAGATAATTCATTTCACTAATATGTCAAATACAAATAATTATTCCAGTAGTGAGTAAATGTTATAAAAAAAATGAACTCATTTATATACAATTGCATTATTTAGCTTACTATGTGCCAACAACTCTCTGTGTGTTTACTTTTTGCTTGAGTCTCGTTTCCTCGAAAGCTTCTAAATCACAAACCTTTTTAAACATACTAGAGACAGGATCCAATCCATGGGGTATTTTTGGAAAATAGTCTGAACATTCTTGACAAATCATCAACCTGCAAGTGAAGGGTAAAAAGGGAACAAACAAATGTTCACAACCAGTAAGAAATCTAAACACTGGAAGTTTCACAGTAATTGTTGATTCCTATAAACTCAAATGTAAGATGAGAGGCTTGTTCACAACCAGTAAGAAATACTAAGTAGAAAGAAACAAATTGATGATATTACCTGGTCAAAAAGGAAAACGACAAGAAATGGTACATAGAAAATATATATAAATATGAACTGGGAAGTGAGAAAATTATGATTACCAGGGTTTACAGTTCAGGACTAAAGTTTCAAGCTTTACAGTTCTGTTCCTTTTCAACACATCAAACATGGTTTACATGTTCTTATCAATGTTTGTTTTCTCTTCTATAAGCAAGCTACAAAAATCCAATAGAAAGTACACGTGTTTATATGATGATGTGAGTGAGGAGAGAAAAAGTGATATACCATTGTTTTTGGTTTCTTTGATTTGTGTGACCCTTGCACTTGAATCAAGAGATGCAAACACTAGGGCTCTGTATTACAAAAAAAAAAAAAACAAGCTTTCTTATATAAAAAAAATACGGGTATGGAAAGGTCAAAGGTCTGAAGTCTGAATTAAAGAATTTATCAGAAAAAAAGAGAGGGAACCTTGAATCCTGTGAGAAGGTTAGGGTTGTAACAAGTCCAAGATGTGCTTTCTTCACTACACTCAAGTGAGGACAATCAAGTGAGGACCAGAGACACCTTTGTTTTCCATGAGATATGCAATCAAGGAGATGGTTTGAATTGTCTTCCCCAATCCCATTTCATCAGCTAATATTTCATTCAGATTGTTGTTAAATAAAGATAACATCCATTGAAGCCCTTATAGTTGGTAGGGTCTTAGTTCTCCACCCTGAAGTGTTGCAGGCTGCTCTGTTACCTGTACAAAAATGCATCCCAACCACAAAAATACTAAATACCATTAGCTCATATCTCATTAGGGGGTGTTTGGCATTTCCTTTCTAAAATGATGAAATCTGAAAGAATCATAACCTGCCAAGTATTATTATTATTATTATTATTAAGTTGGCAGGAAATCTAATAATAAAAAGTTAAATCCTACTTTATTTTATATTCTTATTTAGAATGAATTGAGTAGAGCTGACTTTTTTTTTCAATTTTGGTCCCTTTTTTTAGGTTCTTGTGATGTTTTTGGTCCCTGTTTCACATAAAATGAATATTTTTGTTTCTTGAGTATGGCTGATTTTTGCAATATTGATCTTAAAAATATAGTTATTTTACTTAGGAACAGGGACCAACAACGTTACAAAACCACAAATAAGGGCCAAAATAGCAAGGGGAATCTTTTTGAGAACATAATTGAAAAAGTCAGCTATACTCAATAGACCAAAAAAGTACTCTTTTATTTGCATATATATTTCCTTTGTTTATCTTAAATATATAACTTTAACTCTTTTATGTTATTTACAAGTATATTTTGGCCTTTTAATACAAAATTGTAAAACAGAATCGAATTCCTTCCACCCTCCCTCATAATGGTAAAATCCATCAAGCACTGAATTTCAAAGGATTTTGATGGAACAGAAATGCCATGGAATGGAATCATGAATTCCAATTCCATTGGGTTCCTTCGAAATTCCCACAATCCAAACATGCCCTAAGTAGCCACAGCTCAATGACTTTAATATTGTATCTATTACATGGGTTATTTTCAATGATCATGATAAAGATGGCATTGATGTCTTTTACACATATGAGGATGAAGAGCCTTTTTGAGTGGGAGAAAAACATTACCTTCTCCTGAATTGAATGGATGACTGAATTATATTGTCGTTGTCCTTTAAGTAAGTCAGAGGTCTTCACTCCATTATCAAGTTTCGCCTCAATTAAATCGACATCCACATCAAGCTATGATTCATCAGAAGTTCCAATCTTTGAAGCCGATGATGATTCAGGCAATTCAGTTTCTGGAGCATTCACAGGTTCAATTCCATCATGTTCAGCATCTTTTTGATGCCTAACAGCAGCTCCTAAACGCACAAGAAGATCATTTGTTTTCCCTAAAAGCATAGTTAACCTTTCATTCTTGCTTTCCTCAACCATTCTCATGTAAGCTTCCTGATGTATAAAAGTAGATACATTATATATTATACATAGATATAAATATAGGGAAATAATTTACATACCTGAACAACATCATTCCTTTGCTTCCTACGTTTTTGAGAGGCCTGAACTTGCAACTGGAGTTCCCTTATTGCATTAAGTATTTCTGCAAAGAATTTCCTCTTCCTAGTTTCTACTCTATTCTTTTCTTCCTCCTCCAATTTTGTTAGTCTCTGCAACAAATGATGTTCAAAGAAGCATAAGCATTAATCTTCCATTTTTCTATTACAACATTGTACTTTCAACCTTTTTCTTATCAACACATTGTACTTTAAAAACTCTATTCAATTATACTATGGATTTCTTTTTCTCATTACAACATTGTACTTGAAAAAATCTACTTAAGTACAATGTTGTAGTAGAAAAAGATGCAAGTAGAATGCTATGATAAGGAAATAGATGAAAGTACATAGTTGTTTCTTGCCTTTAACCCATTAAATGTTAATCTTTAGATACAAAAGAAAATATGGAAAAGCAAGATGTTATAAACTACAGTATACCTTAAGTCCATGGAGTTCAAGCAAACACTTTGACTGAAGGTCTTCACCTCTGCTTAAAGGTAATTATAAATTCACGATAAAAAAAAACAAATGAGTTAAATGATATCAACAAACAACTTCACTTGCCAGTAAATATTCATGTAGAATTGTATAAGACATCAAATAAAGGTCTAGGATGTTGGTTTACAGAGCATTAGGACTTTAATTCCTTACAAAGATTATGGTAAAACAATTCGAATTTTGTGAAAGGAGAATTCCATTTAAATACAATGTAATGTGATTTTAAACCATCAACATAGTAATAACTTCTTCAAGAAGGGGAACCAGAAACAATGAAAATAACAGAAATATATTGGAGTTGACTGGTCTCAATTCCATTACAGGATATCAAGCATTCTTGAATCCAAAGGCAAGAACATGGAAACGATGAAGGTGCTTTCTATCAATCTCCCATAATCAAATTTGCACCCTTGATGTAATTATGAGAATAAGCAAAATGCAAAAATCAAGTTTATGCTGCCAAAAAGAAACTGCATTTAACTACACAGAGATTACCAAGCAATCTGAATATTTCTCTACAATGTTAAAGTATAATAAAAATGCTTCTTATGGCAACCTTCAAGTTGTGTCAAACGATTTTAGACGTGGCTCTCGATCCGTTTTTCCCTTGTTTCTGCCATTTCAGAACCTGTTATATGATTAGATCGATGTTTGACCAAAGCCTCCTCAAGGTCTGCCATTAAATCTCCTCCATTTGGGAATGGAGAGTTATTCTGTAATGATATCAAAAAGTTAGGCAGACACACCATGTAATAGTTATAAGTAGAACATATTTTACTCGGTAAATTCTGCTAAACATGAACAGTAGACCATAGGTCTAAACATAAAACTGAAATTACATATCCATTGAACATAGGTAGCCCAAAGATGTTTGCTAAACCATACATAGATCAAAAACTACAAGGCAATTCATATAGACGAACGGAAAAGTAGAAATCAACTAGAGAGAATTTCATTGAGATTATTACAATTGAGCATACCATGATTAGCCCTAAGCTGTCAATTAAACTAAAACAACACAACCCACTGGTCGAACCAAATCCTTGCGCTTCTGTACTAGGGTTTGTAAATGAGAAGCCGTGTTCCCTTATTTGCTGAACGGATGAAGAAAAAGGACCAAGGCTAGAAGCGCAACAGGACTAGGGTTTGTAAATGTGAGGATTCGTTGTAGATGGAGTAGGGTAGAGGTGAAGACGAGTTATGTTACCAATTTTATGTTGAGATTATTGTGTCTAATTATCGCTATAAAGATACGACAAGAGACAATGGTCTTCGATTTCTAGAAGGAAGCGAGGGTGTTACAAAGAGGGGGATCAGAATCGCGGGAGATCTAAGGAGAGAGTGAGCGGTCTTCGATCTGATTGAGAGAGAATCGTCGCCATAAAGATACGATCGAGAGAATGGTCTTCATGTTTCTGGTGGTGGCGGCTGTTAGGTTTTACAGAGAGAATGAGGGGAGAAAATGAAGGTCATCGGCAGGTGGAGAGAAAAGAATGAGCGGGTCTTCAAAAAATTTGGGGATTTTGTTTCCACCGTATCATTTTCCGCCTAAAAGGCGTGTTTCATTAAAAAATTATAAAGCGACACACTTACACGACGCACATTTTATGAAAGGCGCCCTCCGCATTACTTTTTTTTTCTTTTCTGACACTAATTTTAGGGCACGTATAAATGCGCGTCCTCAATCCTTAAAATTTTGGAAAAGTGACATTAGTTTTTAGGGCACGTACAAATGTGCGTCGTCTATCAGTGTGTGTCATTGTTTGCGCGTCATTAAAGGCCAGTTTTCTAGTAGTGGAAGACGGCACCTTTCAACCAAAATGTTTAAAGGTGAGACGATAATGAGTCGTTAGAAAGGGCTATGCGTCGTGAGTTATCTAATTAAGTTTATCTTAGTTCTAAGTGTATTGTATTTCGATTCTTATGGTGTTCTGAAGGCAATTCCTAATAAAGTCTACATATAATAAACCCATGGAATTTAGTAGTTTCGTATCCAAGTGAAATCTTGAAATTTGATCCAAGCTAGGTCTTTCTTACAACCATTTGATGTATGCTTAGTGGTATGATTAAGACTTAATAGACCTTTGAGTCTGATGGGTCTGCCGTAAGCCCATTTTGTTAATATGATTCTAGAAATTTTGGTTTCAGAGAATACTTTGACCTAGATGTAGGTCTACGCTAGATTATTGTAAGGAAAAGTTTTGACAGCAAATAAATCCCACGATTAGTATAACGACATAGTGCATACTAATCACATATAGGTCTACACCTTAAGGGTATTTTACCCGTTTTAAGCGGTTTTTGACCCGGTTAAGGGTCGGGATTACCCGAATGATTACAAAAAGTTAAGGGAACTTTTGAGAGAGATTCGGGAGAGATTTGAGATAGAGAGATATAGAGTGAAAATGATTGAGAGAGGTTTCGTTTGTGACATTCTTGAGTGTCCGGCTTCGCAACACGAGGTTTTTAAACCCCCTTAAGCCATGTTTAAGGGTCATACACACTCCCGATGAGTGTGCAATAGTGTTTTATTGGTTTGGTTCATTACTTACCACAGTTTTAGGTTAAGGAAATCTAGATATACGAACTTTGCAATTGATGATTTCTCATTAGAATAGCGAGTTGTACAATAATTACATAACGTAAACCCTAGTATACAAGGGTTAACTGAGTTGATCGGTTTGATTTGTTAACTTTGTTTGACTTTGACTTTACCAGAATTTGACGGTTGTCACAAAACATACATTACACTAGTACATACAATACATATAGAATAATATTATAACATAAATGTGAACCATTATTTCGGGGCATGGCATCACTGCCATGGCTCGTTTTGTAGCCAGAGTCTAATGGAGGGAGAGCGTGAATTTGTGTATAGATCTATACTGGATTGGCTATCCTACACCTTGCAGCTCGCTACAGTGGGACTTGCAAGTCTACGGGTGCCAAATGTCATTTCTTCCGACGTCTTTCATCATCGTGTTATTAGTCGATAGTATGGTGCAATCATATCACATTATACCTTAAATAACAATTGGTTTAAGGTAGTTAGTACAACAGTAGTTACTATAATACAACACTACAGTACTTTATTATTTCTCCATTGCATTCACATTGCGATCTTCTCACGTAAACGGTAATGTAAAACTATATTTTTGGTTAATGATAGTCACACTTGGGAAAATGCACACTCTTACAAGAAATAAACATATAGAACATTTGATGCCTTGGTAGAAGGCTACGTTTAGTAGAAAATATAGGATTTTCTTGGAGATACAAACATTTGCTACAAACACCTACAAACTTATACATCAAACATTTACAAACATTTTCATACAAACAATGACACTAAAATGCTTATGAACTCGCCAACTTTAAAGCTGATAAACTCTTTCAAAATAACTTGTATTCTCAGGTCATCAGGAAACAGGTACCGATGTCAGGTTTTGAGAAGATGGAGATCGTTCAAGACTCATCTCTTATTTTTATTTACATTTTTTGTGTCTTATAAACTTCACATAACACACTTCTATATTATTAATGCAATAGATGATGTTAATGTTTGTTTACTACTATGCTTTGTTGTGATACTGTACACGACGTCCTCCTCCCCCGAACGTTTCCGCCGTTTCGGTTTTGGGGTGTGACAGGCACCCCATAATTGTCCGACAGTATGTATGTTATGTGATTGTATGGTATGTGGTATGATGGGGGGAACTCACTAAGCTTTGTGCTTACAGTTTCAGTTTTGGTTTCATATACCTCTTCATCCAAGGGGAATGAGTCGGCGGTGTAGCAGCGCATCACACACACATTTGATTTTCGCATTGAGTTTTCTGGGATTGTACTCTGATTTATACCAATATTCGATGTTGTGATTTTTAGACTTATTCATGATGGTTTATGGGTTGATATGATAATGACAATGTCTTAGAAAACGATATATAATTTACTTAATCACAAACGGAATTTTTGGACTCGAAAATTGGGATGTTACAAGTTGGTATCAGAGCATTGGTTTGAGGGATTTGGACACCCTCGAGGGGGGGGGGGTTCTGAACTCAAATCGAGGGCTTAAAAGATTTTTCTTACAAGGAAATAGTTTTTTCTAAAATCTAAGTTAAAGAGTTTTGAGAAAGAACAAGTTGTGTGATGCGTGCGACCGACCGAGCTCAAGTAAGTTTTCCCCAAGATACCCATACTTGTTATGTGTTTATGAGAACTGCATGCTATATTAGGGCTAAGGATCTAGGAGGATGCCTTGTATATCTGTTATGTGTTTATGAGAACTGCATGATAGATTAGGACTAAGGATCTAGGAAGGATGCCCTGCATGCCTGCTACATGAGCTCATTGAACCGTATGTTAGAGCTGTTAGTTAGCAGTGAGATAACCTGATTAGGTTATGCTCGATTTGGTTACTCAATGCACGAATGCTACTTGCTTTGTGATAAAGGGGTTATGGCTAACTTTAACTAACTAGTAAACGAATATGTAACAGTATTCGTGAGCTAGTTAGGGAAAAGGGGTAGGGACCCCTAGTGCAGCTGATGGCAGAGAGTAGGTCAGAAGGTGCCCTAAGAAAGCCTAGGATGAGATTAGTTGGAGATGGATAATGGTTAAGGGACTTGGTGAAGTTAAGGCAATCCTTGAGGAAAGTACGGATATATGTGGAAGGTAGTATGGGCCCGTACTACTGAAAGCAGAGGATCCGTACTCGAGTCAAAGAGGGCCAAGATGGAACCAAGAAACTTGGGGAGTGTGTGAGACCTCTCAAAAGTATGTATGATCCTGACGTCTATGTGTTTTATTTTCAGTATGGTGGTCACACGACAAGGAGTGTGTGAGACCTCTCAAATGCGGCGGGCTGCATGAGGGAGCTTGTAGAGCAGGATCGTCAGGCTGCTACAAGTGTGGCAAGACGGGGCACTTTAGCAGGGATTGTACTGCCCCTGCCCCCACAGTCCAGACATCATACCTGATTTGCTTCCATTGCAATCAGAGGGGCCATAAGAAGGCCAACTTCTTAAAAACAAACAAAAACTAAAAATAATTGATCATCCTCCTCATCATCTTGGGCTCCACTTGTTACCGCTCTGTCGCCTCTTGGCATCCATAACTCTTCCCATGTTGGCATATACGGGTATTGTGGCGGCATGGAGTGTGGTCGAATGACACCCAGATCAGAATAATACCCTCAACAAGTTGAGTAGTATAAATAGCATTCCCATGAAGGTTGTCTAAGTAAGTACCCACCCGACTTTGGAAAGGGTCGGTTGGCACTCCTCCCGCATGTTGTTGTGTCGCTTGAAGATCTCTCTCCACCTCCCCCCGGGTTCTCACATTCCTCCATCTTCTAGGCCTTTGTTGAGGTGTTGATTGCTCTTGGTACTCCACATCATCATCCCTCGGGATACTCCAATGTGATCCCTCATTAGTTACCACACGCATGGACTCTAAGTATCCCATAGTGAGATCATCCCCAAGTTTGTGTGTCAAAGTTCGGGTCAAACGTGGGACAAGAATACCATAGGAACTCGCAAGGCGTGTAACAAAATTACCCCCATTAACGGGGCTACCAGCTCGAGAAATCGTAGCCTTGCTGCCCAAATAATTTGCCAAATGGTACAGGATGTTGTAGAAAACTCCCGGTGTAACAATGCTCCATAGAAAAAATATGTTAAGGCTAGTAACCTTATCCCCATGTCTCTTGTGATTGATGGAAAAACCGATTAAGCGATGGAGAAAATGGTGAATTGGGGAGCGAATCTGACTCTCTTGTGATACCCTATAATGAAATACCCCATTGGCAATTGTCGACCAAAAATCTAGACCCGATGCGCCCGATAAATACTCCCTTGATGTCGTTCTCGTAAAAAGCTCAAAAGCATGTAGCTGAGTTTCATGTTGCTCATAAATTCCCATTCTCCATGCAAACTCGCTCAGGCTACATTCCCTATACTCGCACCCAAGACGGAATACGAGTGCCCTTGGATAAAAGGGATCAACTATGGCGGCTTCAAAAGAAATAGAAGCGAAAAACTCCACACAAAGCTCCTGATACACAAGCTCACTGATTGCAAACAAATTTCTCCACCCATTACAGGTGAAAGAAAAGTTATCCACCAAAAAATGTTGTGTAAAAAATGGAGCCATCCTCTACATCAATCCAACCTCCTCAAATATAGCCCAATCAATTCTTGGAGAAACTGCAAACTCCCTGTTGTGCAACCATCCTAATTTGTTTGTGAAGTTGGTTAAAACTTGAGTTGGCATGTGAATGGGAAGGCGGTATAACATGTGGCGAGATGACACATGCCCTTGAAATTGTTCATTGGATCCTCTTGAAGCCATTTCCTGCAAAAAAAAAAAAACACCACAAGTTAAACAGGCTAGCAGCAAACAAGATACCATATCCTAAGTCTCACGTCGTGAGCAATAAAGCTCACTTCGTGAGTTCGATGCCACATCGAGAATCGGTCATGACATTTGACAAATCGGGCCAAATACTTGGTTGGGGTTTTATGCCAACTTGATTCTAAGTATACTCAACACATATGTAGTAAAGATTTCTCATATTTAGGGCATTGATTTTAACATTCAAATAACTACAAACCCTAACCCCAAATGCAACTTATTAAAGCAAAATTAGCCATGAGAACTAAGTATTATTACCTTAAATTGGAAGACTACGTAAGCAAAAAGACATTAAGAGTTGGAATCGGCCGCAATCGGTAAGATGGGGGGACTAGAAAACAGCTTCACTTTGTGGGGAATAAACAAAATGTGTAGGTCAAAAGGTTTCTTGTTTCTTATCTGTGGTCCCGATTCATTCTTGCTCATATCGTGAGGATAAGGACCTCACGTCGTGAGCTATTTTTTGGCTAAAACAATTGGGATGGTTAACCAACCGGAACTGAACTAACACACTTATTGGATTATTCTAAATGAGCTGATCAACTCTGGTGGGCTGATCATCAAAGTATTACAGTCCGTATATCAGTCTAGACTCATGTCGTGAGTCTAGACTGATCAACTCTGGTGGACACGTCGAATGTACGCCTTCTTTGAATTCTCCTTTTTAGCTTTGGTCTCGTTTACATCGAGCTTGCGTTTGATCCCCTTAGTCTCCAATTTTTCTTCACTTTTCTGAAGCTCCATAGTATCCTTTTTGTTCCTTTACCATTGGACTCGTCTCCTTGGAAGCAGCCTCGTCTTCATTACTCGACAAATCATCGCTTTCCTCACTCATCAAAGTTGTTGGTTTTGTGTAAGTAACGACTTCAACGAAAAACGATACAGATGCTCTTGGTTTGGTGCGTTTGACTTGATGAATTGTCTTGATTTCTTCCTCCACGAGCTTTTCCAATTCTTCAAGATCATCATCTTTTTCCATATTGAACACCTCACCTTTTACATCTTTTCCTTGAAAACCATCTTGTATTCCAAAAGTCTCCTCATTATCACCAACCCTCAATGTAAGCTTGGATTCACGAACATCAACTAAAGCTATAGCAGTATTAAGTAGAGGACGACCAAGAATTATTGGGACATTAACATCCTCCTTCATATCCATAATCACAAAGTCAATCAGGAAAACAAATTTCCCAATTTTAACAAGGATGTCTTCTACAATTCCCATCGGGTGAGTCACCGATTGATTGGCCATGTGTATGGTCATCTTTGTAGCCTTTATTTTCTGAATATTCAGCTTTTGATAAAATGAATATGGCATCAAATTTATGCGAGCCCCGGAATCGGCTAAAACATAAGTCTTCAAATTGTTTCTAAACTCACATGGAAGACTGAGGCATCCGGGATCTCCCATATTCTTAGGTATCTCTCCTAATACAACTCTTGAACTTTGTTCACTGAGAATTCCTTTAGAGTTCTTCTTTAATTGTTGCCGAGTGTTTATAAGATCTTGTAAGTACTTCACGTATTTTGGAATTTTTGAAAGTGAATCGATAAAAGGGGTATTAATAGGAATACCCTTTATTTGTTGAATAAACTCCAGATGTTCCCTTTCCAGTGGACGAAGATGTGCTCGAGATGGAAACAACAAAGGCGGTGGGTAAGACGGAATGGAATCTGAATTTTTCTATTCATACCGATCCCACGTCGTGAGTATGGCGGGCTCACGACGTGAGTCTGGTGTTTCAACAACAATTTCCTTTTTGAGCTTCTTCTTCTTTGGCTTTGGTCCGAATGGCTTTGGCTCCACTTATAGGGCTTCTAAAAACTCAGAGATGGCCTCTTCTTCAGTATCAATCGCCATAACATGGGATTGAGTCTTCTTTTCAGGAATTTGAGGAAATAGCTTCTCATTCACCAAAATTGTAAGTTGGCCAAGTTGAGCTTCAAGGTTATTGATGGAGGCTTGTTGATTTCTCAGTGGGTTTTGCTGGTCAATCATCATGGCTTGATGATTTTTCATCAAGGTCTGTTGTTCTTTCATCATTTTTCTTTGATCCTTCAATTTTGCATCAATATCATCATGTCTCTTTTCTGAAGCTTCCATGAAACGAACCAACATAGTCTCCAAATCAGCTTTCTTCTCAGCTTGTGATTGCTCTTTTTGGTAAAAACCCCGACCAGTCTGCCTAAATTTCTCCTCCTTCTGTTTCTTGTACTCATTATAAGGCAGTCACTCCTTCTTTGGTTTCATCCAGTCTTCATCATGATTATCCCCACTTGAGTAGCAAACTTGAGCCTTCTTGTTCCCATATTCATCCAAATGGCAATCCTTAGTCAAGCGTGGCCCACTGTATTTCTCACATCCAACTCTTATTACATGAATTGATTGGTCCATTTGGGTCAATCTTCGGTCCATAGTATTGAGCATTGCCATCATAGCAGCCATCTCTTCAGAATGTGCACCCCCACTGCCGTTTGCTCCATCTTGTCTTGGGTTGTGGTACTCACGAGAGTGTTTTACGAATTCTTCAACTAACTCCTTGACCTCCCTTGGATTTTTCTTTTTCAGTGGCCCTTGAGAATCAAGGGGTTGTCTTGTCATAACATTGACCCCATCATAGAAAATAAACATCTCTTGTTAAACATTTAGATCATGTTGAGGACAATTCCTTAACAACCCTTTGTAGCGCTCCCAAGCTTCGTATAGTGACTCCCCCGATTGTTGCTCAAAGTTGGCTATTGACTTATTGAGTTTAGCTATCTTGGAAGGTGGACAAGACTGATTTAGAAATTGCTCACGCATTTGAGCCCAAGTAGTGATTGTACCAGGTGGGAGTGCTTTCAACCAGTCTTTTACAGCTCCCTTGAAAGTGACTGGTAGCATCCTTAGTAAGATGGTATCTCTATTGACATTCGGGACATTGATTTAATCAACAATGTCATTGACCTCATCTAGATGCTTAAAAGCATCCTCATGATCCTTCCCATAAAATGGGATATCCTTAAGTGCGGTAAGGATGTGTCCCTTCAGCTCGAATGTGGCAGCGACAAGAATCGTTGGTTGTATTAAACCTAGACCTACATCATCTTGAATTCGCTTCTTATAAGCTCCCATTAACATTTCTTCAATGTTTTCCATCTCGTTTCTTGGCTCGTTCTCGGGTTCACTCGTATATAGTCCAAACTCGGTCTCAGAGTCGTACTCGGATTCGGTTGGGATAGGTATTTGATCTAAACTTTCAACCATGCTCTTGTTCTTTGAAGATGAACTCGACTCTTCCGTTTTCTTCCCTGACTTCTTTGAGAACATCGACTTGAATTCTTGTAAGGGTGTCTTCTTTGGTGTTTGATCTTCTTTCACGTTCTTATCTTTCTTTTTGTGAAGGGCCGACTCTGGATCTTCAAGTGGTGGCAGCAAAGGTGTGTAAGAGCCTCTGGTCATGAACTCTTGCAAAATAAACAAAATAAAAACGTAAAAATGAGCAAAAACTAAATAAAACTTCCTACTGACTGGCTACCACAACGTGGTAAAGGCTACCACCTCGTGTTGTCGCAGAAAAACAAACAGAAAAGAAAAATGAAAAAAAAAACGTGAAAATACTGAACTCACGTCATGAGCTTAAGGCTCACGTCGTGAGTCAAGTACTGTAAAAAAACTAAGTTGGAAAAGTAACTTTTTGCAGGGATTATCCCGCAAAAAGGATCGATCAACCTAAAGCAAATAAATCAACAATTAAATGAGCCGTTCCCCGACAATGACGCCAAAAACTTGATGTGTGCAAATAGCTACACCTAATTTTAAATTTATAACCTAACTACCTTAACTAACTAATTGCACCTAGACAGTGTACCTAGTCAGACTATAGTATAGCTTGGGGTAAGTCGGGTGTCGATCACAGGAAACGGTATTGACTAATTAATATACTTACTGCTAAATTAACCTAATTATTAACAAGGAATGAGTTTTATCTAATTTTGCAAGTTTAGATGAACTTAATTCTTAATACAAAATTCAATCAATTACTAAAACAATTATGTTAGTTCGAATCCACTTTCCCTCAATGGTTTAAATTAAGATAGTATTAGCAATTTAGTTATAAATCTACTAACTTTAATTAATTCATGTAAGTCAATGTATGGTCACACAATAGTTAACACATAATCAATTATTGAATAAGATTGGAGTCATGTAAAATTGATTAATCAAAACTCAATTACAATCATAATATGAGTTCTCTAGCACAACTTAATTTAATGATTCAATTACTTATCTAACATTGGTTTGATCTTAGCTCTAATAAACTATTGTTCACTGAATTATTAGGTATTCAAATTCATGCAGATTTGTATTCACTAACTATACATAACAAGAATTTAAAGCAATCAAATATTAAATTAAACATGCTAGGTAAAATCAATCAACACAAGCATATTACCAACAAGTAAAGTCAAATCTAATGTATTAAAACTATGAGTTCCAACTTCGTCCAGCTAACAGGAGCAACTAGATTTAGCTGGACATACTAGCAATTAAACAAACACAAGTAATATTAAAGAGCATACTAAATGTACCAAACTATAAGTTTACTTATGAACTTCTCTTCTTCTTTGTGTTGATACCTTATTCCGGAACTTCTTTTCTTCCGCAAATCGTCTTTAGGAACCCTCCAAGGCAGCCAAAAGTCTCTCAAGTCGTAATGGACAAAGGTTTATATAATTTTCGATTTTTCCAATCTCATGTCGTGAGCCAATAAGCCTCACGTCGTGAGTGCGAGATGAATGTATTCGACAA
Organism: Lactuca sativa; assembly: GCF_002870075.4. Classification (NCBI taxonomy): domain Eukaryota; kingdom Viridiplantae; phylum Streptophyta; class Magnoliopsida; order Asterales; family Asteraceae; genus Lactuca; species Lactuca sativa. Next base: position 196,999,657 of record NC_056629.2, read on the forward strand.
TGACTCTTATTTCATCCGGTGCATATCTTCTAGAATACTCCACTCATGTCGTGAGTACGTTTTTTTTGCTGAGTTTTTATTATTCTTTCCTTGAAGCCTCAAAAATTCCATGTTTTGTCAACTTTAGTCCCTCTCTTCGAAAATATTTCTATTTGGCTGCAAAATATAATTTAAGCTTATAAGTACCAATATTTTATGCAAATAACCAAATTATCGGTAAAAATGTAAATAAATATTACCTAAAAATATGTATAAATATGACAATATCATTGTGTCAAAACTTTTATGATGAAATCTTGAATTCTTCGTTTGAGCTCCGAAAATTCCGTCACTTTGCTATTGACCCTTTTCACCATTCTGAATCACCTCCAACCCCCGAAACCGTATGAAATAGTATAAAAAAATGTGAAAATGAAGTGTGCCAAATTTTATTCCAAAAGCAAGTAAAATACATGGTTAATTATTGAATTGCAATGCAAATGAGTGAACTAAACATGCTAAACAAATGCATACAGTGAATGCATCTTACAATCATACTTTCACTTTTCCCAATTAGAGCATTGTATTTTGAAAAAATATATTTAATTATAGCAATGACATCCAAAACAAAACAATTTTGATTGCTATAATCGGATGAATTTGTAAAATAATTATGTTTGGATTTGTTTTTTTTTTGTTAAATTTGGATTTATATTGTGTTTATATTTATTCAATAAGTTATTATGGTTGTTTTTATAAACAGAAACATCCAACTAAACAAAAAATAAAGGTAAAATGATCCAACACAGTGACACTCTATTAGAGGGTGTTTGTTTTTTCTCTGCAGATTTGCGTGGGCTCTTTTGTCTGCACGGCGCAGACCACGCACAGACCTAAAGGTTTGCAGTGTGTTTGTTTTTCTGAAGTGCGCAGACATAAAAATGTCTGCGCGAGGTCTTCACCACACAAACTTGGCCCAACCTCTTCTCACGTCTGCGAATTGTTTTTAACCTAAAAAAAACGCATCCCTCTTTTCTATCCGTCTCCATCGTCGCTTTCTTACTTGGTCCATATTTCTCCACCCGGCAAACCCTTGACTGCTCTATCTTCAATCCGTCGACCATCACCACCGATCAGCACCGCCGTCGCGAGCATCCTCTTCGATTGAAGGCGTCTAGCGACCAGGCGACCGACGACATCTCGACCAGCCGACATTGCGATCCAGCCCACCTGTGAACAACAGGTTTCAACATTTTCCTTACGTTTTTTTTTCAGTTTCAACATGAAATTCTCCATGATCAGTTCCATCAGTTTCAAAATTGCATTGTGGAAATAAGTTCCATCTGCTTAATACATGATCAGATTAGGTTTTTATATATAAAAAGATTAGGATTTTGCACTATGGCATATTTTGCTTTTGCTAAAGATCAATAATTTAAGAAAGTCTTGCCTTTTCTTTTTCTGTTTATATCTCACAAGTAGTGCAGAAGCAAAAATAATCATATGCATTAGTGAAATTGTTTTGATTGTTGTTATGCTGCTTAGTATGATATTTGGTCTTAATTTTGATAAATTATGTATGGTTGAATTGATCTAAATGGAGCAGATATTAGTTGATAATCACAGCACACCAACTGTTTGATTAAAGTCTTTAAAGATGCTAGACTTTTTATTTCTAGTTATTTCAAAGTTATTTATTTCTAGTCATTTCAAGCACCTGTTGCAAGTTGCATTGGTTATACGATCAAGAACATCTAACTTGGTGTTATCTTTTTTCTAGGACTCAATGATCTCTCCCAAGGAATGCTAAGTTGTAGTCATTTCAAGCACCTGTTGCAAGTTGCAAGCTGCATTGGTTATACCAACGATTCTTTTATATTCATCTTTTGTGTTTAGTTTACATGTAAAACAGTCCCAATTTTTGGTGTTTTGAATGTTGTAATCAATGTAATTGTAACAAAAGTGTGATTTTGCTTCAATTTTAATCACCTTTTGATTGTTGATCAAACTTTATAAACATTATCTTTAACATCACTAGCTTACAAATTTTATATGAGGTTTAACATGATAGTTTGATGTTGTAAAAGATTTTAAAAAAATATTGTTTTGGTTGTAAGAATTATATTTCAATATTATAAAATTATTTAAATTTGAAAGTTTAAAAACTCTTTTAAGTTCAAAAAAATTGGTTTATTTAAACTTTATTTGATTTTAACAGTCTGCAGACGTATAAAAACAAACAATCTTCTTATTGCAGACTGCAGACGTTTGGTCCACCTCTTCTGCTGCAGAGACTTGCAGATATGATCCGTAAATTGCAGACATTTTGGCTTCAGAACAACAAACAACACCTTACAGATTTTGAGACCATTTTAAAAATTTGATCCTAATTTTGAGACCATTTTAAAAATTTGATCCTATACAAACGGCCCTAAGTTTTTCCAAAATCAAAATAGGGCATTGGATTAGCATTCGGAGTTTTGAGGCCCAATATCGTAAAACAACGTCGTTTCTAAAGCTAGAAAAAGTGTAAACTTGGTGGTGCTCCCCTAGTTATCCGATCCTCCCCTAAACCTTCAGCTATCATCGCCGCCGCATCACGTAGCTGAACTCCCGCCGGTCAACACGTCTACCTAACCTTGCTGCCGTTGCTGGAAATCGTATACAGATGGATGAGGGTTCACATCACTCGTAATTTTAATTTAGCGTTGGATTGCCGTCGGGTCGTCACTTGTTCGTTTGCACCTCCTTTATCACTCCGGGCGGCAGCAGCAGCGGATTGTTTACTAGTAAATCTTCGTAGGAAGAATTACCTGTCTGCTTTAGGTAGGTTTAATTTTTCGACTGTTGCTTCGGTGCGAGATTCCTCCTGCGTGAAGACCATGGGTTCGCAAGCAGCGGCGGAGGTCGAGTGGCCGGCCAACAAAGTTAGAGATACCTTTGTAAAGTTTTTTGAAGAAAGGAATCACGTTTACTGGAAATCAAGTCCTGTCGTTCCTGTCAATGATCCCACCCTTCTCTTTGCGAATGCTGGTATGTTAATCTCTTCTCATCTGATTGGTTGCTATATGTCTGTATTGCTAATTTCACGTAATTTTAGATAACTCATATCTGTTAAATGCTAATTTGACAACTGATATTTGGAATCCAGAAACTGATCAAGTAAATAGAACATGTGTACATATATGGTACTTAGTTTTGAAATTAGGTATCCATCATGATATCTAACAACAATAACTTTGAATTACAGGAATGAACCAGTTTAAGCCTATCTTCTTGGGTACTGCTGATCCTAACACATCATTGAGCAAACTGATTCGTGCATGCAACACTCAAAAGTGCATTCGCGCTGGTGGGAAGCATAATGATCTCGATGATGTTGGCAAAGACACTTATCATCATACCTTCTTTGAGATGCTTGGTAACTGGTCATTTGGTGATTATTTCAAAGAAGAAGCCATTGGATGGGCATGGGAGCTTCTAACAACGGTAATGACCACAGCTTTTTATCTCATTCTACCATTACTCTTTCATGTCCATGACTCGGGCCATTTATATTGGTTTACAGGTTTTTAAGCTACCTACTGATAGAATATATGCTACTTATTTTGGTGGTGATGAAAAACTGGGCCTTCCTGCGGATAACGAAGCGAGAGAGATATGGCTCAAATATCTTCCAACCGAAAGAGTTTTGCCTTTTGGTTGTAAAGTAAGTTTTTTCATCTGTTCTAATCATGCTTAGGTTTCAGCTAACTAATCATGTTTGCTCCTTTATTTTTCTGTTAGGACAACTTCTGGGAGATGGGTGACACTGGCCCATGTGGACCCTGTACTGAAATACACTTTGATAGAATTGGTGGGCGTGATGCTGCAGATTTAGTTAACAATGATGACCCTACATTGATTGAAATATGGAATAATGTGTTTATTCAGGTAAAGATCTTGAAGCTTGTCTCATTTGTAAGCATGCATAGTTTTTATGTTCCATTGGCATTGTGGTTCATGTTTGTTTTTCCTATTCCACAGTTTAACAGGGAAGCTGATGGATCCTTGAAACCTCTACCTGCCAAACACGTGGATACTGGAATGGGATTTGAAAGATTGACTTCAATTCTTCAGAACAAGCTGAGCAATTATGACACTGATGTCTTTCTACCTATTTTTGATGCTATCCAGAAGGTAATATAAAAACTGCAAGAACACATACAAAAATACTCCTTTACATGTTAGTTGAAAATTGCAATATACATGGTCTGACTTTCATTGCTTTTGACTAGTCAACCGGTGCTAGACCATATTCTGGCAAAGTGGGGGCAGATGATGTGGATGGAATTGACATGGCATACAGAGTTGTTGCTGATCACATTAGGACTCTTTCATTTGCCATTGCAGATGGTTCTTGTCCAGGTTAAATCCACTGTTTGAATTGTTTGCTTTAGTATTACTCAATAAGTTGTATGTTTAATTTTCTTTATTATTTAACCATAATGACTAATTGTGCTATATAACTTGTTTTGATTTTTATAATAATATAAGTTTTCTTGTTTTATAGGCAATGAAGGGCGTGAATATGTTTTGCGACGCATTCTTCGGCGAGCTGTACGTTATGGAACAGAAGTATTGAAAGCACAACAAGGATTTTTCAATGGGTAAATTTTGAAAGTCTGATTCAAAATCAACATTATGATGTATATTGCAACATACGTTTTTTTCTATCAATAGAAATATCATTTTGAAGGGTTACAATACATTGTATATTATAGTATATGCAACTTTTGGTAATATTTTGTTATGACGGTAACAGATTGGTAAAAGTTGTGGTGGATGTAATGGGTCATGTTTTTCCCGAGCTAAAGCAACAAGAGGCGCATATCAGGGAGATTATAGCAGAAGAGGAAGCAAGCTTTGGGAGGACATTACTCCATGTAAGCTTAATCTTTATTTATAATTTACAACCCTATTTTTGTTAGAAAAAAAAGTTGAAAATCAAATTGGAAAAAAATGAAAATGGTTGTATAAATGAATTTACCTCTATCTCTGTTTTGCATATAGAGAGGATTACACTAGGCTTCTTTTTTTAAACACTTCTCTATAAAAATATCTTGTTTCAAGAAGAAAAAACAACAGAAATGAAAAGGAAAATACAAGATGTATAAACAGTTATCTCTATAAAAAATCTCTTGTTTCAAGAAGAAAAAACAACAGAATGGAAAGGAAAATACAAGATTTTTACAATGACTAAATTGCCCATGGTTGTGTATATAGGGAATTGAGAAGTTTAAGAAGACTGTTCAAGATGTTCAAGGAAAGATATTTAGTGGACATGATGCATTTCTGTTGTGGGACACTTTTGGATTTCCATTGGATCTAACTCAGGTGTGTGGAGGGTTCTTTTGACTACTTACTTTTATGCCATTTGTTTTTCTATTATAAACATATATGTTTTCTTTTTCCAGTTGATGGCAGAAGAAAGAGGGTTGACTGTTGATGTTGATGGTTTTAATATTGCAATGAATGAAGCCAGAGAAAGATCAAGAAACGCCCAGAATAAGGTTCCTCATTTTGTGTTCTTTTTTCTTGCCTGTGTCCATGAAAAATAACTGAATCCCTGTTTGGTAGTTTCATTGCTAATGTAATATTTGTGACAGCAAGCTGCTGTTACGATTGTCATGGATGCAGATGCCACCTCAGCACTGCATAAGAAAGGGGTTGCTACAACAAATGATAGTTTCAAATTTACATGGTTTAAGGTATGTAGGCAAGCCTGTTTACTTATATAACTTCATTCACCATCTGTCAACTTAGTATTTTGCTAAAAATATCATTTTTTTTTTATAAAAATTCCAGGACCATAAAACTGTGATAAAAGCCATTTACACGGGTAGTGAGTATGTGGAAAGTGCATCTGTTGGTGATGACGTTGGTATAATTCTTGAAAGCACAAGTTTCTATGCTGAGCAAGGTGGTCAGGTTAGTCATTAGTGTTATTGACCTATTCACTTTTTAGACAAATGATGAGATATACAACAGTGTTTTTTATGTAAATTACACCATATGATGGGCGTTGAGCTGTACCACATAATTTATATGTTTCTTTTTATAAAATCTGACATAGTTTACTGGGGTTTTAGATATTTGATACTGGAGCACTTGGAGGTTCATCTGGATCATTTGACGTTGTGAATGTTCAAGTTTATGCTGGTTATGTGATTCATCTTGGTAAAATTAGTGGGAAGTCTGGCACTTTCCATGTGGGTGATGAAGTAGTTTGTAAGGTAATCTAAATTGCAGGAAATAGCGACATACTTTACTTTTTTTTTTTTTTTTACCAATATAGACAATGTACATTACTTTATACCCATAATAACTATATGTTTACATTTCTTTACCCACAATGCACTTACATATTAGCAACATACTTACATATCTATAGAAATAATGGCAATATGTAACAATAAAGTACAATGCTCTTATTGATAGCAAAATGTAAGTATGTTGCTATAATAGGTGAAAACCGAAAAGTAAAGTACATTGCTATTATTGGTTAAGAAAACAAATATGTTGCAATTATAGGTAAGTAATAAAGTAAATTGCCATATTGGTAGTAAGAGTGGTCTCCACACTTTTTTCATTAATATTTATGGTGGCTTTGTTGTACTTTGTTTCACCTTTTTGGGATTAATGTCTTGTTGTTTAGGTTGACTATGAAAGGCGTCAGCGCATTGCTCCTAACCATACCTGTACACACATGTTGAATTTTGCCTTAAGGGTAATTGAAAATTTATTGATTTTATAATTTTTCTTTGTTGTCACCTTGGCTGATCATTCTCAAAACTCCCTAACACTGCATCATTTTTGTAGGAAGTACTTGGAACACATGTTGATCAAAAAGGATCAATTGTTCTTCCTGAAAAACTAAGATTTGACTTTTCCCATGGTAAAGCTTATCATTCTACTTTCTGTCACAACATCATATTTGAAAAATCTACACATTTATAGAGATGTCCTACAAATACAAAGAACTTTTCACTACTATAACTCTGTAGATGTTTCAAAAATACAATGCTATAAGTTTGTAGTTTCTTTGAAGTACATAGTAAGAAAAAAAGTGTATAGAAACAACTAAAAGTAGGATGCTATAGCAAACAAATATTTAAAAGAACATTGCTATTTTGCACTAACAATCAAAAATACATATAAAAATTCTACAGGAAAGCCAGTAAAGCCAGAAGATCTTCGCAAAATCGAATCCATTGTGAATGAACAAATTAAAGCCGAACTAGAAGTTTCTGCAAAGGAGGCAAGCCTTGCTGATGCAAAACGTGTAAATGGATTACGTGCTGTATTTGGCGAAGTAAGCAGTATAAAACTATTTAATTTTTGTTCTTTTTTTTTAAAATCAGAGAAAATAAAAAAAAATTAATTGGTGAAATATACAGGTGTATCCTGATCCAGTTAGGATTGTTGCTATTGGTCGAAAAGTGGATGAACTCTTGGCTAATCCTGAAAATGATGAGTGGCAATCCATATCCGCAGAGCTCTGCGGAGGTATATATGCATTTTAATATTGATGACTTGAGGGCTTTAATGTCTTTTTGTTCAAATGAGAGGTCGAGAGCAAGTCTTTGTCCTACCTTATAGGGCATTAACCACACTCTCTCCTCTAACCGTTTTTTTTTTACCCCATTAATAATCCTTAAGTCTTAAATCTTTATTCTTTTATACTAGTTAATCTATTTTATTAATTTTACAAAAGAATAATGAATATGTTTCTAAAAAGTTTATCATTAAAAATCATAGTAACACCAATATTGACTATTTGAAATTAGAATGATTTTTTTTATAACTGACATACATTATGATGTATTTATTTATTTTAATTTTAACACCAAGTAATGTTTCATTGAGAAATATGTTGTGTGTTGCTTGATAAAATATCTCATATAGAGAAAAATAAACTTTTGAAAAGGTTGTGCATTGGAGAAGGTTTGTGTTAATACAGCTTAATCGAAATCTGATGGGGCAAGAGTAAAATGTTATTAATTCTTAGTAATTTTTCTCCCATTATCATTAATCTATACCAAAGCATGCTAAACACAAATGGGGCTTTATAGCGCTTTTTTTTTTTAAATAAAAGTGTTTTTGATATATTTTAGGGACGCATATTTCAAATACACGAGAGGCAAAGGCATTTGCACTTTTATCTGAAGAGGGAATTGCCAAGGGGATTAGGCGAGTTACTGCTGTTACTACAGATTATGCTTTTGAGGCTATCAAAAAAGCAGCTGCACTCGAGGAGGAAGTCAATCAGGCATCAAAGCTGGAAGGAAGCCTCCTTGAACAGGTTGGTTGTTTAGTTTATGGAAAATTAAGGGGAATAGCCACACACTTTACTCTTTTATCTATTTGGACAACATACTCTATAGTTTTTACCTATGATACCAATGTATTTATTTATATTTTTAGGAATAATTATGTGTTCTTTTTTGTTTCAGAAAGTATCATCTTTGAATGGTCAAGTAGAGTCTGCAGCTATTTCATCAGCAAAGAAGGCTGATCTAAAGGCAAAAATCTCCATCCTTCAGGTAAGAAAAACACAATCAGTAGAGAAATTAGTTAGATTCTTTTTGTATTTGTGTTTAAGTAAAAGCAAAAAGATAAAGATGGGTTGGGTTGTATTTACAGAATCAAGTGATAAAAAATAAAAAGAAAATGGGTGAAGAGAACATCCAGAAAGCTGTTGAAAGTGCGACTAAAGCAGCAGAAGTGGCTTTATCTGAAGGAAAGGCTTTCTGCATTTCACATGTTGAAGTTGGCTCAGACACTGCTGCCATTCGTGAAGCAGTTGTCAAAGTCATGGAGCAAAAGGTAGGTTGTCTTTTTTTTTTTTTTTAAATAAATCCAATTTTTTTTGATAATTTTGGTTTTGTGAGCAGGGAATGGCGGTGATGGTTTTTAGCACTGATGAAGTATCAAAGAAGGCTTTAATTTGTGCGGGTGTACCAGAAAAAAGTGATAAAAGTCAGCATTTGAAGGTGTTGGAGTGGCTCAAGGCGGCACTGCAGCCGCTAGATGGTAAAGGTGGTGGAGGGAAAGGCGGTCTTGCTCAAGGCCAGGTAATTATTGCCATTTACATTTTATAGTATTATTTCAAGTTTTGTAAATATTAAATTCTGTGATTATTGTTGAATAATATAATAATAGAATAGTTTTGTAACTATAACATATATAAAAAAATTCAATCCATTCCTATGACATGGGTGACCCATACATGATCATGGAATGTAATGACTCATTTCATTACCTTTTTCTTATTCCATTCCTTCCTCATTCCATCCATTCCATTTAATAGAAAAAGTCAGGGAGGCTTTCCCCTTAATTTTTTCTAGTCTTGTCGGCATGTAATTTTCCTTCCTTTTACCTTAAGTTTGATGCTATTTTATTTTCTCAAATATTTTTTTAATCTATCATTTATACATACATACATTCAGCACTTAATAGGATCTGTTTATGACAATAATACTGTACTTTCTTTCAGGGACCTGATATAAAGCATGTAGATGAAGCAATAGATGTTGCCAAGTCATTTGCTGCCCTCAAACTCGGCTGAAAAGTATAACACTTCTCTTCTCTCGTATGGTTTATTTTTATGGTTTCCTTATTTCAATATACGAATCTACAGAATGGTCTTGAAACTTGAATCTTCTCTCTTTTTATTTTTTCATAGTTGAAACCATGTTGGTTTGTGTTAATATTTTTCAAATTAGAAAACCTCTATTTATGTGTTTCTTATATTGTTAATTGGTGCTTTTTTTAATTGCATTGTCATGTTGGTAATTCACACTTATTAAATAATTTACTAGTACCCTCAAAATAAATTAGGGGTATCCATTAAAGAAAGTAACCAATTTTTGTTTATTTTTTTGAAAAATAACCACAGTTTGGACTGGGTCATTTTGTTAGAATGTTTCTTTTCACAGATTTTTTTGAATTAAAAATCTAAGACTCCAGACAAAAAAAACTGCTCCAAGTATTAAAAAGTAAGTCCGAAATATATTCAAAAATTTGAGAAAATACTTTGTTTTTTACTTAAATCTAACAAAAAAAAAAAAACAGACAACAAATAGTACATAAAATACAATTACTTAAAATCAAACATTTGATGAGAAGGATAATCTAGACATGAGTTGAGAGGGTTTTCTGAAAATTTACGTACAAATGAGAAGGAATTTCAAGAAAATGTCTAGAATAACCCATTTAGGAGAAGATAATCATTTTTGCAAAACACAAAATTTTGTTATTTTTGTTTGGCTAGTTTAATCAATATCCAAATATATAAAGATCACATATTAACGGTCTAAATCTTTTAACATTTATGTAGATTCAAATTGTCTAAAACGATAAATTTGAGTAAATTCAAATGATCTAAAATAAAGTTTCTTTCAAAATCTTAAAATTGGAGATTTTTTTTTTTAAATATGATATTTGATCGAAAAACAATAATATCAGACCATTTGAAATCACAATTTCAGACATCAATGGTATTTATTTTGTAATTATTTAATTTTTTATTTTATGGGGTTTTATTATTATTATTATTTTTTAAATTCCACATAATATTGATATGCAATATTTATAATAATAAATGTCATAATAAATAGATGGGATAATGACTTAAGAGGTAATATATTATTCGATTTAAACATATTTAGTCACTGAGTTTATTTTTTTTGTCTATATTTTCCCTTTCAATTTGTTAAACTGTATACATTCAGTCCTTATGACTGACTATTAGGTAAAATGACTTAATAGAGTAATATATGGCTGACTTTGTACACATTTAGTCCTTATTTTTTTTGTTGCAAGATAATTTATTTTTGGTTTTGTACTCATTCAATACCTATGAATGATTTCTTTAGGTTTTTCTCACAACATCTTACGTGGAATAATCATTAACGAAGTGTTTTAGGCTTTTGATGCTTATGTCCATCACATTCTCGATTAATTGGTTGCTTAGGTCATGTGTTTTGAATGTCATAACTTTTTCATACTATCTCGTATTTTAATGATCTGTATGTCTATGTGTTTGTATTTTGTCTAGTACAACTCAAAAAATAATATATTTTTTACTTATGATCTTTATATCCATACGTTTTTTATAAATGCATGTATGATTGTTTTTTTTTATAAAATCGTAAGTAAAAACTTATTATATTTTAACAGGAGTAATCTTAACGAAAGTTATAACAGACTTAAAAAACGAACACGTAGATATAAAGATCGTTAAAATCATATATCATATGAAGAAGTTACGACGTTCGAAACACAAAACCTAAGCCAAACCACAAGACCTATGCAACCAAGCAGTCGAGGCCGCGATAGACATAAGCATCAACAACCCCAAACACATCCTAAGAAAAACCCTAAATAAATAATTCATACGTGCTGAATGGGTACAAAAACAAAAATAGACTTATTTTGAAACAAAAAAATATATTAAGGACTAAATGTGTACAAAATGAGAAATATATTACCCTAATAAGTCATTTTTCCCGGCTAACCTGTAGTAACTGGTCATAAGGACTGGATGTGTACAATTTAACAAGTTGAAGGGGTAAATGTTGACGAAAAAAAACTCAGTGACCAAATGTGTACAAATCAAAAAATATATTACCCTTTTAAGTCATTATCCGTAAATAGATATCAATTTCATTAATGAAGATTTCCTTTTAATTTCAAAATACATAAATTAGTATAGTGATATAATTGACTAGAATTCACTAAATAGTATCTATGACATGGTAAAATTCAATTTTATCTTCGAGTTTATGCTAGGTACAAACAAGTTCCTGAACAACTAGTTTCACTACATAATTTACTATAAATTACATTAAGTTATAACTTGTCTATTCTTTTTTTTTTTTTTGTATAAACATTTTAAGAGTTGTTAATTACCTTAATGATTTAATATCAACATATTTTTTAATTTGGTTTTACTTTTAGATTATCTTTGCTGCTCTAAATGAAAACAAACTATTAACTTTAGATATACGTGAAATGAAAAAATGTTAAATGTCATTTTAAAAATCTTAATGTCCCATTTGTTGTATTTAGAAGAGGGATATCGAGTAAACCAACCATCATAATGACCTTTTAAAAAAAAAACCATTTTTCGATATTTGAAAAATAACCACTTACTCTTGAATGACCTATTTCAAATTTGATCTTCAAATTTCAGAGTTCTATATTGTTTTTTCCTTTGTTTTTTCTAAATAAATCTACTTATGTCTGAAATGTCAATTTTGAAATTTAATATCATAGTTTTTCAATCTAATTCCTGATTTCATGCCCTAATATTAAACATAGTTCATATTTAGTACATTGTTTAACTTTTTGTTAAATTTAAGTAAAAATAAAAATTTTGCTCGAAATTCTAGAACTGTTTATTGGATTTCAAATTTGTTCTTAAAATTTCAGAGTTTTCGAGACAACAAATATTCAATAATTGCTAGTTGTATGTTGTATTGTCTAGAGTTAAAAACAGAGCTTGATTAAATATATCAAAGGAAAATTTCATCTATACCCTTGTAAACTTTCATAATTATGTGTATATCCTTGTAAAATTTTAAATTACATATATATCCTTATAAAACCTATAAAATTACATATACATCCAAATACTTAATTTAATTGTATTCAATATACTAAATAAATAAAAACACTATCTTTAAATTAAATTATAACTATATTACTCAAATACTTATTTTCAATCTCTCTCATAATTGATCTTCTTATTCACAACAAGGTTATCCACACATAATTGATTAGCAAAAGTCATTGATTGCATACTAAAATTGTTAAATAATATAGTGCATCTCCTACTATCGATTTACGGGACCTCTGATTATTCTTTTTCTAAACATTTTTGTTCTTCCTTTGTTTTCAGTTATAATTACACATGTAAATGACAGAAAAAATTAATTTCAATGTGGGTTTTAATATTTTTGTAAGGCTTCAAAAAGTAAATAGGTTGAGAATAGCAATGTAGGACAAGGATATTATTGTAATATTACAAGTTAATTATATTTTTAATAAGAAAAAATTAATTTAAAGATTGTTTCTTTTATTTTTTAATATATTAAAAATGATTAAATTAAGTATTTGGATATATATGTAATTTTATAGGTTTTATAAGGATATCTATGTAATTTAAAATTTTACAACGATATACATGTAATTATGAAAGTTTACAAATATATAGTTAAATTTTCCCAAATATTAATTTTAGACAAAGATGATAAATTTAGCAATAGGACATTTAATACTAAAGTATTTATTTATTCATTATTTCGATTATATTTATTTTGAAATTTTATTATAAAAATATTTAATGTTTATACCTTTATATTTAATATTTTTTAATCAATTTATATAGTACATATATCTTACAACTAGCATGCAATAAATAAAAAACTTTAGAGATTAATTTTCTTGTTGTTTCATTTTTCAACTATCTAATGTTCTCCCAAATATCTTCGATGTATGGAAGATGAAACACATTCCTATTTTTAGTATTTTATCTAAAAATATCTTTAACAATTATATTTTCTATTATTTGTATTACATAGTTTTAAAATATTCGTTATGATTTTGTCATAACACGTCTTCTTCAAGACTTATATCCAACGCATTTGAGAAAAATATTGTCTTACATTAGATAGTTGTTTATATATATATATAATCATTAATAAAATTACCACCTTAACAAACGTCATCGCTCGCCAGTCGCCACAGCTTATAAGACTTAAAACTTGACATTGCCACCAAGTCTCACGTTAAATAGTTGTTTGTATATATTAATTCTTCCTGTCTAATGCTATTAAAAAATATCGTTTTAAAATTTTTTATCGTTCTTTCTTATCTTTTTTTTTTTGAACCAGCAACTACAATATATAATCTATTTATATATTAACAACTAAATCCACTGCGGACATGACTTGAACCCTTGACTAAAAAAAAAAAAAAAAAAAAACGCCATCTGATACCTGGTTAGAAACCTTAAACCTTTTGTCATTGTTCCTTGTCTCACTAAAATAAATAAGTTTTATTGAGAAAAAAAATTAAAAATTAAAAATGTAATTTTCTCCTGTTTTGATTTCGTTGCATAACTTATTTGTTTGGGAAAATCGAAAACCTTCTTACAATAAAAAGATACTGATTTTGTGCTTCTGGGTTCATGGTGGATTTTGAAGCACCTTCATTCTCTTTAGGGCTTGATTATGACCTACTCGATTCAGAGCCCCAAATCACTTCTGTAAGTGAAGATGATGATTATGAAACTCTAATTGTCGATGATTCGGAGCCTGAATATTCGGATCCTCCTCCGAAGTCGAAGCGCCTCCAGCGTGTACTTACCGACGATGTGACAACATCATCAACGGTTTCAGCCAATCCTGAGGTGGAGTTGCGTTCCAGTGCGGTTGTTGATGATGAAGATGATAACGTGTTCTGTTCAAAGGAGGATATGCGTACTGGTGACAATCTACTTCCAGTAATTGTTTCTCATTTCTATGAACATAGAATGATAAATTATTGAATCAAATTAATTTAAACAACCAGTATCTATCAGTCAATTACATGCCTCACGAAAGAAATACAGTTTGGAACACCATGAGAACACTTCCAACTTTGCTAAAAGTTTCATTTAGGGATTTAGTCACGACCAAGATCAATGTCACCTTTTTATTTGCATTCAATCCATTTTGAAATTATGATAAGTGGAACAATGTTAATCAGCCGAGTAAGTATCAATATACTCATTATAATCCATGCTTAACTTCAGCTCATATCCTAATCTATTAAGATCATAATTAGTAACCTGAAGTTGTATGTTCTCGGCTGAAGTTATTTCTTCAATGCTACCTTAAACAAGTCGTGATTCTTCGGTATTCAATAACCCTTGAATCCCTAATTGTCAGATTTCTTTGAACTACCAAAACACGTATTTCAGAATTGTTAATATTAAGCTTTTTAATACATTTGGTGATTGTCTTATTCATAACGTTCTTACTGAAGATCCCTAGATTGTGTTTCTGCTTGATATACGTTTCAGATTTACCCATTTTGAGACTTTTGTTCACTTGTTTGTTAAATTATCTGTTGTTTCTATCTTCAAATTGTCTTCACATCATTCTTCTCATGCATACTCTTTTTATTTCTAATATCAGATGAACATCAGCATACACAAAACCATGCTCTTTCCACCAGTTCAAAGTTACCAAACACGCCAGGAGTTTTGACTAGTCAACCAGGAAACAAAAGTCAAACTTTCCGTCGGAGACGACTTCTGTTGACTGTTTCTGACTCTGATTCTGATGATCCTTCTGTCAGTGACAATGTTAATAATAACAAATGTAACATATCAGAATCAATTGATTTATCAACTACAGAAAGAGAAAGTCCATGTGAAGATTTCAAATCAGAGAAAAGTTCATTAAATTTTGATGACTCTCTTCCTCCTGCTGTTCATTACTTTTTTCATGATGATTTAAGGATCCAAGAGCTTGTTCAAAGTCGCCTTCCTAATTTTTTTCCTCTGTGTAAAATTTCAAATAGAGAGCTTGAGCAACCCAGCACATCAGAAATCGATTACATGTAATCTTTGCTTCCAATTCATTTAACTATTTGACTGATGGTTTTTAAGCTGCCATTTGTTACACTAAATGGGACATAAAGCTGCAAGTTTTGTCTCATTTTGGATGACAAAAACAAAAAGTCAAAAAGCTGTAGTTTTTGTCCCATTATCTAATCCCACCTTATTCCATATTTTTGGATGACACAAAAAAGTTGCAATTGACATCAGTACAATACCAAACACAATATAACTTGTTTTATCAAATTGGGGTTTATGGTGTTATGACATATTCTTGTTAGAGTGACATGTTTGTGTGTTTGTTACAGGGGTCAATTTAAGTGTGGTGCAAGCTCAAAACAAGGTGTTAGAAATATTAAAGACAAGAAAAGCTCAAAAAGTAGGAGTAAAAATTCAAGAAAAGAGAATGTTGAAGAGACATCACAAGGTTGGGTGAACCCAAAGCTTTGTGTTGATAACAAGATTATAACAAAAGACACTCCTAAAAGAAAGACTCATGCAGCTCAACAATCTGCTGGATATTGGGTAACAGGTCAAGATGGAAAAAGGGTAAGTTTAACTGGTTAAAAAGTTCTTAATTTACAAAGTTTTACTTATTTGCTTATAACAACTATTTTAAATTAATTCTACATTTGGTTTAATCATCGTTTTCAAATGCTATCCAGTTTGTTATGGTTGACTTCAAGTTCTAAGTGTTTATTTTAAATAATTTGTTTGATATCATCATCAGATGGTACTATAAGATTACTTATATACACATTTTATCTATTTCTTTCTTAAATAATCAAAAGATTTCAAACATTCGACTCCTTCAGAAGTTATTGTTTGTGGTTTATACTTGAAGACATTAAAATGCAATTCTTGAAATACTAGTTATTCTTTTGTTGTTTTAAATGTTTTAAAGTATTCATAAACCTTCAGGTTTATGTTGGTAAAAGGGGTCAGGAGCTGACTGGACGAGTTGCTTACATGCAGTACAAAAAGGTAAAATGACCAGCTTATAAAAAGCAAATATACCAAATAATAATAATAAAAAATTAAATTTGTATCTTAATAGTACAGCATCCCATTTTGATTATTTTTGGTATGAACTCCTTATTTTATGTTACCTAGTTTTTTAAACAATTAAATTTGTCAAAATTCACCATAATTAAATTTATCTGATTATGATTATTCAATATCACATGGAAAACACTCATCTAAATAATAATTTTTTTGCTAGTTTCTTATTGTGAGTGAGTGTTGCTGAATATTTGTATTATTGTGGCAGGAGAGTGGATCATGGTTTAAAAAGGCAAAGAGGAAATCTGCTAAGAAGAATAAATGAATTAAATAGTGGTAAATACAGTAATCAAAAAGAGAATGGAATGGAATGACAAAATAGTGTTTGCTTGTCACAAAGGAACGGAATGGAATGGAATATATCTTACGGAATGCGATTTCTTCTTTTGGGCTCATATATTATTATTGTAATTATCAGTTATTTTTATTCATATAATCTTTAATAACCCCAATCAATTTAAAAATAAAAAAGATATGTTTTTATATAATTTTATGTAAAAATTTCATGGTATTTTATTTTATTTTTTTCTTAAATTTTGTAAACAGTTTTTTAATGGTATATAATTCTTTTAACTATTAGAAATACATTCTAAACGACTAGGCGTACATGTCATCAATTAATGAAACATGTAAAATATGTTACCGGGAGAAAATGGTCAAATCATCATTTAATTTTAGTTTGTGACTTATTCGTAAATTATATTAAAATAATGAGACTTTAATGGAATCAAGTCAACAATAAAACCGGAAAAAAAGGTCAAATTGTCATTTTTACGGGTACTTTATGTTTTTTTGTAAACAAATTTTAGTTTGAGACTTATTTATAAATTATGGTAAAATATTGAGACTTTTGTGAAGATTTTTCTAACTAAAAACAATAAACTCCTATTGCCAAACAAATGTTTTTTTTTTCTTAAAAGCTCCAAAAAAATCATGTGCAAAATATAGGGATGAACAAAAACCGAACCGAAAACAAAAAAAAACCGACATAACCGAAACCGAAACCAAAGCAATAACCGACGGTTTAGGTTTGAATTTTACAAAAACTGAAAAATAACGGTTTGGTTCGGTTTTGACGTATAAAACCACCCATAAAAACCGAATTGACCCATATATATATATATATATATATATATATATATATATATATATATTATGTTTTAAACTTTTAGTTTTAGACTTTAGACTTTATATTTTTAGTACTTTATGTTTATTTTCAACAGATTGTTAATGGTGTTAAAATTTGATCTTTTGAACACTTTTACGTTTTTAGAATATTAAAATCCGTATTCTTTATTTTAGTATATTTGAAGTAGATAAAATACTATTTATCACAACATACTTTCACTGGGTTTGAACCAAAAAATTAGAAAAAAACAGGAGCTCATAAACCTACGGTTTAAAACCGAAAACCCATAAACCCAACCCGGAAAACCGAATCATGCAAAAACTGAACCTATATATGTTTAAAAACCAAAAAACCGACTTTCTAAGGTTTGGTTTGGTTTTAGCCAAAAACCGATCCAAACCAACTCATGCTCATCCCTAGCCAAACATGCCGTTAACGATCTAAGAATAAGGTCCATGTACCAAATTTGAACTATCAAAGACGCTTAGAACAAGTGGTATGATGAACCAATCCACAAAATAACCAGTTTCATAAATGATGCTGATGCATAACCACATTCAATTTAAAAATCTTTAAACCTTCGTTTGCTACCGCATAAAGAACCATGATACAACCAATTTGAACCCCATATCATTTGGTTAACCAGATTATTTTTGAAAATATTCTAGTGCTTTTCTTTGACATATTATTAGGGTTGTAAACGAACTGAACGTTCGGCGGGAAGTTCGCTTACGTTCATTTATTTAATAAATGAACGAACATGAACACAAATTCTCGTTCGTTTAGTTAAACGAACGAACATGAACAATCGTCTCGTTCGTTTATTTATGTTCATGAACATTCGTTTATGTTCGTTCATTTAAGTTTATTTATGTTCATATATGTTCAAATGTTTTTATTACATTACTATATTAGATGTTCGTTTATGTTCATATATGTTCATTTGTTTATCTTTATTCATTTATGTTCGTTTAACATGTTGTTCATGTTCGTTCATTTAAGTTTATTTATGTTCATATATGTTCAAATGTTTTTATTACATTACTATATTAGATGTTCGTTTATGTTCATATATGTTCATTTGTTTATCTTTATTCATTTATGTTCGTTTAACATGTTGTTCATGTTCGTTCATTTAAGTTTATTTATGTTCATATATGTTCAAATGTTTTTATTACATTACTATATTAGATGTTCGTTTATGTTCATATATGTTCATTTGTTTATCTTTATTCATTTATGTTCGTTTAACATGTTCATGAACATAACACACATGAATAAGGTAATTTGTTAAACGAACGAACATGAACAAGAACACTTGTTCGTTTATCCGTTCATGTTCGTTCGATTTTTCGGCTAACTTAAACGAACGAACATGAACAAGGTCTTGTTCGTGTTTGTTCGGTTCGTTTATAGCCCTATATTTGTGACTATACTAAGAAAGGATGGGAGATAATATTATCATTTGCATAGTGATGAAAAAGACAAAAGATTATTTAGACAAAAAAGACATACATCAACCTATTCTTTCATTTTCTCTACCATGACAGATTATTTAGAGAACTTTTCATATATGCTAAAACCCTTTAAATAAAACCTTTTAAAGTAAACCTTATGTCAATGCTTTACATTTATAAAATAACATATGTAACATCCTATTTTTGTTATTCCATTAATTATCGTAATTTCATAAATGAAATAATAATAATAATAATAATAATAATAATAATAATAATAATAATAATGATAATAAAATAAGTAAATAAAATAAAATAAAAAATATTAATTAAAAAAGTTAGCAATGATCATTTAACATAAAAAGAATTCATATGTAGTGAGAGACTAAAATGGTTAAAATTAGAAACTTAATTTTGTTGGATTAGTGTCTAAGTCCATAACTATTTTGGTATGTACTTGACCCGATGGTGCATGGTCCTTTTGGGTTGCCTTTACCAAAGCAACTTGATAGGATGAATTATGGAGAGAAATGATTGATTATGATTTATTAATATATTATGAGAATAATATATTAAAGGAGAAATCATATTGTTTAATTAATATTAGTCAAGAATTAATTAATAATTAATTTTGTGGTTAAAAGAGATTAATTAAACTTAAGGGACTGAAATTGTAATTATAAGATAATTGCAATTAAGCTATGGATAATCTTATAATATAAGGTTGGACGAATTCTATGGGGAAACCCATTAGAAATCGTCCAAGGCTTATTAAAGAAGGGTCCATGGGTTGCTTAGGGCTTAAGCAGTCAGTTTAGGGTTTCCTAGTTCAAAACCCTAATAGCCTACATGTATATAAAGGACCATTAAGCCCCAAAAACATGGTGAAGAAGATCCTTAGGGTTTTCATATGTTTTGGACAGCCTCTTTCTCTTCTTATTCTTCATCCTCTTGCTCTTGGTGTTTGTGAACCATTAGAGGAGTGACATTTGTGACTCTAAGCTTTCTAAAGTCATTACAAGGAGGATTTGTGATTGTTATTGCTACATAACAATCAAGGTAATATCTTAAACCCATTATTATGTTAATATTGATTATCATATGCTAGATCTAGGGTTTAAAGTCTTGGATGAATTGCATGTACAATAGAGAAACCTAGATCCAAGCATTAGGGTTTGTATGAGCACATAGGATGTTCTTATGGCTAAAACTCATCAGTGGTATCAGAGCCTTGATTGGTTTCTATTGTATTGATGCCTTGCATGTTCATTCTTGTTGCAAAATCGAAATTTTGGCTTTCTGCTTCTGAACTCGGCGAGTTCCAATGTGGACTCGGCGAGTTGGCTCCTACTCGACGAGTCCATAGAGGAACTCGACGAGTTCGAGCGCCAGAAAGAGGCAGTTTCGGGATTTCTTGTTGTTTTGGTTATGGATACTTTCCTTAACTGTTTTGGGTCATTAAAATTCGAATTTTAATCATATTTTGAGTGTATCCTTGATTAAACAAAAGATAATTACCAATTGATTAGATAATAACTTCCTTATTTGATTAAAGTTTGATTATTTGTATTAATTGGGTAACTTACTTTGCAAGAAATTGAAATTAGGTCAAATATAGATAATGATAAAATTAATTGTTTAATTTAAGTTATTTGCTATTTGATCATTGTGTTTTGAAAAGTTTCAAACTTGCCCTCAAGTCTTGGAATTTAAATTTTTGATTAAAAGGTTTGATTTTGAAATATTTAAATTCTAAACCCTAATGTTTTGAAATGTTTCAAAACTTGCCCTCAAGTTTTTGGAATTTAAAAGTTGATTAAAAGTCTAATTTAGAAATGTTATATTCTAAAACCCTAATATTGTTTTGAAAAGTTCAAATCACACCCTTATGGTTTTATTAATTAATTAAGGTGTATAATTAAAAGAGATTTAATAAATCCATATAAAGTTTTGGTTCACAATTTAATTAAATTAAAGGTATAATTGTTAAATTTGACCACCTAGTATTTTAAAAGTGTAAAATACACTCTATACTATATATAACATTAAAAGTCTAACATTATATATATGTATGAGTAAAAGTCAGTCTTACCGTTAGTAGGCCTCATTCACGAAGCTGGTCTATAAGGGGTGTTTAAGGAAATTGCCTATAAAATGGCGGTTGAATGGGTATCCACTCTTACCCACCGCACTCTTGACTAGTGGAGGGTCGTTAGCCGAACAGGTAGGATATGACAGAAACCTTCCATTATAAGTATAATGAAGTACAAAAGTAACTAAATGTTTTACAAATTCCCAATCTTAGTTACTTTAGGCAAAAGTGAATTGATGCAATTCCATGAAATTACACTTTGTACCCTTGCGAAGACGTTAGTGGAGCGTGTGTGGTTAAGCGGCACACTAAATGGTTCCAAGCAAAGGTAGCAAAGGGTAACTCAATGTTTGTCATAGTTCGGTGGAGCGTGTGTGGTTAACTGGCACATCGAATAGGTGACTGTAACATGTGGGGGCACCGTGTAAGTTTGCATGGTTATTCACACCTGCTTTGTGATCCTCGGCATCCCAGTCACAAACTAGAGGGGCATATCGAGATTTAAACATGCCATTGAAAAGTTCAATGAATCTCAAAGGATCTAGGAGTTTTCAATACATTTAAAACTTAATATGTTTCTTGTTTTTCATGGTGGAAAATTAGTGAATCGTCATTCACTTACCTTCAAATGTTCTGCAATTTGGGTTACGACATCCCTCTCCCGAGTTGTGGAATATTGTGTTGGGTCCTAGCCTTGATATCTCATTTGGGTGATTTATTAAGGACTCAATCAATCAAGTAACTTGAATTTATGTTTCTACCGTTTTGTAAATGTCAAAGTATGACAACTATGGTCTTCCCAAATCCCGTGGAACAAGCATTCCACATGAAGATGATGTTCCACGATTCAATCGAGGAACAAGAGATCATGCTTCACTTCCTCCACCTCCTCCAATTATTCTCCCTAACCTACAAGATCGAAGAATTGAAAGGTTCAATGTCACTAAAGCCCTATTGGAAATGAAACATGAAGATGGTAAACCCGTGTGTGCCCACGTTCTAGGAATGAAATCACACATTGATAGGTTGATAATGTTGGGTGCATCATTCCCTAATAAGTTGGTTGTGAACTGGGTTCTGCAGTCACTCCCTGAATCATATAATGAGTTCAAAAGAAAGTATTATATGATGGATCATGACGAAAACCTCATTGACCTAACTTACATGCTCATTGCTGCTGAATCAGAAATGATTTGGAAAAGCAATGGAGCATATTTGTTGGAAAAGTCAACCAACCATGCTTTCGAGGAAGTTCTAGGAGAACCGACCTGCGTTTGCTGCCAAGTGAAAGGGCGTTGGATACAAGTCTACCCTAAGAGCCTGAAGAGTCCAGAAGATGGGAAAGTCAAAGAGCATGGCTGTGCTTCAGGTAAAATCCACTATCTAACTCCATTAAGTTCCTATTCGTTGATTCTTAATACATGATGTGATAAGATTGCATTTGAATGTTTTGCAGGATCAGTGAAAAGAGAGGAAGCTTGATGAAAGAGCAAGATAAGTCTAATCACGAAGAAATGGATCTCGATCGCATGGATTTGAAGATTAGATTTTGAGCTTAGAAAGTTATGATAGAGTTGTTAGGAATTTTTCCTTTTGACTACATAGTTTTCTGTTGATTTTTCATTGTAAGGACAAATGTTTTCCGCTGCTTTTATGAATAAAATAAATTTTGGTTTGACTCATTTATTTATTTATTTATTTCTTGCAATCAAATCATTATGAAAAATTGATGTTCGCATATTTCTACAACAAATGGATGTGATTCTTAATTATGTTATTTATGGAAATGTCAAGAATTTACCAAATAGGGAGAGTTTCTCATCGCCCAAGTTTCAATTAGACAGAAACTTGAAATTATGCAACTTGGTTGTACGATGAATGAGAAATTTCATATTTGGAAATTAGACTAATTCGTTGACAAAGTGTCAAGTGAAGGACTAGGAGATCGAGTACACAAAGTTGTGTGTTGATCAAGTCCACCACAAGAGTAACAAAGATATTCGTCATGATTTACTAAAGGTTTAGTAAATATAATTATACTTATAAGATTAAGTGTAATTCTGAATTGATTGAAAGAGTTTAAATCAATAGCAGAACGAATAAAAAGAATCAAGTAGGCAGAAAGATAAAAGTTTCTCTATTCTAAGAAGAAGGGAGAGTACCTTTTATGCTTTATGATATGTCTTAATGATTAAGAACCATATCTCAATTGATTCTCTAAGTAAATCTTGGTACAATTGTATGTCTGAGAAGATGAATCAAGAATTGAAGAAATGGTTAAATCAAGAAGTCAATCATACTTCGTTCCAAAACAAGTCTTAGAGTTAAGATTGTGACATTGAGTGACAAGTCTTAAGAAGGTTTATAACATTCATCAAATGTAGAATTTAGAATTTTTTTTTTCTTATTCGTGCACATTTGGAATTGGTAAGTTGTGATGTCTTGGATAAGACAAAGACCAACTAGGACCAATTTTGTGAAGTGTTTTGTCTTGATAAAAAATACACTAACTCTTGAACATTGGTTTGTCAAGAAATGTTTATTGACAAAAGAATCTTATATGTCAAGGAATCAGTGGGAGTCTTAATGATCTCGAAAAGTTTCAAGAACAATCAAGAATAAACCTTATCGATCACCACTAGCACACGAGTTGAGGTTTACAACCTATCGTGTTGACACTATATTGTTTATGTGCCGTTCCAATTGAGTTAATTATGCATGCGAGTCCTATGAGTTCTCATTTGAATGCATAAAAGGCAAGGACCTTGATCAATGAAAAGTACATTGATAGGAAAGGGTGAGCTATTTAAATATTTGGAAGACATGGTGGGCACTCGTGTTACCATAAGGCAAGAAATCAAGATTTAGAAGTTTGGTCTATATGAGTTTGGATTTGTCGCAAACTTCGGTTTTAACAAATTCACATGGATAGGAACACATACACCATTAAAATCTAAGTGTCATAAGATTTCCTCCTTCATGAAAATGACTGTGAGGAAATGATTTCACTAAGAGAGATTTTAAGGAGATAGTGATTGTGAAAATTGTATTCTCGAATTCGATTATGGTTACGGTATCCCTTTCCATGATTCGAATTGTGAGATTTGGCAATTAGTCTGAATTGTTTAGACACACATATGAGCTATCTAAGGCAAAGGTGTATAAGTTTAAGAAGCCTTGATAAAAGATTATCAAAGCATTGGGTATTAGAAATATGAACTTAAAGAAATTCAATAGGCATTGTTTTTCTGAAAGTTAATCTGTTTCTGAATACGTGTCAAAGCTAGTGGGAGCATAAGTGTTATGTTTATAATAATCATCGTGATAGTGAGAGCATAAATGTTATGATTGCATGATTATTAAGGCAAGTATTGCAAGTTAGCAATATTAGTTATAGAAAACAAGAGTCATACTTTGCAAAGTTGCAAGGGTTGAATAATTGTTTTTCTATAATTAAGGGAGAGAATATTATGCTTCATTTCAAATACTAAAGGCTTAGGTTGTGGAATGTTAATAAACTTAGTCAAGGATACATAGTGTGTTCTTAAATTTCGATTATGATTACGGCATTCCTCTTCATAGTTCGAATTGTGAGAACGTAGCACATAAAATATTATGGCAGAAGATTGATAAAGTATCAAATCTTTATGTAAGACATTATGCATCGTGTCCCATACGCTTCGGGTATAGGATCGATTGCAAATGCTATAATATTTGATCATTCTAAAATTTTCCAAATGTCTGGTGCATTTAGAGGAAAAAAGGACAAGAATCGACTTTGACTAAGATAATTAAACAACTATCAAAGGACGATCCAAAGCTCGCTGAGGATTGGTTGCTTGTGAGTAGTTAGAAGTATGATATTGGATGGACCATATCGACATTATTATGAATAGAAAAGATTCTATTAAGAATGAGTTGTCATATGGCAAATATGGAAATGGTTCCATATTCGGAGTTGGAAATTGAGAATCTATGTCTAGATTAGAAACTTTTATGTAAAAGGATGTTCAAAGGAATGTACTTTGAGTGAAAGACATCACCTCTATGGAATTATCTTGTAACAATTTCCGATAGAGAGCTTTGTAATTTCATTGGCAATAGTGATTGTGACTTTTGTGCTATGACATTACGAAAGGATCATTGCATAAAAACGTTAGAATCTAGCATATTCTATAAGTGGCAAGAATTGATAATTCTTTCACTTATTAAAAGGATTAGGAGTTGTGAAATGAGTATGATTGGAAATGTGTTCATTTGATCTATTTCACAAAGTAAGAACCATAGATAAACATTGTGTGCATGCTAAGAGAATGGGACAAGTGTTGTAATAATTCAAGTAAGAAGTTGATTACCCGAAACGACAAATAATGAGTAATCGATATGGTGATAAATAAAAGGTGTTTTATTTATACTCAAAGGTTTGAGGCCATATGGGATTAGTATTATTCATGTGTTTCACTTTGCATGTTTTGACTTCCTGAATAATTTAATTGGTTGAGAATAGTCAAATTATTCGAACGGGCCACAGTCGTTCATATGTTGGAAGTAGATATGAACGAAGACTGTCGTGAATTGGTGTGTGGATTGTCTAAAGAGTATTAGACATAAGCAAATGTTTGCTGCAACGTTCATGAGTGCTTATGAATATGATTTGAGCATTGGATTAAACCCACGCTCACTTGGATCACTTCATGAATTGTATCACGAATGATTGGTGAGACGATAATATATTATATTCTTGAAACCGAGATGTGTGAGTTGTATCTTGCGAGTCGGTTGCACATTGATAATATGTAAACGCACCAGTAACTTGGTGTTATAAAACATATTGTTGTGTGTAACTCGGTAAGTGAGTGCAAGCGAGCATTGAGTCAAAGTTTATCCGTTCCTTTTATCCAAAGTAGGATAAAAGCGATATCTTTGGGCCTCTCGATGATTTAGTGATGGCACCTAAGCTCTTGGCCAAGCTAGGACTAATTTGATGTGTTCAATTGTAGTCTGTTGTCAGTCATCATAAATCGGAAATCGGGAAACAATATAGAGAGAATGATTATATATTTCATTTGTCATATCTATACGAATATCTAGAATGGAGGAATATATGATCCCTTATCTAAGGACACGCGTATCTGATAAGATCAGAGTTGAAAGCGGCTTTAGAAAGCTACGATTGCAGATCAGGATCTGAAGTCATACGCATAATAGTTGTTAGACTTATCCAAGTGGGAGACTGTTGGATTAGTGTCTAAGTCCATAACTATTTTGGTATGTACTTGACCCGATGGTGCATGGTCCTTTTGGGTTGCCTTCACCAAAGCAACTTGATAGGATGAATTATGGAGAGAAAGGATTGATTATGATTTATTAATATATTATGAGAATAATATATTAAAGGAGAAATCATATTGTTTAATTAATATTAGTCAAGAACTAATTGATAATTAATTTTGTGGTTAAAAGAGATTAATTAAACTTAAGGGACTGAAATTGTAATTAGAAGATAATTGCAATTAGGCTATGGATAATCTTATAATATAAGGTTGGACGAATTCTATGGGGAAACCCATTAGAAATCGTCCAAGGCTTATTAAAGAAGGGTCCATGGGCTGCTTAGGGCTTAAGCAGTCAGTTTAGGGTTTCCTAGTTCAAAACCCTAATAGCCTACATGTATATAAAGGACCCTTAAGCCCCAAAAACGTGGTGAAGAAGATCCTTAGGATTTTCACATGTTTTAGGCAGCCTCCTTCTCTTCTCATTCTTCGTCCTCTTGCTCTTGGTGTTTATGAACCATTAGAGGAGTGGCATTTGTGACTCTAAGCTTTCTAAAGTCATTACAAGGAGGATTTGTGATTGTTATTGCTACATAACAATCAAGGTAATATCTTAAACCCATTGTTATGTTAATATTGATTATCGTATGCTAGATCTAGGGTTTAAAGTCTTGGATGAATTGCATGTACAATAGAGAAACCTAGATCCAAGCATTAGGGTTTGTATGAGCACATAGGATGATCTTATGGCTAAAACTCATCAAATTGGTTAAGACTTTTGACTTTAAAGGTTGTTTTTTTCAAAATGGAAAGTTAAGATGATGAAGTGAAAATGTGGGTATAAACCCATGGACCAGTGGACAATATCCAAGACATCTTATTGCCCAATGGGTCGAACCCTAGCCCACTTAAAGAGGGGCGACGGCAATTTATAAGCTAAGAGAGGGGGGGGGGAATGTGTCACCAGGAAAAAAAGGAGAAGCTACGAGTTGGGTGGTGACTGAGTGGAAGTTCGCCGAAGAAGAGAGGAAGGAGGAGGAAGTGATGTTAATGCATGACATATGTATATCTTCTTCTCCTCTAGCTTATTCTTTCATTTCTATCTTCAAACACCACACACCACCACCATAAACCACCATTGCCAATGGTTGTGGCTTCCGGAAATCCATCTTATCAATACTATGTCCAAATTGGGTGGTGGTAAGGCCATGAATGCTTAGAATTTCCATGGATAGAATTTTGAATTTAGACATTTCTTCTTCTTTTTGGTATAACAATGGTGTGAAGGTTTTTGTCACCCTAGGACCACCATTAAGCTACCATGTCACCAACAATTCATGGTGGTTGAGTGGTGTTTTATTTTCCAACTTAAAACTGTAGGGATTAAGTGCTTAATGGGTGTGTATTGAAGACTAAACCCACGATTTCCTTCTAAGGATCATTAAGTGAAAAAGTATGGGTTGTATGATTGATTTCAAGCATAGTTCTTAATCCATTAAGATTTTTATCTTATACATCTAAAAATACATGGTTATAGCTTGATTTTCATTGAAATCAATAGTCATGAGCTTATTCATTAAGTTTTCAATGAGTGGGATGAAAAGTATACTTAAACATGTTAATGCATGAATTTAAGAAACCTGTCCCTCATTTTTCAAAAATATTATAAAATTAATGGGATATCCAATTTGTATGAAATCTATGTCTGTGAATAGGTATAGATGTCTAGTTTCTTCCATACAAAAGGTTTGACCAATTTCCAATTATAAATGTCGTAAATATCACATCCAATGTAAATTCAGCCATAAAACCTACCGATCGTATTTGTTCTCTTGTAAAATTCATGATTAGATATAGGGAAATCCAATTTGCATGAGGTTTTGGTCCGGAGCTTAAGAATGTCTAATTTCTTCCCTCCAAAGGTCTTAGGCGGATTCCACTCCCAAGTTGAATGGAATTTGCATTCTACACAAATTGGTCCAAGAAGATGGCTAATTGCAATAACCATCTTGTAAATGCACCATTAATTCTAGAAAATTCCAAATGACATGAGGTCCCTGTTTAGAGAATGAAGTATAGTTTATCATAAATTTTATCAATAAAAGGATACTCACTACTTCTAGGGTGTTGGTGACCATATTTGTTGATTGGTCCAGAATGATGTCACAATTTTAAAGTATGTTTGATGTCCGATTTAAGTTGATGCTCTTTCTTGGGGATTATTCCATCCACCTTTGTGATCCACATGCTCTCTAACCATAGTGTTTGCATCAATATAAAAATTTATGAAGTGAAACTATGTTTTAAAGCAAAAATCCTAGTTCAACAACTTTATAACACTTTTAGTGTATAATTTATGTGCAAAAATATTTTTTTCTATTTATATGATATTTGTAGTTTTATGATTTTAATGTGTAGAGCTATTTTACAATCAATCAATGGTAATATCATTTTTAACAACTTTATTAACATATAATCCTAAATCTAAATACCGCAACTGATTAATCAGAGATTAGTAGATTGATTTGTCTAATTTTCCTATGAATAAAAGGAACCTAAAAACAAGAGAATTATCAAAAACAAAAGAAAAAGAGGTTGATTAAAAATTGATACAATGTGGAAAATGGAAATTTGAAAGAAAAAGATGAAGAGGATGATAATACATTTTTTTGGAACCAACAAATATATTATAGAAGGCCATCGCCGAGCAAGTGGCTAGGCGGGGCAAGAAGAAAACAGGGAAAAGAAGATTACATCATAGTTTTTTGATTTTATAAACATCCAAGTACACATACATACCATTTAACCCACTTATAATGACAATATGATCTCCTATGTTTTACCCACATATACACTAGGTATTTGACATTGTCTGCTATCTTAGTTAGAGCAATAAAAATGTTTTTAAATACCCAATAACATATTGATTTCCATATCAACCATATAGTACCATTGCATACACTTATGACATTATTTCTCTTATTTGGGCATCTTCCCCAGTTCTTCGCGAAAATGATGAGTTATCTAATGGTGTCAAATTGTGGGTCAGGAATATTACACCATTTGAAGATCCATTCCCATACTGTAACCGACAATGGACACCGAATCAAAATATTCCCAACATCTTCTTCCTCATGTGAGCAATATGTACATGTGGTGTTTGTAATTTGTAACGCTCGTCTTTTAGGAACCTTTAAAATTTATTGCTTAACTTAAATATTTTTGCAAATCTAGTCCTTACACATGGTGTAACTCATTAACAAGGGACACAAGTTTCTTTGAGTACACCGGGCGTACATATGGGTACGAGGGCGTACTCATGATAGTGGCAAACCCTAATTTTTTAGGGTTGAGGCCTTATTTAAACACCTTATGTACCCTTATGGCCTCTTCATGCTCAACCTCCTTTCACCCAAAGCTATTATTTGAAACCCTAGCCGCCATTTGTGAAAGTTTGTGACCGTTGAGTGTTTTTGAGGGTTTTTGGTACTCTTAGAAGAAGAAGAAGTCCACCATTGAAGCTTGGTGAAGCTCAAGCTCCTAGATCCAGAACTTTAATCATCCTTGCAAGCTTCAGAAGGTATAAAGCTTGTACCTTTATGTTTCTTTTTCTAGATCTAGAATTGGTCCATGTTATGTTATGCTTTTGGTCCTAAGATTTGGATTTTTGAGGTATGGGTTACTCTAAATGTCATGAGTGTCATTTCTAAGTTGATGAAGTCATAAAAATGGGAGCTTGGACACTCCCATTCATCCAGACATAAGATTTTGGACATTAGAGTGTACTTTGGACTTAGGGTTTGAATTTGTGCCTCATTGAGCCATGAAAAGGCATTAAGTTGTCGAATTTATTAGTTAAAACATTCCTGAGGTTAAGATCTCTGAGTTGGATGAAAGATCTTTAAACATTAAGAGCTTAAAAGAAAATATGGGTAGTTGGCGAGTACGCTAGGTGTACCCTCTAGGTACGTACGACGTAACGGGTTTAGCCCGTGTACCCATTCGATGAAGGTTCAATATGCTAGGCATACACAAGGTGTACGCATGAAGTACTCACCTAAAGCCCATTTGGGTTATTTTGGGCCTTGGTCTAGTTTGGGCTTTGGGTCATAGCTTGTTGGGCCCGAAGTACAAAGGGTAAAAGTGTCTTTTACCCTTTGTGAGAGGGTTTATGATTTGGACCTTTATTTGTGGGTTATTACCCTAGATAGTGATTATGGTTGGTTTGAATGTGTTTAGTGTGAGGAGCCGTTGTAGCTGCCACTTGTGTGTATGATTGCTCTGTTGGATAAGGTGTCTAAGTCCATATTTCTGGTATGTACTTGACCCGGTTTGGCATGGTCCATTTGGGTTGCGTGACATCATGCATTTGGATAGACTAAAATAAGAGAAATAACACTTATGGTTTATTAATATATTATAAGTTCTAATATATTAATAATATTATTTAATTAATATTGATCAAGAATTAATTTAGAATTAATTAAGTGATCAAAAAGGTGACTAATTAAATATATGGATTGATTGTGTAAATCATCCATACTTGTATAGTGAGCTAAATGCTCCATGGATTATCAAGTTGGGCTAAGACCCATAGGATGCTCCATGGATGCTCTATGGAGGTGTAAACCCATGGATCATGGAAATGAAGAGTCATGTCACATTAGGGTTTACATGGTGTAACCCTAATTGTAACACACTATATAAGTAACATGAAGCTCACCAAAATCAGTCACTAGAAAGAATAGAGAGGGCAAGCCAATTTTAGAAGTGTTCTGCATTTCTCTCAAGTCATTCCAATAGCATTTGGTGTTGTGTGAGACATTTGAGGCATCACACTTGGGGTGCTAGGCTCACAAGGTTTTCAAGGAATCCAATCTACTACAAGGTATGTTTTTCTAGCTAACTTTTATGTTTAAAAGTTCCCCATGTATGCTAGATAGGATTATGAACCTTGGAATAACAATTTGGAATGTATCTTAGTCAAACATAGATCCAAGGTTTCTAGGGTTGCATGAACAGCTTAGGAGTGTTAGAATTCTCAAAACCCTTCAGTGGTATCAGAACCTAGGCTTGTTTGTTTGATACTTGATGCAAAATAGCTGAAAAAGTAGAAATTCTTGCTGTCTGCACAGGGGACTCGCCAAGTCCATGGGGGGAGTCAACGAGTCCAAGTGTATCTTCAACCAACTCGGCGAGTCAGTTCCTGCACTCGACGAGTTGGCCAGGCAGAGTGCAGATTTTTGATTTTTGCTGCTGGAAATGGACTAGAAACATTACCCTAAACTGTTTTGGTGTTTTAAAACTTGTTTTAGATGGTGTAATGGTTGTTCTAATCCATTTACAATGGCTAATATTAAAATTCTATGTTTGTATGTGTTCATATGTTCTTGAAATTTTGATATGAATATTCATGTTCTTATGAGTTCTTGCAAGATCATAGGAATTATGTGCTATTGATTGGTAGTTAATTCATGATCATGATGTGTTTTAATGGAGTCCATAACTTGTCCTCAAGTTATGGATAACCAAAAGTCACTTTGTAATAAATCCGTTAAAAGAAAACATAAGTTACAAAAAATGAAGAGTATTCATTTTTAATAAACAATAACTCATAAGTTATGAATTAAAATTTTTTGTAAAGTTACAAAACTTGCCCTCAAGTTTTGGAACATGTAAAGTCATCTAGTAAACTTTAGTTCCAACCCCTAGAATTTTAAAAGTTAAAATTGAACCCTTATACTCTATAATATTATACATTCTCAATACATCTGTCACAAATGTGAGAAATGTTATTGTTGAGACCTTATCCAATAAAACTGTCTCTCGTCGGAAAACATCCTCTTCTGTTTTTATTGCTACGTCAGATGGCAAAAATTTAAGATTGCAACAATTTCCAAAGTCAAATGTGCTTATGGATGCTATGAACTGAGAAAAAGATGTTTGGAACACAGATGTTCAGAACCCTTCTAAAGGTTCAAAACAAAAGTTTGATTGGTAAGTGAAGATGATCGTTTTAAAATTGAAGAGAGGCAAACTTCAAACCATTTTACCAGACACCAGATCATTCATGTATCAAAAGTTAAGATGAGCAAGCCTCCGATGCCATATACAACCGACGTCAGGAACAACTTTTGATAGAAGACAAAGTTGAGGCTTTCCAGTGATCATGTTGATGTTCAAAGGATACATGTTTTTAATGCGATTAGACTTGATGAGACATTCTTTTCAGTCTTTTGTCATAACGTAGCTACGATTCTTGCAAAATTCAAATCTTCGATTTGCATCAGTAAGTTGAGCCACACTGATCAGATTATGCTTAAGATCGGATACATAGGCCATATTTGAGACATTAAAATTCATGTTGGTCAGGATGCTATAACCTCGAATTTGAGAGTTTAAATTATTTCCATAAGTAACGTAACCAACATTTGGAGAAAGTTTGAGATCACGCTGAAAATCTTTCTACCCAGTCATGTGCATGGAACAATCACTATCAATATACCATATTGTATCTTGTTCTGAAGCATAGAAAACCTGCAAAATCAGTGAGTTTTGGAGTTTTTAGGCTCCAAGTTAGATTTAGAGACTTTAGCAAGGCTTTGGACTTGGTTTGAGATTTCTGAACAACTGGTATCTCATAATGCTTTTTCCGAGATTCTTTTGGAAAGACGTAAAATGTCAGAGTCCTTTCATTTATCAATAAGTCATATTCAACCATTGGTTATTTAGGCACAACTTTCTTCAGAAGAAGATTTTTCCGAGATGTTGCTGGAAGAACTGGGTTCAGAGGTGTTTGAATTAAGTTTTCATACATTTTTACTTTCCAATCAAACTTTTGTTTTGAACCTTTAGAAGGTTTCTGAAGATCAGTGTTCCAAACATGTTTTTCTCAGTTCATTGCATCCATAGGCACATTTGATTTTGGAAATTGTTGCAATATTAAATTTTTGCCATCCGACGTAGCAATAAAAACAGAAGAGGATGTTTTCCGATGAGAGACAATTTGCTTGAAATCAGGTTTGAGTAGGTTTTTGACTAGGATTACATGGGCGTCTGTATTTCATAGATAGAAGTGCAAAATCATGTTGGAAACAAAGCTCAGAATCAGCAGAGTCTGGATCAAGGTTTTCTTCAAATGGAAAGTTCGGAACTAGAGAGGTTGGTGTAATAGGTGGTGTAGGTTGAACAGGTGGGATGACTCCAAAAGGTTACGAAACAGGTGAGTTCGAAATTAATGGATTGACCGAACTAACTAAAGCGAGAGGATCTCCTGAAAGTTCTGTAACATCCCAAAATTCAAGCCCAAAAATTTCATTTTTGAATAATTAATTCATAAAACATTCATTAGAAAGTATTGTATAAACACGACATCTCAAAACCAAGTATCATAATTGAAACCCACAACCACGAACAAATGTCATATCAGAGTACAATCCCAAAAAACACCATGCAGAAAAATCATATGTGTGTGTGTGATGCCATGCTACGCCGCCAGCTCCTTCCCCTTATACGAAGAGGTACCTGAAACTAAAAACTGAAACCGTAAGCACAAAGCTTAGTGAGTTCCCCCATCATACCACATACCATATAATACCATCGGTATCTTTCAACCGATAATCATCATCGGTATCTTTCAACCGGTAATCGTCATCGGTATCTTTCAACCGGTAACTGGGGACTATTCCACCCATACCACTAGCATACAATAGCAAGATATAAGCACACATTCAGACATATCCGGGTACTGACCTACCCCTCGGTCCTAAGGACCACTATCAGGGAAACTATCCCTATCGTGTAACATAGCATACATATATAACTCATAACCAAACGCATACCAGACCAAGATAACTTATCACAAAGACAATTATCTTCTAAATACTCCTCAATGGTGGGCTGGCATTGTGGCCTTAGACCCACCCCTACTGGAAGGTAACTCACCTCGTAGCTGCTGAACTGTGCGGGAATCCTCTGACTGCTGCCGCTGCTGCTCCGGAAATCCTCCGGCTATAATTCCCACAAAACACTTAGTCAGAAACTGACATCTACCCTTAGGGTAAAATGACCACGTTACCCCTTGATCAAGTCAAAGTCAAAGTCAACTTCCAGTTGACCTGACTCGCCGAGTTGGCTCGCCAACTCGCCGAGTCCCTATCCTTCCATCAGACCTCATACCCGTCTCTACTCATCGAGTCCGGGACTCGACTCGCCGAGTCTGCAGCTTAAACCCCGTGCCTCATCCCGCTTCTACTCGGCGAGTCAGCCCTTCGACTCGCCGAGTCCAAGGCCAAAAATGAAAAAAATAAATGAAGATTTAGTAACATAATACATACCAAGAACCAGGTGCTACAAGTTCTCTCAACATTTGAGCAACTTTGGATTCATGACCTTGCAGTTCATCAAACAACTGACAAAGATTTAGTTTCTTTAGATATCAATTACTTTGAAGACATGACTTGACATTTCCCCATCCTTTTCCAAGATTGTTGATGAACTTGAGTTTGCACACGAGTGGAATTCAGACTACTCCATGTGCCGTTATGTTGTTCACCATGATCCTATATCAATTTGATGCAGAGGCTACAAATTCACCATGAGTTATAGTGAAGGTGTTGAACTCATTTAAGACAGATGTCAAACACTTATCCTTCATGTTCTCTGAACCTTCAAACAAATCTTGTAGTGTATCCCAAATTTCTTTAACAGATTTGCATAAATTAATGTGCTCAAAGAGATATGGGGGTACACCTAAAACTATTTCACAGAAGGCGATTTGATCTGCATGAAGCTTCTCGATGTGTGTTGCAGCAATGGTACATGTCGAGCCTCCTCTTGGCCCATAAGAGTGGAAACAAAATCTCTAACCACTTGTCTTACTGGAGCATGAGGACCTTCTTTCACTAATCTCCATATTCCATCTCCTTTTTCTTTACCAAGTATAAATCTCTCCATTCTAACTTTCCAGTGATCATGCTTGTCAACAACTAGCAATGGGGCGTGCGTTGGGCAACCCACACTATTTGCTATTTGCATTGAGTATATTTTATGAGATTGATTAGAAGCAGCCATTGAATTTAAGATATTAGAGCTGTCACACCCCCGAACCAGACGGCGGAAACGTCCGGGGGCTGTCGTGACTCAATTGAATACCATAACATTGAATATATATGAAACATAAAAACATTCGTCACCATGCATTAGTATTGTACAACCAGTAGAGTTTACATGAAATACATTGTTTAAACATTACATTCCACCATAAATTATTCGATTCGTACATAAGTAAACTGCAAGCCATCACTGAATAAGATTTCCTTTGATTCACTGGTTCCCTGAGAATACAAGTATTTTGAAAAACGTCAACATATGAAATGTTGGTGAGTTCATAAGTTGTATTTAAAAAAAACAATGTTTCGCGTCGTTTGAAAACCGCCAGAAAATCCGATATTTTCTGAAAATAGTATAGTAAAAAAGGTGTGAAGATCCATAAGTATGCTTGTTTGTTTTCTATACTTGTAAAATATTGTTCGTTGAAATCGTATGTATTCTGAAATTGTATGTATTGAAAACCCTAGGAAAACCCAATGTTTTCCTAATTCTTTGAATTCCATGAAATTTCTTGAAACCATTGCAACGCATGAAGTTATCATTCCAGACGACATTGGATTATTTTTGAGCATGATTATCCGCTACAAACACGCGTTACACAAACGACTAGTCTATAGCAATACTAACGACCCCGAAGGCGTCGTCCGTACTAATCACGTTATCCAACCGTCCTGTAGTCCCACATCCGAAGAGAAGGAGGGCACGAAGGCCTCGACGACTCCATTAGCCGGTTGGGGATAAAAAGGTACGAGGGGTCCCAGACCCGCCTCGCAAAAAGGCAGACTCTACTAGCGACACTAAAGGACCCTTGGGGACCAGTAGTCTACAGCCATTGAAAGTCCGGTTACGTCGTGTCGGATTGGTAAAACCTAACACTTCGTAAGATGAAGTCTTTGGGCCTTAAGATCAGGTCGTCGGGCTAGCTAGGCTCAACGATCAAGATTTTACACTTGTGGGGCCCAAAGATAGTGCGTAGACGTCTGTGCACATGTATAATGAATTCTGAATCGTCATTTGTATGAATCATAGCATTGTAGTATCATAGTATCGTTGTGTTAGTGGTTTCGGATTTTTATTGGTTCGAGACCGAACCAATTCGTTTAACAACGACTTTTGGTGTTGCAGTGTATTGTATTTTGTCGATAGTTGTATTACCATTACTTGGTCAAATTGTATGTATTGAATTGGTCATGAAAATTTTCTGTTTTCAGCCCCTCCTCATTTGTAAAATTTACTTTTTCAACCCTTTATTTAGAATATTTTCCGGTTTGGTCCTTAAATCAATTTTCTTGACATTTTAACACCAAAAATTATTGAAATAAACATTTTCCAGCATATTTTTCATAGAAAACAGCTTAAGTCCCTGAAATTTCAGTTTTCTCGGTTAATACCCTTCTTTTCGCAATTTTGACAATTTTGGCCCAAATTGTAAAATTTTTGCAACTTTGGTCCTTTTTAAATTTAAAAATCATTTTAAACCTTTGAAAAAGACTTGGATCACTTATGGTCCACTGTTTTACAGAAAATCACAGTTTTGGCCCTCCAAAACAGGAAAATTCGCATAATGGGCCTCATTGGGCCGAAATTTTCATTTTTAGCCCATTAAGCTTGAAATTCATGTTTTTAATCCTCTAATTGAGTATAATTCCAGAAATAGTTTTATGGAAATTGTTTTGGCACACTTCATCCATCAGAATCTGGGAAATGTCAATTTGGGCCCTTAATTTTGTATTTTTCACATTTTTGGCCCAAAATTTGTGTTTTTAGCTTAAAGAAAATTGTTACTAAACCATTTAGCTATCTTTCTTGAAATACTTTGTATGTAGAAATACATTTCATGCTAAAATCATATAACATAAGTTATATCTCGGTTTTGAGGAGTTTTATGGCTAGATCCAACATTAAAACACATAAAAGCATACATATAAGCATGGAAATCATACAAGGCATATAAACACATATAGATCTACACTTTCACTTGTATTCCCCCCCCCCCCACAAAACTCATAAAAACAGAAAATAGGGGGTATGAAGCTCACCTTGGGTGTTGATTCGGTTTTTGAAGAAAGATTGGAAGAGATGAAGTGATTTTTGGCCTTTGTACTCCTTGATGAAATTTTCGAGTTTATGGGGTTTCTAGAGTGCAAGATCATGATTTTTGCATGGATTAGGAAGAGATTTTTGATAAATAAGGAATACAAGTCATAGATCCAAGCAAAACCTTACCTTATATGATGATTTTGTGGAAGAACTTCCTTGAATGCTTCCTAATTTTCGAGATTTTGGATGGAGAAGAGGAAGAAGTCTTGAGTGAATTTTAGAGAGAGTTTGTGAGTGTTTTGTGTGTGTGTGGTGTTGCTCTTGGCCAAGTTCAAGAAGAGAGAGGGAGATGTAGACATGAAGTGATGTGCATGGATACATGGAATGGATTTGCATGGAGATCCACAAGACAATAAGGAGGTGGCACACTAAGGTCAACCCTCTTCTTGGGCTTGAGCTTTTGGGCCGAGAATAATGGAGGAAATGAGGTGTTTGGGCCTTAAATACTTAAGCCCAATTCTCATGGTTAAGTTGAGTGATTTTTGGTCCATTTAAATTTAAATGTGATTTTTATGACTTGTTAGGGTCAAATTAGGTTAATTATGGTTCATAGTCATTAATTTATTTCATTCTAGGTCCAACATGGCTCACAATATTGAAATAAATAGATGTGAGTCCAATTAGAGCCCAATTAGGGTTCTAAGCCCATGATAGTCCAATTGGAAGCTTATTGGTCCACTTGGATCCAATGAGGAAGTTCTAGTCCAAAATAGACTTAACAAGAACTTCTAGGGTTTTCCAATTGTTTGATGACTACTTGTGGTGCTTGTATAATGTATTTGATTGAAGTTTTTGATTAACATTAACTTGAATGTTTAGATTACATGACACAAAATTTCCAGTTGTGACATCATCCCCCCGTTAAAGGGAATTTCGTCCCGAAATTCTGTTTGAAAGCTAGATTTGAGAATGCTAGAATAGGTGAGGGTACTTTTGTTTCATTTGATCTTCGCGTTCCCACGTGAATTCTGGCCCACGCTTTGCGTTCCACCGTACCTTCACGATCGGGATGCGGCTCTGCTTAGTACGCTTCACCTCCCTGTCCATGATTTCGATTGGTTCTTCGACGAACAGGAGATTCTCATTGATTTCGATTTCGTCAAGAGGAATGACAAGGGTTTCATCTGATAGGCACTTTTTCAGATTAGAGACATGAAACACGGGGTGTACACCGTTGAGCTCCGCGGGTAGTTGTAGTCTGTATGCTACTGGACCTATTCGGGCAACGATTTCGAAAGGTCCAATGTACCGCGGGTTCAGCTTTCCCCGTTTTCCGAAACGTATAACCCCTTTCCAGGGTGAGACCTTCAACAATACTCGATCACCGACCTGGAATTCTAAGGGCTTTCGCCGTTTATCAGCGTAGCTCTTTTGCCAGTCACGCGATGCTTGTAATCGAGCTTTGATCTGGACAATCTTTTCTGTGGTCTCGCGAATGATTTCCGGTCCCGTTAATGCCCTGTTTGACGTATGTGTTCTTGCTAGCTGGGTGTCACCTACTTGAGCCCAACATAACGGTGATCTACATTTACGCCCGTACAGTGCTTCGAAAGGAGCCACCTTGATGCTCGAATGATAACTATTGTTATATGAAAACTCGATCAATGGTAGGTGGGTATCCCAAGACTTTCCAAAGTCTATCACACATGCACGAAGCATGTCCTCGAGCGTCTGGATGGTTCGTTCACTCTGACCGTCCGTTTGTGGGTGATACGCGGTGCTCATATCCAGATGAGTTCCCATGGCCTTGTGGAGCGACTGCCAAAAGCGCGACGTGAACCTACTGTCCCTATCCGAGATGATAGATTTTGGCACTCCATGGAGTCTTACGATCTCTCGTAGGTACAACCGCGTCAGTCTCTCCATCTTGTAGGACTCTTTGATTGGTAGGAAATGGGCAGATTTCGTCAGTCGGTCGATTATTACCCATATGGTGTCCAGTCCGTCCGACGTCTTGGGCAGCTTGGTCACGAAGTCCATAGATATCCCCTCCCATTTCCACTCAGGGATTGCCGGTTGTTGTAACAATCCGGAAGGTTTCTGGTATTCCACTTTTACCTTGGCGCACGTAAGACACTTACCAACGTAAGTCGCGATTTCCGCCTTCATGTTAGGCCACCAATAGTGTTGCTTGATGTCCAAGTACATCTTGTCCGAACCGGGATGAATGGAGTATCGTGTCTTGTGGGCTTCCTTCATAACGGTCTCCCTAAACCCTCCGATTTTTGGGACCCAAATACGGTTCATGAAGTAGTATACCCCATTCTCCCTGACTTCTAGGTTCTTCTCCATTCCGCGTAATGCCTCGCTAGTTCTATTTTCCGCTTTCATAGCCTCTGACTGGACTGATGCAATTTGAGTGGCCAGATGAGATTGAATGGTTATCGAGTGCGTTTTCGTACGACGGTTTGTGTACTCCTTCCGACTTAATGCATCAGCTACCACGTTGGCCTTGCCTGGGTGGTACTTGATCTCGCATTCATAGTCATTTAGTAATTCCACCCATCGCCGCTGTCTCATGTTCAGCTCCTTTTGATTCAAGATGTGCTGGAGGCTCTTGTGGTCTGTGAAGATGGTGCACTTTGTACCGTACAGGTAGTGCCTCCAAATTTTCAGAGCAAAGACCACGGCTCCCAGTTCTAGGTCATGGGTCGTATAATTTACCTCATGCGTCTTTAGTTGGCGGGACGCATAGGCTATCACTCTTCCACGTTGCATGAGAACGCAGCCTAGGCCCTGATTCGACGCGTCACAGTAGACTACAAAATCTTCGGTTCCTTCAGGTAGAGATAGCACAGGAGCGCTACAGAGAGCTTGCTTCAAGGTTCGAAACGCAATCTCTTGTCGGTCGGTCCACTTGAACGGCACGCCCTTTTGCGTAAGCAAGGTAAGCGGCTTGGCGATCTTAGAGAAGTTTTGGATGAACCTCCTATAGTAGCCTGCTAGGCCTAAGAACTGACGAATTTTTGTGGGCGTAGTCGGAGTTGCCCATCCTTCCACAGCTTTGACCTTAGAAGGATCCACATGAATTCCGTCTTGGCTAACTACGTGGCCTAGGAAATTCACACTCCGGAGCCAGAACTCACACTTGGAGAGTTTGGCGTAAAGCTTTTCCGTTCGCAGAGTCTCTAAGATTTGTCGGAGATGTTGGCCATGCTCCTCTTTGCTTCGAGAATAGACGAGGATGTCATCGATAAACACAATGACGAAGTTGTCCAGGAACGGTCGACAGATTCAATTCATTAGGTCCATAATGCAGCGGGTGCATTTGTTAGACCGAAGGGCATTACGACGAATTCATAATGTCCGTAGCGGGTTCGGAAAGCGGTTTTAGGAATATCTTCTTCTCGGACTTTGAGTTGATGGTATCCAGACCGTAAATCTATTTTAGAAAAATAACTAGCTCCTTGGAGCTGGTCGAATAGATCATCGATTCGCGGGAGTGGGTAGCGGTTTTTGACAGTGAGTTTATTCAACTCTCTGTAATCGATGCACATTCTGAAAGATCCGTCCTTCTTTTTGACAAAGAGCACCGGAGCTCCCCATGGCGAGTAGCTAGGTCGGATAAATCCCTTGTCCAAAAGCTCACTGAGTTGGCTGGACAATTCCTGCATTTCGGCAGGAGCCAACCGATATGGTGATTTAGCGAGAGGAGTCGCTCCTGGAACGAGGTCGATTCGGAACTCAACCTGTCTCTCTGGGGGTACTCCCGGAAGATCTTCAGGAAACACGTCCGGGAATTCACACGCTACCGGAATGTCTTGGATGTTAGTTTCTTCTTTGGTCCTGTCCACTATGTGAGCCAGGAACGCCAAATTGCTCTTTCGCAAGTGTTTTTGTGCTTTGATGCACGAGACGAGACGAAGATTCATACTGGGTTTGTCTCCGTAAATTACTAGGGTTTCGTGATTCGGAAGACGAAGGCGAACGGCCTTCTCGTGGCACATAATCTCAGCATGGTGGGGGCTTAACCAATCCATGCCGATAATCACATCGAAACTCCTAATTGATACTGGCATCAGATCTATTCGTAAGACGTGTTGGTTGAGGGTTAGGGTACATCCGATGTAGATTTCCCTAGTGGACTCGGTTTTCCCATTGGCCATTTCCACCGTATAGGTTTCATTTAGCTTCTGGGGTTGTTGTTTTAGTAAATGTTTAAACTTCTCACTTACGAAACTTCGTTCCGCTCCGGTATCAAATAAGATGCATGCATAGGTGTGGTTTAAGAGGAACGTACCGGTCACAACTGCGGGGTCCTGAACTGCATCACTCTGACCCATAGTCAGCATTCTCCCTGCTCCTCTGTTTCCTGAGTTGTTGTTGTTAGGGCAATCTCGACGGAAATGTCCCGTCCTTCCACACCCAAAACAGGTGTGGCTAGGCCCTGCATTGTTGCTGCCGGTATTGGTGTTGTTGTTATTGCGGTAGTTGTTGTTGTTGTTGTTGTTCTGGTTGTTCCCCTGACTCTGGTTCCTAGGAGGGTACGTTCTGCAGAACCTTGCAGTGTGTCCCCTTCGGTTGCAACTGGTGCAATGGAGTTCCCTGCATTCGCCGTGATGGTGGAGGCCGCACTTATTGCAACTAGGAAGATTACCGGAGTAGGGTCTTGAAGCATTTGAAGCAGCTGAGGCTGGAGCATGTGGGGTGACTGGAACCGGTGCGGTGACAGCGTTAACTGCCACTGTTTGCTGCCTTTTAGAGGTCTCGGGGCCCTGGCGCCCCTTCCTCTTGGGGTTCTTCCCTCTCCTGCCATCGCCCTCCTTTTTCTTCTCAGTCTCTATTGGTTTCTCGCCTCTTTTGTTGTTATGATCGTACAACCTCTTTGCTAATCTCTTCGCACTGTCAAAAGTTTCAGGGTTCGCAGCTATCACATTCCCTTGAATGGGGGATGTCAGTCCCCAAATGAATCGTTCAATCTTCTTTCCTTCTGATGTGATCATTCCCGGGCACAACAGAGATAGTTCGCTGAATCTCGAGATGTAGGCGTCGATGTTAGCATTCTGCACCGTGAGGTTCCATAGTTCCTGCTCCATCCTTTGAATTTCGCCTCGGGGGCAGTACTCAGCCATTAACATTTCTTTCATTTCTGCCCATGGGATAGAGTTGGCGACAGGAAGTGTCATAGCTTCCACATGTCCATTCCACCAAGTGAGGGCTTGGTCCACGAAAGTGCAGGCCGCGAACTTCACCTTCATCTGCTCGGGGCATTCGCATATCTCAAACACCGACTCTACCTTCTCGATCCATCTCTTCAAGGAAATCACCCCTCCCGTGGCGTTGAAAGTTCGGGGTTTAGCGTTCGCAAAGTCTTTGTAGGTGCACGTTTTAGTGAGTCCTTGGTTCGTCCCGTTGTTCGAACTTCCGGAGCCTTGACCATTGCCTCCTCCGTTGTTCCCTCGGTGAAGTTGTGCCATAGCTGCTGTGACTACAGCGGACACGGCTGCCTGGAAAGCAATGGAGTCAACTTCGGGCGGGGTTGGTTCGGGATTTCCGCGAGTAGCTGGGCGAGGCATCTTTCTGTCATGAAACGGAAAGATGTTGAGTGTACGTGGTTTCTGTGAGGTGGCGACCCTGCTAACTAGGTGTATGGCACGAATCTAAACATTACTACCATCGAACATATAATCATAACGTCTCAACACATAACAACTGAGAATATCATAGCAAAACATATAAAAGTTTATTTAATATTATCCGAGTTTAGTACAAGAAAATTTGCTCGTAAGAGCATACATAAGTAACACTAATCTGACAGCATAACGGCTCCATGAGTAGTGTAGTCACTTAAACATAGAACCGGAGTACATAACATAGTTCCTAATGATCTACTATGATGAGTCTGTCCCTAACCGCGATGAGCTGCGTCAGGAGGTGGTGCCGAAGATGTGGATGCTCCCTGAAGACGAGCCACTAGGCGTTCTGCGTCCTGAAGTCGAGACTCCCACCTTACCTGCCTCATGTGAAACTCCCGGAG
Source organism: Lactuca sativa (assembly GCF_002870075.4). Taxonomy (NCBI): domain Eukaryota; kingdom Viridiplantae; phylum Streptophyta; class Magnoliopsida; order Asterales; family Asteraceae; genus Lactuca; species Lactuca sativa. The sequence goes on from NC_056629.2 coordinate 197,043,489, forward strand.
GACGTCACGCGTCTCCTGCTCCGCACGCTCGACCCTAGTCCACAACTGGCGCACTTGATCAGCAGTGCCCTGAGCAAGGTCGCCGGTGTCCCGCAATCGTCTCACCATGACCGGTAGGGCTCGGTCGGCCGGTCCTCCGTCCCTCAAGTCAAAGAACTCACGTGACATGCCAAACGGGGGTCGCTGTCCCAGATGACTGCTCCATCTCCAGAGATCAATGCCCCAAGGAGGGGTAGGTCCAGTGGGGCCCACATGGTAAGCAGGCACCCTGATCGGGTAAGGGGGGTCGATGACCTCGGACTCTGCGTCCGAATCACCCCCTTCGCTGTCATCGAGCTCCTCTCCGAAAGGTTCTTCGTCTTCTTCGGGTTCGGCAGGCTCGCCCTCGACTTCTGCCTCCGGTTCCCCGTCAGATTCTTCTTCGGGGTCCTCCTCAGGTTCCTCTTCGGGCTCTTCCTCAGGCTCCTCCTCCTCCTCTAGCCACCCGTTGTTTCCCTGATTAGGGAAGTAGGGGTCTCCAGGGTGATGAAAACCAGCCATGCTGTCTGCGCGAGCACGTAAATATGCTAACATTATTCCTAGGTGCTACGACTATTATACAGGCTAAGCGAACGTTCTCTTTTTGGCGATAAAGGGTATAATTTTAGGTTTCCTGGCTATCCCGATCTCATCAAGACGTGTGTTAGTTTTACCTTGGAGAGAATGTAGTTGATCAGGCTACATTCACTCCTTGGTATCACTAAGAACAGTCCCGAATTAACCGAGATACCAGCATTATTGTGTTTGATTCGGCGTTAGGTCCTTATCCCTACTGCAAGCAAGTGTGTTTTATTTACTTGTTTTGTTCAGAGTTATGTTAGTCCCTCTTTTTGGTTTATAGTTGCATATCAATGTATGGCTCGAAATGCTAGTTCACTATAAACAAAGCTCTGATACCAACCTGTCACACCCCCGAACCAGACGGCGGAAACGTCCGGGGGCTGTCGTGACTCAATTGAATACCATAACATTGAATATATATGAAACATAACAACATTCGTCACCATGCATTAGTATTGTACAACCAGTAGAGTTTACATGAAATACATTGTTTAAACATTACATTCCACAATAAATTATTCGATTCGTACATAAGTAAACTGCAAGCCATCACTGAATAAGATTTCCTTTGATTCACTGGTTCCCTGAGAATACAAGTATTTTGAAAAATGTCAACATATGAAATGTTGGTGAGTTCATAAGTTGTATTTAAAAAAAACAATGTTTCGCGTCGTTTGAAAACCGCCAGAAAATCCGATATTTTCTGAAAATAGTATAGTCAAAAAGGTGTGAAGATCCATAAGTATGCTTGTTTGTTTTCTATACTTGTAAAATATTGTTCGTTGAAATCGTATGTATTCTGAAATTGTATGTATTGAAAACCCTAGGAAAACCCGATGTTTTCCTAATTCTTTGAATTCCATGAAATTTCTTGAAACCATTGCAACGCATGAAGTTATCATTCCAGACGACATTGGATTATTTTTGAGCATGATTATCCGCTACAAACACGCGTTACACAAACGACTAGTCTATAGCAATACTAATGACCCCGAAGGCGTCGTCCGTACTAATCACGTTATCCAACCGTCCTGTAGTCCCACATCCGAAGAGAAGGAGGGCACGAAGGCCTCGACGACTCCATTAGCCGGTTGGGGATAAAAAGGTACGAGGGGTCCCAGACCCGCCTCGCAAAAAGGCAGACTCTACTAGCAACACTAAAGGACCCTTGGGGACCAGTAGTCTACAGCCATTGAAAGTCCGGTTACGTCGTGTCGGATTGGTAAAACCTAACACTTCGTAAGATGAAGTCTTTGGGCCTTAAGATCAGGTCGTCGGGCTAGCTAGGCTCAACGATCAAGATTTTACACTTGTGGGGCCCAAAGATAGTGCGTAGACGTCTGTGCACATGTATAATGAATTCCGAATCGTCATTTGTATGAATCATAGCATTGTAGTATCATAGTATCGTTGTGTTAGTGGTTTCGGATTTTTATTGGTTCGAGACCGAACCAATTCGTTTAACAACGACTTTTGGTGTTGCAGTGTATTGTATTTTGTCGATAGTTGTATTACCATTACTTGGTCAAATTGTATGTATTGAATTGGTCATGAAAATTTTCTGTTTTCAGCCCCTCCTCATTTGTAAAATTTACTTTTTCAACCCTTTATTTAGAATATTTTCCGGTTTGGTCCTTAAATCAATTTTCTTGACATTTTAACACCAAAAATTATTGAAATAAACATTTTCCAGCATATTTTTCATAGAAAACAGCTTAAGTCCCTGAAATTTCAGTTTTCTCGGTTAATACCCTTCTTTTCGCAATTTTGACAATTTTGGCCCAAATTGTAAAATTTTTGCAACTTTGGTCCTTTTTAAATTTAAAAATCATTTTAAACCTTTGAAAAGGACTTGGATCACTTATGGTCCACTGTTTTACAGAAAATCACAGTTTTGGCCCTCCAAAACAGGAAAATTCGCATAATGGGCCTCATTGGGCCGAAATTTTCATTTTTAGCCCATTAAGCTTGAAATTCATGTTTTTAATCCTCTAATTGAGTATAATTCCAGAAATAGTTTTATGGAAATTGTTTTGGCACACTTCATCCATCAGAATCTGGGAAATGTCAATTTGGGCCCTTAATTTTGTATTTTTCACATTTTTGGCCCAAAATTTGTGTTTTTAGCTTAAAGAAAATTGTTACTAAACCATTTAGCTATCTTTCTTGAAATACTTTGTATGTAGAAATACATTTCATGCTAAAATCATATAACATAAGTTATATCTCGGTTTTGAGGAGTTTTATGGCTAGATCCAACATTAAAACACATAAAAGCATACATATAAGCATGGAAATCATACAAGGCATATAAACACATATAGATCTACACTTTCACTTGTATTCCCCCCCCCCCACAAAACCCATAAAAACAGAAAATAGGGGGTATGAAGCTCACCTTGGGTGTTGATTCGGTTTTTGAAGAAAGATTGGAAGAGATGAAGTGATTTTTGGCCTTTGTACTCCTTGATGAAATTTTCGAGTTTATGGGGTTTCTAGAGTGCAAGATCATGATTTTTGCATGGATTAGGAAGAGATTTTTGATAAATAAGGAATACAAGTCATAGATCCAAGCAAAACCTTAACTTAGATGATGATTTTGTGGAAGAACTTCCTTGAATGCTTCCTAATTTTCGAGATTTTGGATGGAGAAGAGGAAGAAGTCTTGAGTGAATTTTAGAGAGTTTGTGAGTGTTTTGTGTGTGTGTGGTGTTGCTCTCGGCCGAGTTCAAGAAGAGAGAGGGAGATGTAGACATGAAGTGATGTGCATGGATACATGGAATGGATTTGCATGGAGATCCACAAGACAATAAGGAGGTGGCACACTAAGGTCAACCCTCTTCTTGGGCTTGAGCTTTTGGGCCGAGAATAATGGAGGAAATGAGGGTGTTTGGGCCTTAAATACTTAAGCCCAATTCTCATGGTTAAGTTGAGTGATTTTTGGTCCATTTAAATTTAAATGTGATTTTTATGACTTGTTAGGGTCAAATTAGGTTAATTATGGTTCATAGTCATTAATTTATTTCATTCTAGGTCCAACATGGCTCACAATATTGAAATAAATAGATGTGAGTCCAATTAGAGCCCAATTAGGGTTCTAAGCCCATGATAGTCCAATTGGAAGCTTATTGGTCCACTTGGATCCAATGAGGAAGTTCTAGTCCAAAATAGACTTAACAAGAACTTCTAGGGTTTTCCAATTGTTTGATGACTACTTGTGGTGCTTGTATAATGTATTTGATTGAAGTTTTTGATTCACATTAACTTGAATGTTTAGATTACATGACACAAAATTTCCAGTTGTGACAAGAGCTGAAGTGGTATATAGACAAACTTTTATCCTGAACACATAAATGATTGATATACCAAGGTAATCTTCAACCAACTATAATACGTTCTTATGGATTCAAAAGACAACCACTTAGGCTATGATACCAATTGTAAATACTAAAAGGCATGCACGGGAAATGTTTGAGAACTCAAACCTTGAATTAACTTGAGATCAATATCTGCTAATAATGGGGATCCAGTCAATTCTGGTAAACCAGTCTTGTCTCGGAATTAAGAGTATCAACAAACTACTCAAAAGTATAAAAAAGATTAAGTATGAACAATGTAAAAATATTCAAGATCAATAAGAATGTTAGAGAGAATGATTGGCTGAATAATTCTTGATTGATGTGAAAAAGATGTATATTCCATTTACTTAATACAAATGTGACTACTCCTTAAATAGCCAAGGAGTAACTAAAAGACAAACTGAAAAAGTAAGCATGGACTATCAGACATCTAAAGATCAACAGACTTACACAACCACTTCTGTTGATCTTGTCTCGTGTACTATACTATCTAACAATAAGAACACAACAAAATAGTACTTAGAACAATAAATGCACATTACAGACTTAGAAACATTCTATCACTAAGATGCATCTCAGACTTGTCTTCTACTTCAAAATAGTCTACATTTCGGAATACATCATCTTGCACTTTCTTCACTTCAGATTGCATACGGATCGATTTTCATGTTGTATAACCTTTTTGAAGGCATTATCCGAAAAATGGATTTTGTAGAGATGTCATAGATAAATTTCCGTAGTTAAGCAATTCATATCGAGTCGACTCTGTCGACAATTCAGATCAAAAGTCGATCATCAACCGTAACGTGTAATTTCTAGTCCAAACCGATGAGTTCCTGGTTTCAGAAGACTTCGCTAGGAGTTCAAGAGTATGTATAAGTTAGAAAATGAAGTTCTATGAGAAATGTCGGTGCAACAACGTCGACTAGATCATGATTTGATCTCAATAACTAAGATAAGATAACGTCTAGGTGCACAAGGAGCAGGATTTTGATGATGAAATCTTTTTAAGTGGGCCAGAGTTGTAACACCCCATTTTCGCATTTCCAGTAGAATTCATTATAAAGTGTCCTTTAAAAAATTCGAAGTAGAGATATATTATTTTTTCTTTCCAAAGTAATCGTCATATACATGTAGGAAACGTCAATACAATTTCCGTGTATATATATATATATATATATATATATATATATATATATATATATATATATATATATTTATAGAATACCCAAATCTGACTTCGTATGAAGAAGTTATGTTTCTTCTAAGTTTCGCGATTAAATCGACACGACTCAGCACGTCATAAAAAATGAATTTCAGATAGGTTGTGTATTAGCCTTACTGATCTAAAAGAAATTCATAGTAGTTGTTAAACCGAGAGTGTATATATAAAGAGCGTCCAAATTTGAGTTCCTATGAGGAAGTTATGATTTTTCCAAGTTTTAATGTAACAATATGGACATAGAAATTGAAATTCAAATTGGTTGATTGTTAGCCAAAAGAATCTAAACGAAAGTTGAAGATCTCATAACTATGAATTTGTCGATATAAAGACAATCGAGAACAAAGTTCGTATAAATAAGTTATCGATCTCGCACGGACTTTAATAGTCTAAGCCTTATAAAAATAAAAAATAAACAATAAAATAAGAATAGATGACATAGTCTAAATGAAAGTTGTAGATCTCTTCGATATATCTATGGGTGGATATAAAGAACGTTGAAAATGGACCTCGTATGAAGAAGATATGATTTTTGCAAAAACTGAAAATACGAGCGTACGCGCTGTGCCTCGACAGGAGGCGCGTTGCGCTCTGACATATCACCAACTTTCTGACATGTGTCACCACATAGACAACGCCATGTTGCACCCTCTGGTACCACCTAAGAGCATGGCATGCTTCCCCAGAATTTGCCTATAAATGCTGATTCCAAGCACCATTCCATCCTACATAATTTCCAAACTCTCTCAATATTTCTTAGGCACGAAAATAAGTTTTGTCTTTGGGATTTCATAGTATTTTAGTTAAGCAAAGCTTTGGGTATCTAGGCTAGACTAGTAGAAGCTCTTGGGTCAGAATTCTGCCAGTGAAATTTCCCAGTTTTTGCTAAAATCTCTATAAGTTAAGCTGCACTTATCTTAATTCAAGTGTAACTTATATTTATAGTCATAGTCATTTATATGAACCTATAAATAAGATTTATCAGTAATTCTATTTATAATACTGATTGAACTATTTACGGGTGAGGTGTTTAGAATGGTCATGTTGACTTGGTTGTTGGATTTTAGAAAAGGCTATATGCTGAAATGGTCCTACCTCCCAACTATCTGGCCTGACTAATCCATATTTGATAGAACTCTCGGTATTTATTGGGATTAGTGAAAGATCTAATTTTCATTACCAAATTGTCATATGGATTAATAAGTTATAGTATTATTGGTCAATACTCGTTAGACACGTTCTATCTAGTTCGACCGCTAATTAGAACACCCATATAGCTGTCAATCGTTCGGGTAATTGTCCAAGTGAGTTCTTCTCATTATATTGTATACTCCAGTATGTATCCTTTGTATGTTAGGATATAGTTTCCCTGTATTATGGAATTAAGCAATTAGACTAGGATAGTTAGTTGCCTGTTATGTGGACTGTTGTTATATATGTTGATTTGAGGGCGGGCCAACCCCGTGCTAAAGGCCAATATACTTGGGTGGACCGACTTTATGATGAAGGCCAAGGTGCAGTCCAACTTTACGGTACAGGTAAAAAAGGGCAGACCAACTACCTGTTGAAGGCCAAGGGCGGACCAGCTTTATGTTGAAGTCCATTATGTGTATGCATTGTATATGTATTGCGGTATATGTTATATTGGGGAAATCACTAAGCGTAGCGCTTACCCAGTTAATATTAAATGTTTTTAGGTACTCCATCAGAATAAGAAGGTCGAAGCTCGACTGTACACATGCATTGGCAACCTATTTTCGTATATACTCTGAAATAAGATAAATTACTTTTGAATGTAAAACATTGGTATTTGTCACAAATTAATGAAATGTTGTTTCAGAAAATTGAAAAATTTGCTTATAAAATCGGGGCATTACACTACGACGTGGCGATTGGGAAAGGTACACGACTATTTTCCGTATTATGACATGACCAATAGTAGGTCACAACGTGGAGACCCTCTAAAGTCAACTTTGGACTGTTGATTTTGATCGTTGACTTTTTGACATGGGTTGACTATTGGTCAAAGTGCTAATTCTAGGGTATAGACTAAGGTTAGATGTTGTTTGATTATTAGGTGTGTTGTAGCACCGCTTTCGTGGCAATTAGCTATGGTTTATCTGACTTCATGAGACATGTCGCCTTCTCACTATACTATGTAGGATACTAATTGTCTTTGTGACTCTTGCATTTGTATGTTGGACCGAGCCCGTTTGTATGTATCTTGGGTTGGGCCCATTTGTATAATGGGATTGTTCCATTTGTATGTATGTTGGGTTATACCCATTTGCATGTTGCGCTCGACCCATTTATAGGTATGTTGGGATGGGCCCATTTGTATGATATGTGGTATTTTGGGGAACTCACTAAGCTTTGTACTTACAGTTTTGTAGTAAACATTTTCAGGTACTTACAATTCCAAAGGGAAGAGCCCGTCTTGACTACACAACATTTCCCCCTAATGATTTTCCACATGATGATTGTTATTTTACTTTGATGATTATGATATATTTTTACTATAATGGTTTTTTTGGGACAAATATTATGTGATTTGATGAATTAAAAATGAAAATGTTTTACGTATGTTTTTGGGATGTTACATCTTTGATCTTTGGGATTAAGATGATAAAGATTGAATTGCACCCCCGATCAACTTTGCCATATATCTCGAAATACTTAACACATTTAAGAATATCCCCTTTTAGAAAATTCCGCTATTTCTTGATGAAATTAAAAGTGAATCCGTTCGGTCCAGGTGTTTTTTCATTCCCGCACGTCTACACCGCGCATTTGATTTCTTCAAGTGTAAAGGGTTCCTCAATTCTAAAGCTCGTAGTTGGGTCAAGTCTACGAAATTGATGCTAATTATTTTTGGTCTTGATGGCTACCGATCCTGAAATTTCTTTTGATAGAAGTCAATTGCCTTCTTTTTTTATCTGTGCTGCATAATCATGTAACACAACATATTGATTATAATATTTAATTCAAAAACATACAACTATAAACATAAAAAGTAGATTTTTGAGGTAACAACTACGAATTTTCATAATTTATTGTTATAGAATTTTAAATCACATTTTATAATTTAGAAAAAACAATTGAAACATAACATCTTTATAAAATTTAGGATAAGCATAACAAATTTAGAGCTTCAAATTTAAAGAAAATAAAGATGATTATAAGTATAGATATTAATTATTTTCAATAATTAAAGCCTTTTAATTGTGCAAGGTGTTCGCAATTGCTTATACAAAGGGTGTCGGTGCGGTTTGACCGTACCTTTTGCCACGGTGGCAGGGGATAGGGGTGCAAACGAGCCAAGCTACTCGAGAGCTACTCAGGATCAACTCGTTAAAAGGTCGAATCGAAATCGACTTTAAAAGAGCCCGAGCCGAGCTCGAACTTAATTTTAAGCTCATTTATTAAATGAGCTCGAGCTCAAGCCTATGTCACTAAGCTCGATCAGGCTCACGAGCCTAAACGAGCCTTTATATAATATAATTTATTATTATTTCATATATTAAAATAAAAACATATTTGGGAAATTATGGATTTAGGGTATTAGTAAACGAGTTTTTAACGAACTCGAGCCCAACTTAAGCTTATTTAGGCACGATAAACAAAAAACGAGCCGATCCTGATCCTGAGCCAAGCTTGTATAATTCTGTACGAGATCAGTACAAGAAAGCTCGAATTAAACCGAGCTTGAACTCGAGCTTCATATAACTTAAACGAGCCCGAGCCGAGCATGACCATGCTCGACTCGTTTGCACCCTTAGCAGGGGAACACCTCCCCCACTCCACAATTTTCTCTGTATTCTCGCCGCGTACGATTAATTTTGGTTGTACCTCTCGCTTGCTTTCTCTTTTATCCAAACTATTGAACGATCATTTTTAATTTTTTTTTGTATTTTTTTACCTATATATAAAACCTATCATCCCTTAATTACTTTAACCCGATTCCTCTATCTTTCATTATTTTTTTTTTCTTTCAAAAACTCTCCACATGTCTTCTTCCAACAACTCAAACAACCAAAAAACCACCCACTAGAAACACCTCAAGAATTTCTTACGATCAATCGACTTATTCATCCCCATTTTATGACTATGACAGTACGCTACTGTATTATCCTCAATAATTCTCACAACAATCCTACAACCACAACGACTAACACAAACATAACCACAACCACAATCACAAACATAACTACAAACTGTACCAACACGAAATCTAATCCCTTTGATTTTTTGTTTCAACTAGAATTTGTTCAAAAAACTCAACAACCCATTTTCAATTCCGAACCTGAAATTATTCGAGAAACCCAACAAGTGGCAGAACGTCTCTAGGGTCAGGGGGCCATGGCCCCTCTGTTTTTTTACTTATTAATACATGTACTGTATATGTGATAGATTCTAATTGTTCCACTGACTTTTTGGCCCCTCCAGGTTTATCATATACTAAACGAATGCCCGCGCGTTGCGCAGAAACACCTATATAGTTGAACTCTTTACAAATATATATATATATATATATATATATATATATATATATATATATATATATATATATATATATATATAGAAATAACGTTGTTGTTAAATTTGATATAATAATTCGTATACTAAATTGATATAATATATTGATTATTTTGAACTATATGATAATATATACATCTATTATAATTGCATAATCACAATCGTTTGAATGATTTCTATCCGTGAGTAACACAAGAACAAAATTAAATATAATATATGGTTTAATGTTATTTATAGTTGTTGTTATTGTTAATTAATTTTTTAAAATTTATTTGCTTAATATTTTAATTTCTATCATTATAATTATTTAAAAATCAAACATTGTTTTTTGATTTTAAAGGTAACAATACAATCATTTATATAGATATATTTTTAACTATGTTATTGTAAGTTATTTTAAACTATTTATTTAAAAACTTTTAACGATTATAAAAATATATTTAGGAAATATTTTGGTTAAATTGAGATTACAATTTAGTTTTTGCATTTATCACTTTTAACTATTTACAAAATATTCTTTGGTTTTTTAATTTAAACTGGAATTTATATTTAAGTTGACATTGTAATGTTATATTTAAATTAACAATTTAAGTATTTTGTCCCAACTATTCAAAAGTTGTAGCTTTAAACTGATAATGGTTTACATACAACAACATATTAAATCTAATAAATTAAGTATAATATGTTAAAAGTTAAAGACATAATTTTATAAGTAGAAGTAAAGATATTATTTTAAAACTGAAATTTAGTATATTTATGATTACACTTTAGGTTTGATATTTATTTAACCTTATTAACCAACTTATAATCATTATTAGAAAGACACTATAATTAATCACTTTTAACTATTTATAAAATATTCTTTGGGTTGTGTAAGTAAAATTAAAATTTGTATTTAAGTTGACCGTGATACCAACTTGTAACACTGTAAATTTTCAAACAAAATTTTCATTTTTAAAAATCACGTAATTTTCATAAACACAGTTCACAAATCCCCAAAATGACAATGTATCAAAAACACATGTTCAATAATTGTTTAAACACAATCCAGGATCCTCAAAACATAACTTCGCCATGTGTGTATAATCAAGCCGGCACCTTCCCGTGATCCTGAGAAGTACCTAAAACACATACCACATAACACGGTAAGAAGGAAGCTTAGTGAGTTCCCCAAAATACCACACACATCTCATTAGCCTCTCATGGCTATAATCGAATACGACCCTTCGGTCAATGTGTCTCAGTGGAAGCCTCCGGTCCCATAACTCGGGTGGACCCTCCGGTCCTAACTTAGTAAGCTCAGAATAATACACAACATAAATCTCAAAGACATAATGCAAGATATCACAATACTCAATATAAGCACATAAGACCCTCCGGTCACACAAAGATTACCACTCTAGGTAAGTATAGTGAGAAGACTCACCTCGTAATCAAGCAAATAAACCTCGTACACGAATCACTGATCTAGTCTCCGCCTAACACATATGATAATTATCTATAATTAACACTCTATTCACAACTATAAATAAACCAAAGGCTATTCTCTCTCTCTCTCTCTCTCTCTCTCTCCAACTCTTGGAATGGGTAAAAGACCATTCTACCCTTCCATGGTCTCCATACTCCCTGTCTTGACCAAACCCTAAAGTCAACTGAATTCAACACTCGAGTCAATAGTCCATGATGACCCGAATCGTCAAGTGCATCTATGTGACTCGTCGAGACCCCTCGTTCTTTTAGAAAAGTCACGAAAACCCAACTTAACTCGTCGAGTTGTATCATCAACTCGCCGAGTTACTCATGTCCAGAATCATCGGGGAAAACCCTAGCCAACTCGTCGAGTTGGCTCATCAACTCAGCGAGTCCCTTAAGTCTCTTTTCTCATTCATACGTTTTAAGGCAGATTCATAACCCCAAACTCTAGATCTAGCCTCCTCAGGCTGATATACCATGTAAAGCTGCAATATAACTTAGGGCTTGAAATGCCAAAATAACTTCCATTTAGGGTCATATCTCTAGGTTTGAAGAATATAAGATATTATCGTCTCATGATTCATTCGTGATAAAATCCATTATGTGATTCAAATGAGCGTGGGTTGAATCCAATACTTAGAACTTATGAGCACTCATGAATGTTGTAGCAACCATTTCTATGTCTAATGCACCTTAGACAAATCTTACAAGCCAGATTCATGACAGTCTTGATTCATATCTACTTCCAACATATGAAAAACTGTGGATGGTTTGAATAACTTAATCATTCAGGAATAATGATCTAATTATTCTGGAAGTCAAAACATGCAAAGTGGGTTATAACCATTTGGTCCATGGATAGTTCATGGGAGTTACAGACCCATGGATCATTAGAAATGAAGAGTCATGACAATTAAGGGCATTCATGTGTAAACCCTAATTGTGACAACACTATAAAAGGAGCCCTATAGCTAGCAAAATCGGACTACTAGCGAGTCCTAAGAGGGCATAACCGATTTTTGAGTGCAAGTGTATTCTCTCAAGTTATTCCAAGTCTTGTAGTGTTGTGTGAAGCATTTGAGGCACAACATTTGGGGTGCTAGGCTCACAAAGTCTTCAAGGAATCCAAGCAACAAGAAAGTTATGTACTTCTACTGGTTTTTTATATTACATATTCCCCATGCCATGCTAGTTAGGAAGTAAATCTTGAAAAATCAAATTTGCATGTATATTAGAGAAAACATAGATTCAAGGTTTATAGGGTTGCATGTACACTGTGACAACCCGAAATTTCCATTCTGAACAAACCACACCAAGCCAATAGAAGTAGAACAGTTACAGTGAAAATTCAGACTTCGAGTATAAGTTTGGCAGTTTTCAGGATTTTACACTTAAGAAGATATTAGGAGAGTGGATGCACTAGGGATTTGTGCAACACTGAAATTCCAATACTCTAGGATATTAGAGTTCATTCTGAGAATAGAAATATTTTCTACCAAAAATCTCAGGACTATAAATAGAATTCTGAACCAAATTGGTTCATTAGTTGAATTCCAATTAGAGAAAAGCCAAATTCTCTCTCACGGATCTTCGGGTTTTCACCCCAAATCGTGAGTACACTTCTCTAGTTGTGTTATAATGCTTGTTTTATGCTTATTAACATAGATTGTATGTCAAATACATGAGATCCGGGAGTTTACCGCCCACGAACGTTCTTGGGGAGTAAACTCCAAAATCAAGCTTAAAGGCCATCTAGTCCCATTTCCTTGTTAGGTAACTAGCTTAGGATGATATGTATGAACATTTGAGACTAGAAATCAATCAAGAACACATAGTTCTAGGAGTTTACGGACCAAGAGATTCTTGGACCGTAAACACCAATTTCAAAGGCTTAAATGTGCCCTAATTACCCCAAAGGCTTAGGCTTCATTATAGACATGTTCACTAATGTGTTTAGAACCTAGAAAACATAAGAAAAGCACAAGTGTTGAAGAGTTTACGGCCAAGAGTGGTTCTTGGGCCGTAAACTCCTATAAAGGGGTCAAAGGACATCCTAAACCCTTCCTTGAGCCAAGAAACAATTTGGGCATGTACCTAAAGGAGTTATGGACTAGTAAAAACACTTAGAACTCCATGAGTGAGGGAGTTTACGGCCCAAAAGGTTCCAGGGCCGTAAACTCCATAGAATGGTGCCAAATGTGCCATAAACTCTTCTAAAGCTAAGTACCAAAGCCTAGTTTAGTTCCTAGAAATGTTTGAGACTTGAAAACACCATAAAAACCCTCCCAAGGGAGTTTACGGCCGTAAACTCCAAGGGAAAGTGGTCTCTGGGCCGTAAACTCCCCAAAGGAGTCAATATGGTGCCCAAACACTTGTATAAGCCTTGAAACAATTCCCACTAGAGTTGTAGTAATTCTAAGCTCCATTTAGTGCCTTGGTTGAGAGTTTACGGCCAGGAGTTTACTCCCCTGGTCCGTAAAATCCAATCAATATGGTCATTAGACCTTAAACTCCCATTAGGGGCATTACACTCCTTTGTTGCAACCCATTAGCCTCCTAGCACTTGACCAAAAGTGTTTTCCTCGTGCTTAAATGTTATTACTTGTATAATGAGTGTTTTAATCACTAATTATTTATATACATATGTTTTCATATGTAATTAGGATCACTGTGTGTGTCTAAGTCTTCACTTGACACCAAGCACTTGTCCGATCCTTCCGTACGATAACAGTCCGTTCAATTCCAGTCACTTACTGCAGGTGAGTTCATACCCCTTAACTAATGTTTTAAACTACTTTTAAATGTTTTATGGGGGGGATACAAGTAGAATCATGCTAGTTATTATATCAATCACATGCGATTAATAAGTAGAATTACGCTAGTTATTATATCAATCACATGTGATTAATATACAACATTCAAAAGATTTGGCTACTCATTAGCCGTTTTACCAAACGGTTTCCTTCAAATGATTTTTATAAACATTTTATATGTTTTAAACTACTTATTACACTGTACATATTACTCTGTACATTACCTTTCAAACTTATTTACAACTGTGTTTCAAACAAATGTTTGCTCATACTCAAAACTGTTTTATCATACTTATGCCTTCAAATTGTTTTGTAGATTGACATCAAGTCGATCTTTTCTTAAAATAATATTTATGTTACAAATGTCTTACAAAACTTACTTAGGCTTTTATATTATTATAAATTGCATGCCTCTATATGTATAGTTATATAAGAAATGTTTAAAAGACTTAGGAAGGCTATCCACCCTATTTCCTTTTCGCGCTTGAGATGTGGTCTGGTGGGATATCGGGTACTCGTCCGAAGGTCGTTTAAATATTAGTTATATATCATATGTACATATATAGTCATAAAAGGTCCTTCCAGTTCATCCCATGCCCTTGGGTAGCAAGGGTATACATCCACGACCATACACACCAGTTAGATTACTAGTAAACTACCATACGGGTAGTTTAGGAAGATACTAGAACAATTACTAGAACGCGATATCATACAATGAGTCAGTTCATTCATGATTCAATACTTTCTAGAACATTACTGTACATTACATATACAACTATACTAGGACGAGAACATATACAACTATACTAGAACGATTACATTACTATATTTGCTAGGTAGAGAGCACGTACATTACAGCTAGAACAGTTCATTACATTACATATACTAGAATACGTTAATTACTGTGATTTAAATCGGAGCATGACTTAAATGACATGGCTCGAGTTGTAGCCAGAGTCTCTTGAAGGGAGAGCGTGAGTTTGCGTATAGATTCTATAATGGATTGACTATCCTACACCTTGCTGCTAGCTACAGCAGGACCTGCAGGTCTGCGGGTGCCAAACGTCATACATTAATTTCGACCATTCTTATGTCGATGTAACCAGTCTATAGTATGAGTTTGTGTATAGATCTATACTGGATTGACAATCCTACACCTCGCTGCTACCTACAGTGGGACCTGCAGGTCTGAGGGTGCCAAACGTCATTCCGTTATTACGACCATTCATTATGTCGTTGTTACTAGTCAATAGTATGGTACAATTTATCACATAATGCCTTAGCCTAAAATCCAGTTTAAGGTAGTTAGTACGGTAGTAGTCCTTTTAGAGCTACGTTTTAGTACTACATTAATTTTCCCCATTACATATTTTTAGTGATAACCTCACTTAAACATTAATGTACAAACTATATTTTGTTAATAATAGTTACACTTGGGAAAATTACACACCCTTACAAGAAACGACCATTCAGAACAGTTAGGTCTTGGTAGAAGACACCTTCATATACTAGAAGGAATCATAGGGATTCTAGGGTTTTTCAAACACTTACAGTTCATATACACTTTCAATACTTACAATACATAGACTTACAAATTCTTACATACAAATTATGACACTATATACTTATGATCTCACCAGCTTCAAAGCTGATACTCACTTTCAAAATTACTTGTATCCTCAGGTCATCATAGACAGGTACCGATGCAAGGAGAAAGGAAGATGGAGCTTGTTCAAGACTTATCTTTCATTTTGATTTATGCTTTAGTGTTTATCAAAATTTGATAGAATACAATTATATAATAATTATTTTATTAATGCAATGGATGATGTTGTTGCTTGTTTATTACTTTACATTGTTGTTGATATTATACATGACGTCCTCCGCCCCAGAACGTTTCCGCCGTTCTTGGTTTTGGGGTGTGACATACACCATAGGAGTGTTAGAATGCTCAAAACCCATCATTAATCATGAAATCTCTTCTATTAGCTAGATAAAGCTAGGACCTTTGTGTTGGGTTTTGAGCACTATAACACTCCTATGGTGCACATGAAACCCTAAATGCTTTGGATCTATGTTTTCTCTAATTATACATGCATTTTGTTTTTCCAAAGCATTCACCCTAGCTAGCATACAATTGAAGCTATATAATATAAAACTTAGTTGGAAAGCTTACCTCTTGAGTAGGGTAGAGTTCTTGACCTTTGAAAGCTTGATCACCTCAAGTGTGATGCCTCTATTGGTTCACAAACACCAATATGCAAGAGGAGGACTTGAGAGAATAAGACACTTGAGTCCAAAGAGTGTGTAGTCGATTTTGGCTTATGGGGTCACTATTTATAATGTGGCAATTGCTTGGGTTACACTTTGTAAACCCTAATGCTCCATGACTTTTCACATTCTTATGCTCCATGTGTTAACCTCCATAGACTATCCATGGATTATCTTATTTGGTTTAGCCCAACTATATAGTCATGGATCACTAGCCCACATTACAAGAATCATTGATTTACATAATCAATCCCCATATATTTAATTAGTCTCTTTTGATCATGAAATTAATTCCAAATTAATTCTTGATCAATACTAATTAAATAATATTAATATATTATACTTGTAATATATTAATAAATCACAAATAACTTTATTCTAAAAAATCCATCCTATCAAATTGCACTGGTGAAGACAACCCAAAAAGGACCATGCTATAATCAGGTCAAGTACATACTAATGGGTTTTGAACATTCTAACACTTCCTAAGTGTACATGCAACCCTAATAACCTTGGATCTATGTTTGTCTAATTATCATGCAAAGTTGAATTCCAAGGTTATATTCCTATCTAGCGTACATGGGGAACAATTTTTAACTTGAATGAAAGATAGAATAACTTACCTTGTTGTTGCTTATGATCCTTGAAACCTTGTGAGCCTAGCACCCCAAGTGTGATGCCTCAAATGCTTCATACAATACCAAATTCTTTTGGAATGACTTTAAAGAGAATACACACTTCTAAAATCAGCCTAGCCCTCTTGTTTCTTATGTGTAGCCGATTTTGATGGAGAATGGGTTTCTTATATAGTGTTGACACATCTAGGGTTACACCATGTAAACCCTAATGTGTCATGACTCTTCATTTCCATGACCCTTGGGTTTGTAACTCCCATGGAGCATCCTATGGGTGGAACCCAACTTGATAATCCATGGAGCCTCATAGCCCACTATACAAGTTATGGATGATTTACATAATCAACCCATATATTTAATTAGATATCTTTTGATCACTTAATTAATTCTAAATTAATTCTTGATCAAACTAATTAAATAATATTATTAATATATTAGAACTTATAATATATTAATAATACACAAGTGTTATTTCTCTCATTTAGTCTATCCAATTGCATGGTGCCATGCAACTTAAATGGACCATGCTGGGTCGGGTCAAGTACATACCAGGAATAGTTATGGACTTAGACACCTTATCCAACAGTCTCCCACTTGGATAAGTCTAATAACTATAACTGCAGTACTTCAGGAACCGATCGACAATCGTAGCTCTTTCAACGTCTCTCAGAACTGAGAAGATGATGATACGTCATTTAAGATAAGTGATCATATAATCCTTTGTTCGAGATATTAGCCGGACAAATACATGGAACAATGGCTTACTTATTGTCCAACTGTTTGTTTCCCAATTTCTGATTTGTTTGACAAAGAACTTAATTGAACACATCAACTTAGTTCTAACCGGGCCCAGTACATAGGTCAAAACAAAATCATCGAGGGGCCCAGATATCAGCTTCTAATCCAAGAAGGAACAGATAAACTTCGACTCATATGTTTGTTCTACCACTCATTGAATTATACACAAGAGCACGTTTTATAACATCGAGTTACCAATGCGTTTTCGTACAATCAATGCATAACCAACTCATAAGTAAAAAAACATATCTCTAGGTTTGAAGACTTATATGATATTACCGTCTCACGATCACTCGAGATAAATTCCATGAAGTGATTCCAGTGAGCGTGGGTTGAGTCCAATGCTCAGAACTTATGAGCACTCATGATTGTTGTAGCCATGTCCAACACCTTAGACCTCTACAACTAATCATGACAGTCTTGATTCATACTTACTTCCGACATATGGCCGACTGTGGAGGTTTGAATAATATGATATACCAAACATAATTATTCTGGAAGTCAAAACATGCAAAAGAAATATAGTAAATGATCGACAAGAGATAGCAACACTTTACTCATAAATAAAACACCTTTTATTCATCATCTAATGTCAATTACACTTTACAAATTTTGAGGTTATCTAACTACTAAATCTAATATCATCCTTCAGCCCTATGCTCCGAGCATGCTGGAGATGCTTAACCCGAGTCAGTCCCTTTGTGAGGGGATCTGCTGGATTCTCATCCGATGATACCCTCTTCGCCATGAGGAGTCCTTCTATTCGATGTCTGATGTAATGGTATTTTCTGTCGATGTGTCTGGATCTCCCGTGATCCCTTGGTTCCTTAGCTAAGGCAACAACACTTTCACTATCACAGAAAATTTCCATTGGATCCTTAATAGCTGGTACAACTCCAAGGTCTCTATTGAAGTTCTTCAGCCATATCGCCTCCTTTGCTGCCTCGCTAGGTGCAATATACTCTGATTCGCAAGTTGAATAAGCCACTGTCTCTTGCTTGGAACTCTTCCAAGAAATTGCTCCTCCGTTTAGGGTAAAGACCCAGCCTGACTGAGAGTGGAAATTATCCCTATCAGTATGAAAGCTGGCATCACTATACCCTACAACTCTCAAGTCACCACTCCCATCGAGGGTAAGGACCCAATCCTTAGTCCTCTGTAGGTACTTGAGGATATTCTTTACCGCAGTCCAGTGTGCCTTGCCAGGATTCCCCTGATACTTGTTAACCATGCTCAAGGCAAAGGCTATATCAGGTCGAGTACACGTCATAGCATACATGATCAATCCTACAGCCGAAGCATAAGGTATTCGACTCATTTCTGCTATCTCAGCCTCAGTACTAGGGCTTTGTGTCTTGCTCAATCTGGCGCTACTCTGGATAGGTAACTCTCCTTTCTTGGAGTCATGCATGCTGAATCTCTTCAGCACTTTATCCAAGTAGGTACTCTGACTAAGTCCAATTAGTCTTTTACTTCGGTCTGTCAAGATCCTTATCCCTAAAATATAGGCAGCTTCTCCTAGGTCCTTCATAGAGAAACACTTCCTAAGCCAGGACTTAACCTCCTACAGAGTTGGGATGTCATTCCCTATGAGTAGTATGTCATCCACATACAATACCAAAAAGCTAACTATACTCCCACTAGAAGAGGTAACCAAAGGATTGCTGTGGGTAGCCGATGAAAATACACCTCTCGCTTCGAGGTTCAAGCTTATCATGAGTCTCACGTCTCACGAAAGCCTCGCAACCCCAAATCTTGATGTGATCTAGTTTGGGTACTTTACAAGTCCACATCTCATGAGTAGTTTTGGCAACTTTCTTTGTAGGGACTAGATTAAGGATATGGGCGGCAGTCTCTATGGCATACCCCCAAAATGAGATTGGTAGCGAAGCTCGACTCATCATGGAACGAACCATATCCAACAACGTTCGATTACGCCTCTCAGCCACACCATTCAACTGAGGTGTCCTGGGAGGTGTCAATTGAAAGACAATCCCACATTCCCTAAGATAGTCGAGGAACTTTGAACTAAGATACTCACCACCTCGATCGGATCGAAACATCTTAATGTTCCTGCCCAATTGATTCTCAACTTCCTGTTTAAATTCTTTAAACCTTTCGAAAGTCTCTGACTTATGCTTGATTAAGTAGACATATCCATATCTACTGTAATCATCAGTAAAAGTCAAATAATAATGATTAGCATCCCTTGTGGCATGTTTGAAGGGCCCACACACATCCGTGTGTACAAGATCCAACAAACCTTCACCCCTCTCACAAGAACCTGTGAAGGGTGACTTTGTCATTTTTCCAAGTAAGCATGATTCACAACTATCATCTAACTTTAGGTCAAATGACTCCAAGACTCCATCCTTTTGGAGTTGGCCTATGCATTTCTTGCTTATATGTCCAAGACGACAATGCCATAATGATGCTTTATCCAAGTTATTATTATTAACATAATCAATACACAATACATTATTTCCTAAGTTATCAACCACATATACAGTTTCATACACGCCATCACAAGATAATGCTTTAGAATAAAGAACATTATTAAAGAAAGCATTAATCGAACCAACTTCATTATCAAATGAAAAGGTGAAACCTTGTTTATACAATGCATGAAAGGAAATAATGTTTCTTGCCATTTCTGGCGAATAACAACACTTATTCAAATGTAAACCAAACCCACTACTTAACGATAAAGTATAAACTCCAATCTTGGTGACAGGTAAAGCTTTCCTATTCCCCATGATTAAGTTTATTCTTCCATGCTCCACATTCTCACTTCCTCTTAGTCCCTGCAAATCAGAACATATATGAATACCACAACCGGTATCAAGGACCCAAGCGTTAGAATGGGGTGAGTTATTAGATAAGATAGTGTAAATACCTAAATGGTTGGGTTTAACTTTCCATCCTTCACATATTGCTGGTATTTTGGGCAGTTCCGCTTCCAATGTGACTTTTCATGGCAATAGAAGCATTCAGCCTCTTTTGGGTCAGAATAAGGAGTGACGAAGCCTTTCTTAATTCCACTTGAAGAAGAGCCATCAAGGGTCCTAGCCTTGGTACCCTTCGAAGAGCCCTTCCTCTTCTTCCCTCGACTTTTCCCGATTGCCAAAACCGGGGTGGAGTTTGGAGTAGGAGTGTTAACAACCAACTTCCCCTTAAGACCTGTTTCCACGGTCTTGAGAAGTCCCTGAAGTTTGCTGAGTGTGACCTCTTCCTTATTCATGTGATATGTCATGCATAATTGATCATAGCACGATGGTAAGGAGTGCAAAATGATATCTATTGCAAGCTCCTCGGGGAAGTTCACATTAAGCTTCAGCAACCGATCCAAATACCTTTGCATTTTCTGCATGTGGCTCGTGACGGATTCCCCGTACTTCATCATGATTGTTATCATGGAGCAAATGATTTCATACCTCTCTTGTCGTGCACTTTGATGGTATCTTTCCATCAGATCTTGGTGCATTTCAAAAGGGTAGAAGTGCTCATAGGAATTTTGGAGTTCCGCTGTCATGGTGGCCAACATGTTGCATGCCACTTTTGTAGCATCCCTTTCATGTGCCCGGAAGTCAGCGATCTCTTGGAGAGTTGCAGTGGTCTCATGAATCTCCTGAAGATCCTTGTCAAGGGCATATTCTTTGTCCTCGTAGCGGGTAATCATCCTGATCTTTCTAATCCATTCATTGAAGTTGGATCCATCAAAAGTGACTTTCCCACACAAGTTCATAAGGGTAAAGGAGCCATTAGGATTAGAGCCAGAAGCAGCATTGTTTGAAGACATCTGAAAGAAGAGGACAAGATTAGTTTAGATATTAAGAGAGTCCTTGATAAAACACCCAAATGTAATATTAAGGCTAGGATCCAATCATAATATATTATAACTTAGAAGAGGTATGCCGTAATCCAAGCTATAACATATTTGAAAGGTAGGTGAATGACGATTCACCAATTTCCACCATGAAAAACGAAATATTAAATATTAGGTTTTTGATTGGTTCTTAGAAATTCCTAGATTATTTTGAGATTCAATGAACTTTTCAAAGGCATGTTTCAATCTCGAATGTGCCCTCCAAGTTTTGTGACTGGGATGTCAAGGATCACAAAACGAGGTGTGAAGTAACCATGCAAATCACTTGGTACCCTTAAATTTTATCACTCAATCGATGTGCCGATAAACCACACACGCTCCACCGATGCTATGGTAAACCTTAAGTCACCCTTTACCTACCTTGTTAAGTCCAAGTTAGTGTGCCGGTTAACCACACACGCTCCACCAACGACTTAAACAAAGTGTAAACAGTAATTTCATGGATTAGCACCTTATTCACATTTTTCCTAAAGTAACTAAGATGGGGAATTTAATAAAAGCATTTAGTTACTTTATAATATTCATCATACTTTTAATGAGAATTTATAAGTCCTTGTCTTACCCGTTCGGCTAACGACCCTCCACCGATCAAGGAAGCGGTGGGTGAGAGTGGACACCCATTAAGTTGCCATTTTATAGGCAACAACCTTATACCCCCCCTTATAGACCGGCTTCGTGAATGAGGCGTACTAGCGGTAAGACGACTTGATCTTATATATATATATATATATATATATATATATATATATATATATATATATATATATATTATTATTAACTTATAATATTATAAAGTATAAGGGTTGACTTTTAACTTTTAAAATTCTAAGGGTTGGAACTAAGGTTTTAATCAAGACTTTACTTGTTCCAAAACTTGAGGGCAAGTTTTGTAAACTTTCAAAACTTTTCATTTCTTATAACTTATGAGTTAATTGAGTAATAAAAATGAAGACTCTTCATATTTATAACTCTTGTGCTCTTTTAATGGCTTTAATAAAAGTGGGACTTTTGATTTTTCATAACTTGAGGACAAGTTATGGACTCCATTAAAACACATTATGATCATGAATTAAACTACCATGAAGGTTACAAGCAATTTCTATGATCATCTAATCTTCATAAGTTCAAGAACATGAATATGAACACTTTCAAGAATCAAAAATTACACTTAAAACTTTGTAATTTTGATAACTGCCATTGCAAATGGATTAGCATAAACATCACACCATCTAAAACAAGTTTTCAAGTACCAAAACAGTTTAGGGTCATGTTTCTAGTCCATTTACGGCAACAAAAGTCGAAAATCTACATTCTAAGGCTCCTACTCGTCGAGTGCACGAACCTACTCGGCGAGTAGGATGAATTTATGTAACACCCCGAGTTCAGAAGTGCAAGTTCAGCGTTCTTAGTGTAAATAAGGAAGTTCGACTCGGCGAGTCGAGTCGCGGTTCTGGTCGCATGTTAAAGTAACCAACACAGCGAGTCGGCGGCTGGACTCGGCGAGTTGGTGCTGGAATGAGAAAAACCCTAATCTTTGGGGTTGCCCCCCTATTTAAAGGACTTTATGTCCTTCATACAGACTCCTAATCCCCCAGAGAGTTCTAGAAGCCCTAATATCCGAGAGTGTGAGCTTGGAGAAGTGTTTGGAGCTTTGAAGAGTGAACTTTGTGAAAGGGACTTGTAGATCAAGAGCCTAGCACTAAGGATTTCATGTGAATCACGACCCCACTCCAGTTTGGGCACGTTTTGGGAGGTAATAAGCTGTTATCTTAACCTTTTCTTCTAGAATCATTCATATGTGGAGGCTAGGGCTTTCCTTGGTTAAGGAATTTTATTGTGGAAGCTAGATCTGAAGCTGAAACTTCAGATCTGAAGCTCTTTTGAGTCCTAAGCCCATAAAGTTTCCAGTTCTTGCAAGGATGAGACTCTCCTAAGGTGTAAAGCTCCATTGGAAGCTTAGTTTGGTCATTTAGAGCCCCTAGAGCCTTGCATACACGTAAAGTTTGCAAATTTACATGATAATCATGCCCCATAAGCTTGGATCTACAATATGGAGTTGTTGCATGGCTTAGAAAGCCACTGTATGGATTAAGAACTGAAGCGACTCGGCGAGTCACATGGGTGGACTCGACGAGTTGTATGAATATGTACATGGAATCGACGAGTTGGAAGAAAAACTCGGCAAGTCTGTTGAAGATTGCCTTGGACTCGGCGAGTCTGTTCTTGGACTCGACGAGTCTGGTCGAGAAGTCCTAACCTTTTTGGTTGAGCTGTGAATCGGTGAGTCGAGGGACGAATCGGTGAGTGGAGCACGAAGGGACTCGGAGCTTGTTGGAATCGACGAGTCTTGGGGCGACTCGGCGAGTTGAGTCGTGGCATGAGAGTTTCTAAGCATAGGAACTCGACGAGTCAACGGGTTGACTCGGCAAGTAGGGTCAACCAGGAAGGTTGACTTTGACTGAGGACTTTGACTTTGACAAAGGGTTGACCAGTTGACTTCCAAGGGTATTTTGGTAATTATTGGTGTTAATTAGTTTTGGTTATTTGGTAATGATCAGTGGTGGAGTTCGTGCTGGTGGTCGGAGCAGCGTGGCCTTATTTCTTCAAGTCGGCAGTTGCAGGTGAGTTATCCTCACTATATCTATAGGGTCTAAGGCACCAAGGCCGGCCCTTTATCGGATGGGAATCCGGGTAGTTTTTTGTTATGTTATTTCTTGGCTATGTATGCATCCGGGTAGTTAGGATGATATATATTAGAAACCTGGTTAAGGTCGGTATCCTGGTATATAGGATGATGCTATGCTAGTGACCGGTCAGGTCAGTATCATTGTTTGGATGTTGCTACGTTATGTGATCTGCTAGATCGGTTGATTAGTTGTGAATTGCTATATGATTATATGTTTATCTGCACATGGTTGTTGGACTGGGGTTGGGTTGAGGCGAGTCCTGCTTCATGCTGTAGGCCAACATACCCATGTCATGTCAAAACCGAGTAGGAATAATCAAACGTTTTATCATAAAACAATATCAGAGTGTAATCCCAAAGATCTCATGTGCGGAAAACCATAGTGTGATGCGCTGCGATCAAGCCGGTTCCTTTCCTTTAAACACGAAGTACCTGAAACCAAAACTGAAAACCGTAAGCACAAAGCTTAGTGAGTTCCCCCATCATACCACATACCATACAATCATATAATGTACAGCTAGGAGATACGGGCCACACCCACACTCATGGAGGTACGGGCCTCGCCCACACTCCACTATCTCTGAGATAAGGGCCTCGCCCACACTCCACTATCTCTGAGATACGAGCCTTGCCCACACTCAGCTACTATCACAAATATCATAACACAAACATACTATCAGACATACCAGGGGTGTCCGAACTACCCTTCGGTCCTAACAACCGAACTTGGGGACTATTCCCCTCCTACTACCACTATCACATATAACATATCATGCCAACATATAAACATATCGTCACATGCTGTCAGACATATCTGGGGTGTCTGACCTACCCTTCGGTCCTAACAACCGAACTCTACTACTATCACATATAACATATCATGCCAGCATATAACATATCAGGTAGTTGCAAACCTAGATGATATCACAAAGACAATCATCTAACATACAACTTCTACTGGTGGGCCGACATTGTGGCCGTAGACCCACCGCTACTGGAAGGTAACTCACCACACACTGCTGAAGTCCCGACAACACAATCCCACACTTGCTGAAGTCCCGCAGGCTCGACCCCAGCTGCTGGCTGACAGATTCCCGAACTGTCAACACCAAAATAACACCCAATTAATAATTGGGTCCCAATATATAACCATAAGTACATTCTCTGGGTAATTACTACATTAACCCTAGCTTGGCTTATTCAAGCCCAAGGCCCAATCCATAGGCCCAAAGTCAATTAGGAATCAAAGCCCAACACATGGCCTAATTTTCTAAATTGAGCCTAGGCCTATACATGGTCTCATTCTAAGGCCCAACACATATAATCATTAAGGCCCAAACTATATCCCATCTATGGCCCAATTTTCCAAATTGGGCCCAAGCCCCTTACATGGGCCTTACCCTCGGCCCATTAAATTACTCTAGACCATTTGCTTGATCTTGGATAGGCCATTTGATATCCCAATCATTAAGGCCCAATAGAAAGGCCCAACAATAAACCCAAATGAAATTAGGGTTTTACATAAAATGATGATTAGGGTTAAGTTTCCTACTTAACCCATTAACCACTTAATCCTTTAAGGACTTAATCCATTAAGTCCCATATTGCTTAGATTAGTCTTTGCCAATGATTATTATTTAATATTCCAAGTTATTAATAAGTCCCGTGTGTCTTGATTAATTCCCCAAAATTAGGGTTTGGATGGCATTAGGGTTTTCCAAACCCTAATTAGGTTTCCAACCCAAATACTAGCCCGTTTATTAATTTGTTGGGCTTTTAGATCAATTAGGGCTTTATTGGGCCTATTAAGCCCACTAAAATATAAGTAAGCCCATTAGGGTTTTATTAGGTCCATTAGAGTCCATTAAGCTTCATTTGGCCCATTAGGGTTTCAAGCATCCCCAATCGAGTCAACTCACAAGACAAGCACACCGCCACCCGACACGGTGGCCGGTGGCGGCAGCCACCACCATACGGTGGTGGTTCGAGATTTCTATTATTATTCCATTTTCTAATTACATATTACAATGCTTAACCCCAAAATAACACAATAAATAATAAATAAATAAATAAAATCAACACAGCCACCTTGCGGTGGCCGACAGTGGCGAATGGCGGCAGCCACCACCACCTCATGGTGGTGGTGGGTCTCCTTTGGTCTTTCCGACTGAGCAAGGCACAAACGCACCATACAACACCCCCAACGTCTAATAAATCCACACGAAATCGGCTGGAACTAACACACACCAACTTTACACACATCCAGGCGAGAGGTACACCCAAAACAGCCACCATCAGCGGCGACAGGCGGTGGTTTGCATCGACAGCCACCACCTCACGGTGGTGGAGAGTTTCCTTGAGTCTTGGCCTATCAACACATGACCACCCAGGCATGATTGACGTGAACCCAGCACCAAAGCGCACCCCGACCTCAGCCACCCTCGTGGTGGCGCAAGGCGGTTGAGAAAGAACACCAGCCGCAACAGCCGCCCGGAGTGGCTGCTGCGGCGCCATTGCGATTTACAGCCTCGTCGACGGGACATGGCAGAAGAAGAAGAAGGAACACGGAGAGGCGGCTCAGCAGCGACCTGCCAACGACAATAGCTATAACGGCTTGAGATGGTGGCTCGGTGGCGACGAAATTTCATCCAATCGGGGCGTGAGAGAGAGAGGAGACTGTATGATGGCGGCTGATGACTCCCATAGGATTAGGGTTCCTATAAAGGTTATATACCCGGGTCTCCAAAAGTTAATCCCATAATGACACTAACAGCCCCTCACTTCCAGATTTATTTTCAAACTCAGTCCAATATTTACCCTTTCTACCCCAACATTATAAATCCATTACAACTCAGGTCTAATATTTACCAAACAACCCCTTAGCCCCAAAATCTCTTTCAAAAGAAGTCCCAACAATTACCCAATAGCCCCTGCCTTCATAATTATTTACAAATGGGGTCCAGAACTTACACTTTTAAACCCCCCCCCCCCCCAACTTCTAACATTATGACAATTAGCCCTTCGAAACCATCATTTGATATATAATTATTTATTTTAGGGCTACTATACATTCATTAATTAATTTATTTATTTAATAAATAAACAGAGTGTTACACCTAAGGTGTAAAGCTCCATTGGAAGCTTAGTTTGGTCATTTAGAGCCCCTAGAGCCTTGCATACACGTAAAGTTTGCAACTTTACGTGATAATCATGCCCCATAAGCTTGGATCTACAATATGGAGTTGTTGCATGGCTTAGAAAGCCACTGTATGGATTAAGAACTGAAGCGACTTGGCGAGTCACATGGGTGGACTCGACGAGTTGTATGAATATGTACATGGACTCGACGAGTTGGAAGAAAAACTCGGCGAGTCTGTTGAAGATTGCCTTGGACTCGGCGAGTCTGGTCGAGAAGTCCTAACCTTTTTGGTTGAGCTGTGAATCGGTGAGTCGAGGGACGAATCGGTGAGTGGAGCAGGAAGGGACTCGGAGCTTGTTGGACTCGACGAGTCTTGGGGCGACTCGGCGAGTTAAGTCGTGACATGGGAGTTTCTAAGTGTAGGAACTCGACGAGTCAGCGGGTTGACTCGGCAAGTAGGGTCAACCAGGAAGGTTGACTTTGACTGAGGACTTTGACTTTGACAAAGGGTTGACCAGTTGACTTCCAAGGGCATTTTGGTAATTATTGGTGTTAATTAGTTTTGGTTATTTGGTAATGATCAGTGGTGGAGTTCGTGTTGGTGGTCGGAGCAGCGTGGCCTTATTTCTTCAAGTCGGCAGTTGCAGGCGAGTTATCCTCACTATATCTATAGGGTCTAAGGCACCAAGGCCGGCCCTTTATCGGATGGGAATCCGGGTAGTTGTTTGTTATGTTATTTCTTGGCTATGTATGCATCCGGGTAGTTAGGATGATATATATTAGAAACCTGGTTAAGGTCGGTATCCTGGTATATAGGATGATGCTATGCTAGTGACCGGTCAGGTCAGTATCATTGTTTGGATGTTGCTACGTTATGTGATCTGCTAGATCGGTTGATTAGTTGTGAATTGCTATATGAATATATGTTTATCTGCACATGGTTGTTGGACTGGGGTTGGGTTGAGGCGAGCCCTGCTTTGTGCTGTAGGCCAACATACCCAGGGCGGACTGGTTAGACCGAAGGACTGGCGAGCAGTCCGGATAGGCTGAAGGCCCCAAGAGGGCGGACCAGACGTGTCAAGGCTCGGATAGTGGACCAAACAGAATGAAGGCCCGGTACGGGCGGACCAGTCACACTGTAGACTTGATATGCATGGCTGTTCTGTTTATGTTATGATATGATATGTGTATGGTATTGTGGTTGGTATTTTGGGGGTAACTCACTAAGCTTTTGGGCTTACAGTTTCAGTGTATTGTTTCAGGTACTTCAGGATACCGTGGAAAGGTGAAGGCGTGACCGTATCACTCCTCATCCTTATGTTATGATTTTTGGGACACTCTGATGGAAAATGATTTGAAAACATTTTGTAAACAATGCTATGTGGCTTTTAATTATGATTGAAAAAGTTTAAATTTGGTATGAATTTTATGGATGTTACAATTTACACATGAACTCAGCGAGTCCACCCATGGACTCGGCGAGTTCAACAGGCAGATTGCACAAAATCGATTTTTTTCAACAATTTTGTAGAAATAACAAACAAACAAGCCTAGGCTCTGATACCACTGATGGGTTTTGAGCATTCTAACACTTCCTAAGTGTACATACAACCCTAATAACCTTGGATCTATGTTTTTCTAATTATCATGCAAAGTTGAATTCCAAGGTTATATTCCTACCTAGCATACATGGGGAACAATTTTTAACTTGAATGAAAGATAGAATAACTTACCTTGTTGGTACTTATGATCCTTGAGACCTTGTGAGCCTAGCACCCCAAGTGTGATGCCTCAAATGCTTCACACAACACCAAATGCTTTTGGAATGACTTTAGAGAGAATACACACTTCTAAAATCGGCCTAGCCCTCTTGTTTCTTATGTGTAGCCGATTTTGATGGAGAATGGGTTTCTTATATAGTGTTGACACATCTAGGGTTACACCATGTAAACCCTAATGTGTCATGACTCTTCATTTCCATGACCCATGGGTTTGTAACTCCCATGGAGCATCCTATGGGTGGAACCCAACGTGATAATCCATGGAGCCTCTTAGCCCACTATACAAGTTATGGATGATTTACATAATCAACCCATATATTTAATTAGATATCTTTTGACCACTTAATTAATTATAAATTAATTCTTGATCAAACTAATTAAATAATATTATTAATATATTAGAACTTATAATATATTAATAATCCACAAGTGTTATTTCTCACATTTAGTCTATCCAATTGCATGGTGCCATGCAACCCAAATGGACCATGCCGGGTCGGGTCAAGTACATACCAGAAATAGTTATGGACTTAGACACCTTATCCAACACATACCGGTTATAGTTATGGGATTAGACACCAAATCCAACACTTTGGACTCTAGGGACCTCACAAGGTCCAGATCTAAAGTCTCAATCTCTTGGTAAGCTCAACACACTCAAAGCCTCAAGGAAAGATGGAATAAGCCCTAAAACTCCATAAAATGAGATCTAATCAAACTAATGAGCAAGGTAGAGACTTTTTACCTTCAACAGAAGCTCTAGATGAAATAACACCATATCCATCAGTCTCTTCTTGTTCCTTGCTTTGATACTCCACTCTTATCTTCAAAAGTGCACTAAAATGACCAAAGATTCTCTCTCTCTCTCTCTCTCTCTCTCTCTCTCTTTCTCTCTCTCTCTCTCTCCCCTTTCTCTCTCTCTCTTAGCTCAATATAGGCGATTAGGGTTTCACATAGGGGAGTAAGGTGGCTGGTAAGACGGAAATAGGGGCTTAAGGTCCTTTAAATAGGACCCAACCCTGAAGACAGGGCTTCCTTTCACAGCGCCAACTCGCCGAGTTGGTCTCTCCGACTCGTCAAGTTGGTCATAAAACCCACGTGGTCAATTCGCCTCTACTCGACGAGTTGGGGCATCCAACTCATCGAGTTGCTCAAACAACTCATAAATAAATATATAAATATTATACCTGAGAGTCGGGATGTTACATATAATAATTTTTTATTTATATTTTTGATTTGTCATAACTTTAATAACATTATACTTATTTATATTGATTTTGCTTTGAAGCTTTGTTTTCGGCCTCACTAGTTTGATTGCTTGTGTTCCGTCCCTGAACCCAACGCACTCAAGCACCAAGTAAAAGAAAAGAGATGGCAACGGCCAAATGATGGGTACCTGAAGAAGTGTTAGTATTGGCACAATCATGGAACGATATTTCAGAAGATGAAAAGACATGAAAGACAAAAAAACATAACCATTTTTGGAGGCGAGTTACAAAAAGGTTCTACAAAGGAATGAATCTTCTAGAATATCGTTGAAAACACCAAGTGTACTCCAAATGGGGTAAGACAAACAAAGAAATCATGTTGTTTAATGATTTATATAACAACATGAAATGTCAATGGAAAAGTAGAGAGTGATGAAATGATTTTGAAGAAAACTCTAAAAGTGTACCATCAAAAAAATAAGAAGGCATTCAAGTTTATTGAGTTTTGAAATATCATAAAAGATAACAAAAAATGGAAAATGTGCAAAACATCCGACGAACATATCAATAGTGGTTCAAAGCTCTCAAGAACATCTGAATATGACCACACTACATCAGATGCTCGTGTTGGGTTCGACCTCAACGATGATGAATCCGTTCAAGTTACACCATCTTTCCGACCAATGGGATGAGACAAAACAAAAGGCAAAGTCAAATGCAAAACGATAGATTCCGATGACTTGAACTAAACAGGGGATGATATGAATGATATAAAACAAAGAAAGATTTTTTTTGGCAAATTGCTTCTGAAAGAGAGCTTCGAAGACAAAGAAATAGTGACATGCAAATACTAATGATGGACACATCGCGTATGACCGAGGATGAACTTGAAATTGATTTGACGATGAAGATCGACGTTAAAAAACGTTACGTCAAGTAGGTTTAAAATTTCTAGCTATTTTTAATTGTTTGTTTGTTGTGTGTGTTATTTATTTACATTTTTTATTTTTTAGGTTTAAAATTTCTAGTTTTTTATTTTATTTCTAAGTGTTTAGATTTTTTTTAATGTCATGTTTTTTATTTTTTTTATATAGTACAACGTAAGATTTTCTTTTATTATTTTTTTAAATTTTGATGTAACGAAATGTTATGTTTATTTTATTAAAACTGAAATTTTTATTTAAATTAAATTGTTAAAATAAAATATGACATCATATCTATCAGCTTGTGTGTGACAAAAACCACACTTTTATGTTAAAAAAATATGATAAAAGGACACCAATCCTCCGACCTTAACCATCAATTCTTTTAATGGGATGCTCCATAATTATCATTTGAAGTTAAATCTTAAAAAACTTCGTGGGTTCGGCTCCTAAACTAAAGACATGACCTTGCAATTAAGCCACACCTCCAATTATTTACAGCCTTTGTTTTAATACATAAAAATCATGTACAGTTCAGCTTAACATTGAAAATGATTTATATCTAACATCATCAAAATTCAACGGCCGAAAAACGAGGTCATGCCATCATTTTCTTCGCATGCACGTATCTGAATATTAACTTAACCTTCAATGTATTTTTAATCATTAACAAAATAATAGAATTATTAAACTAGTTTAGGCGTGTCTATTTTGTCATTTTTAAATCCATTTTATTTTAATTTATAAATTGCTAAAAAAAATCGCATATTCTCGATTTTATGATTCATACTTGAAAAAACAAAATCCCACGGTTCACGTTTTCATGTTGCGTCATTTTAAGTGGCATACTTTCATTTATTACTTACTCACTCTCTGTTAGTATTACGTCAGCATTTAATATACATTTAAATTTAGATGCATCCTTTAAAAATAGACTGAATATAGTGTATATAATATACTGTAAACTCTTATATATATTAATTATAAACAAGAAATTGTCTCAAATAATGCAACATGTTTATGCCCTTATTTTAATTCTGTTATAATTGTATTAGACAAATGAACATTAAACGTTAAACGTCCCTTCTACAGATGGGGCAAGAACCCTGCCTAATAAGCCATTCGTCTATGCATTCTAAGTGAAATACATGTCTGCAACTTGGTAGCTCTCTTCCTTCTTCTTCCTTTTCAAAATCCTGCAAACAAATCGCACAGTTTATATCATTGAATTCATCTTCCCTTTGATTAATCTTAGTTCGATTTGCAAATCGGCATTTTGGTAATCTACTAAAAGCATCTTCCGATAATCCTCTTGTCCCAGTGGTTTCAATGTCGAACATGTCAACCAAACTCATCTCGATTGCATTCGTCTGCCATTGATAAGCTTTAAGCATAGCTGGACTAACCCACTCAACGAACACTTTCCCATTTAGAAGACTACACAGCAGTGCTACCTGTATAACAACCACAAGTTCGTTAATTGCTGCTTAAGCACAATTGACAATACAACTTAAACTGCACAAAGTACAACCGAAAGTCAAAAACCTTCGAAAATGGTTCGCCATTAGCCATCATATCCATGATCTGTAACGCTGTGATCGCACCAGTGACTGCACCCACACCGGCTCCACGAAGTAGCCCCGTTTCCGTCGTTTGCCCTTTGATTGCGCCGGTGATTATTCCGATAAGTGCTCCTCCTGCATCGTATACTCAATTTCGTAAATGAAATTTCTGAATCGGATTGTGAAATTGGATTTAGGGGAAGAATGAAGAATGAAGAAACGAACCTAATGCGAAGGCGCAAGTGAGAAACGCTGAGAAGATTCTGTTGATTAGATTTAGAAGAGTCTCGATTTGGAAATCAGGCATGGTGTTCGCCGGCTGGAGTAAGATGCGGGAGGAACGGAGGGGATCGGTGGAGGTGGGAATAACGTAGAAGAATGGGAGTGGATTGGCATTGAAAAGGAGAAGGGAACGCATTTATAGTGGAAGAGAGAGTATAGAAAACAGAGGAAAAGGCATTTAATATCGAAGATAGTTTTCAATCTCTGTAAACGTATTTTACTTTATGTTGTGAAAATATCATGTATCTACTTAAATTGATATGTTACTTTTAAAATTCATATTTATAAACATATACTCTCTTGTTTTACTAATATTTTTGTCTATCGATAAAAAAACACATAGATTAAAAAAAACATTAATTACCATTAACTTTATTTAATAAATTTTTATTTTATTTTAAATTATTTTGCAAAATAACTGTGTAATATACGGGTTAATTTAAAAAAAGATTAGACATTAAAATGTAAACATAAAATATTTTCTAATGTACAACTTTAAAATAAGAAAGGAAGAAACTATTTCAATTTAATATCATATATATGATATTTAATACTTTACATATATAAGTATATATGATTTTAATTTTAAAAATTAAAACAAACCAAAAATTGACAAGTGGATAATATTTATTTCAAAAATACCACAAAATGACAAATGTCAAAACTCATGAGAGATTGACATGTGGCAAAAAAAAAACATATATTTATTAAGGAGGATTTAATAGTTTTGTCATTATTTTGCATTTAATGTTCCATTAACATTAAATGCTTAGTTAGTTAAGTAATAATAAGGGTATTTTGGTAAAAATATTATTTATTTTTAGAAATTGACTATTATTTTAGGACAAACCAAAAATAAAAGATTGACTATAATTTTGAGACGGAAAAAGTATTATTAACTTCCCGTTAGAAACCAAGGTTGTTGGTAGTTTTTTTTTTCTTTTTGGCATTTTTATTCTTCTTATTTTTTTATTCTGTTTTAGTCCATACCTGTCAAGTTTAATCACCGTAAAATTTTTATTTTATATTTTATCATTGCTTTGCAATTTCAATCACTGCCAACGGTTACTATGACAATTTCAATCCTCACCTTAAAGCTTTTTAAAATTTCAATTTCATCCCCCATTTTATTAAAGTTTGTTTATATAATATGAATTTTCTATAGTTACCATCCTAACTCTAAATATTATTTTTGTCTCTTCAACTTTAAACTTTATAAAATGTCTTTTTTTATCCTCTCGACTTTCTAAATTTTCGTGTTTATCTTATACATCGACAATTTTGTCAGTGGTATCAACATTGTATATTTATCAATTAAAAAATACAACGCTATCTAACTTTTATCAATACAATTGTTAAAATTCAATTTACAAAACATAATGGCGTCGTCGCAACATGCAACAGAAAAAATACTAGTTATAAATTTAGAATCAAATAAAAAGTTTGTTACCTTAAAAAAATGATTCTTGATAATTGGTTTTTAGTTATTTACCCTTATCTATTCTTAGAATGATTAGAACGGAGGATACTCCACATCACGGTGGGCTATGTGTCACCTATGGTGGAGTAGTTAACACGCCATCACCTATATATGTGGTAGTGCGGTGGAGCCGCCACAAGAGGGAAGATTACCACACCCAAAAACCCAACAAACATATACCAACGTTCAAATTAACGACTACTTTTCAAAATCTATTTTTTTTCTTTTTAAAAAAGACTATAAATACCATACTCCATTTCATACATTTCACACCATCACAATACATTTAATTCATACAAAATGTAACGTCTAATTTTCACAAAAGAAATCCTTTTTAATTAAGGTAAAACACCAATGTTGCTAATAAGTGTTTTCAATCACGTCTTTGCCTTCACACGATCATCAAATGTACTTGAAACACATTTAATCCACAACTATAAACCAAAGTTTAGTGAGTTCCCTCAAAATACCACACACCACAATATACATACAATGATGCACACATGAGCATCCAGTCTGACTGGATCGTCTCACAAAGTCTACAATACACCTGGACCGATCTCCTGAGCCTCAAGTCTGAATGGACCGCATTGCAAGGCCTACAGTACACTTAGACTGCTCTCATTGGCCTCCAGTCCATGACTGACCCGTCTTCCTGAAACATCCCAAAAACACGGTCTAAAAATTTCATTTTGAAACTTATTATAAAACCATAATTCACCCAATACCATAAAGAAAACCATACATCATGTATCTCAAAACATCGTATAAAATACTGTGACAAAACATATGATAAAATATCAGAGTCTCAAAACAATCCCAGGCTGAATGTTGTGGTGTGTGCCATGCGATCACCCCGAGCCCTTCCCTTAGCTACCGGTGGTACCTAAAAACAAAACTGAAACTGTAAGCACGAAGCTTAGTGAGTCTCCCCAAGCTACCACATATCATACAAATTTCATACAACTAGAAGACACAGGCCCTGTCCACTCTCATGGAGATTCGAGCCCCGCCCATACTCCGCTGTCTAGGAGAGTCGGGCCCCTCCCACACTCCACTACTAACATACGTACAAGTTGTTGGATTAATGTCTAAGTCCATAACTATAATTGGTAAGACTTGACCCGACCCGGCATGGTCCATTTAGGTTGCATGACATCATGCATTTGGATAGACTAAAATGAGAGAAATAACACTTAAGGTTGGTTAATATATTATAAGTTCTAATATATTAATATGATTATTTAATTAGTATTGATCAAGAATTAATCTAGAATTAATTAAGTGATCAAAAGAAGACTAATTAAATATATGGGTTGATTGTGTAAATCATCCATAATTGTATAGTGGGCTAAGACTCAATGGATTGTCAAGTTGGGCTAAAACCCATAAGATGCTCCATCATATATTTGAACCCATGGATCCAAGGAAATGGAAAGCCATGACAATTAGGGTTCACCCTAATTGTCACTAACTATATAAGCATCTTATTGTTGACAAAATCGGCGACTAGAGTATATGTGAAAGGGCTAGCCGATTTTTATGAAGTGTGGATTTCTCTATAATCTATTCCAAGTGTATTTGGTGTTGTGTGAACCATTTGAGGTGTCACACTTGGGGCACTAGGCACTCAAGCTTCATGATGACATTCTATATCAAAGAGGTATGTAATTCTAACTTGATATATTCATATGAATCAATGTTATTATGCTAGTTAGGATGAATACCTTGGAAAGTTCATATGTGCATGTATAATAGAGAAAACGTAGATCCAAGGTATTTAGGGGTGCATGTACACTTAGGAGTGTTAGAATGCTTAAAACCCAACAATGGTATCAGAGACTAGGGCTGTTTTCGATTATACTTGATGCAAACTGATTTTTCGAAGCCAAGAATCTGTCAGGACCTGAAACTCGACGAGTTCATTTGTCAGAGCATGAACTCGACGAGTTCCATGAAGAACTCGATGAGTTTGTCTCCCAGAATGCATATCTTCGTGCTTTTTGGCTGGAATTGGACTAGGAACATTACCAAAAGCTGTTTTTTGGACTTATAAACTTGTTTTTGATGTGGTAATGTTCAAGCTAATCCAATTTCAAAGATAATTGTCAATAGATTCATGTTTTGTATTAGTTTAAAAGTTATGCTAATTACATGAAAAAGTTTGATGTGAATTATCTTTGTTCATATGAGTTGCTTAGATTAATAGATAAGTTAATTGATTATGTATTTTCAATCCATTTTAATCTAAGAGATGATTCTAAAATGTGTCTGTGTAACTTGTCCTCAAGTTACATGAAAGGTCACATTCAAGTTTCTTAAAACTCATAAAAGATGGAAAAGGTTACAAAATGAAGAGTTTTGTCCTCATTAAATGGTTTTATGACTCCATAACTTGTCCTCAAGTTATGGAGGTTCAAGAGTCACTTCATTAAGTAATAAAATGTGTAACCTTAATTAATTCCATAAGTTACAAAATAAAGAAAAGTGACATTCTTTTATTAGTTTAAAGTCTTCCATAACTTGTCCTCAAGTTATGGAACTTGAAGAGTCTTTTAATTAAAACTACTTTAAACACATAAGTTATGGAATTAATTAGTTTTGAATAGTTTCAAAACTTGCCCTCAAGTTTTGGAATTTGAAAAGCTTTCACTTATGAATACTTTAATTCCAAGTTAGACCTTAGAATTTTAAAATTTAAAATTAAACCCTTATACTTTATAATATTATAATTTAATAATATTTATATATATGTATAAGAGTAAAGTCAGTCTTACCGTTAGTAGGCCTCATTCACGAAGCCGGTCTATAAGGTGGGTATTGTTGGGTTTTGAGCATTCTAACACTCCTAAGTGTACATGCAACCCTAAATACCTTGGATCTATGTTTCTCTATTATACATGCAATTATGAACATCCAAGGTATTATCCTAATCTAGCATACAAAACAATGAAGATAGAATACATACCTCTTTGATGTAGAAAGTCTTCATGAAGCTTGAGTGCCTAGTGCCCCAAGTGTGACACCTCAAATGGTTCACACAACACCAAATACACATGGAATGACTTGAGAGAACTTCCACTACTAGAAAAACAGCCTTTTACGACGCTCATTGCGCGTCGTAAAAGGCTCAGACGACCCGCAAATGCGCGTCAAGGAAGGCCCTGTCACAAAGAGAGACAACGCACATTTATGAAGCTAATTTACGACGCGCAATTACGACGCACAATGCGTATCAAGGAAGGCCCTGTCATAAAAGAAGACGACACACATACACCTGTCATAACCTTACGACGCGCGAGTTAATGACACGCAATGCGTATCAAGAAAGCCCCTGTCAAGAAAGGCCATGTCATAAATGAAGATGACACACATTTTTGCGTATCATAATTTTAAATGTTTAAAAAAAATATTTATAGATTTACTAATTTTCAAATTAGAGTTGTATTTAATGTCTCATAATAGAAAATAAAATATCATATACAAAAAATACAATCCATTGCATAAAATTTAATGTCATACAAATAATCGTTCCATAGACAAAAAACAACAATAAGTCAATACTAGTATCAGAACATAAAGACTCAACATAAAGCACCTTTCTGCATAAAAATACAATCCATTGTTGTAAGCAAGTGTGTATTGAAGCACCTTCCATGCAGTAGTACCCCCTTGATCAATACTAGTATCAGAACATAAAGCACCTTTCTGCACAAAAAACAACAATAAGTCAACAAAGACTCAACACTCTTTAAAATACTATATGAAACAAAGAGTCAACAAAGACTCAACATATAAGTACATATCTAGAGTAACAAATTAGATTCATTAATCTCATAAATCTTCAGAAGGCTACTTCAAGTATCTATTTTGATCAAATCTTCAGAAGGCTACTTCAAGTATATATAGCATAGAAGATTAATTTGTGTCCCCTTTATGTCCATTAAGTTAAAAATAAACAGCATGTAAGTAAGGATTACTGTCATTTTTATTAAATAGGTGGATCACAAAGACCTTGTACATTAAGGTTGTGTTTGTTACACATGACATGGTTGACAGGAGTCCATGTCCCAACTTTCGAAGTAGGACAAAAAACGAACCTCATTTTCATATAGCAATTTGAAGTCTCTGGACATTTCATTAGCCAACTTAAACACATTAGCTGGAATTATGGAAGTACTTATTCTACTCAAATTGTCATCACCTCTGTCAAAACAAATTTTACATGATTAATTCAGTTTACCTAGTAAAAAGTATTTTTTTGAAATAGAAAATACAAAAAGTCATAACAATGTTTACAGGTTCTTTGATTCATGAACAAGGGTCATGGCTCACCATAATATATTGCAAATGCAACATGATAAGAACCCTTAAAATGACTAACCAGTGAGTACATGCTACCAGAACCAAAACCTGCCACCATACTACAATTATGTACATAGATGAATAAGATTTAAAACCAAAAACACCAATTTTTTTTGTCTCCAATTGACTAAAGAAATAGACTGAAAACTCTAACCATTAATGGATTCATTTACTATAAGCTTACCTTGCGTGGAAACTCTCCTATCATCACCATGAACCATCACCATCACCCCTATCAGTAAAAAACAAAAAATGCACTTAGATAACAAAACTCAAAGAAATAGCAATCTACTTTCTTTTAAATCTTTAGCAATTTCATCTAAATACAGAGCAATTTTTGTTGGTATAACAAGAAAAGAGATTGAAAGTAAGAAAATTATTGTTCTAGTACTGTATGCCCAACACATCTTCAAACCATTACCTTTCCCCCATTTCATCTTCAAATTTTATATCAAACATTTTTGCAAAATTTTGTCCCAAGCAATGGAATGTTGCACCTTGTATAATTTATAAGATGAAAGGACAATGAAACCGACACAAAACCTAGTACATCATAGAATTTTGGTAAGAGCCTCCCTCTGGGGTCCACAAGACCATGACCGGCTTCTAGAAGCATCCCAGAAAACTGTGGTCTGATATAACAAAGTATAATGTAAAAATCACAACAACAAAAATTTGAGAGAAAAATTATATGACACTCCGAAATCCCACCTATTATCATCATAAAATTCCAGCAAATTTTGTATCTCCATATATTCGAGACCAGCTTCTCTTTCCAGTCTGAAAAAATGTCATAAACAATAATTAGGAAAATTTTTAATAAAAATAAGAGTTATCACCACATAAAAGATGAAATGAAATGCCAAAATCTTAACCTGATCAAGCTTGGGAAATATACCAGACAATGTGTTTCAGCAGACGTGTCATTTGCAGTTTTCACCTGGTACTTTTTCCCAAAAAAAGGAAACCTGAAAATTTAAAACCATATAATAAAGAAAAGTTCAGACGTTTGATTACATTTTATAAGACAATACAACATGTTGGGTGTTTCTATTATACTTTTCTTCTTCAACTTCAAAAGTGATCATATGGTTTTCTGATCGAATGGAATTGGGAACAAGGTTGGGTTTCATGGTGCCACTTTGGTTGTGGTATGCTCTACATTTTTCTGATACTTTGCCCTGCAATGCAATCCAATTATTCAAAATGAAAGCAAGAAAATGATGCTATAAATAAATTCTGAGAAAATGACTCCCAAAAACATGATAGCCTGCCATATAGTAGAAGAGTCCAGAATAATACCGATTAAGTAACCCCCTAGTTTCAATAAAAATGACACATTATGTAGAAGTCCTCTTACTTTCTCTTCACTTTCAAAACAGAACTGCAGTATATAACATAAGTTTACTTTATATGTTCAATATGAGAAGGAGAGTTCAATATTAACACAAACAATGGAGTTTAACATGCAAATAATGTAATAAGTTATAATACTTGACGGGGGAAAAAGTCATTTAATATTTTCAAAACTATTATTAGTAAGTACCTCAACACTGGTGGTATAAAGTCCACTATCAAACATCTCTATCTTGCATTTTTTTTTTCAATTTCACCACAGGGACAGACAAGTATTCTTCATATATCCGCCTATACAGTTCAAGAGTTTCGACAACCTAAAGATAAATACATCATTAAAACATTTTATCGATTTATCCAGTAAACTAACCTATTTTAACAATCAACAACAAGTATACTAATATTGACGATAGTTGACTATATATTAACCTATTTTATCAATTTAGTATATTAACGTAAATTTTTTACTAGTTTATGGATATAGACAACTAGATTATTTTCAAAAATAGTTTATTAATGGTTAATCACAATAGGAAATACTATTTTATCAATATCAGTATAAAAATACAATAAAGTGTAACATAGATAGTTTTTTATTCCTTAAATTTATAACTGTACCTCAGCGTATGCCTCCTCCTTTGATGCAAAGGTAGTGTGTCCTTCTTGCCAAAGAAACTCACGGCTCCTAGAATAACAACAGTTTATTATCATATCAAGAAATAGAAAATCAAGATAAAAAATCATGTCATGTGATGAATTATGAATAAGAAAGCAAAGAAGCTACCTGATAAATGGAGTAGGATTACTAAACTCCCATCAAACAACATTACACCATTGGTTAAGTTTCTAGGGCAAGTCACGGTGTCCCCTGATCATTTTGAGAAATACGGATACATCACAGTTTCACTTGTTGGTCTAATTGCAATTGGAACTTCCAATTCAGAATCCCCTGATCTCGTCAACCATGCAACCTGAAAGGGGAATAAGGAGGGCATTCATGTCTTCAAGAGAATAAACAACATGAGATAATGTATCAATGATGCATGTTTTAGTCCTTCCACCAGATGAATCAAGAAAAAGACTAGTTAATTTGCTATCCCTGGATTACCTAAATGGTAAAACCAAAAAATCAAAATCTTGAACCCATGAATGTTAAGTGTAAATTATGTATTTAGATGAACAAACACAAGAACATAATCAAAATCTGAGACATGTAGACATCAAAACAATTATGCACCAAAAATCCATGTGACCACCAAAGCTTAGAGTTATAACTAAGTATGTATGTCTTATGAAAAAGGAGGTACATGGTGAGGTTTAACAGACGTTGTATAATGGAGTACCTGGTTAAGTTTCTAGGGCAAGTCAAAGCCTCTCTGATACCATGATAAAAAGTGTATTTTTGTATTTCATTTCTCATCAATTCATAACAGGAAGGAAATACTTTATACATGAGCATAAGAAGCTAAAAAAGGACAGAGGCTAATATACTCCTATAATCAAGGAATTTACATAAAAGAATTTATTCCTAAAATACCCTCATGACAGCTCATCCAACATGTATGTGGTGTGGTGGGTTACTTCATCTTCAACAGAGCAGCCAAATGCAAACACTGTTAAAATATATATATATATATATATATATATATATACACACACACACACACACACACACACCGTTTTGTGAAAAAGGAAGTAGCCTTGTTTTGTTTTAATCTTAAATATACAAGTGTATTTCCATAGTTGAGATAAAAACTCTTTGAAAGAAGCACATGATAAACAACATCAATGACCAATATAATACCTCAAATAATGTCCAAGTTAAGCGTAAGAAGTTTGAAATTGCAGATCTGTTGAAGCAGAGTGTCACACCCCAAAACCGAGAACGGCGGAAACGTTCTGGGGCGGAGGACGTCATGTATAATATCAACAACAATGTAAAGTAGTAAACAAGCAACAACATCATCCATTGCATTAATAAAATAATTATTATACAATTGTATTCTGTCAAATTTTGATAAACACTAAAGCATAAATCAAAATGAAAGATAAGTCTTGAACAAGCTCCATCTTCCTTTCTCCTTGCATCGGTACCTGTCTATGATGACCTGAGGATACAAGTAATTTTGAAAGCGAGTATCAGCTTTAAAGCTGGTGAATTCATAAGTATATAAGTGTCATTGCCTTGTTTCTGAAAATCTGTTATGAAAGCCATGTAAACCTTTAAATGAAAATGTTGTGTTAAGTATGAATTCCCTAGAAAAACCCTTATTTTCTATAAGTATGAAATGTAGTCTTCTTCCAAGACCCGAATGTTCTGTACGTATGAAGTGTAGTCTTCTACCAAGACTCGAATGTTTTGTAAGTATGAAGTGTAGTCTTCTACCAAGACCCGAATGTTCTATTTGTAAAATGATAGTTTTTCCTTTGTATTGACTAGTACTAAAAGTGCTTAGTCTAACTCATCGTTTATGTGAATGTATCACAACATAAAGTAAATAGGAAAATATAACCATGAAAGTATTACTCTTGGGTTACCCGGGGATAACACAACATCGCTGACGCGAAAGATATAACCTAATGGACATCCGAAGATTGTTCAATTTAACCTCTGTGGCGAACAGTAGATTCCAGGAATGGTTAGTCCCGTAACTGACTTTACATCGATGTAGTCGAAGTAAATAACCTAATGAACATCCGAAGATTGTTCAATTAACCTCTGTAGCGAACAGTAGGTTCCAGGAATGGTTAGTCCTGTAACTGTCTCCTAATATATGTAATAACAACCCAATGAACATCCTAAGATTGTCCAATTAACCTCTGTGGCGAACAGTAGGTTCCAGGAATGGTTAGTCCCGTAACTGTCTCTACCTTGCTATAAGCGAAATAGATAACCTAATGAACATCCGAAGATTGTCCAATTAACCTCTGTAGTGAACAATAGGTTCCAGGAATGGTTAGTCCCGTAACTGACTCCCGTTGAACTGGGATGGGCAGGACGATTTACTGAAGGTACTAATAATTCATCCTAATGAACCGAGGTTCAGATATTCATGTAAGTATACACAGGTCGATGTATCTACGTAAAGGCATTCATGTAATGTGTTCATGTAAGCGTGTTCATGTATCATGTAAGCATATGTAAAGGTACTCATGTATCAGGTAATGTACTAGTAAAGACTCATGAATGAACTGACTCTTGTGTGATTCCTTGTAATAGAAGTAATGTTTTGATATCTTCAAATTATCCCTATGATAATTTACTGTAATATAACTGGTTGATCATGTAGGTTTATACACTCTTACTACTCAAGGGTGTGGGAAACTAAATGAAAGATGTAAACTATAAAATCAATACATATATAATAATATAAGTGTATATGCATAGTTTAGTTCAAGAATGTAAAATGGTTTTGTAAAACATCTTATGGGTTTTGAACAATAATTAACAATGACTTGATGTCTTTTTAATAAACATTTCAAAGGTAAAACATTTGGTAACAATGTGTTTTTAAGATGTAAAATCATTTCATGCATCACATTTTGTAGCATGTGAAATCTGTTAAATGACAAACACGGTTATAAAATACATATCAATGATTCAATAACCTGTTTGTTTCTACTTGTATTCCCCCCCATTAAAGCATTTAAAATCATTTAAAATATTGATTAGGGGTATGAACTCACTTGATTGAAGTGGTTGATTTGAAATAGTCTAGAGAAGAATCGAGCAGAACTTTGACAGGAAGAGTTGAAAGCGGGGGAAAAATCTCGGGATTCTCGGGAATCTCAGGAACACAAAACCTTCCTTCAGGACTTGAAGGTGAAAACCGGGGCTTCGGGAGGGCTTCAGGAGCTTAACCGCAGAGTTTCAACACGAGAGATGGAAGAATGGAGCACCTAAACCCGGCACCCCAAGAGTTCTATTTATAGGGGCATTTCTGGTGTGCCACATCGTGGATAAGGTTGGCCACGTCGTGGGGAGCAAGCCTTATCCCCTTCCGTTGATTGGACGCCCTCAGTCACTTTTCAGGTCGCGGCCAAGCTGTGCCACGTCGTGGGGGCCTGACAGCCTCGGATTTTGGACCCCGAACTTGTAAAATCCGTAACTTTCGCATACGAGCTCCGTTTTCGACGTTCTTTATATGCACGCGTAGCTAAAAATGTTATCTACAACTCTCGTTTAGACTTCATCGG
The DNA here is from genome assembly GCF_002870075.4 of Lactuca sativa. NCBI lineage: Eukaryota > Viridiplantae > Streptophyta > Magnoliopsida > Asterales > Asteraceae > Lactuca > Lactuca sativa. The sequence continues at coordinate 197,088,061 of NC_056629.2, forward strand.
AAAATTTTGAATTTATTTTTAATTATTTATTTTTAACCGGCTGGGACACGAAAAGTCCGTTAAAAATCCATAACTTCTTCATCTGGTGTCCGTTTTCGTCAGACTTTTCACCGTTGCGCTACTAATGTTGAGACCTTAGATTCTCATTTAGGTTGTTTTGGTCAAAAGTATCTCGAGCTCTATTTCGAGTTTTTAGCTGTCTACTGCTATACCCGAATCTTGGAAAAATCATAACTTTCTCATACGAAGTTAGATTTGGACGTTCTTTTTATGTACGCTCACGGTTTGAGGTTATCTGTAACTTTCATGTAGATACTTAAGGCTAAACACTATTGTATTGAAACTTTGCGTTTTTCGTTTATTCGGTGTTGCCGGTTTTGCCGAGAATCTTCGGTTGGTCATAACTTCTTCGTTATAACTCGGATTTTAAGGTTCTTTATATGTACGAAAACCTTGATACGATTCCTACTACTTTATTTAACCCAAATAAGATTTTAGGAAAGTTATATTTTGACCTAAATTTGATTGGTTTTACATTACATTGTCTCGAAATATCGGGTTGTCACATCATCCCCCCGTTAGAGGGAATTTCGTCCCGAAATTAGAATTTAAGCAAGGAAGTATGCACGAATGATCGAGTTGTGAGGAGGAAACTTCCTAATCGATTGGTTCTAGCGCGCCTAAGTGATAACGGGTTCTCGGTTGGCATTCCAATGAACCTTCACTAACTGGCGATGGTGTTTCTTCGTCCGCTTGACCTCTCGGTCGAGGGTCACTACGGTTCTAATACGAAGGTGAGGATCTCGACGAGTGGACTTGCAAGAGTCCTAACGGAAAGGTATGGTTTCACGATCGAGATGCGAAGAGTAGAAAGTACGTTACTGAGTTCGCGGAGTAGGTCTAGTTTGTGTGAGGCACAGGACCGATTCTGATAAGAATCTCGGAGGTCCTGTCTAACTTGGATTTAGCTTTCCACGCTTTACGAAGCGTATTAAGCCATTCCCAGAGTGAGTTATCCTAAAGAACTTGGTCACTCACTTGGAATCTCAAAGGTTCCTTTTCTTGCGTAACATCCCAGTCAAAGGCCACCCCTTGCTGGGTCAAAGTCGTACGAGTTTTTGTAGCTTGCGAGGAGTTCTGAATGAACTAAGGCGGTAGGTCGGTAAGACCTAGAATCTGGCGAAAAACTGTCGGCGTCTCTGGTGTCGATAAATGCTCAACGGTTTTGACAAATTGAAAGAGTACTCAAAATTTCTCACATTACTAACAGTGTGTCTTAGAAATTTGACTCTTTAATTTCAAAACTCGTGCCTAGAGAACTTTGCTAAAAGTTCCTCTGTAGGAATGTTACCATGGGCTTTCTTCTTACTACGAGGGTAGATATTAAGTCATTACATGGAGAAATGATGACTGATCCCAGTAGTAGACGCTTTACTTTATTTCCTTATAAAGAGGAATCGTATTTTTCTGTCTATGCCTGATGTGGCATTTTCTATGAAATTATCTTGTACCGTAAGTACTTTAGTTAGGTCTTTAATTTCTAGGAATTTGTAGGAAATTTCTAGACTTAAACTTAGAATTCTAAGTAATGATTGTGAGGAGTGTGTCTAAAATATGTTAGGTAGTACACCTAAATTGACACAAGCACTAGTTTATTTTAGGAATGATGCCTAAAATGCTTTTATGTGCTAAATGTTTTGTGTGATAGCTAAATTGATGCTATTATTTGTTCGGATCTATGGTCTGTTGCCGACCGTATCTAGAAACCTTATGTGTGTAGGATTCTAAGCGTACGACTACGAAATTAGAACTAGCATGTAAACGTTTCGGGGTGATAAGGCGATTTATATGTTTATCGTAATTAAAAACTTTCTTATCTTAAAAATTCTCGCTTGGTACACCAAATGTCTGCTTGGATGTACAAGAGGTCATGGTGAAGACTTGTAGAGATTTGAGTAAATGAAGGAAATGAATAGGGATTATGATAGTGAATGACACCTATCGGAAGATATCGTAAGAGTGGTGTCATGCCTTTATTTTATGTCTGATAAAATAACAGAACGTTTAGAGGAGTACGGTACGTCAGAAGTACACATTTGATTGGCGGGATAATGGAACGATTGGTGAAATTCTTGAAGTTGTCTCATCGTCTGGTATTTCCATCACCAATCGAGTTGAATTAGAGTTGATGATTGAAGATTGAGCAATGAAGAAGTCCTAGTAGAGTCTAGGGAAATTGTTTATGATTACTTGGACACATTCGTATATGTTAAATTGTTTTGTGATTTTCTTGTATGGTGACTTGGTCGACTACAGGACAATACTTGGGACGAGTATGAGTAGGTGTGAAAGGTAGTAGATGCATATACTACCGGAAGCACATGACTCGCACTTGGATCAGGGAAAGTCACAAGGTTACCAAGAAGCTGGTGATTGATTCCATTTTATTCTGGTATGTCATTACCATTGTTTCGGTAATGACTAGTAAGATTGTCACACCCCAAAACCAAGAACGGCGGAAACGTTCTGGGGCGGAGGATGTCATGTATAGTATCACAACACAGTAAATGTAAATAAGCAAACAACATCATCCATTGCATTAAATATATAATTTTAATACAAGTGTGTTCTGTACAGTTATAGACACCAAAAATAATGTAACACAAAATAATATGAGATGAGTCTTGAATGCACTCCATCTTCTCAAGAGCTGGCCTCGGTACCTGTCTACTGATGACCTGAGAATACAAGTTATTTTGAAAGAGTTTATCAGCATTAAGCTGGTGAGTTCATAAGTATTTTAGTGCCAATGTTTCTTGTAAAAACGTTTGAACCTGTCTCAATGTATAAGTTTGTAAAAATGTAAGTAAATGTTTGAAAGTGTTTGTAAAAGTTTGAATCTCTCAGAAAATCCTATATTTTCTATAAAAGTAACCTTCTATCAAGGCTGAACTGTTTTGTAAACTCGTCTGTTGTAAAAGTGTGTAATTACCCAAGTATAACTATCATTTGTTAAAAGTATAGTTTGTACGTTAATGCTTAAGTGAGGTTATCACTAAAATATGTAATGGGTAAATCATTATAGTACTATAGCTTTGTATAATAAGACTACTGCTGTACTAAATACTACTACCTTAAACCGGATTTATATTAAGGTATAATGTGATAAATTGCACCATGCTATCGACTGGTAACAACGACATAATGAATGGTCGTAATAAAAGAAATGACGTTTGGCACCCGCAGACCTGCAGGTCTGGCTGTAGCTAGCAGCAAGGTGTAGGATAGTCAATCCAGTATAGATCTACACGCAAACTCACGCTCTCCCTCCAAGAGAATTCTGGCTACAACTCGGGCCATGACATTTAAGGCATGCTCCGACACAGTGGATCACAATTATTACGTATTTATGTATATGTAATGTTTCTTGTACTAGTATGGCTGTATATGTACTTGTTTCTAGTATCGCTGTATATGTTCGTGTTTCTAGTATATCTGTATATGTACTTGTTTCTAGTATATCTGTATATGTACTTGTTTCTAGTATATCTGTATATGTACTTGTTTCTAGTATATCTGTATATGTACTTGTTTCTAGTATAGCTGTATATGTACTTGTTTCTAGTATATCTGTATATGTATGATCCTGTGTTACCCCGATGGTAACTAACTAATGATGTACTGATAAGTATGAATATGGAAGTACTTTTATGTCTATACATGTATATATAATATATACGTAATATGGAAACGACCTTCGGATGGTCACCCGAAATCCCACCAGACCACATCCAAATCGAGAAAAAGGAAATAGGGCGGATGGCCTTCCTAAGCCCTTTAAACATTATTTATATATCTATACATATATGGACATGCAATTGAATATATAAAAGCATAAATAAGTTTTCATAAAACATTTGAAGCATAAATATAATTTCAAGAGAAGATCGACTTGATGTCGATCTATAAAACAATTTGAAGGCATAAGTTGATAAAACAGTTTAAGTATAAGAAGAATTTGTTTGAATCACAGTCTATAAGTAAGCTTGGATAGTAAAACAGTTTGTAAAACATTTCAAAGTAAAGCAGTTTGATAAACAGTTTGAACAGTGGTAAAAATCGTTGTTTTTCCTAGTTATTAATCACATGTGATTAAATGCGATCACATGTGATTGAAACAATAACTATAAGTATTTGACTTGTATCCCCCCCATAAAGTGTTTAAAACATTTAAAATCATTTCAAAGGTTGATTCAAGGGGTATGAACTCACTTGTGGTGAGTCGTTTGAATTGCAGTGTCGGATACCGTGCTAGGTGGCAAACGGAGACTGGTTTACACGCACGAGCCTAGTTATCATATAATAAGCATATATATATAACTAATTAGACAAATAATAACTTAAATAAATAAGTTAAGACACTTAGGAAACATGTAAACACTTTTATAAGTGTTTAAGGTCCAAATGGTTGCATCTAAGTTGCTACGGGACAAGGCAAAAGGGTTTGAAACATCAAATGGCCTTGCATAAGAGTTCACCACCCAACAAACCCCACACCTTGGAGTTTACGGCTGTAAACTCATGGGTTTATGGCCGTGAACTCCTCACATGGTGGTTTTGGGTGTTTTAAAGTGTTATCTTGATCCTAGTACACTCCTAGCTTTGTTGGAATAACACATGAAGTAGTTTAAGGCTCTAGAATACTCCATAGGGGAGTTTACGGCCTAAAGTCCATTCACCCTAGAGTTTACGGCCGTAAACTCCTATGGGGTGATGGATTTTAATTGTTTTGAGGCTCTTAAACATCAAGGATGGCTTCCATGAATTTATCTAAGGCTAATGGGGACAAGAGGCACACTTTTGTGCCATTACTTGGAGTTTACGGCCCAAGATATGTTCCTTGGTCGTAAACTCCTTTCAAGGAGTGATTATGATGTGTTTTACTCTCCAATCAAGTCCCATGTGTTCAAGGTAAATTGTCTTAAGGCCTAAGGTGTGCTTGGAATGCTTTTTACCCTAGAAAAAGGGGTTTACGGCCCAAGAGAGGTTCTTGGCCGTAAACTCCTACAAAATTATGATTTTGAAGGGTTTTGATGTCCTAAATAAGCACAAGCATTTGAGGGTTAAAGTCCTTAAGCATTTGGGGAAGTTTTAGGGCACTAAATACCCTTGAAAAGGGGTTTACGGCCCAAGGAAGTTCCTTGGCCGTAAACTCCAATTACTTGGGTTTCTTGGATGATTTCTAGCCTATAAAGATCATACACAAAGTCCTTTACAAGTTTCCTAACATGGGGATGGGTCTAGAAAGCATTAAAGTTCCATTTTTGAGTTTACTCCCCAAGAACGTTCTTGGGTGGTAAACTCCCGGATCTTGTAATCTAAACATGTTATTGATTTTAATAAGCACCTAACAAGTATTGAAACACATTTAGTAAAGTAGACTCACAATATGGGATGAAAACCCGAAGATCCGTCAGAGAGAATATGGCTTTTCTCTATTTGGAATTGTAAATAATGAATTAATTTAGTTCAGAAAACTATTTATAGTCCTGGAATATTTTGGCAGAAAATATCTTCATTCCTGATTTTGGACTGTAACATTATGAAACTTGAAATGCCCAAATTTCACAAAACCAGGAGCATCCACTCTCCTGATATCTCCTAAAACATAAACCCTAATGTACACAAACTTGTTCGGAAAAGTATGAAAATCACTGAAACTGAACTAGCTTCTATTGAATAGATGATGTTCGTACAATTGGAAATTTCGGGTTGTCACATTATCCCCCTGTTAGAGGGAATTTCGTCCCGAAATTAGAATTTAAGCAAATAAAAGTTACAAACAATTAAGCGAAAAGATGAGGGTATTTCAACTTCATCTGATCCTCGCGTTCCCAAGTGAATTCCGGTCCTCGCTTGGCGTTCCAGCGAACCTTCACGATAGGGATACGACTTTGTTTCGTCTGCTTGACCTCACGGTCCATGATCTCTACTGGTTCTTCCATGAAGTTGAGGCTCTCGTTGATCTCGATCTCGTCGAGTGGGATTACGAGAGTCTCATTGAACAGACACTTTTTCAAGTTAGATACGTGGAATGTAGAATGTACGTTACGAAGTGTGTCGGGTAAATCGAGTTTGTAAGCTACGGGGCCGACTCTGGCAAGAATCTCAAAAGGCCCTATGTACCTCGGATTAAGCTTTCCACGCTTGCCGAAGCGTATCAAGCCCTTCCAGGGTGAGACCTTGAGAAGGACTCGGTCTCCCACTTGAAATTCCAAAGGTTTTCTTCGTTTATCGGCGTAGCTCTTTTGTCGGTCTCTAGAAGCTTTCAATCGTTCACAGATCTGAACGATTTTCTCTGTCGTTTCCCGAATGATTTCCGGACCGGTGAGAGTACTGTCGGAAGCTTGCCCCCTTGCTAATTGGGTATCACCCACCTCAGCCCAGCACAGAGGGGATCTGCACTTGCGGCCGTAGAGAGCTTCGAATGGAGCAGCCTTGATGCTCGTGTGATAACTGTTATTATAGGAAAATTCGACAAGGGGTAAATGAGTATCCCATGCCTTCCCAAAATCAATCACACAGGCTCGCAACATATCTTCCAGTGTTTGGATGGTCCTCTCACTCAGTCCGTCGGTCTGTGGATGGTAGGTCGTGCTCATGTCGAGCCTTGTTCCTAGGGAATGTTGTAGGGATTGCCAAAATCTTGAGGTGAACCTACTATCTCTATCGGAGATAATGGAAATAGGTACACCATGCAACCGTACAATTTCCCTAATGTATGTTCTCGTAAGTTTCTCCATCTTGTCGGTTTCTTTGATAGGCAGGAAGTGTGCAGACTTGGTCAATCTATCAACGATGACCCATATGGTGTCAAGTCCACCCGTTTTCTTGGGCAGCTTGGTTATGAAATCCATAGTGATCCGCTCCCACTTCCATTCTGGGATCTCTGGTTGTTGCAGTAAACCAGAGGGCTTCTGGTACTCGACCTTAACCTTCGCGCAAGTAAGGCATTTACTTACGAAGGTAGCAATCTCTGCTTTCATATTAGGCCACCAGTATAGCTTTTTAAGATCCAGATACATCTTATCTGAACCTGGGTGGACGGAATACCGAGTGTTGTGCGCCTCGGTCATGACCAAGTCTCGGAAACCACCGTGTTTCGGTGTCCAGATCCGGTTCATGAAATATAAAGCTCCGTCACCCTTGGCTTCAAGGTTCTTGTCCATTCCCCTAAGGGATTCACTCGACACATTTTCAGGTTTCATGGCCTCAAGTTGAGCCGCCTGAATTTGCTTAGTCAGGTGCGAATGGATGGTTATTGATAATGACTTGACCTTGCGACCAGAATATTCTTTCCGACTTAGGGCGTCTGCTACTACGTTGGCTTTACCCGGATGATAACGAATATCGCATTCGTAGTCACTGAGTAGCTCGACCCACCGTCGTTGTCTCATGTTGAGCTCCTTCTGATCGAAAATGTGTTGTAAACTCTTGTGGTCGGTAAAGATAGTGCTCTTCGTTCCATATAAGTAATGTCTCCAGATCTTCAGAGCAAACACTACTGCTCCTAGTTCAAGATCGTGGGTCGTGTAGTTAACCTCATGTGTCTTCAACTGTCTCGAGGCGTAGGCGATGACCTTACCTCGCTGCATCAGCACACATCCGAGTCCTTCACTGGATGCATCGCAATAGACACGAAGTCTTCTATTCCTTCTGGAAGGGATAGTATTGGTGTGGTGCACAAGGTTCGTTTGAGCGTTTGGAACGCTATTTCTTGCTTCTCTTCCCAGTCAAAGGCCACGCCTTTCTGGGTCAGGGTCGTAAGAGGCTTCGCTATTCGTGAGAAGTTCTGAATGAACCTGCGGTAGTAGCCAGCGAGACCTAGAAATTGACGAATTTCTATAGGCGTCTTTGGTGCTGACCAGTTCTCAATGGCTTTTATTTTGGATGGGTCCACGTGGATTCCCTCTTCGCTTACCACGTGTCCTAAGAATTCGACCCTTCGGATCCAAAATTCACATTTCGAGAACTTCGCATAAAGTTTCTCCTTTCGTAATGTCTCTAGAACTTGTCGCAGATGATCACCATGCTCTTTCTTACTTCGGGAGTAGATCAGGATGTCGTCAATGAAAACGATGACGAACTGATCTAAGTAAGGTCGGCATACTCTATTCATCAGATCCATGAAGACTGCGGGCGCATTGGTCAATCCGAATGGCATCACCACGAACTCGTAGTGTCCGTAACGAGTTCGGAAGGCTATCTTCGGTACATCCTCCTCTAGCACTCGTAACTGGTGATATCCGGATCTCAGATCAATCTTGGAAAAATAGTTTGCCCCTTGCAGTTGGTCGAATAGATCGTCTATGCGTGGCAGAGGGTAACGATTTTTGATCGTCAATTTGTTGAGTTCTCTGTAGTCAATACACATACGGAATGATCCGTCTTTCTTCTTAACGAACAAGACCGGTGCTCCCCAAGGTGAGAAACTTGGTCTTATAAAGCCCTTGCTGAGCAGTTCGTTAAGTTGACCAGAGAGTTCTTGCATCTCGGCTGGTGCTAAATGGTAGGGCGACTTGGCTACTGGGGTAGCTCCTGGGACTAAGTCGATTCTGAACTCGACTTGTCGTTGCGGAGGTAACCCGGGTAGTTCTTCTGGGAAAATGTTGGGGAAGTCGCTCACTACTGGGAGGTTCTTTAGTTCTTTCGTTTCTAGGTTCGTGTCGACGATGTGAGCAAGGAATGCGTGGTATTCTTTGCGCAGATATTTCTGTGCTTGAATACTAGATATAATGCGAAGACTCGCACCAGGTTTGTCGCCGTAGACTATAAGGGTTTCGTTAGATGGGAGGTTTAGTCGGACTGCTTTTTCGTAGCACATGATGTCGGCGCGATTTAGACTTAACCAATCCATGCCGATAATAACGTCGAAACTTTTTATTGAGACCGACATAAGGTCGATTGGGAATGAATGGTTATCTAAGGTTAGAAGACAACCTAAGTATATGCTATCAGTACTTTCAGTTTTCCCATTGGCCATTTCTACTGTGAATTGTTCATTAAGTGCGTGTGGTTGTTGCTTAAGCATACGAGCAAATTTGTGGTTTACGAAGCTTCGCTCCGCTCCACTATCGAACAGAATGCATGCATAGGAGTTATCAAGGAGGAACGTACCAGTCACCACTGTCGGGTCAACAACTGCTTCCCCGTGGCCTATTGCTAGTACCCTCCCTGCTCCTCCAGTATTCCTCGCCTTGGGGCAGTCCCTTTTAAAGTGGCCTGTTTCGCCACATCCATAGCAAGTTGGGCTCGCGCCTGAGCCAGGAACTTGGGAGATCGGTTGTGTCGGGAACTTACAGAATCGGACGGTGTGTCCTTTTCTGTGGCAGTTAGTACACTGCATTTCACGGCGGGCGCCGTTGTGGTGGAAGTTGCATTTGTTGCACTTCGGCAAACTTCCAGCATACTGCTTCCCCGGAGCAGTAACAACAGTAGGGGTTACCGTAGCATGTACTGCCACGATTTGCAGTTTCTTTGAAGCTCGCTGCTTCTTCTTCTCATCCCAGAACTTCCGCTTGGTGCCAGCGGGTTTGGAGGGTTCTGGGATGGCTAGGGTGGTTGTGGTTGCAGGGGTCTTGACTCCATGGTCAATGAGTCGTTGTGCCAATCGCTTGGCACTGTCGAATGTAGCGGGGTTGGATGCTAATACATTCCCCTGGTACGGAGGCACTAGCCCCCATACATACCGTTCAATCTTTTTCCCTTCAGTGGGAACCATATTGGGGCATAGGGCCACCAGTTCGCTAAATCAGGCAGTGTAAGCAATCACGTTGGTGCCCTTCATGGTCAGATTCCAGAGTTCATGTTCTAACTTCTGGACTTCGCCCCTCGGGCAATATTCCTCAGTCATGAGGTCCTTCATCGTTGCCCAGCCCATGTCGTTAGCCACAACGATAGTTAGGGCTTTGACGTGGCCGTTCCACCACGTTAGGACTTTATCCTCAAAGGTGCATGCGGCATATTTCACTTTAAATGCAGCAGGGCACGAACAGATTTTGAAGACTGATTCAGTCTTCTCGAACCATTGCGAGAGAGCAATGACTCCGCCAGTGCCATAGAAAGGCTTCGGCTTGCAGTTTGTGAAATCCTTGTAAGAGCACTCTCTCGAGCGCACAGGGATTTCAACTGGAATAGATTCAACAGGGGTTCCACCTCTGCTGGCATCTGATGAGTGATACTGAGCCATGGCAGTTGCCACTGCTGCAGCTACGGCAGCATTCAGAGCTGCAGTATCGATGACCGCAGGTGGTGGAGGCGGTGGAGGTGCAGGATTATTCCTATTCCTGGGAGATTTGCGAGGAGGCATCCTTCAGCTATAAGTTTATAAAGATAAGAAAGATGGTAAGAATCAATTTGTAAGCAACGTGAGAGTGACTCATGGACTAACTAACCATAGCCCAACAGTTTGAATGAGTGTTTGAAATCACAATAAGAAATATTAGTAGGAATATACAAGTGTACAAATTTTCCCACATATTAGATAGATTTCAATAGTACGAGTATTACCGATGTAATAAGTTCAAGGAAAATCGACCTAACAGCAGGTCTTACATCATACCATAAGGACAAGACTGACAGTCCTAAATTCCTAATTAGAGTACCGAAAGTTAGGAATATTTTACAGGCAAGTGCTACTTAGAGCACATAAGTTCAAGGCTATCCCTAAATCAAAAGACAGAGATGTTCTAGACATCATCTAATGGCGATGGGAATTCCTCGGGCGAGCCCTGAGGTCGGACATTTGGCGAAACACCTCTTGAAGGTGTCGGTCTTGAGCTCTCTGACGAGCTCGAAGTTCTAAGACTTCAGCACGGGAGGCAGCCAACTGTTGCTGCAGAGTTTCGTTGGTTCTCCGGGTCCGTTCCCTGTCTTCTTCAAGACGGCGGATGCGGACTGTATTGACGCCTGAATTGGCATCAACCTCCATGACCCGGTCGATGGCTGCTCGACCTTGCTCGACATTACGAGCTATTCTGCGGATGATTACCGGCAGAGCTCTGTCAGCAGAGCCACCATCGCTAATGTTGTAAAAGGTTCGGTCCCCAAAGTATGGTAAGGGCTGACCCTGCTCATCACTCCAGCGATTTAAGTCGTTTGCCCACATGGGAGTAGGACCTGGAAACGCTGGTCGAGGGTTGTTGTTCGGGGCTTGACCTACAAGCGGTAGGTTGTTGACTTCAGGCTCGGAGTCGGATCCATCCGAAAAGCCTTCTGCGAGGTGATCATCCAAAGGGATTGGATGCTCATCTTCGGGCTCTTCATCGATCCACCCTGCATTGCCTTCATTGAGAAAGTACGGGTCGCCATGATGGAATCCAGCCATTTAGATCTACGCGAGAAGAGAGGTATAAGAATATAGTATACGTGTAACTAGTAGCACAAAATACACCTATAGTATTTTAAGTTTAAGTTCTACTGATCTTCTTGTCGTATTGTTGGTAAGTTTTTAGACTTGTTAACATATCACAACCATTCTAGGGCATATGCTAATCACTCCTAGGACCAGCATAGTTGATTAGGCTATGCCATTCCCAGGACTGACCATACATCCCCGAGCTCACTTGTGATATTCAACAATCGTAATACTTTTGTTCTTGTCATTGTGACACTGATTTTAGTATGAATGCAGACTAGTATACTTAATTAAATATTTTATTATTTAAAGTATAGACTCTTGGTCAGAGTGTTTTAATCCCATTTGGGTTTATAGATTAGTATATCTTTTATAGGTTGATATACTTGATTCACTATAAACAATGCTCTGATACCAATCTGTCACACCCCAAAACCAAGAACGGCGGAAACGTTCTGGGGCGGAGGACGTCATGTATAGTATCACAACACAGTAAATGTAAATAATCAAACAACATCATCCATTGCATTAAATATATAATTTTAATACAAGTGTGTTCTGTACAGTTATAGACACCAAAAATAATGTAACACAAAATAATATGAGATGAGTCTTGAATGCACTCCATCTTCTCAAGAGCTGGCCTCGGTACCTGTCTACTGATGACCTGAGAATACAAGTTATTTTGAAAGAGTTTATCAGCATTAAGCCGGTGAGTTCATAAGTATTTTAGTGCCAATGTTTCTTGTAAAAACGTTTGAACCTGTATCAATGTATAAGTTTGTAAAAATGTAAGTAAATGTTTGAAAGTGTTTGTAAAATTTTGAATCTATCAGAAAATCCTATATTTTCTACAAAAGTAACCTTCTACCAAGGCTGAACTGTTTTGTAAACTCGTTTGTTGTAAAAGTGTGTAATTACCCAAGTATAACTATCATTTGTTAAAAGTATAGTTTGTACATTAATGCTTAAGTGAGGTTATCACTAAAATATGTAATGGGTAAATCATTATAGTACTATAGCTTTGTATAATAAGACTACTGCCGTACTAAATACTACTACCTTAAACCGGATTTATATTAAGGTATAATGTGATAAATTGCACCATGCTATCGACTGGTAAAAACGACATAATGAATGGTCGTAATAAAAGAAATGACGTTTGGCACCCGCAGACCTGCAGGTCCGGCTGTAGCTAGCAGCAAGGTGTAGGATAGTCAATCCAGTATAGATCTACACGCAAACTCACGCTCTCCCTCCAAGAGAATTCTGGCTACAACTCGGGCCATGACATTTAAGGCATGCTCCGACACAGTGGATCACAATTATTACGTATTTATATATATGTAATGTTTCTTGTTCTAGTATGGCTGTATATGTACTTGTTTCTAGTATAGCTGTATATGTTCGTGTTTCTAGTATATCTGTATATGTACTTGTTTCTAGTATATCTGTATATGTACTTGTTTCTAGTATATCTGTATATGTACTTGTTTCTAGTATAGCTGTATATGTACTTGTTTCTAGTATATCTGTATATGTATGATCCTGTGTTACCCCGATGGTAACTAACTAATGATGTACTGATAAGTATGAATATGGAAGTACTTTTATGTCTATACATGTATATATAATATATACGTAATATGGAAACGACCTTCGGATGGTCACCCGAAATCCCACCAGACCACATCCAAATCGAGAAAAAGGAAATAGGGCGGATGGCCTTCCTAAGCCCTTTAAACATTATTTATATATCTATACATATATGGACATGCAATTGAATATATAAAAGCATAAATAAGTTTTCATAAAACATTTGAAGCATAAATATAATTTCAAGAGAAGATCGACTTGATGTCGATCTATAAAACAATTTGAAGGCATAAGTTGATAAAACAGTTTAAGTATAAGAAGAATTTGTTTGAATCACAGTCTATAAGTAAGCTTGGATAGTAAAACAGTTTGTAAAACATTTCAAAGTAAAGCAGTTTGATAAACAGTTTGAACAGTGGTAAAAATCGTTGTTTTTCCTAGTTATTAATCACATGTGATTAAATGCGATCACATGTGATTGAAACAATAACTATAAGTATTTGACTTGTATCCCCCCCATAAAGTGTTTAAAACATTTAAAATCATTTCAAAGGTTGATTCAAGGGGTATGAACTCACTTGTGGTGAGTCGTTTGAATTGCAGTGTCGGATACCGTGCTAGGTGGCAAACGGAGACTGGTTTACACGCACGAGCCTAGTTATCATATAATAAGCATATATATATAACTAATTAGACAAATAATAACTTAAATAAATAAGTTAAGACACTTAGGAAACATGTAAACACTTTTATAAGTGTTTAAGGTCCAAATGGTTGCATCTAAGTTGCTACGGGACAAGGCAAAAGGGTTTGAAACATCAAATGGCCTTGCATAAGAGTTCACCACCCAACAAACCCCACACCTTGGAGTTTACGGCTGTAAACTCATGGGTTTATGGCCGTGAACTCCTCACATGGTGGTTTTGGGTGTTTTAAAGTGTTATCTTGATCCTAGTACACTCCTAGCTTTGTTGGAATAACACATGAAGTAGTTTAAGGCTCTAGAATACTCCATAGGGGAGTTTACGGCCTAAAGTCCATTCACCCTAGAGTTTACGGCCGTAAACTCCTATGGGGTGATGGATTTTAATTGTTTTGAGGCTCTTAAACATCAAGGATGGCTTCCATGAATTTATCTAAGGCTAATGGGGACAAGAGGCACACTTTTGTGCCATTACTTGGAGTTTACGGCCCAAGATATGTTCCTTGGTCGTAAACTCCTTTCAAGGAGTGATTATGATGTGTTTTACTCTCCAATCAAGTCCCATGTGTTCAAGGTAAATTGTCTTAAGGCCTAAGGTGTGCTTGGAATGCTTTTTACCCTAGAAAAAGGGGTTTACGGCCCAAGAGAGGTTCTTGGCCGTAAACTCCTACAAAATTATGATTTTGAAGGGTTTTGATGTCCTAAATAAGCACAAGCATTTGAGGGTTAAAGTCCTTAAGCATTTGGGGAAGTTTTAGGGCACTAAATACCCTTGAAAAGGGGTTTACGGCCCAAGGAAGTTCCTTGGCCGTAAACTCCAATTACTTGGGTTTCTTGGATGATTTCTAGCCTATAAAGATCATACACAAAGTCCTTTACAAGTTTCCTAACATGGGGATGGGTCTAGAAAGCATTAAAGTTCCATTTTTGAGTTTACTCCCCAAGAACGTTCTTGGGTGGTAAACTCCCGGATCTTGTAATCTAAACATGTTATTGATTTTAATAAGCACCTAACAAGTATTGAAACACATTTAGTAAAGTAGACTCACAATATGGGATGAAAACCCGAAGATCCGTCAGAGAGAATATGGATTTTCTCTATTTGGAATTGTAAATAATGAATTAATTTAGTTCAGAAAACTATTTATAGTCCTGGAATATTTTGGCAGAAAATATCTTCATTCCTGATTTTGGACTGTAACATTATGAAACTTGAAATGCCCAAATTTCACAAAACCAGGAGCATCCACTCTCCTGATATCTCCTAAAACATAAACCCTAATGTACACAAACTTGTTCGGAAAAGTATGAAAATCACTGAAACTGAAATAGCTTCTATTGAATAGATGATGTTCGTACAATTGGAAATTTCGGGTTGTCACATTATCCCCCTGTTAGAGGGAATTTCGTCCCGAAATTAGAATTTAAGCAAATAAAAGTTACAAACAATTAAGCGAAAAGATGAGGGTATTTCAACTTCATCTGATCCTCGCGTTCCCAAGTGAATTCCGGTCCTCGCTTGGCGTTCCAGCGAACCTTCACGATAGGGATACGACTTTGTTTCGTCTGCTTGACCTCACGGTCCATGATCTCTACTGGTTCTTCCATGAAGTTGAGGCTCTCGTTGATCTCGATCTCGTCGAGTGGGATTACGAGAGTCTCATTGAACAGACACTTTTTCAAGTTAGATACGTGGAATGTAGAATGTACGTTACGAAGTGTGTCGGGTAAATCGAGTTTGTAAGCTACGGGGCCGACTCTGGCAAGAATCTCAAAAGGCCCTATGTACCTCGGATTAAGCTTTCCACGCTTGCCGAAGCGTATCAAGCCCTTCCAGGGTGAGACCTTGAGAAGGACTCGGTCTCCCACTTGAAATTCCAAAGGTTTTCTTCGTTTATCGGCGTAGCTCTTTTGTCGGTCTCTAGAAGCTTTCAATCGTTCACAGATCTGAACGATTTTCTCTGTCGTTTCCCGAATGATTTCCGGACCGGTGAGAGTACTGTCGGAAGCTTGCCCCCTTGCTAATTGGGTATCACCCACCTCAGCCCAGCACAGAGGGGATCTGCACTTGCGGCCGTAGAGAGCTTCGAATGGAGCAGCCTTGATGCTCGTGTGATAACTGTTATTATAGGAAAATTCGACAAGGGGTAAATGAGTATCCCATGCCTTCCCAAAATCAATCACACAGGCTCGCAACATATCTTCCAGTGTTTGGATGGTCCTCTCACTCTGTCCGTCGGTCTGTGGATGGTAGGTCGTGCTCATGTCGAGCCTTGTTCCTAGGGAATGTTGTAGGGATTGCAAGATTGGGCATCGTCTGCGGTCAAGAAAGCTATAGAGTTAAATACTCTTTCGAGGAAACATAGAAGTTATGGTTATTACCTAGGATGAAGAGATAACGTGTGAAATCATTATGCAAGCCATATTTCGTTGATGATTCCGGGACGTAATCATCCTAAGGGGGAGATAATTGTAACGCCCGTAGATCTGGGCTAGTCAAATTAGAGACGATAAGCATCAAAAATGACTTTTTTATGGAAGATTATTTAGAAGGATTAATCTTAACCAAGTTGTAGTATATGTCACAAGGTTTCCGTGCATATAAAGAACGCCAAAATCCGAGTTATAAGAAGTTATGACCTGTCGAAGTTTTGCGACAGAACTGACATGACCTAGCGCGACCCATCGCGACGTAAATAGTGAATTTAAGGTAGATAGATATCTATCCTTAGTGATCTAAACGAGAGTCGAAGATTTCTTCGATAGTAGTCCAACGATAAAAAGACAGACAAGTAAATTTCTAGATGAGCAACCAAACTCGTCTGGCCCTTCAAATCTATTTATAGGGCAAATTTGGCCCTTGCCACGTCGTGGCAACCTTTTTCCACGTCGTGGGCTTGGTCGTCACTGCATGCGTCATCCCAAGTTACATCTGGGGGCCTCCCGGAGGTGTCAGGAGACTTGCCACGTCGTGGTCTCTGACAGTTTTTGGGGTTTCGCGCCCCGAACTTCAAAAATTCGTAACTTTCGCATACGAGCTCCATTTTCGACGTTCTTTATATGCACACGTAGCTGAAAATGTTATCTACAACTCTCATTTTGACTTCATCGGCAAATTTTGAATTTATTTTAATTATTTATTTTTAACCGTCCGGGACACAAAAAGTCCGTTAAAAATCCATAACTTCTTCATCCGGTGTCCGTTTTCGTCAGACTTTTCGCCGTTGCGCTACTAATGTCGAGACCTTAGATTCTCATTTAGGTTGTTTTGGTCAAAAGTATCTCGAGCTCTATTTCGAGTTTTTAGCTGTCTACTGCTATACCCGAATCTTGGAAAAATCATAACTTTCTCATACGAAGTCAGATTTGGACGTTCTTTTTATGTACGCTCACGGTTTGAGGTTATCTGTAACTTTCATGTAGATACTTAAGGCTAAAAACTATTGTATTGAAACTTCGCGTTTTTCGTTTATTCGGTGTTGCCGGTTTTGCCGAGAATCTTCGGTTGGTCATAACTTCTTCGTTATAACTCGGATTTTAGGGTTCTTTATATGTACGAAAACCTTGATACGATTCCTACTACTTTATTTAACCCAAATAAGATTTTAGGAAAGTTATATTTTGACCTAAATTTGATTGGTTTTACATTACATTGTCTCGAAATATCGGGTTGTCACACAGAGAAACTATTTTATCAAACAGACATGGAAAATCCAATTAAAGAAAAATAGTCCAAAGTTGTGGAAGCAGAACCATAGTAAATCTATGAGCCTTCAGAGAGCAAGATCACTTTATCAAACATGTGGTAGATCCGGCTCTTGAACCTTCAATTTTGACTTTATAAACAACCTCTTCAAACTGAAAAAAATGACAAAATCACCATGAAAAACATTTATATAATTAACTCAAAGAAATTAACGGGTGGGGATGTAAAAAGACCTTTAATGTTATGGAAGATAAAGATGATTCAAATGAAATTAAAAAAAAAAAAAATCGAAGAAATCCCAGTAATATGTAACTCAAAAAATTAAGAACCCTAACCTTAAACTCTTACCAAAGAGTTAAGGATGCCGGTGACGGGAAGGAAGAAAAAGATGTTGGCAAGTAAAAAGAAGGTCTGACGCCGGCGAGGGTGGAGGAAACAGTGGAGACGGCGGCGAGGAGAAGGAAGACCGACCGCAGCGACGGGAGGGGAGTCAGTGATGTCTTTGACCAGAGTATCTGAAGAGCTTGTATCTTTGTGGCAAATAAAGCGATTAACAGGCAAAATTCCAGGAAACATGCGAAGATTGAGCAAGAACAAACTCGGTAATCAAGTAAAAACAAAAGAACTCACTAATAGGGAAAGAGATAAATCTTGAAGCTCTTACCATATGAAGACATAGAAAAGATGATTAAAGGAGGTCGATTTTGCAGAGTTGTAAGATCGCTTGTGGTAGGGAGGCAATGAATGGATGAAACAAGCCCTAACAAATCCAGAACCGAGCAGCGTGTGGTGATGATGGAGCGTAGCCAGGATTTGAGCTTCGGGAGTGGTGCTTCTAGACAAAGAAACACCGAGTGTAGATGCGTAAGTAAGAGAAGCTGATGACATCGCGTGAGGATGGTTTGGGCTCGAAACATAAAGCTTACATGGAAACCAGATCTTGGTGAAAACCAAAATATGCAAATAAATAGTGTGTTCGTTGCCCCTTACGTGTTTTGAACCAGGCAAGAGGGATGAGATGGAAATACGAGAGTGAGATAGAAAAAATTAGGGTCGGATTTAGGAACCCTAAATCATCGGATCAAATTGATAACTGGGAGGTAAGAACCCTAAATCCTTAGTTCATTAGGGTCGAATTAGGTGATGGATCGAGGAATTGAGGAAGCTGTGGATGAAGACGAAGGCCCAAATTCGAAGAGGCGGGGAATTTTTGGGATGAATAGGCGGTGGTTAATTTTTTGGATTTCATTTTCCCCCCTAAAAACGCGTGTTTCCTAAAAAAATATAAAGCGACAGAGTTACACGACGCACATTTTTTGAAAACTAACATTAATTTTTAGAAAACTAACATTAATTTTAGAAAACTAACATTAATTTTTAGGGCACACACAAATGCGCGTCCTCTATCAGTGTGTGTCATTAATTGTGCGTCGTAAAAGGCTATTTTCTAGTAGTGTTCACACTTTATGAAATCGGCTAGCCCTCTCTAGAATGATACTAGTGCCAATTTTGGTCAAGAATAAGATGCATATATAGTTAGGGTTACACCATGTAAACCCAAATTGACATGGCCTTTCATTTCCATGATCCATGGGTATAAAAAACACCATGGAGCATCCATGAAGCATCATATGGGTTTTAGCCCAACTAGATAATCCATGGAGCATTAGCCCACTATATAAGTATGGATGATTTACACAATCAACCCATATATTTAATTAGTCTTCTTTTGATCACTTAATTAATCCTAGATTAATTCTTGATCAATACTAATTAAACAATCTTATTATTCTTATTATTAATATACTAGAACTTATAATATATTAATAACCATAAGGGTCTTATTTCTCTCATTTAGTCTATCCAAGTGCATGATGCCATGCAACCCAAATGGACCATGCCGGGTCGGGTCAAGTCTTACCAATTATAGTTATGGAATTAGACATTAATCCAACAGGTATAAGGTTACTACCAATAAAATGGCAGTTTAATGGGTGTCCACTCTCACCCACCGCTTCCTTGACCGGCGGAGGGTCGTTAGCCGAACGGGTAGGACAAGGACTAGAATTCTCCCTTCATTAAAAGTATTAATGATAAATACTAAGGAACTAAATCTTTTATAAATACCCAATCTTAGTTACTTAGGAAAATGTGAATAAGGTGTTAATCCATGAAATTACACTTTGCACTTTGTTTAAGTTGGTTAGTGGAGCGTGTGTGGTTAACCGGCACACTAACTCGTATTTAACAAGGTAGGCAAAGGGTAACTTAATGTTTATCATAGTATCGATGGAGCGTGTGTGGTTAACCGGGACATCGATTAAGGGGTAAACACTTAAGAGTACCAAGTAATTTCCATGATTACTTCACACCTTGTTTTGTGATCCTCGACATCCCAATCACAAAACCTGAAGGGCACACTCGATATTGAAACATGCCATTGAAAAGTTCAATGAATCTCAAAAGAATCTAGGAGTTTCAAAACCAATTAAAACCTAGTAATACATTTCATTTATCTTGGTGGAAATTGGTGAATCGTCATTCACCTACCTTCAAATATTTTATAGCTTGGATTATGGCATCCCTCTTCCAAGTTATAAAAGTATTGTGTTGGGTCCTAGCCTTAATATTTCATATTGGGTGTTATATTAAGGACTTTAAATCAATTATCTTGAATATCTCCCAAAAGATGTCTGGTTTAGACATTTATGATCTTCCCAAATCTCTTGAAACAAGCTTTCCTAAATGAAGATGATGTCCCATGGAAATCATACTTCTTTCACCTCCTCCAATTATTCTCCCTAACCCACAAGTTCTTGAAAAGTTTAAGGTCACTCAAGCCCTATTGGCAAGCAAAGGTCTATGTGTGATCACATCTTGGAGATGTAGTCACATATTGACAAGCTGGGAGAGTTGGGTGTCAAAGTCTTGAGAAAGTCGGTGGCTCAACTACTTTCTAAGTCACATAGTGAGTTCTTTTGGGACTCCTATGAAACAGAATATGACAAGACCCTTAATGATCTTATCTATTTGCTAAGGTCAACTTCCTAAAACTTTATGGACATTGACAATAATGACATTGGATATCCAGTAAAGCTCTCTCTTCCCAATGGAAAGGGATCGGCCATAGCCAACTCGGTTGACCAAATGGTAAAGAGAAAAGCTAAGTCTGTGATAGTCCTGCATACCATTACCAAAGGGTTCATAAGTTTATATTGCCAAAGGAAGGGGAATTGGTTGCGAAGCTGATAAATTTACCTAAGGATGTTAAATTCAATAAGTTTGACTCTACTTCAGGTAAAGTCCGCTATCTAACTCTGCTAAGTTTCTATTCTGAGATTCTTGATACATGATGTAACTGGGTCACATGGTGATGTTATAAGAATCAAAGAAAAGTGAAGAAACTTAAAGAAAGAATATACTGAATCTGATCGCGTAGATGGATTTCTATCGCATAGTTTTAAGATCGGATTCTTGAGCTACTTCTTAGGAGTTATGATATATTGCTTAGGAATAGATAACAACAAAGTTTTCATGTGCTTTTGCACTGTAAGGATAGTTTTTCTGCAAAGTTTTTAAAATAAAAGGAAAATTTTTGATTTTATTTATTTTAAAAATATCCTTACAATGGCATTTGTGAAAATTTTTGTTGCTTATAAGATTCCATTAAGAGCAAGATTGGAAATATGAATTTGATTCTTTCATTTGTGGTAGTGTCTAAATTTACCAAATAAGGAAAGATTCTCATCACCCAAGTTTTAGTTGGATAGAAACTTGGAATCATGCAAGTTGTATAACATGATGAATGAGAACTTTCAAACATTGGAAAAATTAAGACTAACTACTTGTTCACATGGATGTGTGAGTCAAGTAAAGGATTAATGGATTGAGTACACATTCTTGTGCACTGGTTAAGTCCACCGCAAAAGATCGATAAGACTATTCGTCACAATTTACTATAGCTCAATAAATATGGTTACACTTACAAGCTTAAGTGTAATTCTGAGACATTGGAAAAGGTTCCAATGTATGGCATAGCGAATAAGAAGAATCAACTTAGGCAGAAAGATAAAAGTTTCTTAAATCTGAAAAGATGGGAGAGTACTTTAGTATCATGTTTTAAGACCATCTTAATGATTTTGAGACCTTATCACAATTCATCCTCTAAGTGCATTCTGATAGTTAAGAAGAGGAGTTATGAATTGTTGAAGTGGTTAAATCAAGAAGATGATACATACTACGTTCCAAAAACAATTCTTAGAGTTATACTCTAAGATTGTAACTTGAGTGACATGTCTTAAAGAAGGTTTAAAACACTTGGCAAATGTAAGAGTAAAAGTTTTCTACTCTTGTAAATTTGAAATTGGTAAGTTGTGATGTTTTGGATAAAACAAAGACCAACTAAGGCCAATTGTGTGAAGTGTTTGTCTTGATTAGAATCCACACTATCTCTTGAATATCTGACAAGAAAGTCTTATATGTCAAGAGGACAGTGGGAGTCTTAAAGGTCTTGAAAGTCTCAAGAACTAATCAAGAATAAAACCTAGAGTTCTTCACTAGCACACGACTTGAGGTTTATAACCTATCGTGTTGACATATTCTGTGCCCATTCCAATTATAGTTGGCTTTGCATATGAGTTCTTAGAGTTCTCAATTGGTTGCATATCAACTTGGAAGCAATGACGGGCTCTTGAGCTGCCAGGTGGCAAGAATTTAAGATTGAACAAGTTCAGTCCATATGAATTTGGAATTGTCATTAATCTTGTCTTGTGATTATGGTTTTGACAATTCACATGGATAAGAACACATACACCATTAAATCTAAGTGTCATAAGGTTTCTCTCTGATTCATGAAAATGATGGTGAGGAAACACTTTCACTAAGTAGATTTTAGCTAGATAGCAATTGTGATATTTGCATTCTCAAAGTCGTTAGTGGAGCGTGTATGGTTAACCGACACAATAACATGGACTTGTGAGAAGTGGAAAAGGTCTAAGCAATCGATACTATAATTACGACATCTTTTTTCATAATTCTTAAAGTTGTTTAGACACACCTCTGAGCTATCTAGGATAAGGTGTATGATATTGATAAAGTTTTATCAAAGCAATCTAGTATCAGAAATCTGAACTTTGGTAAGAAAGTCAATAAAGTATTGATTTCTAGAAGTCCAACTGATTTTTGAGTACATGTCAAATCTAGTGGGAGCATAAGTGTTATGCTAATAATCATCATGTTAGTGGGAGCATGATAATTATGATACAGGTTGCAAGTTATCAATGTTAATTATAGAAAACAAAAGGTTTCAATTGGGAAAGAGTTGTTTTGCTATAATTAAGGAAGAGGAAATTATACTTCATCTCAAATTTAAAAGCTTAGATTGAGGTTTTAATCGTATTTAGTCAAGTGTGTGTGTGTATATATATATATATATATATATATATATATATATATATGAATTTTATGTTGGAATGACTCAACATAAGAAAATTCTATATATGGGTCCATTATTTGCGTTCTAAAATTCGATTATGATTACGACATCCCTTTTCATAATCTGAATTATGAGAACTTGGCAAATTTAAATGGAAATATTATAGCAAAAGACTGGTTTAGTCTTTATGTGAGACATCATGAATCGTGTCCCATATGCTTCAGATATAGGATCGATTACATGTGCTATATTCATCGTTTCTAAAATTTTCCAAAGGCCTGGGGCATTAAGAAGGGAAAAGGTCTAGAACTGGATATGACTAAAAGGATTAAACAATTGTTGATGAAAATCTAAGGTTTACCAAAGATTGGTTGCTCAAGGACAGTTGGAAGTATAGTGTTAATTTTTGGAAGGACCATATTGACATATTCTGAAAAAAAAAAGGCAACTCTTGTTCAGAAGTGATAGTCGAAAGGGGAATATGGAAATGATCCCATATGTGGAAGTTGTTCAATAAATCTGTGTAAGATTAGGAAACTTAATGCAAGAAGGATGTTTCCAAGGAGTTGATCTCCTTTGGAATGCTCTGTAATGTTTGTTGTCAAGTCTTTGTGACTTTGTGCATAATGATTACAAGAGGATCAATGCACATAAGTTTAGAATCTAACAGATTTCAGTAAATGACATGAATTTGGAATTCTTGCATTTGCAGTAAGGATTTGGAACTGTCAACAATAAGATGCTTATATAGTTAGTGACAATTACCCTAATTGTAATGGCTTTCCATTTCCTTGGATCCATGGGTTCAAATATACCATGGAGCATCCATGGAGCATCTTATGGGTTTTAGCCCAACTTGACAATCCATGAAGCATTAGCCCCCTATATGAGTATGGATGATTTACACAATCAACCCATATATTTAATTAGTCTTCTTTTGATCACTTAATTAATCCTAGATTAATTCTTGATCAATAATAATTAAAAAATCTTATTAATATATTAGAACTTATAATATATTAACAAACCTTAAGTGTTATTTCTCTCATTATAGTCTATCCAAATGCATGATGCCATGCAACCCAAATGGACCATGCCGGGTCGGGCCAAGTCTTACCAATTATAGTTATGGACTGAGACATTAATCCAACAAATTGTTCTTCATTTGTCTTGTATTTCATCATATTCATGTTAGTCTCTAGAACAACCTTATTTGCACACTTTTATGTCTTTTTCAGGTAAACCGGAGGTTGGAACGCGCTTTGGGAAGTGTCGGGAAACATTGGTGAAGATTTCGGGATGATCGGGTGAAGAACGAAAAAGTTGAAAAAAATCAAGTTTGGAATTGGAGTCAGAGGGGTACACGGGTCGCGTTGGATTTACACTGCGAAGAAACACGGGCCGTGTTGACCAGAAAAGAAGAAGTTGTTGACCAAGCTGAACACGGGCCGTGTCATGGTTGTAGAACTCGCTACTCGGTACCTACTCGGCCGACTACCGAGTAGCGAGTACTCGGGGAGTACTCGGATTCGGTAAATCATATAGAAATATTTTTAGGGAAATTATATATGTCAAAATCATAAGTTAAAACCATTAGTTGAATGAAATATATAACAAAATTAGATACATGTAAATACACAAAAACTAAAAAAACACACAATGGTCCCACTTTGTGAATAATTATTGAAAATTTAAGATATATATGTAATAATAATCACATGTGTGTGTGTTAAATAATAAATCATTAAGTATACTATACATATTAATCATCGAGTTGGTCGAGTTTTACAACAGTGTTCACTTCAACAAGGGGCCGATCGGGGAGTACTCAGATTTTGTAACTCGCATCGGCAAGGGGCCGTGTAGCGAGTACTCGGACGAGTACTCGACCAACTCGGCGAGTTTTACAACACTTTATGCTCAGCACGGGCCGTGTTCGACCCAAAAAAACCAACTTTTGGCAGTTTTTCCTATCTTTCATATTACGGGTTGAGGGTCATTTTTGGGGACACACAACATATTAGAGCACATTTTGAGAAGGGATTTCGAAGGTTTTTGCAAGGGTTTGATCAGTAATCATTTGGAAACATTATTTCTAGTATTTTTAAGTTGTAATTGCACATTATTTCCATCTTTTAAACTTGTGATCTTGTTCTAGCCATGTGTGGCTAGAACCCTAGTTTCTCCAATTTCATGTTTTGACTTCTTGGTAGTGACTTCAATCATATGACATGATGTTTTTTCTTAATTTCAATCTAATGAATTTGATTTAGCTTTAATCGAATGTTTGATTCTGATTGTGATTCTTATTGGCCATTTGAATTAGGGTTAGATCATTCAAGTTATCTCTTTTACAAAATCTGTAATTGTTTTGTGAAACTGAACAAGTAACAAGCATTAAATTGATCTATATTGAATGAATTTCGTGTAAATCTTATTCATACACTTTTACACTCCCGAGCTTATGAGGAGTATTAGGTAATGTTGGGAACACTCACATAAAGCTGCATGCAATCTTTTAATCTAATTCTAAGAGCTTGTTTAGATTAGGTTAGTAAGGTTAGGGTTAATCAAAGAGCTTGTTTTGGTTAATGAATGTGATGAATGGGAAGTGTTAAATCTTATTAACACTTTCAAGTACCAACTTAGATAGAACTGAACGAATATTGAGTCATCTTTGAATCACATTTCTAAGTTGTCATACATGAAGTTGGAGCCCTTACAAATTCTAAATTTAATTCACTCATTTAGCTGATTACTTGTGTTTTTAATTTTTTTGTTTAATCATTTCATTCAAAACCCCTTTCTTTAATCTTTTGTGAACAAGTACCTTGCGCAAAGAGGTATTAGACCGATTGTCCCGTGTCTCTTTGGATCGACCCTACTTGCCTTGTACTACCTTTTAGTGCAATATAGTGGGATTCTTTCGGAGTATATCATACCCCTATTATTTGTTGGGTTTGACACGCCTAACATACACTCAAAAAACTTCAAGGACTTTTGAAGACTGACGAAAGTGGTCTTAAAAGTAAATCAATTGTTACTACTCCTACTCCAAACTCCGCCCCTGTTTTGGCTATCGGGCAAGGCAAAGGGAAGAAGAGGAAAAGCCCCTCGATGGGTACCAAGGGAAAGTCCCTTGATGGCTCCTCTTCAAGTAGAACCAAAAGAGGTTTTGTCACTCCTTGTGCCAACCCTAAAGAGGTTGAATGCTTCTATTGCCATGAAAAGTCGCACTAGAAGTGAAAATGCCCAAAGTACCTGCAAGATGTTAAGGATGGGAAAGTAAAACCCAACCATGTAGGTATTTACACTATATTGTCTAATAACTCACCCGATTCTAATTCTTGGGTCCTTGATACTGGTTGTGGTATTCATATATGTTATGATCTGCAGGGACTCAGAAGAAGTGAGAATGTGGAGCATGGGAAGATAAACTTAATCATGGGGAATATGAAAGCTTCACCTGTCACCAAGATTGGAGTTTATTATTTGTTGCTAAGTAGTGGGTTAACATTAGATTTGAATAAATGTTGTTACTTGTATGAAATGGCAAGAAATATTATTTCCTTTCATGGTATATACAAACAAGGGTTTTCCTTTTCGTTTGATAATGAATGTGGTGCTATTAATGCTTTATTTAATAATGTTCTTTATTTTAAAGCATTACCTTGTGATGGTGTATATGAAACTGTGTCGGCTATTGATAACCTAGGAAATAATGTGTTGTGTATTGATTCTTCCACTAGCTTGGATAAAGCATCATTATGGCATTGTTGTCTTGGACATGTGAGCAAGAAACGCATAGGACAACTCCAAAAGGATGGAGTCTTGGAGTCATTTGACCTAAAGTCGGATGATAGTTGTGAATCTTGTTTACTTGAAAAATGACAAAGACACCCTTCACTGGTTCTTGTGCTAGGGGTGAAGGTTTGTTGGATCTCATACATACTGATGTATGTGGACCCTTCAGAACCGCCACAAGGGATGCTAACCGCTTTTATGTGACTTTTATTGATGATTATAGTAGATATGGATATGTCTACTTAACCAAGCATAATTTATAAACCTTTGAAAAGTTCAAGGAGTTTAAACAGGAAGTGGAGAATCAGTTGGGCAGGAACATTAAGATGCTTCGATCCGATCGAGGTGGTGAGTATCTTAGTAGAAAGTTCCTTGACTATCATAAGGAATGTGGGATTGTCTCACAATTGACACCTCCCAGAACACCACAGCTTAATGGCGTGGCTGAGAGGTGTAAGTGAACCTTGTTGGATATGGTTCGTTCCATGATGATTCGAGCTTCGCTACCAATCTCATTTTGGGGGTATGCCTTAGAGACTGCCGCCCATATCCTTAAATTAGTCCCTAAAAAGAAGGTTGTCAAAACACCTCACGAGATGTGGACTGGAAAAGTTCCCAATATTGACCACATCAATATTTGGGGTTGCAAGGCTTTTGTGAGACGCGAGACTCACGATAAGCTCGAACCTCAAAGTGAGAGGTGTATTTTCATCGGCTACCCACAGAAATCCATTGGTTACCTCTTCTACAGACCCACTAATAATGTGGTATTTGTAGCAAGAAGAGGAGTCTTTCGAGAGAGAGAGTTCATAAGCCAAGGAAACAGTGAGAGGAAAATTGAACTTGAAGAAATTCAAGAGTCAAGTGGTGAAGGAACCTCAAACCCTAGCAATCAACCTGAGAAAAAAAATCTTGTTGATCCGACTGACGAGTCCGTACCTCATAGGCGTTCCATGAGAGTTAGGAATGCGCTTGAGCATTACTATGGTTTCCATATTACCACGGAAGGTGATACACTTATTAGTGATAGCACACTGTTAAGTCTGGATGAACCTAACAGCTACACGGAAGCCCGTGGCAGGCCCTGAGGCTGCTAAATGGAAAGAGGCTATGGACAACAAGATACAGTCCATGTATGACAATCAAGTTTGGAACTTGGTTGACAATGTACTAGGTCGTAAGACAGTCGGGTGCAAATGGATCTTCAAGAAGAAGACCGACATGGATGGTAATATACACACTTATAAGGTGCAACTGGTTGCAAAGGGCTTTTCTCAAACTCCGGGAGTTGATTATGATGAGACCTTTTTCACCAGTAGCGAAGATTAAGTCTACTAGGGTTATGTTAGACATTGTTGCATTTCATGATTATGAAATATGGCAAATGGATGTCAAAACCGCTTTCCTTAATGGAAGGTTGGCTGAGGATGTTTACATGAGTCAGCCAGAGGGTTTTGTCAGTATAGAGTACCCTAATAGAGTGTGTAAGCTTGAGAAATCCATTTATGGATTGAAACAAGCACCTTGTAGATGGAATCTTTGTTTCGATGAGAAAGTCAAAGAGTTTGGCTTTCGAGGAGCGAAGATGAATCTTGTGAATATGTCAAGGCTAGTGGGAGTATAGCTAGTTTTTTGGTATTGTATATGGATGAGATACTACTCATAGGAAATGACATTCCAACTCTGCAGGAAGTGAAGTCCTGGCTTGAGAAGTGTTTCGCTATGAAGGACCTTGGAGAAGCTGCCTATATCCTAGGGATAAGGATTTTGAGAGACAGGAGTAAGAGGCTAATTGGACTTAGTCAGAGTATGTACTTGGATAAGGTGTTGAATAGGTTCAGCATGCAAAATTCCCAGAGAGAAGAGTTACCGATACAGAGTAACGCCAGATTGAGGAAGACTCAGATCCCGAGTACAGAGGCTGAGATAGCAGAGATGAGTCGAGTACCGTATGCTTCCGCTGTAGGCTCGATCATGTATGCTATGACTTGTACTCATCCTGATGTAGCCTTAGCGTTGATCATGGTCAGCAGATATTAGGGGAACCCTGGCAAGACTCACTAAACTGCGGTAAAGAACATTCTCAAGTACCTGCGAAGGACTAAGGACTAGGTCCTTACCCTCGGTGGGAGTGATGACTTGAGAGTAGTAGGGTATAGTGATGCTAGCTTCCAGGCTGATAGGGATAATTTCCGCTCTCAGTCAGGCTGGGTCTTTACCTTAAACACAGGAGCAATTACTTGGAAAAGTTCCAAGCAGGAGATAATAGCTGATTCAACTTGCGAATCAGAGTTTATAGCAGCAAGCACGACAGCAAAGGAGGCTATATGGATAAAGAACTTCATTGGAGACCTTGGCGTTGTACCAGCTATAAAGGAGCCTATGGAGATTTTCTATGATAGTGAAAGTGCAGTTGCCTTAACGAAGGAACCAAGGGATCACGGAAGATCCAGACACATTGACAGAAAATACCATTTCGTAAGACATTGAATAGAAGGAATCCTCATGGAAAAGAAGGTATAATCAGATCAGAACCCAACAAATCACCTCACGAAGGGACTGGGTAGGGTTAAGCATCTTCAGCATGCGAGGAGCATAGGGCTAAAGGATGATATTTGTTTTAGAAATTAGATAGCTTTGAAATTTGTAAAGTGTAATTGACATTTGATGATAGATAAAAGTTGTTGTTTATTTATAAGTAAAGTGTTGCTGTCTTCCGTCAATCATTTACTATCATTTTACTTTGCATGTTTTGACTTCTAGAATAATTATGTTATGGTATAACATATTATTCAAATTCTCCACAGTCGGTCATATGTTGGAAGTAGATATGAATCAAGACTGTCATGATGTTGGCTTGTAGATGTCTAAAGTGTTGGACATAGCAAGAGTTGCTACAACACTCGTGAGTGCTCATAAGTTCTGAGTATTGGATTCAACCCACGCTCACTTGCATCACTTCATGGAATTTATCTCGAGTGATCGTGAGACGGTAATATCATATAAATCTTTAAACCTAGAGATATGAGTTGTTGACTATGAGTTGGTTATCCATTGATTGTACGAAAACGCATTGGTAACTCGATGTTATAAAACGTGCTTTTGTGCATAATTCAACATGTAGTCAGTACAAGCATATGAGTCGAAGTTTATCTGTTCCTTCTAGAAATAGAAGCGGTATCTGGGCCCCTCGATGATTTGGTTTTGACTTATGTACTGGGCCCGGTCAGAACCTAATTGATGTGTTCAATTTAGTTCTATGTCGAAAGAAATCAGAGATCGAGAAACAAATGATGGAAAATAAGTAAGACCATGTTCGATGTGTTTGTCCGGCTGATATCTTGAGAGCAGAGGATTATATGATCACTTATCTTAAATGGCGTATCATCATCATCTCGGTTCCACGAGACTTTGAAACAACTACGATTGCTGATCGATTCCTGATGTCATTCTTGCAATTATAGTTATTAGACTTATCCAAGTGGGAGACTGTTGGATTAGGTGTCTAAGTTCATAACTATTTCTGGAATGTACTTGACCCGATTATCATGATCCATTTGGGTTGCATGGCATTGCAACACTTGGATAGACTAAATGAGAGAAAGGACACTTATGGTTTATTAAAATATTATAAGTTCTAATATATTGATAATATTATTTAATTAGTATTGATCAAGAATTAATTTAGAATTAATTGGGTGATCAAAAGGAGACTAATTAAATATATGGGGCTGATTGTATAAATCATCCATTCTTTTATAGTGGGTGAATGATCCATGGTTTATTGAATTGGGCTAAAACCCATAAGGTGCTCCATGGATAGTCCATGGAGGTTATAAACCCATGGATCATGGAATATGAAAAGCCAAGTCAATTAGGGTTTATATGTTGTAACCATACTTGTGACACAACTATAAAAGGACCCCATGGGCTACCAAAATTGGCACTATGTGTAGAACAAGAGGGCTAGCCGATTTTGAGTGATAGTGTACTTCTCTCAAAGTTATTCCAAGAGTTGTGGTGTTGTGTGAAACATTTGAGGCATCACATTTGAGGTGATATGCTCACAAGGTTCTCAAGGAATCCAAGCAACAAGAAAGGTATGCTCTTCTACTAGCTTTTATGTTTCAATGTTCCCCATGTCATGCTAATTAGGTTAAGAACCTTGGAAAATCAAATTTGCATGTATCTTAGTAAAACATAGATCCAAGGTTTCTAGGGTTGCATGTACACCTTAGGAGTGTTATAATGCTCAAAACCCTTCAGGGGTTGTTGGCACCTTGCGGCTCAGGGCGTCGGCCACTACGTTGGCCTTGCCCGGGCGGTAAAGGATCTCACAATTGTAGTCCTTTTGTAACGACCCGTCCCCGGTATGATGATTCCATAGTATTTAATTAGAAGTTTGCAAGAGGGACTCGGCGAGTTCATAGCCCGACTCGCCGAGTAGGGACGGGATTTCGAGCACGTGTTATTCGGCGACTCGGCGAGTCCATATTCGGGACTCGGCGAGTCTGCCTGCCTGGAAGAAACGCTAAATCCCCGGGTTGCTCACTATTTAATCCACCTTATAGCCCCCAATCTCACCTCCTTCACCCTTAGAAAGCTGTGAGAGAACCCTAATCCATCCTTGAGTGATCTAAGTGTTCTTGTGTTAAATTTTTGAAGGCTTGAAGAAGGAGAAGAAGAAAGGAGCAAGGAGAAGAGGTGTAGAGCAAAGATCCAAGGGCAAATCAGAGTTCTTTGAGGTATTCTTCGGATTCCCTCCTGTTTTATGCCTTTAACCTCCATTAGAACTCTTCTAGATCTAGTTTGATGCTTCTCTCAAGCCTTATGATTATATGGATGCCCTATTACGTCGATATATCCTTAGATTTGTTCATTTAGGAGTTGTAGAGCCCAGATCTATTGCCTTTTTGTAGTTACCTTGCATGAAAACCCTAGATCTAGCCTTTATTATGCTTTTTGAGCCATTTTTAGCTTCATGGATGCATATGGGCACGTAAAGATAGAATCTTTACGTGCTAATCGAGTTAAGGGAGTCCAGATCTATTAGTTTTATACACTGGATTCAAGCAGAATCGAGTTTTGAGTTGCTGCATGCAAGCGACTCAGCGAGTCGGAAGAACGACTCGGCGAGTCGAGTCGCGAGTCCCCGTTTTTCCCCTTTTGAGTGATGACGAGTGGAAGCCTGTGAGTAGTAGAGTGGATTCAGTAAGTCGGAGAGCAGACTCAGTAATGGAGGGACTCGGCGAGTTGTTCATACAACTCGGCGAGTCCAAGGCAATCTTCTTAAGCTCAAGAACAACTCGTCGAGTTGTTCATATGACTCGGCGAGTCGGATGAAGATTGTCTGAGTTCTTGGATAGAGAGAGTACTCGTCGAGTCGATGCCATACTCGACGAGTAGCCACGAGTGGGGTTGTGAAATGAGATTAGAGACTCGGCGAGTTGGTGGCCCAACTCAGCGAGTCAAGTCAACTGTGGGTTGACTTTGACCGGGAGAGTTGACTTTGACCAAGGGTAAAAGAGTCATTTTACCCCAGTGCAGTGTTTAGTATTTGATTGAGTGTGTTATGGCCTTGTAGCCGGGGAGATACCGGAGCAGCAGTAGTTAGCTTCCAGAGCCATTCACACAGCAGCCAGTTCACGAGGTGAGTGTTCCTTCCAGTAGTAACGGGTCTAAGGCCACAATGCCGGCCCGTTTAGCTAGCAGTCAGCTTCGGACCTCAGTCCGATGTAGTAGTTAGTATGTTTGATGCCTTCGTGGTTCAAACAGGGTTATGTGTTTATGCTAGATGATATGTTTATGCTATGTTCAGTCAGCTTCGGACTTCGATCCGATGTAGGGGACAAGGTCCCAGTCAGCTTCGGACTTCGGTCCGATGTCAGCTTCGGACTCCGGTCCTATGTAGGAGACGTAGGTCCCAGTCAGCTTCGGACTTCGGTCCGATGTCTCCGTCAGCTTCGGACTTCGGTCCGATGTCCTAGTCAGCTTCGGACTCGGTTCGATGTAGGGGACGAAGGTCCCAGTTAGCTTTGGACTTCGGTCCGATGTTTCAGCCAGCTTCGGACTTCTGTCCGATGTAGGGGGGCAAGGCCCCGGTTAGCCGGACCTCGGCCCGATGCAGTGGGCAAGGCCCAGTATGTGCTTTATATGTTATTGTGTGGTATGTGGTAGTTTGGGGGAGCTCACTAAGCCTCGTGCTTACAGTTTCAGTTTTGGTTTCAGGTACTTCCGCAAGCAGAGGGAAGGGCTCGGGATGATGGCATCGCACACACCACAACCACAGTTTTTATCCTAGGAGTTGATCAGTCATCTTATATATGTTTTGATACAGTCATGACACCGTTTTCTCATTTGTATTTTAGTATGGTTTTGAGATTTGCAACGCATGGTTTTATTATGATATACTACGTATTATGATTATGGTTATATTAAAAATGAAATTTTTGGGTCGTTTCACCTTTACCACGTCTAACCACTGACGCTGCCTCATGTTCAGATTTGGTTGATCCATGAGGTACCTTAAACTCTTGTGATCCGTGTAAATGGTACACCGGACCCCATATAGGTAATGCCGCCAAATCTTGAAGGTGAACACCACTGCCCCCAACTCTAAATCGTGCGTCGGATAGTTAGTCTCGTGAGGCTTCAACTGCCTCGAAGCATAAGCTATCATCTGACCTCGATGCATCAACACTGCTCCCATATCTATGATCGAAGTGTTATAGTAGACTACGAAGTCATCTACTCCCTCTGGCAGGGTGAGAATCGGCGCCTCACACAATCGCTGCCTGAGCGTCTCAAAGGCTGTCTGCTGCTCAGGACCCCAACGAAAAAACACCGACTTCTTGGTCAGTCGGGTCAACGAAACTACTATCTTGGAGAAGTCCTGTATAAATCTCCTGTAATACCCTGCCACACCCAGGAAGCTCTGAATCTCAGTTGGAGACCTCAGAGTCTCCCAATGCATCACATACTCTATCTTAGCCGAATCTACCAAAATACCCTTCTGGTTGACAATGTGCCCAAGGAACTGCACCTCGCGTAACCAGAAGTCACACTTAGAGAACTTCACATAAAGTCTCTCCCTCCTCAATGTCTCTACTACCTCTCTCAGGTGCTCCTCATGTTGTTCCTGAGTCTTGGAGTAAACCAAAATGTCATCAATGAATACTATTACAGACTGATCCAGCATCGGTCTACACACACGGTTCATGAGGTCCATGAATGCGGCTGGAGCATTGGTGAGCCCAAAAGGCATCACCACAAATTCATAGTGACCATAGCGGGTCCTAAAAGCGGTCTTCTTCACATCATCGCCTTTAACCCGCTTCTGGTGATACCCGGACCGCAGATTAATCTTGGAGAACCAAGATGCTCCCTAAATCTGATCAAACAAATCATCTATCCTCGAGAGTGGGTAACGGTTCTTTACCGCCACCTTGTTCACCTCCCGGTAATCTATACACATTCGATGCAACCCATCTTTCTTCTTCACAAACAGGATCGGGGCTCCCCATGGTGAACTGCTCGGCCTGATAAAACCCTTGTCTAGCAGCTCTTACAGCTGCGTAGACAACTCCTGCATCTCGGGAGGAGCCAACTGATATGGTGCCTTGGATATCGAAACCGCACCGCGGACCCGGTCAATCTGGAACTCCACTTGCCTTTTCGGAGGTATCCCAGATAAATCCTCCGGAAATACATCCGGGTACTATCACACCATTGGTACGTCTTCAACTATCGCCTTACTCTTATCCCGGGTGCCCATGAAATAAGAGACATATCTTGCGCAACCTTGCTGAAAGTAGCGCCTCGCTCTCGCCGCTGAACAGAGAATCGGTCTGTGTTGTGGCCTCTTGTCCTGAATCACTAACTCTTCCCCACTAAGAGTGCGGACCTTCACTAGCTGCTGCTCGCAGTTGATCACTGCCCCATTGAGGCTCAACCAGTCCATACCAACTATAACCTTATTCCCTCGCAAGGGAATAGGGACAAAATCTACTGAAAACTGCTCTGCAAATAACTGAAGCGTACAACCTCTATGAACCCTCGCAACCCTAACGGTCCTATCATCTGCTATCTCTACATCAAGTGGGCAATCCAGCTCCCCTGGAGCTTTACTAAATCGCTTGCTAAGTGCGAGCGATACAAAAGATCGGGTAGCCCCCGAATCAAACAATACCATAGCTGATAGACCGTTCACTAAGAACGATCCAGTAACCACATCAGGGGCTGCACGTGCCTCCTCTGTTGTCAGCTAGAAGGATTTGCTCTTCGCCACTAGCGCCTCAGCCCAACCCTAACGGCCGTCTGTAATCCTCAAAGTGGTGGGAGCGGGTGCCATCACCTGTCCTACTGATGCTAGATTCGGACACTGGGACTTCTTGTGTCCCCTCTGATTGCACTAAAAGCAAATCAGATAAGATGTTGTAGTGGTGGTGGTGGCAGTACAATCTCTGCTGACATGTCCAGTTCGGCCACACTTGAAATTGCCTGAAGTACCCGCCCTAAACGGTCCCTCATACCCCCTGCTGCACTTGCCACAGCGGCCTCGACCCGGCTGGCCCTTCCCTCGAGAATCTACCTTGGGCTTCTTGCCCGAGCCCTCCGTACCAAAAACTGCCTCTGGCTTCCTCTTCATCTCCATCTTTAAATTAATCTCCCTATCACGAGCTCTCGCTATCATATCCTCCAGCGTCTTGCAATTGGACTGTCTCACAAATAGTTTGATATCACTCCTCAACATCTCATGATATCGGGTCTTTTTCATCTCCTCGTCCGCCACATACTACGGAACGAGAATGGCCCTCTCCCTTAACTTGGCGGTAATCTCCGCCACTAACTTTGTCGTCTGCTAGAGATCCTGGAACTCCCTAGCAAGCTGTTGCACCTCAATAATAGGTGCGAACTCGGCCCAGAACCTAGTTGTGAAATCACTCTAGGTCTTGCAACTGCACCCACACCGGCTCCACGAAGTAGCCCCGTTTCTGTCGTTTGCCCTTTGATTGCGCCGGTGATTATTCCGATAAGTGCTCCTCCTGCATCGTATAATCAATTTCGTTAATGAAATTTCTAAATCGGATTGTGAAATTGGATTTAGGGGAAGAATGAAGAATGAAGAAATGAACCTAAAGCGAATGCGCAAGTGAGAAATGCTGAGAAGATTCTGTTGATGAGATTTAGAAGAGTCTCGATTTGGAAATCAGGCATGGTGTTCGTCGGCCGGAGTAAGATGCGGGAAGAACGGAGGGGATCGGTGGAGGTGGGAATAACGTAGAGGAATGGGAGTGGATTGGCATTGAAAGGGAGAAGGGAACACATTTATAGTGGAAGAGAGTATAGAAAATAGAGGAAAAGGCATTTAATATCGAAGATAGTTTTCAATCTCTATAAATTTATTGAATGAACGTATTTTACTTTATGTTGTGAAAATATCATACTGTATCTACTTAAGTTGATATGTTACTTTTCAAATTCATATTTATAAACATATATTATTAACTTCCCGTTAGAAACCAAGGTCGGAGGTAGTTTTTTTTGGCATTTTTATTCTTCTTAATTTTTATTCTTTTTTAGTCCGTACCTGTCAAGTTTAATCACCGTACAATTTTTAATTTTTTATCATTGCTTTGCAATTTCAATCACTGCCAACGATTACTATGACAAATTCAGTCCTCGCCCTAAAGCTTTTTAAAATTTCAATTTCATCCCCCATTTTATTAAAGTTTGTTTATATAATAGGAATTTTCTATAGTTACCATCCCTTAACTCTAAATATTATTTTTGTCTCTCTTCAACTTTAAAAGTTATAAAATATCATTTTCATCCCCTAGACTTTCTAAATTTTTGTGTTTATCTTATCCACGACAATTTTGTCAATGATATCGATATTGTATATTTATCAATTAAAAAATACAATGCTATCTAACTTTTATCAATACAATTGTCAAAATTCAGTTTACAAAACATAATGGCGCCGCCGCAACATGCAACAGGGAAAATACTAGTTATAAATTTAGAATCAAATAAAAATTTGTTACCTTAAAAAAATGATTCTTGATAATTGGTTTTTAGTTATTTACCCTTATCTATTCTTAGAATGATTAGACCGGAGGATACTGCACACCATAGTGGGCTATGTGTCACCTGTGGTGGTGCAGTTAACACACCATCACCTGTATATGTGGTGGTGCGGTGGAGCCGCCACAAGAGGGAAGGTTACCACACCCAAAAACCCAACAAACATATACCAACGTTCAAATTAATGACTACTTTTCAAAATCTTTTTTTTTTCTTTTATAAAAAGACTATAAATACCATACTCCATTTCATAAATTTCACACCATCATAATACATTTAATTCATACAAAATGTAATGTCCAATTTTCACAAAATAAATCATTTTTAATTAAGGTAAAACATCATTTTCTTAAAACCCGAATTAGGAAAACTCATTTGCTCAATATACAATTATTTTAAAAATTAGAATAATATAATAATTGTGGAACTCCAATGTTGTTGATAAGTGTGTTCAATCACGTCTTTGCCTTCTCACGATTATCAAATATACCTGAAAAATATTTAATCCAAAACTATAAACCAAAGCTTAGTGAGTTCCCTCAAAATTCCACACACCACAATATACATACAATGCATGCACACATGAGCATCCAGTCTGACTGGATCGTCTCGCAAGGCCTACAGTACACCTGGACCGATCTCCTGAGCCTCAAGTCTGAATGGGCCTTCTTGCAAGACCTACAGTACACTTAGACTGCTCTTATTGGCCTCCAGTCCATGACTGGCCCGCCTTTCTGAAACATCCCAAAAACACAGTCCAAAAATTTCATTTTGAAAATTATTATAAAACCATAATTTACCCAATATAATAAAGAAAACCATACATCATGTATCTCAAAACGTCATATCAAATACTGTGACAAAACATATGATAAAATATCAGAGTCTCAAAACAATCCCAGGCTGAATGTTGTGGTGTGTGCCATGCGATCACCCCGAGCCCTTCCCTTTGCTACCGGAGGTACCTGAAAACAAAACTGAAAATGTAAGCACGAAGCTTAGTGAGTATCCCCAAGCTACCACATATCATACAAATATCATACAACTAGGAGACACGGGCCCCATCCACTCTCATGGAGATTCGGGCCCTGCCCACACTCCGTGCTATCAAGGAGATTCGGGCCCCGCCCACACTAGACTGCTACGAGATTTGAGCCTCGCCCACACTCAACTACTAACATATCATATAGACGGGCTGACCTTGGTGCCTGCGACCCGTCCCTTATGAAAAGAAACTCACCTCGTATGACTGACTGCTGAAAATCTGGGTGAGGAATCCCTGACTGCTGCTCCGGCGACTCTCCGACTATAAATTCCATAATGACACTTAGTCAAAAACTGATAACTTTTCTTAGGGTAAAATGACCATTTTACCCCTGGTCAAAGTCAACATCCTGGTTAAGGTCAACTTTCCAAGTTGACCAAACTCGCCGAGTCAGCCTTGTGACTCGCCGTAGAAATCAGAACCCTGGAATCGCGACTCGGCTCGCCGAGTCACCCCATGACTCGTCGAGTTCCCAAGCTTCTTGCCATCGTGATTGGTCGAACTGACTCATCGAGTCGTCCTCAGACTCGCCGAGCCCTGGCATAATTAGAAAAGGGACAAGATCATTCAACTCGCCGAGTTCCTTAATTAACTCATCGATTCCTATGAACATCAACGAGGTTTCTTCATCGGACTCGCCGAGTTCCATTATGAACTCGTCGAGTCCCTTGCAGATCTAAACTATACCACTGGTTTCTCCCATCTACATTTCCAAAATACAGATCTAGGTCGTTTCCATGGTCTATTTCTATAAATTTGGAGACTTGATGGCTTTGCACACCTCAAATGAACCCAAACTCAAGTTATAGCAACCTACTTCTATGAACATGATCATGGCTTGGACAAAAACGGGTTCAAGACCCCTTTTATGACTCTAGAGACTAAATATCATAGGAAAGAGGGATAGATTAGAATACAACCCATGAAAAACAACTTATCCTGCTCAAAAGGGTCAAAAAGTCCCATAAATCAACATTAAGGGAGATCTAAGCTTTAGGTTATCAAGCTCAGAGCTTTTTACCTCAGAAGGCTGCCAAAGATGAATGTAATCCTGGATCTTGATCTTCTTCTACAAGCTTGATAGCTCCAAAGCTTCCAAGTCTCTTCTATAACACAAAAACACACTTAAATTCTCAATAATCTCTCAAAGGTGAAGCTCTCAACGGATTAGGGTTTCTGGAGGACAGGGAGGCTGGTAAGGGAGGCCCAAAGGTGGACTAAGTGGCTTAAATATGGTGCAAAACCCCAAAAATAGGGTTTCCTCTTGGCAGACCTACTCATCGAGTCCTTGCTTGGACTCGACGAATAGACCCTTTAAACCCCGCGTCCTCATTGGCATCTACTCGACGAGTTAGGGCTACCAACTGGTCGAGTAACTCAAAAATAAATACTTTAAGAATTTAATTGCGTACCAGGAATGGGGCGTTACACTTCCATAATATACAGCTAGTCCTCATATGGTCTATAGTATACCGCTAGCCCACCCCATGTATCTTGGCCTACTGCACACAGTAGGATCTGATGGGTTTTGAGCATATCTACAAATCCTATGTGATCATGCAACCCTAATTGCTTTGGATCTAAGTTTTTCACTAGTTGAACATGCAAATTGAATACCAAAGCAAAACCCTAGACCTAGCATATAATTTTGAAATTTATATATAATTAGGGCTACCTTGCTTCTTATGTTGTAATAACAAGAACACCTTGTAGATCTTGAATCTTAAAAGCAAAATTCCTCAAATGTTGCACCTCTAATGGCTTACAAACACTTGTAGCAAAAGGATGAGAGGTGAGAGGAGGGAATGCACTTAGATTTTCGGCTAGGGTTCCAATTAGCAAGCATAGGCCAAAATCCCTAAGTGGTGGGTTCTTTATATAGCTGAGGGTTGCTAGGGTTTTCAGTTGGAAACCCTAATTTCCTGATTAAGGCTTAAGCAACACATGGAACCTTATTAGGGAGCCTTGTACGAAAATCTTATAGGGCCTCCTATAATTTTCGTGCACTCCATCATAAGGAGTCCAGTAGCCCAGTTTCACAACTATCAATGATTTGCAAAACAAACCCTATTCCTTTAATCCTAAAATGAATTCCTAATTAATTTTTGATTAAATACTAAGTAAATACTCCCTCTGTCCCAAAATAATAGTCCATCTTTCCTTTTTGGTTTGTCCCAAAATAATAGTCCACTTCTAAAAATAAATAACATTTTTACCAAAATACCCCCTCATTATTACTTAACCAACTAAGCATTTAATTGGACATTAAATGCAAAGTAAGGACAAAATTGTCATTTTATTATATAAAGCTAGTGGTAATTAATGTTTTTTTAATCTGTGTGTTTTTTGTCTGTGGACAATAATATTGGGACGGAGGGAATAATATAATTTCTAATTAATATATTATTTTCATAATACATTAATAAATCATTTATTGACCTCTCTCTCTCTCTCCAAAAGTCATTCCGTCAAGTTGCTAAAGTGAAGACATCCCAAAAGGACCATGCTACTATCAAATCAAGTACATACCAATTATAGTTATGGGCTTAGACACCTAATCCAACAATCTCCCACTTGGATAAGTCTAATAACTATGATTGCAAGTATGACTTCAAAATTTGACAAGCAATCGTAGCTTTCAAAAGTTGTTGTCAAACTCTGACCTAGTCAGTTACAAGTCCTAAGATAAGGGATCATATAATCCTCCATTTTGCAAGATATCATGTGGACAAATGGCATGGAATAGAATCATTCTCAATGTCCAACAGTTTGTTTCCCAATTTCTGATTTGTTTGACGATGAAATTAATTGAACACATCAATTCAATCTGATCGGGCCCAACACAAAATCATCGAGTGGCCCAAGATATCGCTTTTACCCTCGTAGGATAAAAGGAACATATAAACTTTGACTTATATTCTTGTACTATTTACTCATTAAATCGTACACAACGATACGTTTTATAACATCAATTTACTGATGCATTTACGCATTATCAATGCACAACCAACTTGTAAACAACAACTCATATATCTAGGTTTAAAGACTATATGATATTATCGACTCACAATCACTCGTGATTAAATTCCATGAAGTGATTCGTGTAAGCGTGGGTTTAATCCAATACTCAAATCATATTTCATAAGCACTCATGAACATTACAACAAACATTTGCTATGTCAAAACACTTAGACAATCTACACGCCAATTCATGACAATCTTAATTCACTACTTACTTCCATAGTATAGTTTGAATAATCCAATTATTCGGGAA
This sequence comes from Lactuca sativa, assembly GCF_002870075.4. Classification (NCBI taxonomy): domain Eukaryota; kingdom Viridiplantae; phylum Streptophyta; class Magnoliopsida; order Asterales; family Asteraceae; genus Lactuca; species Lactuca sativa. The sequence goes on from NC_056629.2 coordinate 197,129,125, forward strand.
GTAAAATATGCAAAAGTGAAACACAATGATAAACAATTGATAAAAGACAGTAAACAATACTAATAAATAAATCTCCATTGCTTAATCATCAAATGTCAATTACATTTATATTGTTACAAGCTTCTAAATATCTATCTAATCGTTAAAACTAATATCATCCTTCAGACCAATGCTCCTTGCATGTTGAACGTGCTTGATCCTACTCAGACCCTTTGTGAGGGGATCTGTGGGATTCTCTTTTATGTCGATATGTCTAGATCTACCTTGATCTCTTGGTTCCTTGGTCAAGGAAACCGCTCCTTCATTATCGTAGAAAATATCCATGGGCTCCTTTATGGCTGGCATAACTCCAAGGTCTCTGATGAAGTTCTTCAACCATATAGTCTCCTTTGACGCTTCGCTTGCAACTATATACTCCGATTCACATGTAGAATAAGCTACGGTCTCCTGGTTGGAACTTTTCCAAGTCACAGCTCCTCCATTCAGGGTAAACACCCAGCCTGACTGAGAATGAAAGTTGTCTCTATCTGTCTGAAAGCTGGCGTCATTATACCCTGTGACTCTTAAGTCATCACTACCACCAAGCACAAGGACCCAATCCTTAGTCCTTCACAGATACTTAAGAATGTCCTTGACTGCTATCCACTGAGCCTTACCCGGGTTCCCTTGATATCGACACACCATGCTTAAATCAAAATCCACATTAGGGCGAGCACATGTCATAGCATAAATGATCGATCCAATGGAGAAAACATATGGAATCCGACTCATTTCTGCTATCTCTGCATCAGTACTCGGACTCTGAGTCTTACTCAGTTTGGTATTGCTCTGTATGGGTAACTCTCCTTTCTTAGAATTCTCCATGCTAAAACACTTTAGAACTTTATCCAAGTAAGTACTTTGACTAAGTACAATTAGTCTACTACTCATATTTCTCAGAATCCTTATTCCTATAATATAAACAACCTCTCCTAGATCCTTCATAGAGAAACACTTTCCAAGCCAGGACTTAACTTCCTGCAAGGTTGGAACGTCGTTTCCTATGAGTAGTATGTTATCAACATACAATACTAGAAACCTAACTATACTCCCACTAGCTTTGACATATACACAAGACTCATCTTCACTCCTAGAGAAACCAAACTCTTTGACTTTCTCGTTGAAAGAAAGATTCCATCTACGAGAAGATTGCTTCAATCCATAGATTGACTTTTCAATCTTACACACTCTATTGGGGTATTTAGCATCCACAACACCCTCTGGTTGACTCATGCAAACATCTTTAGCCACCTTCCCATTAAGGAAAGCGGTTTTGACATCCATCTGCCAGATTTCATAATCATGAAACGCAACGATGGCTAACATAACCCTAATAGATTTAATCTTAGACACTAGTGAGAAGGTCTCATCATAGTCAACCCCTAGGGTTTGAGTAAAGCCCTTCGCCACCAGTCGAGCCTTGAAGGTGTGTACATTTCCATCCATGTCTATCTTCTTCTTGAAGATCCATTTGCACCCAACTGTTTTACGACCCGGTACATTATCAACCAAGTTCCAAACTTGATTGTCATACATGGACTGGATCTCGATGTCCATCGCCTCTTTCCATTTAGCAGACTCAGGGCCCGACATGGCTTCCCTGTAGTTAGAAGGCTCATCCAAATTTATTAGTGTACAATCACTAATAAATGTATCACCATCTGTAGTAATATGGAAACCATAAAACTCAGGTGCCATTCTAACTCGAGTGGCACATCTAAGAGGTAACGACTTGTCAATAGGTTCAACATAAATTTCTTCCTTAGGTTATGTGCTAGTGTTAGAGGTTCCTTCATCACTTGACTCTTGAATTTCTTCAAGATCAATTGTACTCCCACTATCCTCTTTGCATATGAGTCCCCTCTCGTGGAAAACTCTGCTTCATGCTACAAAGACGGCGTTCTCACTAGGTCTGCAGAACAAGTATCCAAAGGACTTCCATGGGTAGCCAATGACAATACATCACTCACTTCGAGGTTCAAGATTTTCGTGAGTCTCTCGTCTAATGAAAGTTTCACACCCCCAAACCTTGATATGTTCCAACGAGGGAACTTTCCCTGTCCACATTTTGTGAGGTGTTTTGGCAACCTTTTTTGTTGGGACTAGATTAAGGATATGGGCGGAAGTCTCTAAGGTATACCCCCATAATGAGATTGGTAACGAAGCTCGACTCATCATGGAACAAACCATGTCCAACAAGGTTCGATTACAACTCTCAGCCATACCATTAAGCTGTGGTGTCCTAGGAGGTGTCAATTAAGAAACAATTCCATATTCCTTAAGATAGTCGTGGAACTCGATACTAGGATACCAACCACCTCTATCAGATCTAAGAATCTTGTTCTTGCTGCCCAATTGATTCTCGTCTTCTTGCTTGAACTCTTTGAACTATTCAAAGGTTTCTGACTTGTGATTGATTAAGTAGATATATCCATATCTGCTATAATCATCAGTAAAAGACACATAAAATCAATTTGCATCCTTTGTGGTGGATCTGAAGGGACCACACACATCTGTGTGTTTGAGATCCAATAATCCTTCACCTCTTTCACAAGTACCAGTAAAAGATGATTTAGTTATCTTTCCAAGCAAAAAAGATTCACATGTGTCATCTGGCCTTGGGTCAAATGACTCCAATACTTCATCCTTTTGGAGCTGGGCAATGTGCTTCTCGTTGACATATCCAAGACGACAGTGCCACAAGCATGCTTTGTCTAAACCATTAGACGAATCTATTTACAATACACTATTTCCTAAATTGTCTACAACCATCACAATTTCATATACACCATCACAAGGTAATGCTTCAAAATAAAATACACCATTATAATAAGCATTAATAGATCCATTCTCATTATTAAAAGACTATCTGAAACCTTGTCTGTACAAACTATGAAAAGAAATAATATTCCTCTCCATTTCTGACGAGTAGCAACAATTATTCAAGTCTAAACACAACCCACTACTAAGCAATAAAGAACCAACGCCGATCTTGCTAACAAGTGACAATCTCCCAGTGTCCATTATCAGGTTCATCTTCCCAAGCTCCACATCCCTGCTTCTTCTAAGTCCTTACAAGTCTAAGCAAATGTGAAAACCACATATTGTATTAAGGACCCAAGAATTAGAATGCGATGAGTTTTTAGACAAAATAATGTAAATACCTGTCGAGGTAGGCTTGATCTTGCCATCCATAATATCCTGTAGGTACTTGGGGCAGCTTCGTTTCCAATGCCCCTTGTCTTGGCAGTAGAAGCACGTTGCTTCCTTTGGATCTGAAGTAGGAGGGGTAGAATTGGATTTTCCTTTGGGTCCATTACTAGAAGACCCTTCATTAGACTTTCCCTTCCAGTTTTGCTTTGAGGAAGCTTTCCTCTTTTTCCCCTTCCCTTTTCCAATAGCCCCGACTGGATCAATAGCAGTAGGAGTGGATTCAACACCTTTTCCTTTCAATCCACCTTCAGCGGTTCTCAGAAAGCCTTGAAGTTTACTCAATGTAACTTTGTCTTTGCTCAGATGATAAGTCATCTTGAATTGATCATAGCAAGGAGGCAATGAGTGCAAGACTATGTCAAAATCCAGCTCCTCGTCGAAGTTCACATTCAGCTTGAGAAAACGATCCACATAGCGTTGCATGCGTTGCAGGTGAGTCGTGATGGACTCTTCATCCTTAATCTTGGTGGTTATGAGTGACCTGGCTATCTCATACCTTTCTTGACATTCTCTTTGATGGTACTTCTCCATCAAGTCTTGGCACATCTCGTAAGGCCAATAGTCCTCATAAAACCGTTGTAGCTCAGAAGTCATAGTAGCCACCATGATGCATGACACCTTGGTCGTGTCTTTGGAGTGGGTCCTATACTCAACTAGTTCTTCAGGAGTAGCTTTAGATTCATCTATCTCGTTCAGCTCTTTATCGAGGACGTATTCCTTGTCTTCGAATCGCAAGGCTATTCTGATGTTACGAATCTAATCATTAAAATTGGACCCATCGAATGTCACCCTGCCACAAATGCTCAAGAGAAAGAAAGTGTTGGAGGAGTTGTTGTTGTTGTTTGAGGAGCCAGAAGCGTTGTTTGAAATAGACATCTGAAAAGAAGAAAGACAAGTTTTGATTAGATAAAGAAATCCTTAATATAACATCCAAAATGAAATATTAAGGCTAGGACCCAATACAATAATTCACAATTCAAAAGAGGGATGTCGTAATCCAATTGCAAATTATTTGAAGGTAGGTAAATGACGATTTAGCAATTCCACCATGAAAAACAAAATTTAAAAAGAATTATGTTTTAGATGAAATGAAACTCCTAGATATTTTGAGATTCATTGAACTATTTAATGACATGTTTAATCTCGATTAAGCCATTTCTATTTGTGACTGGGATACCAAGGATCACAAACAAGGTGTGAATAACTATGCAAATTAGCTTGGTACTCTCGACGTCATTTATCACCTAATCAATGTGCCGGTTAACCACACACACTCCATTGATCAACGATGATTTATGAGCTACCCATTACCTACCTTTATTAGTCCATATTAGTGTGCCGGTTAGCCACACACGCTCCACTAACGACTTTTATAAAGTGAAATGTGAAACTTCATGAATTAGCATCAAATTCACATTTTCCTAAAGTAACTAAGATTGGGAATTTTATAAAAGCATTTAGTTACTTTATATTTTTCATTATACTTATTAGTGAGGATTTAATGTCCTATCTTACCCGTTCGACTAACGACCCTCCACTAGTCAAGAGTGCGGTGGGTAACAATGGATACCTAACGGCAGTCATTTTATAGGTTGCTTCCTTAAACACCCTTATAAACCAGCTTCGTGAATGAGGCCTGTGAATGGTAAAACTGACTTTTCTTATACATACATACATAAATACATACATACATATATATATATATATATACATATATATATATATATATATATATATATATATATATATTAAAATTTTAATTATATAACAGTATAAGGGTGTATTTTAAACTTTTAAAATACTAGGGTTCTAGAATTTAAGATTTCAAAATTAAAACTATTTAATTAAATTTTAAATTATAAAACCAAAAGGTGTACTTTTGAAACTTTTCAAAATAGTAGGTTAAATTGAAAAATAAAATAATTTTATCTTTATCAAAAATTTAACCAAATCCTTTAGTTATGATGAGGATATCAGATTACCTTTCAGAAATTTCAATTTTAGGCAATAAAAAAAATGAAGGTAATTATCCTAATCAAATAAGATATCAAAATAGAAAACATCAGGCATCTGACGAGTCAACTCGTCGAGTCAGGCAATGAACTTGTCTAGTTGAGCCAACTTGTCGAGTCCCTTGATTAACTAGTTGAGTTCTTTGAGCAGAATGAGGATTCTACTCCCTTCACCTTTGGACAATTCACTATTGCATCAAATTCAACTGAAAAACATACTTGGCTCTGATACCACTGATGGGTTTTAAGCATATCTACAAATCAGATTTGATCATGCAACCCTAATTGCTTTGGATCTAAGTTTTTCACTAGTTGAACACACAAATTGAATACCAAAGAAAACCCTAGATCTAGCATATAATTTTGAAATTCATATATAATTAGGGTTACCTTGCTTGTTATGTTGTAATAATAAAAACACCTTGTAGATCTTACCTCTTAAAAGCAAAATGCCTCAAATGTTGCACTTCTAATGGATTACGAACACTTGTAGGAAAAGGATGAGAGGTGAGAGGAGGCAATGCACTTAGAATTTCGGCTAAGGTTCCACTTAGCAAACATAGGCTGAAATCCCTCAATAGTGGGGTCTTTATAAAGCTGAGGGCTGCTAGGGTTTTCAGTTGGAAACCCTAATTTCCTGCTTAAGGCTTAATCAACTGATGGACCCTTATTAGGGAGCCTTTAATGAAAATCTCATAGGGCCTCCTATAATTTTCGTGCACTCCATCATAAGGAGTCCATTATCCCAGTTTCACAACTATCAATGATTTGCAAAACAAACCCTGTTCCTTTAATCAGTTCCTTTAATCCCAAAATTAATTCCAAATTAATTTGTGATTAAATACTAATTAAATAATATGATTTCTAATTAATATATTATTTTCATAATACATTAATAAATAATTTATCAATCTCTCTCTCCAAAAGTCATTCCCTCAAGTTGCTAAAGTGAAGGCAACCCAAAATGACCATGGTACTATCAAATCAAGTACATACCAATTATAGTTATGGGCTTAGACACCTAATCCAACAGGATCGCCTTAACCGACCACCCAATATGTCGACATATAAATCAAGCAAGCAATCAAACAAAACATAAAGTCATGCAACTATCTACACTAGTCTACTTTTCGAAAAACCCACTATCGCATACATGGTCTCATACAGTACACTACGTCATGACTGGCCAAATCACTAATGAAGGTATATCTATATGTAAAAAGTGGTGAGATAGAAAGTCGAATAGGTGATCCCACTCTAGAGCCACAACTAAACAAGGAACATACAGGAAAGCCTAGATCAAGAGTTCTTAGGTTATCCTACATGACTGTATACAACCCTATGGCACTCAACTAGATGATCACGAACCTCCTGGTACCCGAACCGACATAATACTACTCATACATCCTATCATACAAGGATATATATTGTAACAGAATGTATATGAGTAAATCGGTTTAGAAAGGATATTTATGTAAAGAGCTACACAAGATGTTGATTTCTAAACAAATATAGATAATTATGAATTATTATTGGATTTTGACTTCATTATGGAATAAATAGTAAGTTTAGATGGAATGAGGTCCAAGAAAAACAAAATGACACAATCTACTTCAAGATAAGAATACAGTACTTTATAAGTTGAAGTCAAATATGATTGGATGAATGAGATCATTGACAAACTATGTTGATTTCTTCCATTCAAGGATCACATAGAAATCTTTGTGACTTCGAGAGTATACTTAATCAAGCTAAGAGACTCTATGTCACAGAAGAACACTAATCATATTCTCCAAGATATTTAACTGTACTTAGAGTAAAGTCAAATACGAAGATGATAGTATTTGCAGAAATCGTACAAATTAAGTTTAGTCAGACCCATTAATAAAGTCCTCTTTTTGAGCTAATTATGAATGGTCACACTTCGACTGTAAGAGTTAATTATTCTAGAAATAGGATTTTTATTTGGATTTAGTATTTGGATATTAGAAAATTATGACGACAACTATTGGATAATGTCTTGATATAATGAGATATGATCATCACATTAATACTTGTTGTGTTATATATTAACATGTTTAATCCATGAATAATCTTATTATTCTAAAAGTTCATAGTTCGTTATAACTTTGGGAGCAATTATGAAGTAAGACTAATATGAATTGGATTTGCTGACTATCACTGGATAAAAGGATGCAAGTGGTTGTAACCAAGAATCATAGATACTTGTCACAAAATTGGTATTGAACTGACCCGCATCAAGATCACCTCATAGATCGCTATCATGTGTGTACTTGATCAAAAGGTAATATCTTTGTATCCTTAAGACCTGAGATACATAATGGGACTTAAGTGTAGGGACTGATGTGCTTTGATATTTTCAAATGTTGGTCTTCAACCGGGCAGTTATAAAATCCATTTTCAGGTTTGGTGTGAACTATGCAACAGGCTAATGTAGTCAAGATAGGATTTGTTCCTCTTATATGTTGTGAGTTAGACATCTAAGGAACCTTACCAAAATTTAAACACTAGATTAGATTGATTGCGATCCATATCTCATGTTCAACATGATGTCTGTGACAAAGGGATAACTGATAACTTACTTTATACACCAATTGTATCTTTGAGCTTCTAGGGAATTAGAAGTTGATAGAATGGCACAAAAGTTGTATGTTATTAGCGGCAGTGAAATGTTTTTAGATGTTCACTACTATCTATATCAGTCTAATATGAGTCTTGCACAACTAAAAAATTGAAATATTTGGTATGTTCAAGAATCATCTTAAACTGATATTACTAATTAACATATGATCCTACGGGTCACACTAACAACAACTTGATACATTTTATTATTTATTAGAAATTGATTTTAATATATATTCAATAAACTCTTATAAATTGATTGAAAATTATTTATTTCATGGAAATATTAATTTTCATTAGCAAGTAATATAATGTATCGTATGGTATGATTTATAAGTCATGCATAAAATTTTGTACTAGATAAGTCCTTTTTTCTTTTACTAAAAAGTTAAAGTTTATATTTTATAAACTAATTTATAAATTTTTTAAAACTTTAACTTTCTTTTATAAAATCTTTAACTAGTTAGACTAGTTATGAGCTTTTGATTATTTTATGCAAAAGAAAGTAACATGGCTTATAGCTTATTTTAATCTAGGGAACATGTATTGAAAGCATTGGATTAAAATACTATAATGTGGTATGCGTTCTCTTAAAGTGTTAAGAACTCTTGGGTAAAGGTTGAGCTTTAAATAAAGGCTTTCATCTTTGATCCAAGACTAGCCAAAAAAATGTAACATGCATCAGGCATGTTACTCTCTCCATATTCTTCAAGACTTTAAGTTTATATTACTTGCACTTATCCTCTCTTGAAGTTCATATTGGTTATGAACTTTAATATTAAGAGTTTTACAAGACTATCATCTTAAATCAAGTTAAGTTCTTGTTAGTGTCTCAAAGGTTTCCACATTCTCCATCAACTTCCAAGCCTCCCTTGAGGATTCAAAGACTACAAAGGTTGTTATGTTCTTCTTCTAATTTGGTTGTTTGCTTTCCAAACTTTGCAAGACGATCCATGGTTGGTTATAACTAGTTTATAATTATTCAAAAATATTAGTCTTTTGTTGCTAAAATCTTATTTTTGAAACTAATTTTTCAATAATAACCCAAGATGTTCGAGGGTTCCATTCTTCACTTTATCAGTAGGTGGCGTAAGGCCTAGTAGGTTTTGATCGGATTAGATCCGCGAGTTTTTAGTCAGTAGGATTGAGATTCATGTGGCACTGTCTTTCTTGAAGTCAAGCATGGTTTTGAAATTTCCAAATGTTAGATAAGGAAGTAGCTCTCCTCGATGTCAGTGGTTGTGTTGGGCTGGAATTCGTTTTTTGCTAGGTCACATGCTTCTCGTTGAGGATGAATTGATATCGATGTCGGAAAAAGGGGAAGTCGGTTAGGGTGTTAACCAGTGGCTGCATTTTTTAAGGTTCGAATTTTGGAAGTTTCCACCTAGTTTGGCTTATGCGCTTGGTTTGGGAATCCTTCGGCTGGTGATTGTAGATTCTGTCACTCAGAGTGGATTTGGCTTATGGAAGAAAGTGGACATGGAAGAAACCATAAGGGGGGGGGGGGGGTTCGGATGGTGTTTATGGAGTTAATTGTAAGGACTGATTTCAAGGACGAAATCTAATTTAAGTGGGGAAGAGTTATAACACCCATTTACCAGAATGGATCAGTGGATAATATAAAGGAGTGTAAGGCATGATTTTTGAGGAAAACCATATGCAACGACTTGGCATGAAAGATGGAGAATATGTGTTTAGGTAAGTATCACGATGTAGTGAGCGCTGCAACCCAAGCCCATGGATTTTTAGGTTTTCTCCCATATTTAAGCACCTTAGTTCCCACTTTTGGGGATCCTCTTCATCCTCCATCTTCCAAAAATGAAACCCTAGTCCCTCTTCCCTGGTTATGAGCTTGGTGGCTTGATTTTGAAGTAGTTCATGTAGGGTTTGGAGCATTCTAACACTCCTAAGGTGTACATGAAACCCTAGAAACGTTGGATCTATGTTTGTCTAAAATACATGAAAATTTTGATTTCCAAGGTTCTTAATCCTATCTAGCATACATGGGGAACTTTAATCATAAAAGTTTATTAGAATTACATACCTTGAACTGATTTGGATTCCTTGAAACCTTGTGAGCCTAGCACCCCAAGTGTGATGCCTCAAATGTCTCATACAACACCAAATGCACCTAGAATAAACTTGAAAGATATGTAGAACACTTAGAAATCGACTTGCCCTCCTTTTTTCTCTTAGGTACCGATTTTGGTGAACATAAGGGTCTTTATATAGTGTGTTACAATTAGGGTTACACCATGTAAACCCTAATTGTCATGACCTTTCATTTCCATGACCCATGGGTTATATACCTACCATGGAGCATCCTATGGGTTTTAGCCCAACTTGATAATCCATGGAGCATTAGCCCACTATACAAGTATAAGTGATTTAAACAATCAACCCATATATTTAATTAGTCACCTTTCGATCACTTAATTAATTCTAAATTAATTCCTGATCAATACTAATTAAATAATATTATTAATATATTAGAACTTATAATATATCAATAAACCATAAGTGTTATTTCTCTCATTTTAGTTTATCCAAATGCATGATGCCATACAACCTAAATGGACCATGCCAAACCGGGTCAAGTACATACCAAAAATAGTTATGGACTTAGACACCTTATCCAACAGTTCCTCTTGTCTTAATGAAGCTTGTGAAGAAGGGAACTCCTTCTTGGTGTAAGGAAGCATAGAGCAAGATTAGATCTGTCATCTTCTTCAATTTTCTAGACCATATGAGGTAAAAGGCTTGCACCTTGACCTTGTTCTTTCAAGATTCATGTTTAAGGTCTTTCATGAGTGATTTTGGTCCCTTCATGGAAGCTCTTGGAGTTTGGGGGAAACTCTAGAGCTTATTATCAGACTCTTGTGGTCATGAACTTCTATTAATGGAGAAAAAAGGATCTTAGATAGAGTGTTCTTGGTCCCATGTTCAAGTTTTGTTCTTATTAAGATTTTAATGGACTTAGGATTTAAGATCTTTCCTTGGAGTATAGTCCTAATGGATAAAGTTGGAAACCGTATCCTTTAAGTCATTAAGAAGAAGTAGATCTGGAAACATGACCATTGATATGTAAGGATTAAGCTCTTAATTAGGGAATTGGCATTTTTCTAGCAGCCATGACATGGCCAATGGATAACCACAACGTGGTGAAGTTTAGAACCACAACTGTTTTGTCCTGGCTTTACCACAACGTCGCCAAGGAGGACCCACGACTTGGTTGGCATTTGAATTTTGACCAGTTTGACTTAGGGTGAAACTTAGAGGATTTGTGTTGTTGATTGAGGACTTATATGTCTTGGTGTTAGCCGGTTCAAATGATTTCTCAATGCAAGGAATTAGTGTGTTGTTGTGCTTCTCTAGTTTTGCAATTTTGGTGAATCTCTAACTATGCCACGTATATATATATATATATATATATATATATATATATATATATATATATATATATATATATATATATATATCCTTTTCATATTAGGATAGATTTAATGTTATATTACAAATATGTTAATGGCTAGGATATCTCTTTTGTATGCTTGTGAAGTTTAGGACACTCTGTATCTTGGTATGCTTGATTGGTAGGGTCTTGCATGTTGATCGTATGGTACTATTAGAGGTTATGAATGGTTAGGGTAACTATGGTAGACCAATTTTTTGGATTAGGTATCTAATCCCATAACTATAACTGGTATGTATTTGAATTGATAGTGACATGGTCCTTTTAGGTTGCCTTTACACGTGCAACTAAATAGGATGATTAATTGAGAAAGAGGAAGAATTTATTATTTAGAATAATAAATTGGAGTAAATGATTTATTAATATGTTATGGAAATAATATATTAATTAGAAATCATATTGTTAACTAATATTTAATCAGAAATTAATTTGGAACTAATTTTAGGATTAAATGAATTAATTGAAAGTGCAGGGACTAAAAGTAAAATTGTTCAATAGTTGAGCAAAAGGGTCCAGAACCTTCCTAGGGAAGGGTATAGATGAAATTATATATATATATATATATATATATATATATATATATATATATATATATATATATATAGATTATTGTAGAAATTCTAGAATATCTTATCATATATGGATAATCAAAGGAGGTGGATAATTACCATATTTGAAATAATGATATTGTATTCAAATTAGGGTTATCCATAACATGCTTGGTGCACTATATAAATACCTCACCATTAAGGATTTTCGGCCATGAATCTTTCTTAGAAGAAGAAATCCAAAAATCTACTCTCTTTCCTCCTTCTCATATCATCCTCTTGTATTGTGTGTTTGTAAGCCATTAGAGGTGTTACACTTGTGACACTAAGTTCTCAAAGTTCAAGATCTACAAGGGAATTATTGTTATTACAATATAACAATAAAGGTATGAATTTTAACCTTGGTTTTCTATGAATTTCGATTGTTATACGTAGATCCTAGGGTTTCTTGTTTTGTGTTCATTGCTTGCATGTTCAATTAGAGAAAAATGAGATCTAATTTATTTAGGGTTGCATGCACACATAGGATATATTGTTGTGCTCAAAACCCATCAGTGGTATCAAAGCCTAGGATTAGTTTTTTTGTTGAATAGATGCAATTGTAATCTTGTTCAAAGGAGAAGGGAACAAAATCAACATTTTGTTCAATGAACTCGGCGAGTTGCATGAACTTGTCGATTTTGGTCCTCCAACTCGGCGAGTCGGTGCATCTGATGCTTATCTCAAATTTTCTTGCCTAACTTGATTTACTAGGTTAATATTTGGTAATTAACTTTTATTAATTCTTCCATAATCTGATTTTTGGTAATATAAGATAATTCAGTAAAAACCTAAATGTTAGGAGATAATTATGAATTAGATAATGATGATTTATTTGATTGTAATTATCCCTATGGATATGGTTAATGATTAAATTAATTGATTAATTAAAGGATAATTATTATATCCATAATTGGCTATTAGATAATTATTAATTGGATTAAATAATTAATATTTTTGGGTTGTTTGAAATTTAAAATTAAAAAGTTTAATTTTGGAAATTTAAAATGGAAAACCCTAAAATATATCCTAATGGATTTTGTTAATGGTAATTAATAAATCCATATGTGGTTTAAATTTAATTAAATTAAATGTTTAATTTATTAAAAGATTCAACCCTTAGTATATATGTATAAGACGGGTCAGTTGAATCGCTACTACGCCTCGTTCACGTAGCCATATTATAAGGGGAGTTTAAGGAAACAACCTGTAAAATGACCATCATAGGGTATCCATTCTTACCTGCCGCTCTCTTGTATGGTGGAGGGTCGTTAGCCGAACAGGTTCGATAGGACACTTAATCCTCATTCAAAGTATAATGATAAAGTAAGTAAACCATTTTCTAAAAATCCCACTTTTAGTTACTTTAGGAAAAATGTGAATTTGATGCTAACTTATGAAATTTCACATTGCATATTATTGGTCGTTGGTGGAGCGTGTGTGGTTAAACGACACACTAATATGGGGCTAATATTGTTGACAATGGGTGTCTCGTAAATTATTAATGATTAATGGAGCATGTGTGGTTAACCGACACATTAATTAGATGATAAATGATATCAAGAGTAACGAGCTAATTTGCATGGTTATTCACATCTCGTTTGTGATCCTCGGCATCACATTCACATAAGTTAGAGCATAATCAAGATGAAACATGCCATTAAATAGTTCAATGAATCTCAAAAGATCTAGGAGTTTCATTAGATTGAAACTGGTAAATGTTTACCTACCTAAAATATATTCGAATTTGATTACGACATCTCACTTCAGAATTTGAATCGAAAATATGGATCCTAGCCTTAATTTAAATTTTTGGGTTAATAATTGAGGATTAAATAAATCAACTAACTTGAATTCTTTTCTACCTTTATAGATGTTGAGTCAAAACAACAATGGTTCTCCTTGTCCTTCTGGAAATAGTTTTCCTTCTCTATCTAAAGATGATCTTCCACATGTTGATCAAGGTGAAAGAATGTTTTCTTCTTCAAGCAATGGTGGAATTGGAAATCATGCTTCTCCTACTTTTCCTCCACCTCCTCCCATGATTATCCCCAACCCACGATTTCTTCAACTTGAACAGTTCAAAGTCACTCAAGCCCTATTGCCATGCAAACATCAAGATGGAGATTCGATGTGTGCGCATGTTTTAAAATGAAATCACACATTGACAGATTGGGGATGTTAGGTGTCATTTTCCTAATGGATCTAGCTGTTGACTGGTTCTAGTTTTGCTTCCTGACTCATATAGTCAGTTCATTAAAGACTTCTATGAGAGGGCCCACGACGAGACCTTAATCGATCTAACATATATGTTGATTGTTGCTGGAGCAGAAATGCTTAAGAGCACAAATCAAGTGAATATGCTTAAAGGATCTGTCTGCCATGTTTCCATAGATATTGAAAATGAAAACATTGGTAGTCCAGAAAAGGTTTCTTTTCCCAATGGAAAGGGATCGGCCAAAGTCAAACCGTTTGACCATATGGTAAAGAGAAAGGCTAGTTCTGAGATAGCTCCATGTGTCATTCCTGAAGAGTACAGATGTTTCTACTGCCAATTGAAGGGATATTGGATGCGAAGCTGCCCTGACTACCTGAAAGATCGCATAGATAGTAAAGTCAAGTTGTATGACTCTGCTTCAGGTACATCCACTATGTAACTATATTTTATTAAGTTCCTATTCTTAGATGCTTATTACATGATGTGATAGTCACATTTTTATGTTTTTGCAGGATCTAAGAGAAAGAAGGAAGCTTAAGAAGGCTAAGCTGAATTTGATCGTGAGAAATGGATTTCGATCGCATAGTTCGATGATCAGATTTTGGACTTGCTGCTTAGGAGTTATAATAGATTGCTCAAGAAATATTTAGAAACGAGGTTTTCATATATTTGTATTGTAAGGATAAAATTTTTCCGCTTATTATTAATAAAGTGAATTTTGTTTTTATCTAATTTACTTTATGTTTCCATACAATGACATTTATAAAAATTGGTGGTTATATTTCTATTATTAGCAATGTTAAATGTGGATTTAATTCTTAGTTGTGTCATTTGTGGAAATGTCATAATCAACCAAGTGAAAAGGAATTCTCATCACCCAAGTTTCAGTTGGATAAAAACTTGGAGTCAACAATTCGAATTGTGTGATGTATGAGAATCTTGATCTTTGTAAAACTAATTCGTTGATCACATGTTTAGTGAAGGACTAATTGATCTAGTAGACATTGATGTGGATTATTTAGATCCACCACAAATGACGATAAGTCTATTCGTTATGATTTACTGATGGTTCAGTAAATATGGTTATACTTATAAGATTAAGTGTAATTCTGATTCTTTGAAGGGTTTCAAAGAATGGCAGAACAAATATGAAGAATTTATTAGGGATAAATATAAAGGTTTCTCCAATCTGAAAGGAAAGGAGAGTACTTTAGTATTATGTTTTATGATCATCTTAATGATTATAGAACTATGTCACAATTGATCCTCTAAGGACATCTTAGTGAAATTGTCTCAACTAAGAAGAGGAATCATACATTGTTGAAATAGTTTAATTGAGGGATGGGTCATACTTCGTATCAAATCAAGTTTTAGAGTCATACTCTAGTAACTTCGAATCGTATGTTGAAGCCTATTTCAAACTAAGTAGGTTTATGACATCTCACGAAATATGGAGTAATAATGTTTTCTTACTCTAGCACATTTGAAATTAGTAGTTGTGATGTTTTGGTTAAAACAAAGATAAACTAATACTAATTAAATGAGATGTTTATCTTGACAAGAATCCACACTAACTTTTGAATATTTGTTTTGTTTTTCAAGGAATGTTCCTTGAAGAAAGAAACTTATATGTCAAGAAGTCAGTAGGAGTCTTTTTGATCTTGGAAAGGGTTCAAGAGTCAATCAAGAATAAACTGTTTAGTTATCAATAACACACGACCTAAGGTTGATAACCTATCGTGTCCAATTGACACATTCTTGTTTCTGTACACCTTCCAGTTGAGTTGGCAAAGCTTATGATTTCTATGGTTCTCATGTAACTGCAAAAGGCAGAGCACGTTGGTCAGTGATAGTACATTGATCAAATGGAAGTGAGTTGCTTAAACAACATGGAAGACATGGTAGGCCCTTGTGCTGCCATGTAACAACCCAATTTTTCAAATAAAAAAATTTCATTTAAATAATAATCCATGTTCCTTAATTGTAAATTCCAACCATAAATTATTTCTTAAGAATCCATTACATCGATTTAATTATTCAAAAGATTAGAGTGTCCATAACAAAATGCTAGAGAGTGCGTGTTGCGCCATCATGTCGGGCCCTTTCCCTTAGATCCCGAAGTACTTGAAACAACCAACAAACTGTAAGCTAATGCTTAATGAGTTCCTTATAACATACTCCATGCATAAAAACAAATATTTAAGGATGCCATGGAAACCCTCCTTGGTCTTACTCCGAATACCATGGGAACCCCCACATGGTCTTCACATGAGTATATAACATATTGATAACACTTCCACAAATAATTATTACAGCAAAATAACATGGGCTGGCCTTGGTGCCTTCTATCCATTAGTATGGTGAGGAAACTCACCTCAGTCTGCTGAATACAAGAGTTGCTTGAATACTACCCCAAATCTCTAACTGTACAAACATATAATTAACCTAATTAGATTTATGGTACAACTTAGCTAGGAGCCCAACATCATAATATTTGGCCTACTATTCAAGCCCAAAAGTCTAACCTACCATAATGGGCCCAATATCAAGTCCGACTTATAACAGGCCACATGGCCCAATAAGGCCGAATCAACACACCAATAACCTAAAGCAAACTCCAAGGCCCAAAACCATCCTAACGATTCAGGCCCAAGGCTAAGAGAAGTCCAATGGTCCATAAAGTCCACCAAGGACCAACTAACACAGTTGAGCATACACCGAGCGTTCACAGAAGTACGCTAAGCGTACAAGGTTCTTTGACTGTATGTGCGGTGTACAGACTGGCACGCCTAGTGTACAAACAGAATAAGCATATTCTCTATTAAGTGCTTAATGCGTGAAGTACTTACGTTCTAAACCTAGGTTTAGGTCATTAGAAGAGTCCTAAGGCATAAAGTTGGAAACTTTATGCCTTTGCATGCCCCATAAGCTCCCAACAACCCTTTCCATACCATTAAGACCTTTCCAAGGATCATAATTCATGCATGGGGGAAAAATCAACAAGTCTGCACTTTTATGGCATGAACAAGCTAAAGGACCTAAGATTTACCACCCATACTCCCTGGAGTTGCTCAAACTCCCAAGAAATGATTCATGAACTCAAAAGGGTACTACATAGAGAACCCTAACTCTATAAATGAAAATGATAACCAAGGAGAAAGAGTTTTACCTCCTCAAGCTTCCAAATCTGCTCTAAATGCAAGATCCAAAAGCCTTTCCCTCGTTCAAGCCTGTTTCCACCTCTTCCTTTTAGCTAACACACCAAGAATATGATATTAGAGGCACTCACAAGATCAAGAAACACACACTAATGATTTTAGGGTCTTAGGGTCGATTGAGAGTGATGGAGGATGGCTAGGGTGTTGCTCAAATGAGTTAATGATGCTTAAATATGTCACAAGTCCGAAATTTAGGGTTTGGACATCAGCCGCATACACCCTGCGTACCTTCACGTACGCCCCGCGTATGCGATGGTCCTTCCTCCATAGTACGCTAAGCGTACACTTAAGTATGCCCAACGTACAAGAGGGACCATTTTGCACAATTACTTCATTTAAAAGGGAAAAAAATGATTACTTGATTTGGAGTGTTACATGCCAGAAGGCAAGAAATTAAGAATAAGCAAAGTTTAGTCCATGAAAGGAAAACTAAATTTGATTTTCGTTTTGTCCTCAACCTTATCTTATGATTGTAGGATGGAAGTGACAAATTCACATGGATAGGAACACATACTGTGACAACCCCTATTCAATAGAAGCTAGTCCAGTTTTAGTGATTTTCAGACTTTTCCGAACAAGTTTGTATACATTAGGGTTTATGTTTAAGGAGATATCAGGAGAGTGGATGCTCCTGGTTTTGTGAAATTTGAGCATTCCAAGTTTCATAATGTTGCAGTCCTATTTCCAGAATAAAAATATTTTCTGCCAAAATATTTCAGGGCTATAAATAGATTTCTGAATTAATTAATTCATTATTCACAATTCCAACTAGAGAAAAGCCATTTTCTCACTGACGGATCTTCGGGTTTTTATCCCAGATTGTGAGTCCACTTTGCTAGATATGTTTTATTACTTGTTATATGCTTTATAACATTAATTACATGTTTAAACTACAAGATCCGGGAGTTTACCGCCCAAGAACGTTCTTGGGGAGTAAACTCCAAAACAAGGCCTATAAGCTTCCTAGTCCCATTTCCTTGATAGACAACTAATTAGGGACTTAGTGTATGATCATTAGAGGCTTGAAATCATTTAAGAACCATAAGTTATAGGAGTTTACGGCCAAGGAGAGTTCTTGGGCCGTAAACCCCTTTTTAAGGGCTATATGTGCCCTAAACAACCCCTAAAGCTTAAGGACATTAACCCTCAAATGCTTGTAACCATTTTAGACATCAAAACACTTCAAAATCATAAAGAAATAGGATTTTACGGCCAAGACATGCTCTTGGGCCGTAAACCCCTTTTTGAGGGGTAAAATGCACCACAAACACCCCTAAGGCCTTAAGACAATTACCCTTGAACACCTAGGACTTGAATGAGGAGGAAAAGACATCAAAACCATCCCTTAAAGGGAGTTTATGGCCAAGGAACATTACTTGGGCCGTAAACTCCAAGTGAAAGCACAAATGTGTGCCTCTTGTCCCCTTTAGCCTTAGATAAAAGCATGGAAGCTATCCTACATGTGCAAGTGCCTCAAATAAATTAAAACCAACACCCCATAGGAGTTTACGCCCGTAAACTCTAGGGGATATGGTCTTTAGGCCATAAACTCCCCTATGGAGCATTCTAGGGCCTTAAACTACTTCAAGGTTAATTCCAACAAAGCTAGGCTAATTCTAGGATCAAGATAACACCTTAAAACACCCAAAACCACCAAGTGAGGAGTTCACGGCCGTAAACCCATGAGTTTACGGCTGTAAACTCCAAAGGTGGGGTTTGTTGGGTGGTGAACTCTTATACAAGGTCTTTGGTGCTTCCAAACCCTTTTGCCTTGTCCCGTATCAACTTAGATGCAACCATTAGGACCTTTAACGCTTATGCAAAGTGTTTTACATGTTCCTAAGTGTCTTAACTTATTTGTTAAGTTATTATTTGGCTAATTAGTTATATATATGCTTATTATATGATAACTAGGCTCGTGCGTGTAAACAAGTCTCCGTTTGCCACCTAGCACGGTATCCGACACTACAATTCAATCAGCTCACCGCAAGTGAGTTCATACCCCTTTAATCAACCTTTGAAATGATTTTAAATGTTTTAAATACTTTATGGGGGGAATACAAGTCAAACACTTATAGTTATTGCTTCAATCACATGTGATTGCATTTAATCACATGTGATTAATAACTAGGAAAACAATGATTTTTACCACTGTTCAAACTGTTTATCAAACTGCTTTACTCTGAAATGTTTTAAAAACTCTTATACTTTTCAAACTTATTTACAACTGTGATTCAAAAAAATGTTCAAATTACTTATACTGTTTTATCAAACTTATGCCTTCAAATTGTTTTATAGATTGACATCAAGTCGATCTTTTCTTGAAATAATATTTATGGTTCGATTGTCTTATAAAATCTTTATTTATGCTTTTACTCCTTATAAAAAAAATTGCATGCCCATATATGTATAGATATATAAATAATGTTTAAAGGGCTTAGGAATGCCATCCGCCCTATTTCCTTTTCCTCGATTTGGATGTGGTCTGGTGGGATTTCGGATGACCATCCGAAGGTCGTTTCAATATTAATTATATATCAAATATACATATATAGACATAAAAGTACTTCCATATACATATGTACTAGACACATCATTAGTTAGTTACCATCGGGGTAACACAGGATCGTACATATACAACTATACTAGAAACATGAACATATACAACTATACTATGAGTACATATACAGCTATATTAGAAACATGTACATATACGGCTATACTAGAAACATGAACATATACATCTATACTAGAAACATGAACATATACATCTATACTAGAAGGAGAACATATACAATTATACTAGAACGAGAAACATTACATATACATGAATACGTTATCAATTGTGATCCACTGTGTCGGAGCATGCCTTAAATGTCATGGACCGAGTTGTAGCCAAAATTCTCTTGGAGGGAGAGCGTGAGTTTGCGTATAGATCTATACTGGATTGACTATCCTACACCTTGCTGCTAGCTACAGCCGGACTTGCAGGTCTGCGGGTGCCAAACGTCATTTCTTTATTACGAACATTCATTATGTCGTTGTTACCAGTCGATAGCATGGTGCAATTTATCACATTATACCTTAATATAAATCCGGTTTAAGGTAGTTAGTACAGCAGTAGTTCCTATTATACAAAACTACAATACTACAATGATTTACCCATTACATATATTAGTGATAACCTCACTTAAGCATTAATGTACAAACTATATTTTATTAAATGATAGTTACACTTGGTAAATTACACACTTTTACAATAAACGAGTATACAAAACAGTTAAGCCTTGGTAGAAGGTTACTTTAATAGAAAATATAGGTTTTTCTGAGAGATTCAAACTTTTACAAACACGTTCAAACTCTTACTTACATTTTTACAAACTTATACATTGAGACAGGTTCAAACGTTTTTGACAACAAATATTGACACTAAAATACTTATGAACTCACCAGCTTAATGCTGATAAACTCTTTCAAAATAACTTGTATTCTCAAGTCATCAGTAGACAGGTACCGAGGCCAGCTTTTGAGAAGATGGAGCGCATTCAAGACTCATCTTATTATTTTGACTTACATCATTTTGGTGTCTATAACTGTACAGAACACGCTTGTATTAAAATTATATATTTAATTCAATGGATGATGTTGTTTGCTAATTTACATTTACTGTGTTGTGATACTATACATGACGTCCTCCGCCCCAGAACGTTTCCGCCGTTCTTGGTTTTGGGGTGTGACACATACACCATAAAATCTAGGTGGCAAAAGGTATCTCTCTAAATTCATGAAAATGATTATGAGGAAACACTTTTTCTAGTAGATTTTAAATTTGATTAATATCATTATGGTTAGCAGTTGTGATAATTGCGTTCTCCAATTCGTATATGATTACGGCATCCCTTTTCATAGTTCAAATTGAGAGAAATCGCAAGAAGTAGTTTGAACATCCAAGAGTTATCATTGTAAGTTCTGAATGGGTTTAAACACCCACATATGCTATCTAATGAAATGTGTATGAGCTTGAGAAGTGTAGATGAAGACTTATCAAAGCATCACGTATCAGAAATCTGCACTTTAGTAAGAAAGTCAATAGTATTGATTTCTGGAAGTCCACCTGATTTCTGAGTACATGTCAAAGCTAGTGGGAGCATAATTGTTATGCTAGAAAGAGCATATTTTTTATGCTAGTGGGAGCATGTATGTTCTGCTAAGTGTTGCATGTTGGCAATACTATTTTTAGGAAACAAAGTTTACAAATTTGCAAGTTGCAAAATTTGGAAATTGTTTTCGCTATAGAAAGATTTAAGGGAGAATGCACCTATACTTCATTTCAAATCTAAAAGTTTATATTGAAGGATTTTAATGGAACTTAGTCATGAACATATATGAATATTAGTGACAACCGTAAATTCTAGGTCAAACAAAGTCAATAAAAGTCAACCAGGTCAACTCAACTTGTATTAGAATTTTTGGTGAATTGTGATATTCCCTAATGCGTCCAATTTACTATTGACAAGTTATAATACAAAGCACCACTTTTATTGGAAATTATAGAGCATAAACCCTAAATAAGGTTAGTATCGTAACAATTCGGTAATTCAACTTTTATATTGTTTTAGTATAAATAATATTCATAACACGATGTAGTGGAATTCGTAATCCTTACACTACATGGAAAATTCATAACAAAGGCTACAAATACAAATTTTTGGTGAATTCGTCACCAAATACGACAAATTCCATACCCGACCGAAAACGCCCAACTTTTAACGAAAAGAATTTAGGGATCAACCTAATTTTCGTGTAACATATTATTATTTTTGATAATAATGATTTTATTAACAATTTGAATTGTTATAATTCAAATTAAATATTTATACATCATTTGTACCAAATTTTGTTTATAAAAATACCACACTTTTTATAAAAATTACCTCACTTTTATAAATTACCTAGATTTTTATAAAAATAAGAAGAGTTGACTTAGTGACATGATTGTTACATCTTTTCCCAACATAAAACATTAACCAACATGTATCAAGACCATTACCCAACATATAACAATGCAAACATCACCTCACTCCACCCCTTACCCCTATCCACCCTAACACCCTACCTCCCCCATAAATTTCATTCACCTCTCCCCCCTCTCTCTTCATCTTCATATCTCACTTCATCTTCTTCATTCCTCCATAATACTCTTAAGAACAAGTTCAAGTCTTCCAAAGATCCATCCCTCCAAGTTGGTTCCTAGGATTTTTGGTAAGCATTCCTTGTTAATCTAGTGTTTTTATACACATTCATACTAGTTTTGTTACATTTACACACATTTATATGTGTTATTATCCATAGGGTAATACCATCTTCAAGTGTTCTTCAACTATGTTCAAGTGTTCTAAGCTTAAGGATCTTCATCTTCATCTCTTTATCCACTAAGAAATCCACTCAAGGTGAGTTCATAACCCTTCATTTTCAAGTTTTTCCAAGTTTTAAGCCGGGGGGGGGGGGGGGGGGGGGGATAAAAGCAAACAAATCCTATTTGGATGATCTAAAGGCTTTGTAAACTAAAAATACAAGTTAGGTCACTAAAACATATCTAAGCTTAAAAATCAGCTTTTTACAGAAAAATGGTGATCTATTCACGATCTGTTTTATTCTTCTTAAACTTAATATATTTCAAAACTGTTCAATATGAAAAATTTTCAGGTCTATACCTTTTTAAGGACTACTTGCATGCATTCATACGATTTTTCTACAATTTATGGTGATTTTTACAAAACTGCCTATCATTTCAGAACATTTTCGGACCAGACTATAAAAATGAACATTTTCACTCTAGTTAGGAACCACTTAAGGCAAGGGAAAATATTATGGACAAATTAGACTCAATTTCTAAGCTCTAAGAGTTTACGGATCCAAATTTTGACTTACGATGATTTTTCTATAATTTTTCTAAAAACATGGATAGAAAAGTCAAAAACTAGAAATTGTATTTATCATACTAAAAGTTCTTATACTTGTGTTAGATGTAAGTTTATATGATATATTATTTTAAAACATCTAGACATGTTAACTTATATATATATATATATATATATATATATATATATATATATATATATATATATATATATATATATATGTGAGTATATAAATTGTCTTGACAAACAAACATAATAAACTATAATTGGATTAGTTTGGGAGTCACAAACACTACACTATCATTACGAAAGAAACATATAATTATTTAAAGGTATAGTTATGTCATTACAAGAAAAAGGAGTCATAGTTCACGTAAATCTGTTAATGCTGTTATGAGACGTTCCTTCACCGTACCTACCTAGCGTACACCTTAAGTCTGCATTATAACCAGAGTCTTCTTGAGGGAGAGCGGGACTGTTGTGTATAGATCTATATGGGATTGACAACCCCACACCTCAACTGTTCGCTATAGTTAGACCGGCAAGTCTAGGGTGAAAAATGTCTTACCGACTCCAACGCTTGAAGAACGTTGTTTCAGGCATATCAGTCATATTAGCATGGTTATAAGAACTCACATAGAGATTAGCAAAACTATTTGGTTTACGGGAAGCTCAACTTCATTAGTTTTATAAAAAGAAATAAAACTATATACTATTTTCAGTACATCTTGGTCTTAGGGTTTAAGACTACAGTTCATATATAAGAAAATATTGGATTTTCTGGTAACATACATAATTACTTCACAAGGAAAAGATACAAAGGAATTACATACAATTACAGTTCATATTTAAGAAAATATTGGATTTTTTGGCAACATACATTATTACATTACAAGGAATAGATAAAAATGAATTACATACAATTACAGTTCATATTAAAGAAAATATTGGATTTTCTGGAAGTATACGAAACTATTTTTCGCGAAACAGTTACAAACCTTTTTCATACAAAATGCTTAACCTTTTTCATACAAAATGCTTATGAACTCACCAAAATTCAATGTTGACAGTTTTCAAAATCACTTGGATTCTCAGGAAAACAGTAGGCAGGTACTCAACCCTTCTTGAGGGCCGACATCATCGTTTCATGTTTTTCTACTTTTCATTTATTTGTATTCGACTTTTGAAAAAATAGAGTTTTGTAAACAATGTAATACTTGAAATCTCAATGTATGAATGTTTGTGTTGCTTTGTTTCATTACTAGTCAATTGTTAT
Source organism: Lactuca sativa (assembly GCF_002870075.4). Taxonomy (NCBI): domain Eukaryota; kingdom Viridiplantae; phylum Streptophyta; class Magnoliopsida; order Asterales; family Asteraceae; genus Lactuca; species Lactuca sativa. The sequence goes on from NC_056629.2 coordinate 197,153,724, forward strand.
GATATTGTACATGAAGTCACTCCATCCGCCCCCAGACGTTTTCGCCGTCTTGGTTTGGGGGTGTGACAATATCGTATTGAAGTGATTCAACATAGGAAATTCAATATATGGAAATAATATGGCAAGAGACTGATCAAATATCATGTCTTTATGTAAGCCATTATGTATCGAATCCCATATGCTTCAAATATAGGATTGATTACATATGTTATAATATTCACTTGTTTTGATTTTTCCAAATGTCTAGGGCATTGAGAGGGAAAAAGGACTAGAAAAAGATGTGATTAAGTTATTAATCAACTATTAAGAATAGTATGAGGTTTATCAAAAGATTGGTTACTTATGGATAGTTGGAAGTATAGTATTTGGATAGACCATATTGACATAATTCTGAATGTAGGTGACTCTTGTTTAGAATTGACAATCATATGAGAATATGGATATGTTTTCCATAGTAGGAGTTGGTTATTGAAATCTACATGTTAGTTAGAAACTTTAATGCAAAAAGCATGTGTAAGGAATGTACTTTGAATTTGATACTTCATTATCATGAAATTGTTTTAAGTAACAAATTTTCAATGGAGTATTTTGTGACAGCCTTGGCAAAATCTTTGTGACTTGCAGGCAAGGTCATCACAAAAGGATATTGCATGCAAGGTTAGACTCTAACACATTTAGTGATGAAAAGAATTTGGAATTCATACTTGTTCTAATAAGAATTTGAAATTGTGAAATGAGCATTATTGGAATAATGTCCAATCAATCTATTCACAAAGGAAGGACCATAGAGAGACATAGTATGCATGTTTATAACATGGCATGACATGTAACGTCCCAAAATTTAAGACTAAAAAATTTCTTTTAATAAAACATTACCTAAAGTAAAATCATTAATCCAGAACGTAATCAGAGTATTAATTTCTAAAACACATGTTCGTTATCAGAGTAAACATTCCCAGGTTGTCTAATCTATGGTGTGTGCCATGCGATCACCCCGAGCTCTTCCCTCCGCTACCGGAAGTACCTGAAACCAAAACTGAAAACCGTAAGCACGAAGCTTAGTGAGTTCCCCCATCATACCATACAACCATCATACCGGAAGTACCTGACCGGCAACTCTCTGAACTCCTACTCCACTAGCTCCCCGAGCTACCAATATCAATGCAACACTTAGTCTAACTGACCCCCGAAAGACAACCAAGTTAACTCCAGTCAAAGTCAAAGTCCTGGTCAAAGTCATCCTTCCAGGTCAACCCTACTCTCCGAGTCACCCTATTGACTTGCCGAGTTCATATGTTCAGAGTCCTTCTATTCGCGACTCAACTCGCCGAGTCAGTCCATGACTCGCCGAGTCTACCGACTTCCGAGTCCTGACCTGTCCGACTCACCGAGTCTCCATTCGACTCACTGATTCGAGTCTCAACTCGAAGGGTTTCGGGTTTCGCGACCTGACTCGCTGAGTCCAAGAACAGACTCGCCGAGTCCAAGACATCCTTCAACAGACTCGCCGAGTTATTCATCCAACTCGCCGAGTTCCTGCCCAACTTCATCTGAGTCGACCAGCTGTTCATCCCACTCGTCGAGTTCCTCCTCATCTTCATGCTACTCGCCGAGTCCATTCAGATCTACATACATGCAGAGGACTTTTGAATCATGCATGGACTCCAAACTGTAGATCTACCCTTCCCAAGCCCATTCCTCACGTAAAGTTGCAAACTTTACGTGTAGAGAAGGAGATCTAGGCTAATTACACCATAAACTAGGGTTTAAGGCAAAGAGGCTCCATAATCAACTCAAGGGCTGATACTTTATGCTTTCCAATACCAAAATATGCTTAGATCTGAAGTAGCAACTCCAGATCCGGCTTCTAACTCAAAAGGATCACTACTCATGGCTAAAAGCCCCAAAACTCACAACCAAAATAGATCTAAAGGAAGGGAAACGACTTAATACCTTCAGATGTTCAGAAATATCTTCCCAATCTCAGATCTATAACCCCCTCCTTGCACCTTCAAGACCCTTCTTCCTTCTCCAAGCTTTAATGCACTCTTCAAAACAACAATTGGCTCAATCAATGGATATGGCGGCTAGGGTTTGGCATTCTGGGTTAAAGAGGCAGTAAAGGAACCCTAGGGAAGATAATGAGGCGCTTAAATAGTCTCCAAGTCTCGAATTTAGGGTTTTCCTCGAACAGACCTTACTCGCCGAGTCTCCTTGCGAGTCGATCACTTACTCCTCGACCCGGATCCCGCTCAGACTTGCCGAGTTCCTCCTTGGACTTGCCGAGTCTCCCCTTAAATTTAGGGTTTTCTTTCCTTTCCTGGCATTCAAAACTTTGGGTGTTACAACTCTCCCCCACTTAAACTAAACTTCGTCCTCGAAGTTTGCTATGGCCCACCGCCTGCGATCTGCCTCCAATACCCACCAATTATCCCAACAACAACTGCAAACCTTCGCTGGTCTTCCACCCGGTCATTCCGGCTAACACTAATCCTTGTGGATAATAGACTCGGATAACCCTGACCCTGAACATCCTGGAAACACAACTTACTCACTGACAATCCTTCTGGTACTCACCGAGTACTACACTGAACCTATAGGGGTTCACCCTTCTTTCCTTACGCGATTCCCTTGCCTTCCCAAGGCGATGCTCCATAACCAACTATTTCCTCTGTCACTGTGAAGATCCTATCTTCACCAATCCATTATTCCCGCTACTTCCAGTGCGGGTCATCACCGCCAGTAACCACTGACACTCCTCTCTGTCATAACTTGGTGCCGAGCACCCCTCGATCCAACTAACTGAATTCCACCATACACTGCTTACCCACAGTACTACTGACTGAAAATTCTGCTATTCCTTGTCTGCCTTCCTGATGAACTAAGACCACCCTAGTCTCTACCAATCTACCAATATCTGGATTACCGGCTCCCACCGGTAGCTAGTCCCAACACCACCACTAGTCGCTCCTAGCGACTTCCGAAGAAACTTCGACCACCTATAACTGCTCAATCTATTCTGCCATTCAGGCACTACAAACCTGGGATCCCCGATCCCCTAACTTGACACTAAGGTCCCTACCAGGTCCCACCTGCGCTGCTAAAACTCACGAGCCTCGCCCACGGGTCCCACCCACCTCTATCCTTCTAGCCCCACTAGTCTAATCACTCTCGCTCGGGCCTCGCCCACGGGTCTCACCCAACCATACTACTGAGCAACCCTGCTCTCAGGTCTCATCTACACTGCTAATCTCATACGGGCCTCGCCCACGGTCTCACCTCTCTAGGGATATACAGGCAAACTCCCTATCATTCTCATCCACTACCCATTCCTGATCCCTATCTGATCACTAGGAGATAAGGGCCTCGCCCCAACTCCGCTAACGAAGCTACTAAGGAATGCTACGGCTTACCCGTAGTCTTACATCACCATCCATTGCTGAGTGCTAGTGAATGATATGGTTGCCCCGTAGTCTTACAACACTCCCACCACTAACTGCTAATACGAAGGCACCCATGTGCCATTAGCTCTCAAGATCCTCATTCCGACTCCCTCGAGTCCTACGGGCGATCCACAGCCTAAATTCCCAACCACATACTAACCATTACCATCACACGCACTAGCTGATGGGGAGTTTCTCAAACTCCCAACCCTGAAATCCTCAATCCACCAAATGTTGAACCACTTCTTTTCCTTCTCGGAGGTCACACACTCATTCTGGGTCTGCGTGCTCCTACCTTCGCACACTCAGAGGATTCTCCCCCACTTCGATCCTGCTTACCCCTTGTTTCTTAATACTTAAAAAGGAATCCCAATCCTTGCTACCAATCCATAATCAATCTGCTGAGGAACCCAAGCTTACCATAGCTAGGGATCTAACCAATCCATCTCTAACACTATACAACTCCGATCTAGCGAGACATACCAAGTCCCTCCCAAGCATGCTACAGTTACTGCATCCTATGTAACCTTCTCCAATAGGGCACATCCCCTCACTACCATTCGAATATCCAACGTATGTAGATGGCATATAACTCGATCACAATCAACCGCTCAAAAATGAAATACCCATACCGATAATGATGCAGAACCATAACAATATAATCATGCACAAATAACAGAACTGAAAACAGAAATCGCATACCTACAACGTCCGATGCTGATCACGCCTCTAAGGTAGTCATCTGAAGAGATCTGCCTCATACCGCAGGCGCCTCTGCACAGCCCTGACGGCCGTCTATGATCCTCAAAGTTGCAGGGGCAGGTGCCATCACCCGTCCTGCTGAAACAAACTGGGGCACTGGGCCTTGTTGTGGCCCCGCTGGTTGCAGTGAAAACATAACAGTTCTGATCCCTGTGAGGTGGTAACAGTACAATCCCTGCTAAAATGACCAGTCCGACCGCACTTGAAACAACCAGACTCACCACCGCTACCACTCCTGCACGTGCCCTCGTGCGCCCTGCCACACTTCCCGCACCGGATGCGGTTCTGTTAATCCCTCGATCTCGAATCCGATCCCTTGGGCCTTTTGCCCGAACATGCAGCTACCTGAATCTCATCCAGCTTCCTCTTCCGGATCTGCTCCAAATCAATTTCCCTCTCTCTCGCCCAAGAAATCATATCTTTCAGCGTCTTACAGCTGGATCTGCTCACGAACTCCCTGATGTCATCCCTCAACATCTCATGGTATCGGGCCTTCTTCATCTCCTCATCCGCGACATACTGCGGTACAAGAAGGGTCCTCTCCCGGAACTTGGCGGTGATCTCCGCCACAGTCTCAGTGGTCTGCATCAAATCCTGAAACTCTCGTGCCAACTGTTGCACCTCAATAATCGGCAAAAACGCCGCCCTGAACCTGGCCGAGAAATCGCTCCAAGTCATCGCATCCAATGCGGCATCATCCCCCAAAGCATGACAAATCTCCTCCCACCAATCCCTCACTCTATCCTTCAGAAGACAGGATGTGAGTCTGACCTTGTCCCCCTCTGGACACCGGCTCATACGGAATGCGTTGGCAACATCAACCAACCATCTGCTGCTAGCGATGGGGTCCCTAGCCCCATGATAATCTGGTGCCCCGCAAGCCCTAAACTCTCGAAATGTCAAGGTACGCGCTCCCATCAATGCCATCATCTCAGTACGGAAGGCTCCCAGCCTCTCATCCAAAATCTCCAATATACCCTCCTTGACCGTGCCAAAGATCACAGGAGTCTGATCTAGAATACTGCGCGTAACCTCAGCTGATATCAACTCCCTCATTCGCTCCTCGAGCTGCTCGGCTCCTGAACCCGAGCATGATCCCTCTCCGGCGCCTGATCCGCCCGCTGGTCTCTCTCGCAATGTCACCATACTGAAAATATAATACATCCACTATCAGAATACTCATCACTGCTGCGAGACCAAACACACTCCCTACTAGGTTCCCGGTCTTGTCTTGGCCTTTCCCGAATCGAGTACAGATCCTCTGCTTTCAGTAGTACGGGCCCATACTACCTTCCACATCTATTCGTACTTTCCTCAGGACTTTCTTCGACTCCACCAGGTCCCTTTTTCTACTACTACTGCTCCCAGCACTATCTCATCCAAGGCTTGCCCTAGGGAAACCTTCAAACCAGTCCTCAGCTGCTGAAGGTCTTCTGGTGGTGCCAATTATCCATCACCTAGATACCATCACATGTGACGAGGCTCAGATAATCCTTCAAGTACAAGACTCGTCCCTACAACAGTTGGACTCAAACAAGAGCTGCGCAATAGGACCAAATCCAGCATTCTAAGATTATTTGACCCTGATCACATGTGACGTGTCGTATCCATCTAATGGCTAACTCCCATCATTCAGAACCCCACAATGCACGAAGCAAACAACATTCAGACAAGGGAAAATCTAACCACAACATACTCAAGCAATCATATCCACATAGCAAGAAACTGAACTAGCATGCAACATAAACTCATAGACCCACACAAACTCATAAACTCAGGCATAACCTAAACAGGCTATCCTACTACTGTCTAATCAGCACTATCATGCAGCTCAGAACACATATAATAGGCACATAAGGCATCATTCCTAGATCCTTGGTCCTAATCTAGCATGATGTTCTATCAACTGATAATCATAACATAAACTTGTATGGGTATTTTGGGGTACTTACTTGAGCTCGGATGATTGCATGCACCACACCCTTTTTCACTTTTCAAAGTTCTTTTCTTTCTGAATTATTTTTGCTTTTCTAAAACTGTTTTCTTTCCCAAAACTCTCTTTTTACAAAACTATCTTTTCATTTTGAAAACTTCTATACCAATTCCTCAGTTTGAGTTCAGATACACCCGAGAGCATGTTTGAATCCCTCAAACCAAGGCTCTGATACCAACTTGTAACGTCCCAAAATTTAAGACTAAAAAATTTCTTTTAATAAAACATTACGTAAAGTAAAATCATTAATCCAGAACGTAATCAGAGTATTAATTTCTAAAACACATGTTCGTTATCAGAGTAAACATTCCCAGACTATCTAATCTATGGTGTGTGCCATGCGATCAGCCCGAGCTCTTCCCTCCGCTACCGGAAGTACCTGAAACCAAAACTAAAAACCGTAAGCACGAAGCTTAGTGAGTTCCCCCATCATACCATACAACCACATAACATACATATATTGTCAGGCATATATGGGTGCCCGACCTACCCCTTCGGTCCTCTCGACCAGATACTAACCAGTATATCTGGGAGCTTGCCTCCCCTTCGGTCCTCTCGACCGGATACTGACTAGTATATCTGGAAGCTTGCCTCCCCTTTGGTCCTCTCGACCATATACTGACTAACATATCTGGGAGCTTGCCTCCCCTTCGGTCCTCTCGACCGGATACTGACTAACATATCTGGGAGCTTGCCTCCCCTTCGGTCCTCTCGACCGGATACTGACTAACATATCTGGGAGCTTGCCCCCCCTTCGGTCCTCTCGATCGGATACTGACTAGCATATATGGGTGTTGTTCCCCCCTTCGGTCCTCTTGACTAGGTACTAGGGACTATTTCACCCCTTACTACTACCACATAACACATATATCACATAATCTATCTAGCATGGCTGGGCATGACCGCCCCTTCGGCCCTATCGACCGGTAATCTGGGGGACTATCTCCCCCTACTGCCTCTAACTCATATAACAGATCATGCTAGCATGTAAACAGAACATCACATACTGTCAGACGTATCTGGGATGTCTGACTACCCTTCGGTCCTAACAACCGAGCTCTACTGATGAGTCATGGAACCCCGTCCATGCTCCTACTGGTAGTGAGATACGGGCCCATCCCACACTCACTCTTTCCCTAACTTAGGCCTCGCCCCTGATCTGCTGCTAATGAGATGTGGAACACCATCCACACTCTGCTATTGGTGAGATACGGGACCTCGCCCACACTCACCTCCCTACCAGGCACATACAAGTATCACACAGACAACAAGTATAAACTATCACATAAACCATTCCTTGGGCACCCGCCCGCTATCACTGGACCTCGTCCTGAATATCATACTAGCATATTGTGCCTAGGGCTAACCCCCGGGTCTTCTACTCATAACTACATGGGCCGGTATTGTGGCCGTAGACCCATTCACATAAAAGGGAAACTCACCTGCACTGGCTGAACTTGCTGATGATCCCACTAGCTGCTGACCAGCAACTCTCTGAACTCCTGCTCCACTAGCTCCCCGAGCTAGCAATATCAATGCAACACTTAGTCTAACTGACCCCCGAAAGACAACCAAGTTAACTTCGGTCAAAGTCAAAGTCCTGGTCAAAGTCATCCTTCCAGGTCAACCCTACTCTCCGAGTCACCCTATTGACTTGCCGAGTTCATATGTTCAGAGTCCTTCTATTCACGACTCGACTCGCCGAGTCAGTCCATGACTCGCCGAGTCTACCAACTTCCGAGTCCTGACCTGTCCAACTCACCGAGTCTCCATTCGACTAACTGATTCGAGTCTCAACTCGAAGGTTTTGGGGTTCCGCGACCTGACTCACCGAGTCCAAGACATCCTTCAACAGACTCGCCGAGTTATTCATCCAACTCACCGAGTTCCTGCCCAACTTCATCTGACTCAACGAGTTGTTCATCCCACTCGTCGAGTTCCTCCTCATCTTCATGCTACTCACCGAGTCCACTCAAAGGACTCACCGAATCCATTCAGATCTACATACTGTTGGATTAATGTCTAAGTCCATAACTATAATTGGTAAGACTTGACCCGACCCGGCATGGTCCATTTGGGTTGCATACCATCATGCACTTGGATAGACTATAATGAGAGAAATAAGACACTTATGGTTATTAATATATTATAAGTTCTAGTATATTAATAATAAGAATAATAAGATTATTTAATTAGTATTGATCAAGAATTAATCTAGGATTAATTAATTGATCAAAAGAAGACTAATTAAATATATGGGTTGATTGTGTAAATCATCCATACTTGTATAGTGGGCTAATGCTCCATGGATAATCAAGTTGGGCTAAAACCCATAGGATGGTCCATGGATGCTCCATGGTGTATTTGTACCCATGGATCATGGAAATGAAAGGCCATTTCAATTAGGGTTTACATGGTGTAACCCTAGCTATATAAGCATCTTATTCTTGACCAAAATCGGCCACTAGTATTATTCTAGAGAGGGCTAGCCGATTTCATGAGTTGTAGAATTCTCTCAAGTTATTCTAAGTGTTTTGGTGATTGTGATTCCATTTGAGGTGTCACACTTGGGGCACTAGGCACTCAAGCTTCATGAAGACTTTCTACACCAAAGAGGTATGTATTCTATCTTGTTATATTCTTTGTTTTATATGCTAGATTAGGATAATACCTTGGATGGTCATATTTGCATGTATAATAGAGAAAACATAGATCCAAGGTATTTAGGGTTGCATGTACACTTAGGAGTGTTAGAATGCTCAAAACCCAACACATACATGCAGAGGACTTTTGAGTCATGCATGGACTCCAAACTATAGATCTACCCTTCCCAAGCCCATTCCTCACGTAAAGTTGCAAACTTTACGTGTAGAGAAGGAGATCTAGGCTAATTACACCATAAACTAGGGTTTAAGGCAAAGAGGCTCCATAATCAACTCAAGGGCTGATACTTTATGCTTTCCAATACCAAAATATGCTTAGATCTGAAGTAGCAACTCCAGATTCGGCTTCTAACTCAAAAGGATCACTACTCATGGCTAAAAGCCCCAAAACTCACAACCAAAATAGATCTAAAGGAAGGGAAACGACTTAATACCTTCAGATGTTTAGAAATATCTTCCCAATCCCAGATCTATAGCCCCCTCCTTGCACCTTCAAGATCCTTCTTCCTTCTCCAAGCTTTAATGCACTCTTCAAGACAACAATTGGCTCAATAAATGGATATGGCGGCTAGGGTTTGGCATTCTGGGTTAAAGAGGCAGTAAAGGAACCCTAGGGAAGAGAATGAGGCGCTTAAATAGGCTCCAAGTCCCGAATTTAGGGTTTTCCTCGAACAGACCTGACTCGCCGAGTCTCCTTGGCCAACTCGCCGAGTCAGTCACTTACTCCTCAACCCGGATCCCGCTCGGACTCGCCGAGTTCCTCCTTGGACTCGCCGAGTCTCTCCTTAAAGTTAGGGTTTTCTTTCCTTTCGTGGCCTTCAAAACTTTGGGTGTTACATGACTGATGTTTAATTCAAGTGTTTAGTTGATTAATCAAAACATTATACAATTAATAAAGTCTAAATTAATATGGTGATTAAATAATTAGGGTTTTAATTACATTCAATAGTTTTGAGACCATAGTTAATTAATTTATTATTGTGTTTCACTTCACATGTTTTACTTCCCGAATAAGTTGATTATTCAAATATCCAC